>NC_052535.1:52206767-52831767 GCF_016699485.2 Gallus gallus | reverse complement strand
CCTGTGCCAGTATGTTACCGCTCTTTCTGAAAATATTTTCTTAATATCCAACCTGAACCTTCCCTGATGCAACTTGAGGCCATTACCTCTTGTCCTATTGCTAATTACCTGGGCGAAGAAGCTGACCTCCACCTTGTTACAACCTCTTTTCAAGTTTATTGTAGTAAATACTGTATTAGAATTTCATTATTTGTGATTAATGCCTTTTTTCCTGAAGTTTAGTCAAAATTCTTTAGGGGATGCATTGAGAGAAAGCATTGCTTAGCAAATGAACACAAGATGATCTCCAGTAGCAAGTAATTTTCCCCATGAGCGTAGGACATCATGAGTATTGATGCATTTGTCATGTGGCAGCTGTGTCCTGCTGCTGATGGTCAGCCTTTCTCTTTAATCAGCTGGTTTGTGGCCTCCCTCTGTTTCAGTTTTTGGCCAGAAAGGTGTGAGTGGGGCAGCAGGTAAACACAGGGAGCAGGCCATGTTTGCATGAAACGACTCCTTGTAAACACAGAGGGTTCCAACAAGCTCTGTACACTATTGCCAAGTGGCTTCCTGGGCAAGAGAAGCACCAAGGATGTTACAGTGAATGTCTGTCATGGGATCTAGCACTGAAACTGCTGCCTAACCCTATTGGAAAGAGTGGAGGGCTCTGTAGATCACATAAGAAGTTTTCACATAGTTAGGTTTTCACTGTTGAAATGTGGAACCGAAACAACATTCAAGGGGCTTTTGGTCTCCTGAAGATTTACTCAAATGTGAGTTGTATAGAGGGAGTTGATTTTGTCCTTTGGGATCTTCCCTAGAAAACAAGAAATCGTGAAGGAAGGAATGTATCCTGTCACTCACTGTAATAAGTGTTGAAAATGATTCAATGGTCTGTAAAGTTCAGTGTGAATCTTGCTCAGGACATGAAATTTATGAAAACAGAACAACTGTCACCTTAGATTAGATCAAAGGTGATTGTGGTTGGGTATCCTGGCTCTAGCTGAGGCCAGTGAGAGCAGCACTGGGAAAGGGCCTGAGAAAAAGGGTGTGTGTTTGGAATGATCTTTGTGGCTTCTGACAGTCGTGTAGTACCGTGCATATCTGAGGTCTGCATTCAGACCGCTGTGCTTGATAGCTGCTGTTGGACAGATTCCTCTAATTTCCACTTGAACATGCACAGTCTTTTGTCTTGATAAGTCCCTGTGGCACAGGATTCCATGCTAATAATAGAAAGAGTGCTTCCCTTGGTCTCCATTTCTAAATTGCTACCCATTTAAGAACAGGCTTTCCACATTCCTTTATTAGATACAGTAAATGATTAACTCCCTGCTTTTTAAGCATCCTATATATTTTAATAATTTCATTTCTAATCTAGATATTGATTTTATCTTCTCTTAGCCAGCTGATGTGTCCTAATTTAGTTTCTTCTTATCCAGAAGTTGCCCTCTACCTTTACTTTCTTAACTTTTTCTCTACTCTTCTCTAGTTCTGCTGCACCTTTTATGAGGTCCATGGTGCAAAGATGAATGCAGCACTGTAATCAACAGAGCCTGATGTGCTGCCCATGGTGTGTAATCCCACAAGGTTTCTTCTATGAGCAAGAGCCAAAGCTTGTACTGATTAGCCCAACTAGACCAGTACTTAAACCATGCAATGTGGTGTCAGAGCAAGACAATGCATGGAACAAAGATTATCTGTATGATTTAAAGTTCATCATATCTGTTCTGAGGTTACAGTTGTGATGCCAAAGTTTTGACTAAAGTGTACTAAAAATCCCAGTGCCTAAAATAGTGTCTGTTGAAAAAAAAAATGTTTTTGCTAGTTGTCACAGAGTGATGGAAGTCTGACATGCTGGAGACCAAAAAAAAAAAATTGCTCCTGACTTGTTAACAAAAATCTATTACACACATCTTGCTCTGAACCTTATAACTCACAAGTCAAAGTAATCTTTCAATCTGAATGAGATTGGAGTTGGCAACCTAAAATGTAGAGCTGATTTTTATTTGCTTGTGGGATTTTCAGTCTGTTGTTGTTGATAGGTTAATGGTTGGACTGTTGTGCTAGATTATCTTACTGGTCTTTCCAACCTTAAAGCTCTGGGGGGGACCTTATAGAGGCTTTCCAGTACCTGAGGACAGCCTACAGAAAAGCTGGAGAGGGTCCTCTTATAAAGCTATGTAGCAACAGGACAAAGGAAAATGTATTTAAACTGGGAGAGGGTAGATTTAGACTAGATATCAGGAAGAAATTCTTTACTGTGAGGGTGGTGAGACATTGGAACAGGTTGCCCAGTGAGGTTGTGGATGCTCCCTGCTCTGGAAGCATTCAAGGCCAGGCTGGAAGGGGCTTTGAGCAACCTGGTCTAGTGGGAGGCGTCCTTGCCCACAGCGGGGGGATTGGAACTAAATGAACTCAAAAGTCCCTTCCAACCCAAACCATTCCATGATAGACATTATTCATATGGTTGTGTTTGAGGTATCTCTTAAATCTTTGCCTTCATGGAGTACTTCAAAAGAAGCCATTCACACAAGTCTTATAAGTAAATAATTTGGGTTCAGATTGGAGCTATGTTCAGTGAAGAGAGAAATATGTTCCCCCTTCCCTAGCTGTCCTTTCTAGCAAATCTGGGCCCATTCCCCGTGGAGAGCTGAGAAGGCAAGAGGAAGGGAGCGTCATTCTTCTGGGAACTGTTACAGCATCCGCTCCCCCCAGGAAAGAGAAGGGAGGAATTTTGACAATTCCTTGCCAAGCTGTTGCAAGGACAGAGTGCTAATGCCCCACCAGCTAAGCAGGGCTGTTCCTAAAGGCTTTATTTTAGCATCTGGACTTCAGCCTAGTTTTGTACTGAGGATTACTGTGAATTTAGATCCAAACCATTGCTTGAGTTGCATATCCAAAATAAGCACTGTTAATAAAAGCCAAAAGCCTTATGCATTTTATTTTTGTACTAAGAGAAGTTTGACTGCTAATATTTCATGTGCTGAAAGAAATGGAGCTGTTGTGTTTCAAGCTAATTCTGGAATTCTGAAGCATATCCTACATGAGAAACTAATGCCTGACATTATGCTAGTGGCCATTAGTTTGATGCTGATGAGACTTGGTTGTAGAAGGGTACAGGACAGAGTCATTATAAGAAGATAAACGTGTGCTTTGCCATGTTTGTTTAATACTATAATACTCATTTTTTGAAGCACCTTTGTGTATAATGTATGCCCGTGTTATCTTTTACATTTTTTTCCAGGTCTGCTAGCATTCAAGTAAGTCATAGAGCAAAGCAAGAACTTTAACCAGTCTCCTCCTAAAATATGTAGGCTTAATATTTCTGCTAAGTCATTCTAACAGTCATGGTATTAGCAGGATTTTGTTCAAAGCTTTCGATACACCCTGCAGTTACTTTGGAGAAACTTACCTGGGTAAGGTAGGAACAAGTTAAGAAAGGAGACTGTGGCTGTCTAAACCAACAGAAAGAGCATCTACCTCTCCTTCTCTCTGTGTCAGTCTAGCCTGAGCATGAGCTTTGAGTCTTTCGTTTTGTAGAAGTCCATGAACACAAGCAGGTAAAACAAAGCAGGACTGAACTAGCCTGGAAGCTAAATTGCTTTGTGTGCTACAGCAGTGTTTCCAGCTCAGGTTGAGCTTTCTGGATTTATGGAGCACGTACCTACACAAAGTTCATTTCTCTTTGCATTGTTTTTGCGCTTTATGCTCTAGATTATTTCAAGAAATGTTTTTTTTCATTGTTGTTCTTTTCATTCTGAACTAAAGGATTCCTTGGTGAAGGAACAGATTATTTGTTCCACAACATGTGTGCTAATGAAAAATGAAGAGAACTGAGTGTATCCTGTTTAAATAGCTGCTAAGCTGCATAGGATATTGGTGTAGCAAGAACTTCAGCTTGCATGGCTGGCTTTTTGGCAGGCGTGTGGATACAAAAAGAAATGGAACAACTCTACTATTATGTAGGAAGATGAGGCCCTAAGTAGTAGTGTTATTAACCAGTAGGGAGAATGATTAGTGACTGAGAGAGCATCTGTTCCTCGTGCAGAGTATGAGTATTGAAACAGCACTGAACTTGGGAGTGAGAAAATCCTAAAGGTAAGTTTTACAGTAATATAGTTAGTACGAATGGGATATGCAGTTATACGAAAGATAACCTGATGTCTGGCTGCTGTGCCCTTACTACAACACCTGTTATTGTCTAACATGCTTAGTTCAAGAGTGTGGATGTCAAACTGTAAATGTGAAAAGATTCTGGGTGGTCTCTCTCATTAGTGATCACTTCTAGGGGAAAAAAATTATTGATGACTGTACAAATCCGTCAGGGAGTGAGAGTGATTTGTGTATAATGAGATATATTGTTGCTTGAAAGGTACAAAATTGACCATCAGGGGATGATTCTCAACCTTTTTATTTCCAAATTGGGATTTCAGGTGATTAAATTCTGTGTAGACCCAATCAGATTTGCTGTATTTCTTCTCAGCACCCTGGGATAATAATTAGTTCACCATCTCAAGCTGCCTCTAGTAATGGGATAAATATTAGTTGGATGTTTGTATTGAAATTATTTACATTAAAACAACTCATTAGAGTTGCACTGGCATGGTAATGGCTGAGTTTTAGCTTTTTGGGCCACAGAAGGGATGAGCAGATCAGATCTTATGTTGTAGGGTTGCCTACAGGCTCAAAAATACTAGGTTGTATTATATTATATGAAGATATATTGTATCTTCAGCTACAGAAGTGAAGGAGTGAAAGCTGCCCTTGGTAAATCCTTTTGGAGTTATTCTACTTTAGCTTCCTCAGTGCCTGATTATTTAAGCAAAGACAGAGAATCTCTTTCTAGTCTGGTGTCTAGGACATAGCTGTCTGGAGAGGAACTCCATGGACTTGCTTGAACGTACAGTTTGAATACAAATGTTTCACTTTATCTTTCTTATCTTGTTTCCCCTTTTATACTTTTCTTCCTCCATCATCAGTCTTCAGGGATACGGTAACTGTATGTACGCAGCTGTTGGCTATGGTGCCTGCTCCGTGTACCTGCTGCCAGGAAGCTTTCCTGGAAGATTTCCTGGGCTAGGTCTCCTCTTGTGTTCAGAACCAATGTCTTAATCAGAGCAAGACCTACAAGTGCAGTAGGCAGAAAACAGGTTGAAAATCCTATCTGAAGAAGGAGGAACTGAGAAAATAGGTGTCTTGAGTGTTAAGTTCTGAATTTATCTGCTGAGGGAAACCTAGAGACCTGCAGGTTTAGGATCAGCTAGGTCAGGCTTTGGAGGCGGTTAGTGTTACCAGAAAGAATATGCCCAAATCCTTCTTTTGGATTTAGCTTTGTGTATTAACTCCTAGAAAGATGTAATGTGCTAACCACATGGTTAATCTCAGAGCATCCTTCCTATTTCACTTGGCAGTCAGTTTGTTTAACTGTGGGGGAAAAAAAGAAGAAATCAAAGCTCCTCTTCATTTTCTGGTCTGACTTTTCACACCTGATGATGCATCAGTGTGGGGAGCCCGAGCACTGTTGTGTGCTGCGATAGCATCTACCTGACCTACCCAAGCTGCAGGAAGTCTGCAGATGCAGTTTCCTGAAAAACAAGTGAAAGGAGGGGGAAGTACGTATATCTTGTTTTGAAGATGGCGTTACTGAAAACTCCCTGAGCACTTATGTCAAAATATCTGTGAAGTAGCTATTTAGTCATAGGAACACTTGCCCTTTGTTTACAAGATCTTCGTGTGTGAATTAGGAAAAATCGTTTAACGTGTGTCAGACCTCAAAGTGATGAGTAATTTTGTGGAAATAAAGTGTGTGTCAGACACGCCTGATCGCTTGTTACCCTGAGTTCTGTCAGTTCTGTCCTTTGTCTTTGAGCAAGACTTGAATATATGCGCTAGAAAAAAATCCAGCATGAGCTGGGCAGTCTGCTGTCATCACTTGCCTCTGCATTTCAGTAGAAGATGCAAGATTTTCTTACGGAGGGAGTATTTATTTCATGAGTAGAAATTATGAGGTATCTTGCCAGTTGATGTTGGCTGGTAAGCATCAGGTTAGGATCCAACCTCTTACTTCTAGGTTTGCCATCTTAAAAATGCACTTCCCAAAATGCACAAGTACGTGTTAGCAAAACTGCCCTGTGCTGAGCAGGGCTGGCTGTGACTGTTCTCGCCCCCTAATTTCTTAATTGTCTGTATAGAATCTGAAGCTGAGCTTCAGAACTGCTGGTCTAAGGTAGCTGTGAGCCAGTGAAGTAGTAGGAGTGGGATCTGCAATCAAACTCACAGCCTCTCTTCAGGCTCTAGATGTTAACTTTAATTACTTTTCTAAATCATTCCTTTCAATATCCATTCACCAAAATATCTGAATAGTACATCATGCTTTGTACAAAACCCTGTAAAAGCACAGCACTTGAAAGCTTTACCTGCAGAAAATCTTCCTGTTCAGACTTTGTCAACAGATGCATGAAACACAAGAATTACTGTTGACAGTGAACACTTTATTATGGGGCAAAAGATCCTCTTAAGAATGTAAGGTCAGCAGTCAGAGTGAAGAATTTCTTACGCACATCAACACTCAAATGTTTGATGCCTAATCCTTTAATATGATTTTTATGGATTGATTTCAACAGGAATTCAAGGACAAATCTTCAGTAGCTGAACTGCCTTCTAGCAATAAGCTGCCTTTGTTGGAATTTGTGTTCCAAAGTGATCTTACTCTGGTTATTTTTTAATTTTGTGATTACTGTATGCCAGAGGCCCAATCCTGTAGCTCATCTTCTGTTACTGTCTTTTAACTATTCCTTACTGAAGCACGTGCTTGTTTTTTTGGAGTATTTGCTAAGCTTAATATTTATATTTAAAGTGGGGCTTTACTGAGTGATATTTTTATATGTTCTGATGACAGTGTCTTCAGTGCTTTATTTATTTCATTTTACCTTGAAACATGCAAATTATTGGGAACTTGCAGAAAGCTTTGAGGAAAGATGGATCTTTGTCTCCAAATGCTTCCTTTCTGTTGAATTTACATTTCTTACAGGTAAGAAGTGGAGATCTCCTGATAAATTGTAGCTATTGAATATCCTAGAGTATTTATTTTATAAGTGGTGGTTGTAAAGCTTTGGCCTTTTGGCCAGCTAAGGCAGCAAAGCTGTGCTGCTTAATTCAACCTTGTGTGTATATGTACTCATGGGAGTGTGTTCTCATGCGTGGATGCAGCAGGAACATAGGATGGCTGGGATCAGAAGCAGAACTTGCTGTTATTCTGTTAATTTAGTTTGTAAATACACATACAATTTCCATCAGACACTTCCCGAAAGGTATGTATTTTCTTAATTTATGTGTTCTCAGTGTTAGAAACTAACAAAGCAAGTAAACTAAACTTTCTAAATGAAGCTTTAATATTTCATTTTCCTCTTAAGTGAACTCACAAATGTCTGGGAGGGCGTAAAAATAAATTGTATCTATTTCATGAAATGAAACTTTATTGGTTTGTGAACTTCAGCTAAAAACTGACTAGCTGCTGCATTTCACTGTGATTTAGTTTGTGATGTGTGCTTTCAGTGAGAGGTAGCGGTCCCACTTTCTTTCAGGAAACTTCATTCAGTATTAGTACTCCGAATTTCAGCATCTTTTGACATGAAATCCCTTCTAATTAAGAGTTTTGCATTAGCTCACAATTTCACTAAAAGACACCTCTAAAATTGCAATTGTTAATAAAAAAATGAGGGAAGATTTGCAAATACTTGTGATCAAGCTGTTGAGACAGACCAGCTTAACAGTACGTGAATAACAGCTGAGGTCATTGTGTGTTGTGCATATACAGTAGCACCTTTTTCATCTCTGACATCAAGTGCCATATTGTGAGATGGCAGTTAACGCCAAGTTTGGGTTGCGTGATATCCTGGAAACCTGTTATCCCATGGCAGGCAATGGCGTATGGATGGCATTTGTCTGTGCTGACAACACTTAATTTCTGTAGGGTTTGTCGGTCTTGTCAGAAATAAGGATACCCTTTGATTTAGATGATGGCTACTTTTTTTTTTTCTCCATCTGCTGCTTGTCAGTGAATTTTAATGTGGAGAGAAGTGAAAGCTTTTTACCATTTTTTATTTTTTTTTACCATTGCTCCACCCATGGTACAGCCTTAGTTCATTGTACTCCAGATATCCACTCATCTCTCTGATCAGAGGAGTTGGACACAGCTTTATTTTGTTTAGTGTGTGAGTTCTACCTGATCTGCCCTGGTCAGTGTGACCTGTTTGTTCAGAGAGAGTGAACCTCTTAGCCTATGCCTGTATTACTTAACTCAAGAAGTCTTCCCAGATCTTGAGACTACGTGTGTGTGCCAGACATGCATTCTGTCTACATCAAGGTGAGATTCTGGGCTCAGACTGAGTTTCCCTTTCCCCTTGTTTGAGGCAATCCAGGTGAATAGTCTGGATGTGAGCCTCAACACACTCCAACAGGTCCCAGATCTGGATGGTTTGAGGGCAAAGAGGCAATTGTCAGGACTAGAAATCACGCTAGTGTATCATCAGCATGGATCTGGGCAAGACCTCAGAAGACCTGTTACCTGCATAATATCAAAAGAGATTTCATCAGTTTAATTTTTCATCTTTTTGAGGTTTTTTTTTTTTTTTCTAGTGCAAACCTTCTGGTCATTTTACATAGTGTTGCAAAGATTGTCATTGTTTTTCTGTTATCCATGGGAGATGGTGGGCAATGCTCAGGAGAAGGATAAATTTTAAGGTATCAGGAGTTCAAAATGAGTTAGGGTTTTTTTTTTTTTATAGGGGCATATTGACCACAGTACCTACCTGTTTGCTTGTTCCTAGGGCTTTACTATCATTGCTGATACTGTGCTTCAGGCATTGTGCTGGCTCAAATACTGTGCCCAAGGTAGAAATGTTAGTACAAAACATAGTCTGTGTTTCTTCTTTCCTGCTATAGATGAGATTATGGAAAAAATATAGAAAATCAGTTTTTTCTAACATGGCTTTTCTCTTTTGAATCTTGTGAATGATCAGGCAGAACAGGAACTAAGAAGCACAGAAAAGTGCAATAGCTATGAAGCTGATGACTTGAAAGGTCTGTTCTGTTCTCAGATTCCCTTAGGTACGTTTGCAACTTATGAGGCCTGTGTTGAAACTAATTCTACTCTGTAAGCTAGAGGCAGAAAATTATACTGACAAAACTTTCAGGTAATCTGCTTTAATAGCGGCTGCAGCAATCGGGGCATCCACCACCTTTCCTGCAAGGAAAGGGTTATCTATCCTCTCAAATGTGAGAGCACACCCTACTCTAGCCTGCAGGCACAGAGATAATAATAGCATGGAAGGATGGCAGCCTGCGCTCTGGAACGGTTTATGAGGAGGAAGTCCGCAATTACATATTTCTGGGCAAACATTAACCAAGACTGAAGCCTAGCTTCGAAGAAAAACAACAGACTGGAACCTCCAGTAATGTAGCTGCTATGTGGACTGAAAACTGCAGTCAAACAGTCATGTAGCATTAGAAGCAAAGTAAGAATAGCTCGATAATATTAGCATATCCTGGTGTGTGCTTGCAGAAAGAATCTCTTTCCTGACCCTGCCCTCCAGTGATATTGGAAAGAACAAGATTTTTTTTTTTTTTAAGTACCGCCTAGCTTTGTGAAAACAGACTTAAGCCAAAGTAATGAAACTATTGTTTGCTGTGCTCACGGCCTAATCCATTTATATCTGTGGTTTCAGAGCTTACCACCACGCACTGAAGTTTCTCCTCTAAAAAACAAGTTACTTTGGGCATCTCTCAACCACTGCGGTTACCACGCTAGAAACAATTGCTATTCTGTGCTGTGGTTTTGTAAAGTAAGTCTTATTTAGGGCTCTGTGTACTAAACTTGGATGTGCCCACTGTAGTATAGACTCTGTGTACCTAAAAATGGAATTGTTACACTAAAATTAAGTAGGCAGCCAAATGATACATGCTTCCTCTCCTTTGTTTTTTTCTGACAGACCACAATTACAGCAAAGAAGCTGTCCACTCATTATTGCAAACTCTGAGGAATAGGATGAGTGACAGTATGCAGACCAATATAAGAGAGGAACGTTAGTCTAAAGAGATACTTGCTGTGGCAAGCAGAGTATGTAAATTCCAAAGTTAAGCACTCTGGAAAATATCCAAACGATGAAGATGCATACATTATTCCTGCTAAGGGGAAGGAAGGGAATTTTAAATATCTCTGTAGAGAATGCTTAATTGGCTTTTCTTTTCTTTCCTCTTTCCTCTTTTCAAAGGGTGAGACAGCTGTGTCTGAGAAACAAACTTGGATTAGATTATTGGAATCAAGTTTGTTGGTAAAATTTAGTTTCAGTTTTTAGTTGGTCTAAAATAGACTAGATATATCAAGAGATAAGTTCACTATTCTGTTATCATTCACTGCTAGGGCACAGGCACACCTTCTGCTAGTGACCTGAAATCAGTAACATGCAGCACTCCATAGGAAAGCTAAAATGAAGTTACTGGCTCAGATGATTTCATGGTGGACAGGTATTCCTACTCCAATGCCCATCTTCACAATTAATACAAGTTAAAAGTCATCCTGCAAACAGAACTCCACAGAGACTGGAATGGGAAATGTAGTTTTGGGACCATTGTTGTGAGGAATCTCTCTCAATAAAATGTCTTCAAAAAATGGCTTCTACTGCTTTGCTTACTCTGATGAGAGGGAATGGCCTCAAGTTGCACCAGGGGAGGTTCAGGTTGGATATTAGGAAAAACTTCTTTGGAAGAGTGGTTGGGCACTGGATCAGGCTGCCCGGGGAGATGGTGGAGTCCCCATCCGTGGAGGCATTCAGGAAATGTGGAGATATCGTACTAAGGGACATGGTTTATTAGGGAAACGTTGCTAGCAGGTTTATGGCTGGACTAGATGATCATTAAAGTTGGAAAAGACCACTGTGACAAACTTCTGTCATTATGGACAACTGTGTTCTCAGTTTTTTTTTCCTGTGCCCAATACTAGTAATTTTGTTAGTGACTAAATGAAATGACAAAGCAGCTTTTAAGAGTGCCCCCCAAATAAACAGTTTTAGCAGGTTAATCCCTTAGAAGTATTTTAACAAAACACAAACTGGGCAATGACTTCTGGCATAGAATGATCTCTGCTGTGTTTATGCTTGCATTTTAAAAGCTCAGAATAGTACTGGAGAAGCGCTAGCAGATTATTTTAAGTACATCTAAATAGAAAGTTTTCTGGCCTTTTTGGAAAGAACTGAGCACAGAGGAATAGGAAGAACTGGTCTATTGTGTTTAATATAGCTGGATTTCATCATAATAAAGGAGTAAAGAATACTGACTTCTAGATAGGTATCCCTCATACTATTTTAATCCAACTGGAATAAAATTATATTTTTATAAAATATGGGAGAAGAAAAACAGGAGCATGAGAGGGGGACATGAAGATTCACCTCTTATTCAAAAAGGAGTGCAAGCTAAGCTTGATGAAAAGCCTTGTCTATGGGTTGTATTTTGTTTTGTGGTTTGTTTGTTTTGGATTATCAAAGCTTATAGGTAAAAGCTCCATAGGTCTTTCAGGTTTTCCTTTTATAGCTTATTGCCTCTTTCAAATGGCATTCCTGAAGGCTGAACCCAGACACTAGATTAAACTTTTAGCAAAATGATGATGTGAGATTTTTGTAGGTCTGTACTATTCTCCCTGGAATAGCTACAGATTTGTTTCCCTCTGAAGTCACCTCTATTCTACCAATGTATTCTTCTCCAGTCACCTCGGTGTCATCTCAAGTAAACCAGTAAGAATGAGAATCTAGGCAGAATATTCAAGTCAGTTTTTTTTTTGACTTTTTAAGAAGTTACTCATCACATTGTCATTCATAATCATCTTCCCGTGTGACAGGATGGAATAGTCAGATCCCAGAGAGATAAAGCTGAGTTTGTCAGTTCCCAGAGGGCCAAAGTAAGCATCCTTCTGACTAACAGTCTTTGAGCACAGCTGGGAGTGGTGTGAATTTAGAGTTGCATGCTGTTGAGTGGCACTGAAAATATGGTTGTGTAAGTGTAGTTAGTGGTTAATGACTGCTCCCTTCTCACTCTCTTCCTGCCTTCTGTGCTCCTTGCCCTGTATGTGAGAGCAGGGAGTAGGATTTGGATGGAGCAGTGCAACCCATTTAACTGAATCAATGTGGTTGTTCACCTCTAGAAATCTTCTTTAGTCTTCTCTTAGAAAAACATCAAGAATGGACAGATGTTCTTTCATACTACTGAGTGGAAGGGAGACTAGCAGTTTCCTGCCTGCTGGGAGCTCTATCTGATGGCTCTTCTTCCATCTTTACATCAAGACATGATATTGCTTAGGCGTTTTCCTGTAAGCACTCTCTCCTTTAAAGGGCAGCTTCCTTTAAAGAAGGATTCCTATAAAGAATCTGTTTACCGTTTCAGGATTTCTATACTCAGCTGACCTCATAAACCACAATGAAATGCAAAGATGAGAGCTTTCACAGGCATAGAGAAGGAGCCCTGAATTCAGCATTGTGGAAGAGGGCTTCCTTCATCTTTATGCTGGTCGTCAGGGTTTGATGATAAAGATGAATTAAACAGCTCCTCAGTATGTGCAGTGGTTACCTTGCAAGTGAAACAAAATGATTAAGCATTGTGTGAAATCTCATCAATGGTAGTGAGCATGTCTTGCCTTGCACTATTGCAGAGTCTCAATTTGACTCCCTAGTGCATAGCGTCAGAGTGTAAGCTTCTGCAGCACTGGGAGTGAGGGAGCCTTGCCCAGGCAATGTGGTGTTGACAAGTGCCGTGTACCATCTGCCTCCTTCCTCCACAAATCCATCAGCATCCATGCAGCAGCTTGTACTTGGTATGAACATTGAAAGGAGATGTGATTTGGATTTAATCATTAGCAAATGTCACTTGACTGTTTCTCAGTTGCCCATCTGACTTTAATTCCAAGAGAAGGAAACCCTGATGTATTCCTGCCTTCAGGTATAATTACTTCAAGACAGATTGACCGTTTAAGCACACACGACACTGCTTAGCTTTAATTAGAGTAAATTGGCAGAATTTATATGACCGGTAGTTTTGGGGACTGTCAGATGCATGAAAGTATATTTTGCATATCATTTCCTGCTGTGGCTAAAACCAAGGTACTAGCTGAAAGGCTTGTAATTAGGATAAAAACACTTTGTAAATTTAACCCTATCTCCATTAGGAGTGGAAGGTAACTGGCTGAGGGGGAAGAGTGGTGCTCTGGGAAGAGAAAACAGCTGAAATAGAGCATGAAGTTGCTGGTGACTGTGCTACAACACAGAAAAGTGTTAATGTCAAGCTGAAATCTTTGTGGACATGGTCTACAAAGTCACAAGTGATTTGTTAGTAAGTAAGATTTATAAACCCTAAAGTTAATTTTTTTTGTAAGGGTGTTCTGGTATATTATATAAACCTACTGTTGATTATATCTGAGATCAATAAGAACAAGATTTGTTAGAAATCAGGTTCTAATGCACTGAATCAGAGCATTGCTGTATCTGCTCTTGCCATGACCCTCAGCTGTAATTTGGCTGTCAGCAAGCAGTGCTAACTAGCAGTGGGCCGAGGAAACTCAACTTTTCTGCTTTCCCCTTTGTATTTTCTTCATTAGTTGTCCTAAGCCCAAGACTTGTAAAGAAAGCAAGGGGGCTGTGACCTTTAACACTTAGTGGTTTTTTTTGGTTTTTTTTTTGAGTGTCCTTTCCACATTGGCCAAACAGACTTGGTCACAACTGTCCTTTAATGTGTTCCAAGCATACCATTATATATCTATACACTATGTGTGTATATTTAGTGTATATACCTGTAGTATATCTGGATCTGATGTTTCCTTGAAACTTTTTTTCTAGTTAACGAAATGGAGTCCACAGAATCCTAGAATCATAGCATCATTAAGGTTGGAAAAGACCACTAAGATCAAAGTCTTAGTCCAACTGCTAAACCATCTGCTAAACTATCCACACCATGCCCACTAAGCCATGTCCCTCTGTGCCAAAACTACACTTTTCTTGAAAACCTCCAAGGGACAGTGATTAAAACACTTCTCTGGGTGAATCCATACGTGAATAGAGGTGGATATCCACTGTTAGTCATGAGGGAGGCTACTCTGCTTTATTGCTTTCATGGGATTTTTGTCTCTCTTATCTGGATTGAATACAGTTGTCAAGATCCACATGTTCTGATGAGTTATGAGCTGCTGGCAGCATCCATTCTTTCAGTACAGTATCAGTAAGTCAGATTTCTATCACTTTAATATCTTGACTTTCAGAAATGGGAATGAGCCTGAAATGAGCCTGAGAACTGCTCACAGCTGTAATGATTTTGATCATCTTCCCAAGATCAAGCATTAACAGTTTGATGACAGGATTAGATAAAGTCTGAGGAAAAATGCTACAAATTCCATGCTATTCACTGTTTGTTCATTATTATTCTCCCTTCTAATGCAAGTGTTATGATTGCAATTTGTGCTTATAAAAAAGTTTTTCTAAAGGTAAGTATTCTAAGTCAAGTAAAGGGATAGAAATAAGATTTCAAGATGAGCTGAGAGTATTTGTGCAGCAGAAGAATGGTGGCCGTTTTGGTGGTTCAACTGTGCATTTGTAGCTAAACCCTATGCAGATTGTTGCTGTGGTTGCCCTTTAACTTTTATTTTTAGTAGGATGCTGGGGATGCAAAACAAATATGAAATGCTTAGGATGGCAATTTGCACTGTGACTAGTCTGCCTTCTGAAAAGTTATTAATCCTCACAAATACTTTCACAAGGGAAGTCTTAGACTTGTATTTTTTTACTGCATGGCACATCACAAACTAGCAACTTGCTTAATGGCTGCTAATAGTTCCCTGAATTCTCCTCTTCAGGGAGTCTTTCCTCAGGAGAGCCGTTATCGTTAATCTGGTTAAATCTGGATGTTTTCCCTTCTTTTCTTATATTGTTTGTTCTGCTTTGAGGTAGTTACAGTTCATTTATGTCTAGTGAAGGAACAAGTGGTATTTGCCACAGTCGGCTGCAAGGGCTCATGGGCTTCCATTTGCATAGGCCTTGTTACAAAGGCAGACCACATCCTGGCGAGGACAAAGTGCTGTCTGATACACAGCCTGCATACACCAGTGCCTCCCTGGAGGGCAGCCAGGATGTGGGCAGGCTTTGTAAGAAAGCACTGTTTTAGTCTGTGTGGAAGTTGAGGGAAGGGATAAACCAACTAAATTAATCTTTCTTTCCATTCTCTGGCAGAGCTTCCACCGGTCAAAATATGCATATGATTCACTACCGTATAAATTTTTCCTGTGCTTTTTATTTGCTGTCATTTAGGAGAAAAGCAACATGTCATTCATTCAGCTACATTTTGCTTGGAGTCCTAAATATTTTAGGGAAGACTGAAGACCCCAGTTTAGGTAACTTCAAAAGATATTCTTGCTTAAAAATACACCTCTTAAACACAAAGCAAGTGATTATTGTAATATGTTCCTCGTCTTCCTTATGACAAATTCCAAACAAAGACAGAAAGCCCAACCAACCTACACATCTAAACTTCAGACTCTTGCTGGAGGTGGGTAGGTAAGCCAATATATGCCTTTCTGCTGTGACTGTCTCTTACTCTCATATAAGAGAAAACTGGAGCTTGTGGTGAAGAGGGTGAAGATGCTACTGATGTACAAAGAGAAATCCTTATCTACAAATTGCAAACAGTAAAATGAGTCCATGAGGCATTCAGTAATTTGTCTGAAGCTACATTTGGTGACAAAGTTGGAGATATTACCCCAAATCTCCTGATTTTGGATGTGTAAAAACCAAAGAAGCAGCTGCTGTTCTCACTTCTTATGGTGCTTTTATTAGATGAAAATATGAACTCAGTGGAATGCTGAATACTGCTCAAAAAGGATGACTCTTAAAAGGGGAAGGATATCATAGATTTATTTATTTTTTTTAAGTCTCACAGTACGCTTCTCAGTTGAGAGAATTATCGTGTGGCTGCAGGATTTTAATAAACCTTTTTGCAGCTAAAATAAAACATTGAGGTTTGATTGGAAAGTGGATTGAAGTGGAACATTGGTTGCATCAGTAAATGTGCCTTATTCTCAATTGGCAGTGGTGAGTGTGAGTCAGTATGTTTGTTTCAGCCTCTAAAAATACCATATGTCTTTATAATTCCAGACAAGTCCTTATGATGGACAGAAGCAGTGTTCTTTATTTCTTAAACATGGCAATGTCTGCTGCGTATTGAATCTCTCTGAAAACAAACTAGCCCACATCCTGATTGACCGCTGTTTTGCCACTGTATACCTCATCAAAAAGAGTGGATTTACAAAGATGTAAAACTTGAGTTATCTGTGGCAAAGCAGATCCTCCGCTGTATGTTTGCAGATGCTAGTGACCAAAGTTAGTCCTAGTGAGTTTTCCATTCATGCTAATGGAAGTCATCCCTATCTGTGCCAAGAATGAACTCTCTAAAAATGTAGTTGTGGGTGAGCTCCTAACAGATTTTGTTTATCCAGTTTTGGGTAAACACTTTTCCTTAAAAACTGCTGTGTGAGAGCCTGGCTTTACCATATGATTCAGTATCAAAACTATGTGGAATTAGCCGTTTTCCTTTGGATCACATGGTTTTGACCTGAGAATTATTCTGAGGTTTTTAGTTTCATTGAATCTTGAAGTTGAGCAAAACTAGAGTGTGCAGCAATTTAGTTTAAACCAACAAGTGTGCCTGGGGGAACTACCTATCTCCTAGAATAATCACTGGGATTCTCCTTGGCTTAAGATGTTTGAAAGTAGGCAAGTGTGCAGCATGAGACATTGTTTTTCTTCACTAATTTCATTCAAACCTGGTTCCTGGACAAACTCTGAAAAGAAACAGGTTTTATATTTTATTAGGAACATTCCAGCTATTTGCTGATGAGATTCAGATCCGATTGCTTTGAAAACCTGGAGACCTTTTGTGTACATGTTGTAGTAGAAACCATTGTACAGTCTGAAGTTCTGTAGTTTATGTACTTCTCAACTGATGTGTAGGTGTTCCTAAGATGAGAAGCTTCTGTTACACTGAGGAGTCTTCTGAATCTTAGAAGGAAGAAAAGCCAAACAAACCGCAGAGTCCCCTAAAGCACACAACTTTTGATCTAGAGCTGAATTATTTTCATTGTTGTTCTGCAATGGTTTGGGTGCAGACACTGTTAAGCAGGTTTTTTTTTACTGTGCTGTTACTGTGCCTCTTAAGTATTTTGTCCAAAATCCATGAATAACTTCAGATTACTCTGTTCCAGCTGTAGTTTTTAAAATACTTTCTTTGTTTGTTTTTATATGGTTATGAAAAGATGACTAGAAATCTTTGATAAACCTGTTGAATTGCACTGGGGAACTGGGAGAAGCATCACAGAGAGGATTCATTATCCAACTCTGGAGAGTCATGGACTATTGTACCAATCTTTTTCAATATTGCTGTATTTGAGGATACAACACTCATTTAGACAAGTGTTGCACTTGAGTGCACCGGAGTAACAACTCTTGTTATTTTTATGAGCAAGAATTGTGCAAATGAGCTGGCAGAATTTAGAGTCCATTTACAATACTTACCGTGCAAAATAAATTTCCTCCAATAGGTGGTGAACTCTTTCTGTCCCAGATAGTCCTAAATCAGGCTAGTCATATTTACTTTCAGAGGTGTGTGATATGCATAATCACGTATGTACAATTTGACTTTACTCCCACAATGTAAACTTCCAGGACAGTCTCAGAGAAATTTGATAATGGGTTTACTTTTGCTCTAACCACAAACCTTATTGTGGGTTTTGTGTTCATCTTAGATGTTGAGTGTGGGAGATTCTGGAAGAAAAAGTGAAAACATTTTTTTTTTCATAGTGTGCTGCAACTTGGTTGTGTTATCACCTTCTGAGTGCTAGTGTAGCCCTATTTTGTTCTGGTGGTATAGCATCAGTAAGAACAGATGCAAGGGAGAGGCATGTTGTGCTCGGTACCAGCTATTTATTATTTGAATTGCATGAAGTATTTTTCGTATGCAACATTATGATTGCCTTTTTTTCTTGTTGATTTGAAAATTGTTGTGTGGTATCAGTAACTGACCAGATACTGACAGATATTAGGTAAGACTCATGAGAGGATTATCTTAGATTTTTCCACTAGCTTTTCCTACCCTGTCTTGTAGCTTTGCCTTCTCAGCATGTAGTTAATTTTTTTTTTTTTTCCTAATTAGGAACATGGCTATAGGAAGTACTAAAGCTTTACTGGAGTTGCATGTGAAGGGGGAAACTGTTGTTATTTTGTGTGGGAGGAATCTGCTCAATAAGCCAATATAGGGGTTCCCATGTCAGCTGATACCACCCTTGTTAAAGCCTATTACTATAGGCTGGCCTTTCCTCCTGTTCTTGTCACTTGAAAAGCTCTAAAGCCATCACTCTCTATTTAGTTGGTTTTAAAGAGAATGGGAAGAGCTGTTTCAAATCCCCAGGAAACATGGTGAACAAAGGATATGATTTGCTAGGTCAGACTAATGGCTTATCTCATCTAGCCTGCTCTCTGCCTTTGGCCTTAATCAGTGCTTCAGACAACAGTGGGATTTCTTGCTAGGTATCTATCCAAGTGAGAGGCTACAACGAAGGGCTAAGTGCTTCTTTCTTCTTGTCAGAAAAGACAGTTGTTATATACCTCGAAGCATGATTGTTTTGTTTTTAGCATTGGCTTTGTTTACACAACAGCAATTGTGGCTTGCACTCAAAGCTTTATTTCAAATGTTTGCCTTGATGTGCTGGTTGCTTAACAGCACACATGCAAAAAGAGTTCTGTCTAAAAACAGAACGGAGTTCCATCCAGAGGATGTCTGAAGGAAACAGCAGCTAATGGCAGAGAATCCATGGATTTTTGAAGCTATAACTAAAATTCAGGAGCAGCGGAGAACATGGAGCTTTTTTTTTTCTTTCTTTTCTTTTTTTAGGAAGTCTCAGTTCTCAATGCTGGAGACATGGGACTTCTTTTTCCTCTATTATTCTTCTCATTTTATGGCAGAATCTCTCTTTCGGTTTTGTTTGATTTAGAGAGGGAGAGAGTGAGAAAGCAGCTCTCGGAATTACTTTTCATAGAATTGTTAAGGTTGGAAAAGATCTCTAAGATCATCTAGTCTGACTGTCCACCTATTGCCAATGTTGCCCACTAAACAGTGTTCCCATATTCTGTTCTTCCTTCTCCAGAGGTGATCACGGAGGCAAATACAATGAATGTGGCACCTGAAAAGCAAAGTCTGAAAATGAAGAGAGTAATTTGAAAAACAGTGTTCTTTGGTTAATTAGTTTTATTTCCTTGACTTTATTTCAAATGCAATTATTTTATCTTAATTTTTGTTCTACTGAACAATATTGACGTATTTCCAATCCTTAAATTATTGCTGTCTCTAACTGCCTTAGAAATCTTCTGTAGACTCAGCTGTGTAACTGTTCAAGAACCCAGCATGTATAATGGCTTCAAATGTGAGGTGGGGAGATTTACAGTGGATATAAGGAAGAAGTTTTTTGTGATAAGGGCAGCGAGGCAGTGGAACAGGTTGCCCGGGGGGGGATGGTTCCCCTGAACCCTGGAGACATTCAAGGTCAGACTGGATGGGGCTTTGAGCACCCTATGTAGCTGTACATGTCCCTGTCCATTGCAGGGGAGTTGAACTAGATGGCCTTTCAGGTTCCCTTTCAGAACGATTCTGCGATTCTCTTACTGGAGAGTTGCACAATATATCATGTGTACTGTTTAGTGCAGTGGTCTCTGCTCTTGAGGATCATATATGGACCACAGCTGTTCCCTGGGTGAGTGTGAAAGTATGAGAGGGAGTACAAATCTATAAGCAGTGAATCTGCATAGAGAAGCCTTGACTGTGCCTCTGGGTGGTATGGTTAGGGTTGATATTACTGGATTACATGCTGTAGGAATCCTGATGGTGCTCTGGCTGGGTTGGTCAGAATTCCTTTGGCTGGTCTCTGGGAAGAGTAAATCAGAGAGAGCGTGAACACCCCACCAAGAATGAAGTGTGTGTACTGGTGCAGTCACGAGTGAGATTGTGACCTTCCCCTGTCCTTTTGCATGCAGCAGGTGACTTCTCTGCCTGTTTTCATGACAGACTGAAGATGTGAGGTGGTTTGTCTAAATTTTATTCTGTATGTGCGTGTGTTTTAGGAGCATGTCTTATATTTTTCCACTAATATGTCAGTTGTTCTGAAGCCTTGATTAACCATTTCTGCCTTACAGTAAGACATATCAATGCAGAGTGAAAAAGATAGAAGTATTCAAGAAGTCCTTTGTACTTCAGTGGTCAAAAGTCTGGGCTTCCATCCAGAGGTCTTGTTGGCCTTTTCCAAGGGGGTTTTCTGTGTGTTCAACCTCTTTGAACCTTCATTTTGAATCCATAAAGCAGAGGTAGGAATTCTTCATCGCAGGATGACTGGCTTAGGTGATATCTAGATATCATGTATATGAATATTACCATGGGAAAGCCTCTAAAGGAGAAGGTATTTTTATTCAGTTACTGTTTGCAGGAACAGGAGGTGACCCACTGAGCAGATGCTTACTAGGTTATATGCTGAGGACAGATGGTCAAATTCCCTCCTGTGCAAGAGGTCTGCATAGTTTCATTGCATCACTTCAGTCCCACTTCAAGGCTATTTATGATGCTTAAGTAGGACTTAAGTGCTGCAGTCCTTACTTGTGTAACAGGAAGTAGGCTTATGGGGAAATTTTTCAGAAGTGCCAGAATCAAAGCAAAAAATTAATGCATCATCTTTGGAGATTTTTCTGTAATGAAAATCAGAGAGGAATTTCGGTTTCAAAAATCTCGGTGTGTATAAGGTGTTTCAGTGCCACCTCTTTTTTTCTGTCTTCCTTTACTGGAAAGCTATAGAAAGATTGTTATCTAATGGTTTTGGTGAATGTTTTCCCCTTTGTGGATTTAGAACTAAGAAAATAATCTCTCTTTATCCTCTGATGAATCTTGCCATTGTGGCCTTTATGCTACTTTTGATAGATATGCACATGCAAACTTCTGCTTCTGTTAAGATTGTTCAGAGGCTGAGTTCAAATATCTGATTATAAAACTTTATTCCTGAGTTGTTTTCAGGTTCCCACCTGCCATGTCCCATGAACTTGCAGCACTGGATATGCAGACTTTGCCTATCTCATTGAGCTCTTTTGTTACTTGTTGATTCTACTATATAGTCTGCATGATGTGGAGGTACTGGTGGTGAAATTGTGAGCTGTTCAGCTTGCAGTCTTGCAAAAGCTAGAGGTTTGTAGCTTTCTTCCTTTGGTAGCTGTAAAATGCTGCTGACTCGCATACCATGGATACCTGTCTATCTACTTAAAGCAACCAGATAGTGTGCTTTATGGGTACAAGGGTCAACTGGACAGGTTCATGAAAGAGAAATTAATTGAGGGTGACTAAATAGATAAAAGAAGTCTGGCACAGGAAGTCTCTATCCTCAAAGGACTGGCTGCTGGGAAACTGCCAGGGAGGTATCCATGTGCTCACCTAGTTCTGCTTTGTCTTAGGTATCTGCTTCTGCTAATATCAAGGGATGGGAGGTTGGCATAGGTACTTTGTTCTGAGGCAGCATGGCAGTTCTTATGGCCTTGTGCACAGCCTCTTTCCCTGAAACAGAAAATATTAAAATATGAGCACCTCCTTTAAACAGCTGAGACCTTAATGTGGAAAGATCAAGATGCAAATCTGAAGGACCTGTTACTGATGTGCTTTGTTTTAAAGCTTGCTCTCAGTTAAAACTATCAAATACTTCAGAGAGCTCCTGTGCTCTCTTATACAATTTGAAGAGTGAAATGCTAAAACTGACATTGTCTTGTGGTTGGAAAAATGACTAACTTGAGAATAGAAAATATTTATCCTTAAATCCCATTCATGTTTCCTGGGCTGGTATTCGCCTAGCTGCTGCAATCTGGGCCCAGCTCCTAGCTGGCCGGGTCGTGTGGTAAGCTGCCTGTGCCATTTCCCACAGGGTGCCAACTCCATATACACTGAATCTATTCTTCCTACTTGCTGGGTAGGTGCAACCTAAAGCCAAGGAACTTGTACAGGTTTCTGTCAGTGCAAATAAGCCGACATTGTGTCCCCTGTGTTTTATTTAATTGTTAACAGTCTATTTCTAAGAACGTATATCCAGGGTAGCATGCAGTTCTTAGCGACTGCAAGTGCAGCATGCTAACTGGCAGTATTAATGTTGGCTGGCATCCTTTCCAACATCTATTTAGCTGTCTCACAGTTTGCTTCAGTACTGTTGTGCATTCCCTGTATTTGTGTTGTGTTGCAGAGGCTGGATGTAGGTTTATGGGGTTAAATATTTTACTGACAATTTGCCTGTAGTTTGTTCAAAATTTTTGAAGCAGATATTTTGTTTGCTTCTGCCCTTAAAATTCAGACAGCACTGGACTCTGAACTTACACCCAATGAATAGCCTGGCTTATGTGAGGATTACATTTTTGAGGCATTTATAGCTGGTTTAATTCTTCCTGTGCTGTTTGCTATGGCTTGGAAATGAAAATGACCAGAGAGATCATTGTCTTTTGAAATCCTGACATGTCCAGGTACTTAATTAACATAGTAACTAGATACCTGGGCTGTAAACAAGTTGTATCCGAGTGATGCCCTGTTGAGAACACGAGTGGGCATTGTTGGTGGCAGGGAAAATGAGAAGTACTGCATGATTAGGAATGAGTGAAGCATTTCTGATAGATGGAGGGCTTTCTCTCTGAGTTAATGAAGCCTGCAGCAAAGCCAGCAAGTTGGCTGCTTGGCTACAGCTCCCAAGCAGTGAGCTTAGGAAGGAGCAGGAGCTGGTAAGCGGGTAAGTGGTTACCCAGGTTGCCTCCGCACCTGCAGCAAGTGTGAACACACATACCATGCTGCTGTAGCATCCGTGCTATTGCTTTGTTCCCAATTCTTTGGTCTCTGGGCCAGATTCCCTTGCTGCTGCTGTGCAGTTCAGTGGCTCCATTCCATGTTAGACTGGGGAATGTCCTGCTTACATGGACAGCTGGAGTTAATGGGGTCAAACTTCTCTGTGACAATTGTCCTTGTTGTCCTTTGCTATCTTCCCATGAAGAGTTCTATTCAAGCAAACCTCAAGGCTGGGATCTGCAATGCATTGCACCAGTGCCCTGTTCCCACTGCCGTGCTGAGCAGGATTTGTGCAGAGGGATGGGATTGAATATGAGTGTAACTTCCTTGAAGGTGGTGGAAATGTTTGTTTCTCACCCGTTTCTAACTAAGCTGGATGCTACATAAAGGTCTGATGTATGTATTTCAAAGGGTCAGTGTGTCAGAATTAAATCATCTTGAAGGAAATTTATCCAGCTGCAGTGCCTACACACCCCCTCAAATCCTGTTTAATCCCTTAAATACTTACGCAATGCCTTGGCTGTGTGCTGGCCTTCAGCATAGGAGAGAATTTCGCCCAGCGTGAACAGGTCTAGAGGAATGTGAATGATCCTGTGAAGTAGGTAACACATTAATCCCTCACTGAAATACGGCCACAGCAAACTCCTTTTCAATTCCAGAAGGAAATGAAAAGGAATATCCAAATACTCAGTTGAAGACTGAAGACGTGCTTTAAACAAGTGAACTGTAATGACCAGAAATGCAGTTTCAGTCAGGATCCCTGGGCTTCTCAACCTAGTGCTTCTATTAAAAATGCCATAGGATTTTTGCAATCTCAGGTGGGTAGGAACTTGTTTTCATGTGTTGTCTGAAAATCTGTGCCCTAGATTTTGCTGTTATCCTGATATTTAACCACATAATTTAAGGGATTATTTTCTGTACTGATGCTGCTGTATGCTAAAATGTTTGACACGGTGTCAGCGTATGTTCAAAGCAGGCTAGAATCTGTGGTCCTGTATAGCAAGATGTTTTGCTGCATTTGTTTCTGCAAAGTGGTCAACTCCTGCCTGAAACGACACCTCTCTATATAGCTTTGTGAAAGGAGAGGAAAAAAACACAATAACATTTGCTGTAAACACATCCAAAAAATGGAGAGGTTTCCAGAGAGAATTTAATAACTTTTAGTTTTTTTTTTTTTAAAAAGCAACAAACAAACACTAAAACCAAACAAACCTATAAAATGCTATGGAAGTTTTAAAGAAATTTTTTTTTTTGAAGTCACTGTTTCGTACAGTAACCTCATAGTGCTGTAGGTTAGAGACTGAAAGGACTTTGATTTACTTTGTATCTATTATTAATGCCTTCTATTATTGTGTTCCACCTTAAAGCATTGGTGTTGTGAGTGAGGTGGGCTGGGGAAGCAAGTCTGCATCCAATCTGTGAGGTACATCCATGCTACAGATCCCACTGAGGGGTAGCGGTTTGTCAGGCTTTGGATTCCATTCCTTTCTGCTGCTATGGAGTAACGAGGTACTGTGGATAAATCACCTCATCTCCCAGTGCTTACTTTCCTCTTCTGCAGCACGTGTGATATTTCCCTCCTGTGCGTGAGGAGTGGAGGATCACTTCAAGATGCTGCAGTTGCTCAGCGGGAGGGTTATGTACCGCTGCATTTCCTGCTCAAGTGCGTTTCCTCCCTTGTTATTGACTGACAAGGAGGAAGGGAGTTTGTCATAAAGAGTGAAAATGATCCTTAGGAGACATCTGCTTTCCAGATTTTAGAGAAAACATTTTTTTTTTTTTTTTTCCACAGAAGTGTGTGTTTGCTCACTACCACTGCTGCTTTGCCCTCTGTAGTAACCAAATGTGCCAGAAGTTTCTGAGGGGTGGGAGAAGCCTTTTTGGTGTGACAGCCGCCTCTGCTGGAGCTGATGCAGCAAGCAAGGGTTAAAAATTGGCCAGGGAGAGATGAAGGTGACAAGAATAAGCTTGTGTAGTTATGCCACAAGGAGCCCTACCAGCCCTTATGGTTGGTCTGAAACAAAAAACATTTTGTCCTTTTCTCTGTGGCTCCCTGTGGGAGCATGGGGACTGAATAAGGCGAGAGAGGCAACCGTTTTGTGAGGTGTTCTGGCCCACTGGGTTGTCCCTTCAGCATAGTGTCGGATCATCCTGGGTTCTCGCAGAGGGAGTTTGTTTTCTGGGTTTGTGCAAAGGCCGTGCCTTGGGAACAGCTGTCTGCTGGACAATGGAGCACCAAGCGTGGCAAGCCTGGAAGCAGAAAGGGCTCTTTTGAGACAAACGTGAAAACCCTGCCATCTATGCAAGAGGAGGGAAGAAAGAGAATGTCTTCTGGAAGTGCTAGCAGGGCTGATGAATCTCTACCAGTCCTGCCTCGACTTTCTTATTTAAAAAAAAAAAAAAAAAAAAAAAGAAACTGTAATACTTGCTGAGGTGGGTTTTAGAGTTTCTTTCTTTCTTTTTTTAAGTGTGTGGGTTTTTTTTTTTTGTTGTTTGTTTGTTTCTAATAGGCCCAGCAAGAAGGACTGAAAAGCATTAACAGCCTTGCAAGGTCACTGGGACCTGAGCAGAATTACTAACCGGTTCTCTCTCTGTCAGGCACTCTGTATTCACTGTATCACAAGCTTGAAGCCAGACCTTATTTCACTGAGCAAAAAATGGTCCTTTTGTTGCTGCTTTTCCCCCAGTGTCATCTCTCAGGGTTGCCAAGGAAACCGGTGTGTATCCTTTCAGCATAGGTTATTGGGCCCCAGGAAGGAAGTGCTCCAGTGCTGGCCTGCTATTTTTATAGAACCGTTACATAATACAATCTATTAAAGCTTCCTCTTGGTGTTTTATTGCACAAAGGGGAAATTAAGTTTGATGACTCCTAAATGTTTGATGGAGGATGTCAGGTGACTTCTGGATTGTTTTGTGCTTGCCACATAGCAACAATATTTCTGTATGCAATTCAAGAAGAACAAATATACATTAGTGCCATTGGCAATATTTGCCTGCATGCAGATCGCCAGAGGAAATTGAATTCTAAGCAGAGCGAGTGCAAACACTGTAAATGTGCAGTGCGCTCTCAGCTGGGGAGGATAAGATGGCAGAGCAATTGTTGTTTCAACAGTATAGGGAAGAGAGGTTTGGAGGTGGATATATTTTCTTTGCCTTACTCTGTTTGAATGCACAGAAACTGGGAGTCACGGTAATGCTCTTGTAATCTCCATGCACGTCTGTGAGATGCATGTGGTAGTAGCCCCTTTTTTTTTTCTTTGAATTTGGATTTCAGCATAAATTTAGCAGATAAAAACTGCATAAATTTAGCAGATTTGCCTATACAACACACTCGAATGTCTCTATTCCCATCCTCGGTAAGCTATTTTTCATGTGTATGTTGATTGTTTGGAGATGTACTTCAAAATGAATCATTCTACTTGTAATACCTAGGTAGGAAGAAATCTGCTTGGGGACTAGGGATTTCCATTTCATTTGACTCTCTCTCAATACAGTCAGATCACCTGTAAGTCTTGACTGATCAAAAGCTGTGAGTGTATGGGCATGCACATGTATTGCTGTGGAAGAGTACTGCACATCATTTGCTCCTGGGGAACTTGTCCACATACTTGCACTTGGCCTAAAACAACAGATAATGAGATAATTCAAGCCACCCTCAGTTTCTGTTCTTTGTCTATTGCTATGTAGAAAACAACGATCTTTGTGACTTCCTAGTGCCAGGATGACCACTGTCCCATGTTTCAGCTCAGATTTAAGATGGGTCCAGAGTTTGTATTAATGATGATACATAAGTGGGGATACCTTTGTGTTAGGTCCTTGCTGTTGTCCTCTAAAAGAAGGAAATAATGGGACTATGAATGGCAAGGCTGAAAGTTGTGTAAAGAGCATAAAAACATCTTCCTAAAATACTGAAATGTGGGGACCTAAACTGCCTTCTTATCTTTAGTACTCACAAAGGAAAGGTGTCATTTTCACTTTATATTGAAAGCTGTCAAGAGACAACAACTTAATTTCTGTGCAGGCAGAAATTCAATTAAAGCTGGAAATTGTGATAGGAACATTTGAATTCACAGAAGTTTCAGTGATGGTGTGCACTGCACTGGAGGAAGATTCATTGCTGTTTTCAACAGTCTCTCCTTATTTAGAAGACAAAACTGCTCTACTCAAACATCAGGGACCAAGTGAAGAATCTGTAGTTGCTTGTAACCCTTTGCAAGTAACAGAAAATCTCCTAGGCTTGAAAAATCTTTGCTGCCCCATTCAGAGAGGACATCTGAGATGACCTGATAGGGAGAATAGCTTGGTTGGAGTAGATGAATACAAAAGGGAAGGCTATGGAGACTTGGGCTTGGATGCCTTGCTACCAACAAATAAGTGGAGTTTAATTCAACATGCAAAAAGTACTGCATTTTTGATCAGAAGCTTATATAAGACCCAGAGGATGCAAGATTTTACATGACCCAAAGGGAGGGGTGGAGAGGGAACCAGGACTCAGCACAGTTTTACCAGACTCCAGTCAGCATGTGTAGAGCGAAGTGCTATAAATCTATAGCCATGGTTTAACATGACAATTACAGCTAGCCAGGAATTGTCTAGGAGAAGGTTTGTTGTTTTTTTTTTTTCATCAAGACTTTTCATGGAAACTTGTCACTTTGGGTGAAACTTTTGCAAGGAAAAATCTCTGTGATCTGGCACTGAGTTCCTGTACAAAGCCAGACCAGAGAGCTCAAAATAGCCAATACCCTGGAGGGTAAAGCTTTTCCTGGGAATGCAGGAGATATGTGTGCCAAACATGAGGTCTTGATTCTCAGGTTCCTGCTCCTTAGCTGTTGCGAGCTATGACTACTGGGCTTTTGGCTGTTCTGTGTGGATGCCTCTTTTCCTAAGGGGGTGTGGAGGAGGAAAAAGTTCTGTCTCCATTTTTTTTTTGGTCTTGCTGCAGAAGAATTTGTTGTTTTAATCAGAAAAACCCTTAGTAGGACAAGAAACGAACATCCCACAGTGTCCCAGTGATGCATTTCCATGCATTCCCTCTGCACGTTATCTCTGAGTTTCTCTGGTACTGCTGCACGTTTGAAGACTCTGGGGCAGTTGGGATCTGATCTGCTCTGCTTGTCTCCAGGGTGACTCAGCGGGACCAACTGGGTGGGTCTTCCCTTTTTTATTGGCAAATGATTTATTTATTCATTAAAAATATTAGTTCAGTGGAGTTTTGATTTGACCTGGAAATTACTTATGTACTTGGATTTAAGTTCCTAAAATAAGCTTTCTTGGATGAAGAATTAAGGAGAAAAAAAACTTGGCAACTCCAAAACTACACATGTTGACGTCCCCCTCACCCAAAAATTGACTCAAAATCTTGTTTTATTTAATTGTCATTCTTGAAACAGATTGTTAATTATAACTTCTCAATGGAGCAGGCTTTGGAAACCCTCAATTACTATTTTAGATTGACTGGGTGATAGTCTGTTTTGGTCCTCCATAATATAATTGGAACAACTTAAGAAAGACTTTCTAGCCTAGCAAATATGACCTTCTTTGGACAGGTAGAAGACTAAATTGAACTGTCATGGAGTTGAAGGAAGAGGTGATAGCATACTTCATGAATCTTAAGGAATGACTGTCTGTCCACACTTTCCCTTACTTCCCCCAAGCCACACTCCTGACTTGAGACAATTTGCTAAAATTATGGCTAACTTAAAAGCTTTTTGTATTGACGAAACAGTAATTTCTGGAGGAAACTGAATAAATGAGTATATATATTGTAACTCTGTTTTTGTGCTGGCCAGAATGAAGGCGCCTAGTGAAGAGAGAGTGAAGCAGCAGGCAAAGTAGAGAAAAGTATGCGTAGGAGACTGGAGAAGATACTTCCTGTGTTTGCTTTGAAAGCCTTGATTGTATAAAAGTCCATGTTTGTTTTTAGAAGGAGCCTCTGGAGGAAAACAACTGTGGCAAGAACGTGCAAAATGTAGAGCTGGAATTATCTGACTTTGTCCTGTCAAATGTTAAGCCAAACAGGAAGGTTTATTTTTCTCCTTTCTTTTTTTCTTTTGGCAACTACTTCCCCAAGCTTCCTATGGGGTGGAAATGGGCAATAAATAGCAGGGTATCTAATGGCATAATTCCAGGCCTCCCAGCTACTGGTGTTGGCAAGGAAATGGCTGTCCTTTTGCTTCCTTCTTATTTTTAGTGTTGAGTTTTCAGGGGGTGGAGGGAGGGTCTGCTATTATCAGTGAGAGAGTCAAACCACAGTGACTGCCTTCCATAGAGCTCTTGCCACCCTGCCAAACTGGAGGAAGTTGGAGTCATATAATTCACACCACTAGTGGTTTTGCCTTGTAAGTGAGACTTCCTTTAAATTTTAAAATACGTGCACACAAAACTGAACTGTCCCATTGCTATAGGATCCCTGTTTTAAATGTGTTCACATATTTGTCTTCTGGCCTCTCTGTTTTTCCCCCTGCCACTTCTTCAAATTTAAGTGTTCACTGGAGAAATGGATTGCAAACAGAACCAATGTTGCTTTTGGAAAGAATGCTCAAAGTACAAGCCCTGGAGGACAACTGGATGAAAAAATCTTTTCTATGATTTGATGATTTCCATATAAAAATTTTATTCTCCAAAATTCTATTTGGAGCTTGCTGTATTTAAGATTTTTCTATAGACTTATCAGTCATGCAAACTGTAGAAAAGACAACTGGCTCAAGGCAAATTGAGGGGGCTTGCTTGTCATGAGGTAGTAAAAAGAACCAAAAAACTCCAAAGACCTTTCTTTAAAAAAAATATCAGAAGTAAAGCCCTTATTTCTGTGAAACTTTAAACTATTCTTTCTTTTTGCACAGATGTGCCTGATTTCATTATAAACCTGCAAACCAGTTCAAATAATTCAGAATTTGTTCATGCATGATAGACTTATGTTTCTTTTTGGCTGTGGAGCAGAGCTTTAAACCAGAGAAGTTCAGCTTGGTTTGATTTTGATATGGACAGTCAAGAAGCCCTATTTCAATAAACTTAATGCAAGAACATTTTTCTCTGCTTTTTGTTGCGTATCCTGGACCTAGAGCAATCATTGCTGGAAGCTTTAATCTTCAGCAAATACCCTGGGTCGCTCCTTCCCCAAAGCAAACTTGGCTATACCAAATTCTCTGACTGACGTTTGACCTGTTCTGAAGAGGCTACATTGATGGAGATTCCACATCCTCTTTGGGTAATATCTTCCAGTTGCTAACCAACATTTAAATTCCTCTGTTAGGAAAATTCAAGCCAATAGTCAGTGGTTTGAAAACGGAGGCAAAGAAGACTGAGGCTGTTTCCCAGCTGTAGGTCTCAGCTGTGGCTTTAAGCATACATCTTGTAGTAGGGGACATTATGCAGAATACAGCATGCTGGCAGTCTGCTGGGACATGAGTATTGGATGCAATCACAGTACCTCCCCATGAGGATGTGGAAAATCTCCCAGCATGTCAAGAGGATGTTTGTTCAAAGTCTCTTTCTTCAGTAGGTGTTACAGGTGAGAATGATAACCTCTAGGGTTTTCTCTTGTGATACTGTGCTTTATAACTTTGCCAGATGTCTCATGCTTTGGGATGAAATGTTCAATTGTTGGATGCCTGTCTTAGACATGACGTTTTCTGGGGAGGACTTGAGCCAAAATGCCTTGGCGTGCTCACTCAAAGAGGCAAGGGAGGTGGGATTTATTTTTAAGGAAGCCTGATGGTAATTTATGGATGCCAGAGACTTTGTGCTTTGGAGTGGGACTTTGTAACTTCAGTGCAGGAAAATGGCCATGGTGTCAGATATTTGAAGATTTTTCTGGTCTAGACTGTATTCTGCCAGGAGGGGTGTAAATGTATATTCTGTAGTTCCTTTTAGCAAAGGCTCCCAGGCTTGGAGTCATGGAGCAGAAGGCAAGATATGATGCTTTACACCAGAGGAAGAGCTAAGGAAAGAGCAGAAATATCTGCTTGTACAAGATTTTTTAGCTGTCTTGTTCTGGTAAAATGGTTTCCTAATCTGTGAGGGTTCATTGTTTCAGGTGCTTTTTGCTGCATAGGCTGAAGAGAACCTTGGGATTGATACAGCCTTGTAAGATCATGATACTGAATGAAAAGTACATTTTGTTTCACTTTTGCTTTGTGTAGAAATGTGGGAATGTAGACTCTAGGCTATGAAGTTTGTTGTCTGCACTTGATTACTCACAGGTGTTCATTTCAAACCTGAGTACAGACATTTCTGCTTTAGCGTGATGATACTTTCATACATTCTACTCAACATGAGATTTATTTTGTTTAAAAGAAAAGCAATCTTCATCTGTGAATGAGTAGGAATATTGGTGCAAGATTATTGTTATTCTTAATTCGATGATGAGGAAAAACTGAAAGGCTCTCCAAACGTACACTCAAAACTGTGGTTAGCATACTTACCCTGAGAACATTGAATGTAAGCCCCCAAAAATCCGTCTAGATATCAACTTGACTTCTGGGAGAACACAATCTAATTTCTCTGTTATTACACTGAAATATTCTGGAGTGTTCTTGGTTTTTTCCTTTTTTTTTTTTTTCTTTTTTTTTTTTCCCTCCTTGGACTTCTAAATGTGCCGTTTTTTTCCAAGCCAGGTTTGACATGATGAGCAGTTAAATAGAATAAACCCATTACAAACTTGCTTTACATTTGAATTAAAATGTTTTTCTCTTTTGACTATGTGAAAGACAGGATTTAACAGTCTTCTGGAGTGTGTAAATTTCTTGTTATTACAGAATCCACAGTGAAATATTGCTTCTGTCAAGGGCTCACTTGTGATTGCAGGTTTCTTATTATAGCAAGTGTTGTCTTGTATGTCTTCAAAGGTTTAAAGGCTTGCTCCATTTTCCTTTTGTTCCTGACTAAGTTTACTGGGATAAAGCATGAAGTTTCTTGAATGGCAACGTTAGATGCGCTATTCCCTTGGTGTGCTTGAATAGAACTTAAGATAGGGAAACTATTTTTGAAGTAAATATGTAATTTTGAGCATGGGATCTGAGACAAGGAGATTTAGACTGAACCGCATTTAGGGATAATGTGCATCTTCAGCTTCCAAGGACTCAGTGATACAGGACCGTTTTGAAATATAGTGCCCTCTGTTAAGGGATTGCTTGGATTATTTTATGCATAAACACATGTACATCTTTTCCAAATATGAATTAATAGGATGTGACATCATATAGGTGAAAATATTGACAGTTTATACTGCTCAGACAAAAACAAGGAAAATCAATATTGTTCCTTCCATCCCTGTTGGGATGACCTGAGTGAATTTAATAAAAATGTGCTCTACAACAAGGAGGTGGCTACAGTTTATGTGGCCACGGGTGTGGAGTGTGTTATCTGGTTGGGGAAACCCATATACTTGATATGCAATATCTCTGATAAAAGTGGTTAAGGACAGGTTAGACTGTGGCCCCTCAAGCTGCTGTCTTAGCCTTGCAGGAACTGGACTTGTATAGAGGACCTGTGGAGGTGCCATATTGCATTGCTATTTTCCTAATTCCTAAGTAGGTTACTTTTTACTGTGGAGACTGGAGCTCTTGTCGTCCCACCCCCCCCCCCCCCCGGTAGTGATTTATTTATTTATTTGTTTGTTTGTTTGTCTTGTTCATCTCTTTTAAGCCAAACCCTCCAAAACAGGCAGAGAGAATTAAAAAAGCCACCTCAGGAAGGAAGACACAAAAACCTATTCTGGTAGGCCAAATAATCAGCGGTGGGACGCCATTAATTGCAGTGGAATGTGACCACTTACTGGCAGTAAGTCCCAACCCAACAAGTGTAAGGTTTAATGATCTCATCTTGCTATGAAGTTGCTGGGCCAAAACATTAGGCTACCTCTAGTGGTCCTGACTGCAGCTTGGGGTTAATTTATGAAAAGGGTGAGGTTCTGTGAGGATGGGCTGCAGGAGGAGGAAGAGATGGCATTTGTCTGCCTGGTTTCTTTCTCTAATTTGTATTTTCTTCTCTTATTCCCTTTTTCCATTTGATAGTTTTGAGGGAGGATTTTAGGGGTTTCTGGCAAAATGTAGATCAAAACTGAACGGTGGAGGTCAGATGACTTGCACCTTAAACTACTAAAACCTGTAGATTTCAATTAAACACTACCTTTGATAGTTACTAGAGAAGTACTAATGAGTAATTCTGACCTCTAAAGGAGCACAGAAATAATATCTTATAGACAGAAAATCTGACTGGCAATATCTACATGGTATGCATATATTCCCAGTACAGTATGAATATGCATTCAATAAAAAGCAAGTCACATGGAAAACTTTTGAGATCTGAGGGAGCTATTCAAATTTGAGATGAAAATTTAGGTTAGTTCAGCTCCTGTGTAATGACTATTATTTCAATTTCCAGTTATCTTTTCATTTTCCCCTTCTTGTTCGGAATCTACCTTACTGCACCTTCTGGTAAAGGTGGGACTATCCAGAGGTTTGGAAACTCTTGTATGCAGAATTTCTGTGGGGATTCTTTTCACCTTCCCCATAATGAAAAGACATCTCAAAGGTGTGTCCTCAATGACCTGAAAACAATATGGATTTATGCTGCCTTAATATATGTGAAGCCTTGTCATCTGCCTTTAATTTTGCACTGAGATGCTAATCTTCTCAGATTTTGTGCACTGTTAGTACTTGTAAAAAGCTGTCCAAAATGTTGATATCAGCATTGTTTGATGACATTTACAGCGACTGTTTCAAAACATATTTGCACAACTTTAGAGTGAGTTTCACAAATTGATTTTAACCTTTGCAAATAATACTAGGAAAAAGCCCATTCAGATTTCTGATTTTGGATGTATGCAGTACAGCATGAACTGAATGAGTAATAACTAAGTAAGAAGTTAGAAGTCCTGTATGTTGAAAGGGAATTGGCTGGTTAATTTGATCAAAAGTGTGTGGAATGGGGGAAATAAACTTTCAGATGAAATGAAATACTTAAAGGAAAACTTTTCCACTTGCACTGAATTTCTAGACCATCTTCAACAGTGCTGAAACTTACCCAAACAAAATTTAACTTGGTATGTAAAATGGAAATTCCAATTAAATTGAAAATTGTTCATTTTCCTAAAATGCTTCTGTGTGGGTTGGGAAATGGTGGTATAATTTCCTGACTAGCTCTTATACAGGCTTGCTGCGCTGCTGCTATTTATACTTGCACGCTACTGGAACTGGTGACTAAGGTTTCGGTAATGCACATTCTGTGAGCTGGTTGTTTGTGAGCATGTAGTTGACCTTTGCTGGCAAAGTGATGTGAAGATAAGGAAAGGAAGAGGATATATTTCCATCCACTTGTTTTATCCATCCTGGAGGAGTAAACATCATTGCTGGTTCTTGTTTTAGATATCCTTTAAGAGCAGTTAGTGATAATTGTTTAAGTAGCCCATAAGGCAATTGCGTGTCTAACAGCGTCTGCTTAACTGCACCAGCCGGAACTTGAAGTTATTCAGCAAACATCTTCACTACAGGGAAGTCTACTGATATACTGTGACCTGATAGTAAATGATATGGTCCTTGTAGACAAGCAGCATCTCTAATCCCTTTCCATCCATGGATTCCATAGAATGCTTTTCCTGAGAGATCTCTGGGAGATGAAAAAAAGAATTTTTGCTCCCTACCACATTTTTGTGTTCTGTCAGGAGGGTGGAGTTCTTCACAAGTAGAAAGCATCAGTTTCTTGATGAAAAATGGGGAAAAAATGAAAAATATTTCAATTGCTGTGGGTATGTGTGTGCGTTTGACTTAGATTTTGAACCTGAATTCCAATGTAGATCCTGAGCACCTTAATTTTGACCATGTCAAACAAAATATACTATGTATTTGTGGGTGGGAGGGGCTGTTTGAATATTGGCCCACACTGGCAATTTCCATGCAACACCTGACTTTGTCCGGTGGTTTGATGTAGCTGAATTACACCAGACAGAAGTGTAAAACTGCCAAATGCTGCTGTTGCAATGGTGCTTTGAGCAGTAATGATTTCCAGACAGATAGATGTCACTGGATCTGAGAGAAAGGCTGATGTCTGCAAAGGAGAGGAGAAATAATGTTAGCTGGGGAGTAGAGTAAAAGCTTTGTATCCATTTGTAATCTCAGATACTCCAAATCCTTCTCCAGTTTGGAATAGCGTAAGATCCAGTCCTGCCCTCCTGTAGATTTCTAAGACCTGCATCCGTTAGCAAGTCCATTAATTGAAGAAAGTGTGTATGCACATGTGTGTTCCTGCCACGTGGCACAATTTATATTGTTTTATATCCCTGAATTACATTTTCTTCTCAATTTTGCTGTTCTCATTTTCTTTTTTTGCAAATAAGTTCTGAAGGCAGTGTGTTGAACAGCAGCAGAGTTATTTTTCTCTTCATAGTAGAAAAGATGGAAGCATCTCTTAACCTCTGTCTCTCTCCCTTAGGGTCAGAAGGAGGTGATGGATGTCCTTTCCCAGCAGTAGTGGTGCCCTCCTTGGATTTGTAGAACTGCGTACAAAACACATTTTCATTTCAACATCGCTAAGGTAGGAGCCAAGAATGGCCTGTTTTTTCTTACTGTTTATTCAGCCGTCTTTTGTTTCTGAAGACCAGGTTCAGGAGCAAGGTGCTGTGCAGTCAGCTTCTCAGTTTGCTGATGTTTGCTCTTGCCTTCCCATGTGACTCATTCCAAACACATCTCACTCGTTCAGGAGGGTAATTTTCTATTTCCACTTTAGTGCACTTCTCCTCCTCTTCTGCCCCCCCTCCTTCCAGATCTAAAATGTCCTGTCAGCTGCTGTTTATCTGATGATTCAAATGTCCGTGCTTGACTTCTTTTTCCTCATCGCTACAGTTCCTCCTTCCGTTCCAAAGGCTGTTTTAGTTGTCATTTCTATTCTCCTGTCAACAGCACTCTTCATCGTTTCTGGCTTGGGCGGTTTGTCTACATGGTTTTCTTTAGAGGTGTTTTTGTGCTAAATGAGTGCCTCCTAGGAAGCCCAATGTAGCATAACATAATTAAGTGACAATATATGAGGTGCCAGTCCTTAACCAAGCAGTTAATGACTGGCTGGAAGATTTACAGGCATGAGGTAGAGTCAGAGGGAAATTTAACACACCAGATTGTAGTTAAATGACAGAAGACATTTGGACATCGTTTTAGATTCAGCCAGCAGTGAACTTATTTCCTATATTAAATTGGATGGATGCTAAGCTTATTGAGGCTGGACAATGTTGCATGGTACCATGCGACTTCTGTAGATTGTCTTGGTGAGGTGGAGGAGTGGCTGCAGGCTTTGTTTTTGCTCCATTTTCCTTTTATGACACTTTTATGACTGAGTTTGTGAAGATTTTACTTGAATTCTCACTGTTTCCCTTTTTGATTCCTTTAGTTGTAAGATGGTCAACTCAGGAATCTCTCCAGAATAACCTGTGTGTTCTTTATCCCTTGTGCTTATTAACTTTTCCTTAACTGTAGGCTCCAGAGATGGTGCCTTTGCATGATTTGCACAAGTAATCAGTGACCCAGCTGGGAAAAGAGAGGTGTTTCTCAGCCCTGTAGACAGTTCGCACATGCTTCTGTCATCTTCAGAGTCCGCATCTTTAGAAACTGATCATCTAGCTCACTGACAATTCTTCACAGCTAGCAGAAATTAAGTGCAGGGATGCTGAAGATATGCTTTGTTATTTTTAGGTGTCCAGATAAACTGCAAATTGATATGTGTCCCATTTCCCATTTGCCCCTTCTGCAGCTTGGGTAAAAAGGAATATGAAGATTGATTAACTTGGTTTGAAACTGCCTGTACATATTTGAAATGTTTCCAACAGGTTCTTGTCTTTTAAACACATCAAATGTGAATTTTCAAGACCTGGGGGAATTACAGTAGCAGGACTTGTGGAAAGCGTGTGCACGTGGCACAGCGTAGTTTGAGCTGTGTCTGTTCACATTCATCTCTTCAAACAAGCTATCTGAAACACTGCCTTCAAGGTCCAACCTACCAAATCCTTCTCCTTTTTAATTTTTTTTTCCCTGAAGCTCACTAACATTTCCACTCATGACTTGTTTTTCCTTCTTGTTCCCTTTCTTGGAAGCAGATTACCGTGACCACTAAGAGGTACTATTGGTACAGCTCTAGTTACTGTGGTATAGTTACTGAAATTTCTTTTTGTGTCCTCTTTGCTGCTCTTTCATTGTCTCTTAAAAAAAAAAAACAAAAACAAACCAAACAAAAAACAAACAAACAAAAACAGAAAAAAAAAAACAAAAAACAGACCAACTAGGCAGTTTGTTAGCTAAATATTCACTTCGTTTTATGGCAAGCTTTGTATGCATGTACATCTCATGTGAATATGGGTTGCACACAGTTGTATAGGCCAGTACCAGCAATATGGAGTGCTTGGCATTCAGTTCCCAGGTTGCCTCTGCCAGATGCTGCTGCTGGAGGTGCCAGATGCTTTGCCTGTTTGTCAGCTCATGCTGATAACATGTCTGTTGTGTTAGCTTTTATTATGCCAGAGGGTGATGTGCAGGCACTTTGCACCTGTTTGCAAACATATGCCCTGTCCACAGATCACCCTCTACTCTAAAAAAACAGCTTGAGCAGCAGTTCTTTCCCCCCAGGCCTTTAGCAGAAGGACATTTTCCCTAGAAACTACTATGGGACCTTTGTTGGTGCATGATGTGTTGTTTCCGTCGGGTAGTTTGAGTTATATGAGATTGAGTTGGACCAGGGAAAGAATACTGAACATCTCCAAGGGAATGGAGCAAGCTGTGGGGCTGCTCATTTCAGAGTTGGATGCTCTTGATGGTAGAAGCTGGTATACCCAGGCAGTACCGTGCTCAGCACCATGGTACTCAGTAGCATTACCATTCTGGAAATGGAATGTGCAAAACAGTACCACCTCTGTTAGATGTGGGTACTACCAGTTGCTGCCCTTCAAATTGCTCCTGTTATGTTCTGTGTTGACCTGCCTGGCCTTGCTCTGTGCCTGTCTCTGCCTCCTACCCAATGCTCTTGCTGCCCAGAAAGCATTGGTATGAGTTTCTACTGCTGAAAGTTCATGTGATTTGTCCTGTATAAGCGTTGCCCTACTCTGGGAGGAGGTTGCCCTTCAGGACAGTAACCCCTCTCCATGTCCTGCTTGTTTCTCTTTATTGCTTCTGTTTTGAGTAATGTTCTTTTTGGATCATTTTTCACTTGTACAGAACAGTTTTGTTTCAAGGTCTGCATTTGTTCTAGACTGAGCCACTTCTATGTGGTGGGTTTTTCTGCCTCACCCGGTTGTGAAGCTTTACCCTTCAGATTGTTTGTGGGGTGTACTGAGATTCTCAGTATGCTTGGGAGGGCTCCCCTATGCGCTGGATGAATACGAAATTTATAGTTAAATGAATATTTCTGCAGATGTCTATATGCTACACTAAGATTTGTATTAAATATACCCTGATGGTAGTGGTATTGGACACATCAGAAATGCATGAGTAACACTGTCTTGGTTTTGACTTATCTTTGCTACTTTCTGTGTGTAAAGTAATCTATTTTCAACCACACATTTTTTTATTTCTTAATATAAAGGACTACAGTTTTTTGTCCTGAAGTTTTCTTTCTGAGATCTGCATAAAAAGGAGGAAAAAAAAAATCAACCAAATCATAATCCAAATGAACGTGTTTGGAAACCACTCAAACTGTGGAAAAAAAGTTGGAATGTTTCCCAGGGCTGGAAGATATTCTTGAAACTTTAGTAAATGGGGCTTGGGGAGCAAATCTTTTTAGGTTTTCTAGTCTCACCATCTTGTTATTGAAACATCCTCGAGATACAGATTCTTAATGGTGTTCAGATGCTTAGATCCTACTGAATCCATTGACAAAATACATTGCAGATTGCAGCCTTTGCTTTGCAAACCTCCTTCCTTTTCCCTGCTCTTATCATCTGTTTCTGGGTGCGTGTATTGAAATCAAAATCAGAATTGTCAGCTCTTAAAGTGACAAGTTGATGCAGATCTTTGCTCCCAAGCAGAAACCATTTCTCCCGCCTGTGTGTCCAGTAGCTTTTACACACTGGATTGCCACATTTGAGTCCTGGTCGTGAGGTTGCAATATGCCAGTGAGATCTCCATGGGCTTAATTATGTGACCTTGACTAGCACCTGAGTCTCCAGGACAATCATGCACTCAAAGGAAGTGTCCAACTGCACTATTTAATTGCTAACCGTGTGCATGTGTGTATCACTGCCCTCTCCTGCATACAGTAGGTACTGCTCCAAGTTGTGCAGCAGGCCATTTTTTTGAGAAACTAAAGCTGTCTTCCTGCTGAAGGAAAAGGGTTTTAAGGTTTTGGCTTTGGAGGTGTTCTGTCTGCTCTCTCTGTGGAGCTCAGAGTGCCTGTGGTGAGCAGCAGTAAAATAATCATCTGTCTTCAAAAAGAAAAGGAGAAAAGGGGGGGGTGAGGATAGATACCTCCCCTGCTTCTGCCACGAAGAAGGCTAAATTGTAATTACTGAGCAGATATGCTTGTATTACTAAATGTACTAAAAGTTAGATGGTGTTTCTTTAATGTTTTTTATTAATGAACATTGGATAGTATTCTTCCCTGGGAAACACTAATAGACATTTTCCTATTTTTCATCGTATGGAAAGGACTGTATAGGTGTTAGATGAAAACAGGCTGATTGTCCCAAATCAGCAATTGCAACTACATAGCTCTAGGATTTTGGAGGGGAACATAAGAGATAGCATGACCAGGCATCCAAAGAAGTTCAATGTGTATTTCTGTAAAAGTAAGTATCTTCTGAAATGAGCTTGCTTTTAGCTGCAACTGAAAAAGGCACTCATAAATCAGAGTTCTCCTCGCTACTTTCTGAAAGCATTGCTACCCATTACTGTGCATCTACAGGAATCTTAAAGCAAACAAAATAATGGCATCTGCAAATGTTAGAAGATGTATTAGCTACCAAGAGAAAGTTAGAAGTAATCACAGAAGAAGCAGAAGTTCTGTTTAGTTCCCAAACCATGAGCGCAACAGTTACGTGAGAGCCACAGGGCAGGGTGCTCCAACAAGAGAGTGCCAAGTGGGGGACCAGATTGCCTGGGGGTAATGCAGTATGAAGTCATTTGCCCTTAAGTTATGAATTCAAATGCAGCTCAGGCTTTTGGCTAAAAGTCACAGTGGTCTGCAGTGGTTCTGGACTAAATGCTATGTTTTGTAAGAGGCTCGTGATCCTCCCAGGGACACACTATACAAGGCTAGAAGCAACCTGTAAGGCGACATGTCATTTGTGGCCCATGGCTGTGGAAATTCAGTCGCAGTGTTCACGTCTGGGCTGTTCCTGAATATGCAAAATGTTTGAGGAGGCCTTGGCTATTGTCAGCAGTGTCTGGGTGAAAGTGGAGAAGTATGGAAAAACTAGGAGCCTGGGATGGTGAGGACATTTTTGGAGAAGATTCTGTTCAGTGAGCCATTGCCAAGCGACTTGTTGTGTCCTAGACTGACAGACAAGAGGGATAAGGATGGTGGTTCAAAATGGCAGTATGACAAAAACATGGCAAAATGAACAGGCTGCTCTGTATGCTTTTAACTGCAAGAACAGTCTTTCCCTAGGGATTCATGCAAACATCTGCCACCAAATTCGCATCTACTATGACAGCCAGATGCTGAGATTTCTAATCACAGTGAGATAAAGCTGCACATCCTGTATCCAGTGTACTTTGCTAGCCAAGCGTGACATGGATGCACATTAATTACTCCTTATTTATACTTTATTTTGTGCTTTGGACTTGTTTTCCACATTCCTGAGCTCAATCTGGCTAACAGCAATCATTTATCCACCTGCTGGAGTTGTGCAGCTAGAGTTTTGGTGCAGTGAATGAGGTACAAGCTCAAGAAAAGAAGTAATAAAAGCAAACCTGTGATTCTTTTAAATCCAGCTGTTTTTCAGCTCAGACTTCTCAGTTTACATATGAAGTTGAAATTGTACTAGTTTTGTCCGCAGTTTAATCCAGACACTACAGTGGTGCTTTAATATGTTCTTGCTAAAGTGCTCAGCTAATGAAAATAAAGCAACTCAAATGGGTGAATTATGACCTTCAGAAAGGAAGGTCATAGTGATTAAACATGGCCAAATTGTAATGAAGTGACTTAGAAATCTGATAATTGCCATTCAGTGTCACAATATTTTTATGAAATTTCACTATGGTCATAATATAAAGACAAGAGAGGTCCTCAGTTACATCTACCTACTGTCTGGTTTCAGTTCTTTGGCATACTTTATTCCACAAATGGTGTAGAAAAATAACCTGTTCCATTATTTTTCACTTCATCTTGCTGTTTTCATGGATACAGTGTAGGAAACGCTCTTGGGAAAGTGAAGAATTCTGTTTGAGGGATGGTTTCAGACAGTGTAGGTATGAAGAGCAGATTATCACCATCTGTGATGTGAGAGTGAAGTGCTAAATTACGGCTTGTAATGGCAGTTGACACAAGTCTTTGTGCTGATTAGAAAACATAAAACAACAAAAGAATTATTTTGAAGTTAACGACTACTTTTTGTTTTGTTGCCCATTTGATATTGTTCACATACGTCTGTGTGTTGTATGATTGTATGATATATGATTGATTTTCTTCTTTTTTGTGTGACCAAATGTAATAATTTTCCATATATTTGAAGGGATAATAACTATTTCCTTTTAGCAGTGATGTTTCAATCTCTGATACATCAGTGAGTCACATCCAAAATATCAAATAAGTTTTTAAAGAGAGCTAAGCAGAGAATCTCATTTTCTTAATGTAGAAATGGCAAACAGAGGTGCACTTTCTCATTGTGCCTGGACGTTTGGAAAAAGAAGTTGCCAAAAATATTGCCATTCATTGTTTTTGACTTGGCTGTTCAACTAGATGTTCCTTTGGAGAGTTATAGTAAATCACAGACCTAGGCATGAGTCAACATTTCCTTCCATGATGCAGATCTTAAAATGTATGACAAATCTGTGATGGGCTATTCTCAGATATGACTTCCTTATGAACAAAACTTGTGAGCAGACTCACAAGTAACAAAGCCACAAGAGGGCATTGGGCCTTTTATACAGGCTGGATGAAGCTGAAAGAAAAAGATAATTCAAGCAGTTAAAGTCCTTCAGACAATGGTAGAAGGCAATTTAAGGCAAAACTGGTGGATGAAAGCAGAGCAGTGTGATCCTAAAGAGCTCTGTTCAGGTCTGCAGATTGGCTCATAACTAGAGCCTAGTAGTTTAAAAAAAAAAAAAAAAAAAAAGTTGTACATGCTTATAGTACACTTCTTAATGGAAGAAGTTTCAGTTCTTGTATGTAGTTCTTACGCTCCTGTGCTAGAGCTTACTATGCTGTTGGCACTTGGCATGTATTTGGATGCACTCAGATCCAGATAAGTATGTCTCATGCAGTTGCTCAATTCCACTGGTTTATCCACCTCTTCCTTTTTTTTTTTGGTCTGGTTTTTTTTTTTTTTTTTTTTTTTTTGTTTTTTCTCCTTTACAGTATGAGGAAATAGACTAAATCTTGCTTTCTTATTATCCAGGAAAAATTTGTAAGACTCCCTGCTCAGAATGTATCAAGTGACTATCCATAGATTGATAGGATTAGATACCAGTTTTTTAATGGGTCTCGTACAAGTCTCTGTTGAGATCAGTGCTACTCTTAGGAGGAGGAGGAGTGCATGAACCTTGTTATATTGGAATAAAGTTGACGCAAAGGTTATCTTGAGTTCATTCTCACTTCTTTTGCTTATCCACCTTTTTTTTTTTTTTTTTAAATAGAGAAAGAAGTTACTCTCTGGAAGTTGGAGGTGAACAGTTTAGTTCTCTGCATTTCATCTGGGAGACTTATTGCTAGTGAAGAAATGATGCAAGCCTAATCTTCTATGAGTGCTGTAAGGCAATGTGCAACAACCAGAGCCCCTGGGGCAGCTTTCCTTTGCTAAGAGAAAGGGGTGGGCAGAGCCTGTGTTCTGTCAGTCAGGAAGAAACAGTCTGTCTACAGATGTGCTGTGTAAATTTGAAGTGTTCCCAATCCACAGACTGCTGATGGAATCATGACCTGAACAGCCTTCTAAAATTGTATGTTGAGATTGTTTTGCAGAAGTCTACATGCATATCTATATCTTCAGAGTATACTATACGTGTAAAATACCTGATTTGTTTCTGAAGTGTAAAATGAAGCTGTTTTTGAAGATCTTTATGTGCCGACTGAACTGGAAACCAAGGTTTTCCTATTCAGTCTCCTGGTTTTAATTCTGCATTTAATTTATTTAAGGACAACCTAAAGGAAGGCATTGTGTAAAGGAAAAACCCTCTTCAGAGGGTTAGTATTTGTAACTGGCCAAAAACAAAAAATTTTGAACTGGAGTGGGATCTGGACAGAGAGTAGACCTGATAATCCTGTTCTGTCCTGTTGCCCCTTTATAGTGAGTGCTGGTGTAGGGCACGATGACTTATTTTGTAGTCTGCACACGTAACGTACAAAAGACAACTCAATCTCCCCTTCTTTTAGCAAGCTTTGTAAGTGGTAGTATGGCCATGCATTTGTGGTATTGCTGACATGGCTGTAACTGAGCAAGCACTGTTGTGGAAGCCTAGTCTTCAGATAATCTCTACCATGTTTCAAATCTCATGACAGTTGCTAATTTTGGAAGACTTTCTGTAAAGAACTTACTAGCTCAGCTGAACTTTGGTTTGAACTATTAGTAATTACTTCCAGAAGTTAGCTTGAGTGAGAGTAAATCTTCATCTTCTCCTGAGCAGCACAGTGCCTATGTGAAAAAGGACTGTTTGCCTGGAGACTATTTAGAAGCTGTCTGGACATTTTTCTGATTGACCTGTTTTCAGGGTCCCTGTTAGTGTTGGACCAGATGTTCCTTAGATGTCCCTTCCAACCATGAACATTCCATGATTCTGTGACTCTGCTCTGTTTTAGAGCTCCAGGAGGGTAACTTACCATAGTTGGCATCCATATAGAAAAGTCACTTGCCTCACGTAAAGGTTGGGGCTCAGAGGTGATGCACAAGGTCTTCAGAGTCAGGGTTCTGCAGTGCCTAGTGGAGGTTACTGGCTGGGCTACAGATATGGACTATTCTGAAGACAAGTTTTGGGTAGCTGAGCTGTCCCACTTCATCTCTCTACTTGTCTTTGTGATCTCATTTCCTGCTTCAAAATAGTTTTATTTTCTCCTTGTCTAACTATTCAGAGCAGAGTTGAAGAAACTTATTTCAAAATCTTTCTCTGTGCTGATAAGCCTGGAAGGTCCCTGGCAATATGACAATGTTTTCTGTTCTTGTTTTTCTGTTACCTACACTTACTCAAGAAATCCTGTGAACTAACAGGTTGAAGTGGCTTGGAGACTGAGGAGAAAAATACAAACAAACTGCTGGGGTATTCCCCTTGCTCCAGCTTCTTGGTGACAGCAGTATTGATCAGTTAGGCTTTATATGGTGATGTGCAGATTGATCTTCTGAAGCTGGCTCATTAGCACAGTGAAGTCATTTGCTATGTGAAAGAAGTTGTTTATCAATAAGGGTGATGAGGCACTGGCACAAGTTGTCCAGAGAGGTGATGGGTGCCTTGTTTCTAGAGACACTCAAGGTCAGGCTGGATGGGGCTCTGAGCACCTGATGGTAGCTGTAGGTGTCCCTGTTCATTGCAGGGGATTTGGACTAGATGGTCTTTAAGGGTCCCTTCCAACTCAAATGATTCTGTGTGGGCAGATGCAGACCTTGACCTGCTGGTTGGTGCAAGGTGAGTGTGCTGGAAAACTGAAGTCAGCTAAAGACCTGAACATGCATTTAAAGAGTGATAATATTTGATAGTGACATGAAAAGTGGTTGGGAGGATATTCAGCTTGCTGTGTTCACTAATGTGTAGAAAATTTATAAATAAATGGAAACATGCGTAGGAGTTTTAGCTACTGAGGTAGAAAGAAATCTTTCTGAAGCGTGACCTTGCGAGACTGGACTCACTCCATTATAATAAAAAATAAAAATAATAGTAAGCAAGTGAGCTTTCTTGAGTTTCAGGTTCTTTTTTTTTTTTTTTATAAGAGTCAGCACAGTCCAATCTGTATTATCATTAAGTGCCCCTAGCCAAGAGTTTTGGAGAAGAAACAAACATAAGTTTGTTCGCTCCCTTCCTCCATCCTTCTACTGTACCATTTCTGTTCCTGCAACTTCTGAAGCCTTGACAGGCATTCCTCGTGTGTAGAGAGGCACACGTGCATGTACACCTTCTCACGTGCACACCATCCTGCTGTGTGTTAATATGCTGGGGGGAGGTAGAGTCTGCTGCCTGGCCTTTTCAGAACTTGATAGCTCTCTAAATAATGCATCCATTGTTGCAGGAGAAATAGTATGGTGCACAGTATTGTGTCCAGAGGCCTTAGGAAATAGGAATTTTTCTAAATGACTTTAACCTCTATCAGAGCATATTTCTTATATATAAAAAGGAACATAATTACTGAATATTCTCTGCATTCTTGCCTACAGTGACACTCAACACTGTTAGACAATTATTATATGAAGTATTATCTTTTAACAGAGTACAGTACCTACTCTGTTTGCTTTTCTTATTTTGTTCTTCATGTAAGCCAAGGGAAATGAAAAGAATGTTAATCAGTCATGGGTGTTTTTACAGAATTAGCTTTAGCTTCATTTAAAAGGTCTTTATGTAGGGTATCCAGTTTACATCTGGAGGAAGGTTAAGATTGAGGAGAGAATTTGACAGGTCTATTTTGCAAAGTTACCTTAGTGAGGACATGATGTGGGAAAACAAACAGATAAACATCATGTTAAACTGAATTATAAGTGAAATATAAATTTGGAAACAAAACAACATTCTTCATCTGTGAAACTATGTTGCATGGATTGAAATATATTGCCCTGCAGCAATCTTTTTATTTCAGACTTCAAATGTAGTTCAAAAGAAAATAAATTATATGGAAACTCTCCTGAAAAGAAATCGTACATCTTGCTTGCTGAGGCTGAGGGCCTAAATTGGCTGTGACATTCTGTGTGTGACAAAAAGGATCTTGCCTTTGTGTCTGTCCGTTTGGGCTGTTCTCTGAATTTACGTGCCTGTTACTGTCTTTCATATGTTCAGAACTTCAGCAACTTACCAGTATGCTTTTTGTCAGATGGTAGATACACTGCAGTCTCCTTAAGTTTTCCTGAGATTGGACAGTGCGATACATTACTGGAAGGTGTATGTCCAGCTACAGCTTGGACAGTGGACTTCTAAATATTTGACTGTGAAAATGTCAGTTTCAGCTGTCTCTTCTATATTGGTTGTCTTTTATCAGTTGAAATTGGAAAATATTTTGACTATTTAATAAAGGAAAAGCAACTAGCTTCAGTAGTGATTTTAATCAAGAAATCTGATGAGAGTGGAATTTTTTCTTCCTCATCGTTCTGCTAAAACTTCTTCACTAGAAGTCCTAGCCAGACTAGTAAGACTTTGCATTAAAAATCAGAAAGATCTCTTAGAAAGGATGTTGATCCCTAGTTTTGAATGGTCCTTGATAAAGATGTGTATAGCCTTAGGAACCAGAGCTGTGCTCCAGAATGACTAGCTGAAAATGGATGGTGAAGGCGTACTGCTTAAGGCTGTAATAATAGAACTATGTACAATGCTGCCTTGTTTGCAAACTAAAAATTTAAGTTAATCATAAACTACACAGTCTAAAACTGAAGATAGAACCTTAAGTTAAACAGATGTTTTTTGTCTCCCTAAGGAGCCTGAAAAATGAGATCCAGGAGACCTGTTTGCACCTCTATACTTTGAAAACACCTCATTCAACAAATATAAAGTTCTGCTGTTAATTACACTGCTATACAATTCTGATATTTGTTAACCTATCAGAACATGATGTAGGTGCCAAGTGGATGGCAATTTTTCATATGCTTATTGACCTCTAGGGTAGGATTCAGGGCAGCCAGTTCAAGCAGGCTTTATCTCAGTCTTGCCCTGCAGTGGATGCTCGGCAGCCTTGGTTTATACATCAGAGCCCACCAGTCTGTGACTGTTGGCTTGCAGTATGGGCAAGTGTGTGTTGATGAGTCTAGGTTGCATGGACAACAACTATGAAGGTGCAGAGGCATTGACTATTTCTCCAGGCTTGCTGCCTGAGCAATAAGCATGACTTTTATAAGCAGCTCTAAAACTTGTATTACTGTGTCTCTGCTGCTGTAAATCTAACATGGCTGTACGTGTGGTTTAGTGAGAAGTCATACTTAAATAAATGAAAGATAACACATTTTTTCTTCATTCTACATCAGATTTTATGGCAGTCCCAAAACAAATATAAATAAAATTAGACTCCCTCTTTTTATATTAAAGGAAGTACCATATACCTTTTATCCCATCCTCATCTGCCTCTTAGCTTGCAAATAAAATATCTACAAATACTAAGTGTATCCAGCGAGTAACAATAAAGTGATTCAAATTAAAGCAGTACCTTATGTAGTTTACTGTTCTTCACATGATCTGCTTTTCTAAGCACTTTGTGGTAGTTAAATAACTCCCAACTCTACGTGGTCTAAATTTGAAAAAAAATGATGGGAAAAAGGTTGCGTGTACTGAAAAAAAATTGAAGACCCACAAGAGATTGCAAGAAAACTTGAAAAGTTTAGGTAAGGGTAGAAATCATGTAACTGAAAAATAAATGGAGAACGATGCAGATGGAATTACAGTGAAAATTCTGTTTCTGTTAATTTGGCAAAAAGTAGATTGTTACCTGAAGTAAAGAGAAAAGGGGAACAGACCTGGATGCTCAGGAGGACGATGCATGTGCATAAATGTGTTATTTCAGTAAGAAAAGAACTCATGAAGTGTGAGGAGAGCTGGATGGGAAGTAATTTTTGTGTGCCTCAGAGTTTGTGTGTTGATAGAAATCCCTGCATCTCATAATATGAGAAAGGGAAACTATATATGCACACAGTGGAAGAAGGGTAGTGACAGAGGTGAAATTTTAACTATCTTGTCATGTAACCTGGCCAATTCTGATTTTGATGGCTTCCTATTTCAATTGAAAAGTAATGCTCTTCACTTATATTTCAAAATCCCAGGGAAAGCAATACTGAAAGCGTATGGAATGCTATCTTCAAAACTTTTACCTACTTCTAGTTCTTCTCTCATTTGCTCAGTAGGAGTAATCAGCTACCAGGAATCATATTGACTTTGATGCAATCTACTGATGATGCTTGGAAGGTCAGAGCCATTGCTTGTGAAGCACTTTGGGACTGGGATATTCCTGAAATGTGAGAAGTAGCAAGTAGTGTAGATTCCTTATCTGACACCTTAGGAGAGTCAGAGTCCAGCCTAGCCTATTTCTAATTAGATTCTGTAATCCTTCAAGGACAGGGTTTCCACAGCCTCCCTAGGCAGCCTGTTCCAGTGCTTGATTACTTTCATTGTGAGAATTTCTTTCTGATAATCCAGTTGGAACCTTTTCTGTCTGAGTTTACAAGTGTTATCTCTTGCTGTCCTGCCCTGCACAGCTGTAACAAACCTGGCTTTGTCTTCTGAATAACCACCTCTTTACTTATTGGTAAGCATCTGATAGGTCCCATCTAAGCTTTTTATTTTTTTATTTTTTGTTAAATAAACCCTATTCCCTCAGATTGTATTTGTATGTCATGATCCCCTCCCCCTGGCCATCTTGATGGACCTCTGCTGTGTTTGATCAAGTTTATCAACATTTTTTAGTGCTAGGGTTACCAAAACTTCATGCGGTGTTCCAAGTGCAGTCTAATATGTGCTAAGCAAGTGAATAATAAACTTCTTTGAAAGCTTTTGAGGGTGGCATTTTGTTAAGGGTAATGGATTATAACTTTTTTGGTGCTGGTGTGAGGGACCAGAGATCTTTATTGTGGCTGTACTTGACTTCAGATAGCACCGCTTTCCTGGAAATAGGCTAGTTAGAAATTTGAAGCCTGTGGAATCATTAGGTTGTATTGTCAATTGTCTTATTAAAAAAAAAAAGAAATTAAAATAATCACAGACTTGAGATTTTTATAATCTTCTTTACAGAAGAAGTTGTGAAGAAGCACCATAAAAATGAAGTAAGGACTGGTATCCTTATTTTCTGTACAGATTCTGCAGGAGTTCTGGAGCAGGAGGAATGGAAAGGTGTGTTGGCAACCAAATTTTGCAAGAGGAAATCTTTTTTTATATTACTGAGTTGGTTTCTGGAGAGGTTGAGAGTCTTTCCTCGTAGTAGCCTTTGCAGTTGCGTGTGAAAATCTGATGAAATAGAAGAAATTAGGGTCAAAGTTTATGATTAACTAAAACCTTTAAGGCTCAGTTAAATTGTCTCACTTTACTTTGGAGTCTACTCTAATTATATTTGATGTGTGAGGAATTGCAGAGCAAAATATTGGAGTATTTTAATTTCAAGTCCAAGTGTATTGTATGAGAGAATAAGAAAGGCTACAAATTTTATAGGGATATCTGTGAATCATAGAATTGCTGTAGTGGATCCAAACAAATTTGGATGTGGCAAATGTTGCTGAATTGTTGTCAATTTCAGCATCCTACTTCATGCCTTAATTGGTCAAGTAGAACCCTCACCTTCCAGTTTATCAGCTATCCTCAATTTCATCTGTAATAACATATGTTACTTGTTAAGAGAGGCTTAGCTTGAAGGAATTGAAAAGGACTTTTTTTTTTTTGACTCAATGTGCAGCTTTGACTGCAAAGAAGATATATATATATATTTTTTTTGTGGGCTGACCTCATCACTGTGTAGTGAAGAGGCTTTTTCTTTCACCCTCTCTCATTTTTAAATGGAGAAAAATCTTGTTTTTCAAAATCAGGAAATTTGTGAGGTCTAGGAAGTTAGCATTACCAGTAGATTTAGTTCTGACCATGAAATGTGTTGAGGTGTGCAGAAAAGAGAATCGAGAAGAAACTGCATTTTGGCTGAAAGATTTCAGGGGGCTTCAAGATCTTCAGTCAGTCTAGAAAAGAGGTTGTACTGGTATCCCTTCTACCTAGGGAGCTTTGATAGGAAAAGAATAGACTGATATGATTTTATCAAGGTGGTACCTGGGCCACCTGGCTACAGTTAAACATGATCTGTGCTAACAGGTGTGAAGAGATATTCCTGCCTCCAGAATGAACAAGGAAGCAGGGAATCAAATCAGTCAGTAATGAAGATTACAGGAAGCTACTGGCTTACAATGCGTAGTAGTCGGGGGTGAGTGATGAAGGCTCAAGAAGCCTCATTTGAAAGAATGTGATGATCTTTCGTACATCATGATGTATGAAGCAAATCAAAGCCTGTTAGTTTGTGAAAGAATGTTATTATGCTGGTTTATTTGCTGTTGTGTTCCATGTCTTTGTCTTTAGAAAAAAGGAATGTCATTTCAGTAGCTGATGTGCCCTATGAATGGCGGCATTGAGCTACAAAGCCCTGACCTTTTCAATATTCTGTTGTCTAAATGCCAACTGCATCTTCAAAGCTTCAATAGCTTCTGGAAAGTGTGATGCTTTGGAGAAATGTAGACCACTGAAAAGACAGAGCAGCATGATTCATTGTCTTTCACCACAAAATATGAAGGACATCACTCTGATGCCTCTCTCTAAAGAGCGAGTGCAATGAGAATGGACTGAGGGTGAGCGGCTCTGTGTTCTTGGCTTTCAAGGATCTTCTAGTTAGGGAAGAGAGCTCAGATATATGCTGTCCAAATCTTTGTCATCTTATGCTTCCTCATCTAGCACTGTCTGGTTATTTTAAAACTTGTCAGCATTCTTTTATCAGTCCTCTGGACCTATGAAGCCTGTTAGTACAGTGTATTAGCTTTATTCCTTTAACCTGGGGAGAGGCTTCGGGAGCATGTGAATAGTTGGTTGGACTCCTGGGCAGCTTGAACTAGTGGGTGGCAAGGAGTTGGAACTGGATGATCTTTTATGTCCCTTCTAAATGAAGCCATTCTATGGAACTGTATGTTCATTTAAATGCTCTGTGTATGACCAATCTCCAATGTAGATGGCCTTTCCAAGCCCTGGATTGTAAATGCTTCCAGTTGTGATGCTAGAGTACCTGGAAAGGCACTGCAGCACTGCCTTAGGACAATTCAGAAAATGTTTTGGCAACAGAGTATTTTAGTACAGTATTGGTTACCCTGAAAGAATTACTAACTGTGGGTTACTATTGTTATTAGTAGCCAGACTAAAAGACTTCAGATAGACTTCTGCCATTTCAGTGAGCACCCTACTCTATAGCTGGAGTAAAGGTGAAATTCTGACATCTATGTGATGAGGAGAACCGGGTGTTTCTTCTCTCTTACTTGCTCACTCAGTTTGTCTCTGATCTTAGATAGCTCATTTCACCTCTGCATATCAATTTTCCAAAATGTAAGGTGAGGTTAATAATCTATGCTAAACTGCACTTGCTTGTATTGATACGTGTAGACATAGGAAGTCATGTTATGGCTATAGAATTTAGGATTATGCTGAAAAAATGCTAAAAGCCAGGAAATAAGTATGTTTTCTCTTCAGAAAGAGACTTAGACTCTCCTTCTGAATATGTATTCTTGCTCTCAAATGTATGTCTTTTAAATGTAAGCATGTCTGTTAGAAGGACTCTGGGGACATGAATGGCTTCAATTGCTGGAAATCCTCATGTAGTTACTTTATCTTCAGTCATCCTCTTTTCATTTTGTCTTAACATTAAGGCTTCTACATATTTTTTACCCTTAAACTTATTTGTGAACAGTTTATACTGGCTAAGGAGGGAGAAACAATAGTTGTACTTGAGCATATACCTATACAAGGTGTTGTCTGTGTGTGTGTGGGTGTTGATATTTGTCCTCCTACCTTGTACTGCAAATTACCAAATTACAGCAACTTTTACAATATTTAATTGGAGCAAGTGGAATTAGAACATATCTTGGAGTTTCAGAAGTAGAAATGGTTCTTTATGAATGCTATTTGTATGTTTAATTTGTTTTGGAAAAGTAGATTCAAATAGATGTAGTTCTGATTGTATGGAAGAACAGGCAATGTTTTTGAAAGGCAAGCATAATGAAGATCTGCATATTTCATGATATATCATGTGCTACTCAGGTGCAGAGGCAAAAATTCAGTACTTTACAAGCATGTCTGCCCAAACTGGAGCAGAGGTAGCTATTTTCCATCCTGCCAAAGTTTGTTTGATCTTGGAAGTTATAGAATATTTGTTTTATGACTGTGAGAGTGCCAAGAAATTCTTTGAAGCAAAGTGTGTAACCTCTGAGGCTGAGATGGAATAGGATGAAACAGGAAAGCTACTGGAAGATGACATTGTTTTAAAAAAGTACAAGAAAAACCAAAACCCAAACACAACAATCTTCCCCTCCAACTCCTCTTAAGATTGCCTTTTTAAATTATATTGCCTGTCATGAGTCTAATTCTTTATAATTAATTATGCTGACTGATATGGAGTCTGAAATGCCTTTTCCAGCATGTATGTGGTGTGATGGATTGGAATTAATTGAAATATAAAGGTCTGAAGTCTGTACCTGGGTAGTAAGTCATTTGCTGCACTGTTTTTTTTTGTGAACCTGCCAAGGTAGCACAGTATGCAGGTATATCTGAAACTGGTAAGCAATAGTACATTAAGTATGTAAGTCAGTCCTGGTATATGTGTGTGTGTTGCTGTTTTGTCCCTTGATTTTGCTTATTGGGTTCATTCCACTGCAATCAGACAGCAAATTGTACTTCCCCAATTTTGTAACAGCATGCTGGAGAGGCTCAGTAGAGGGAGTTGCTTGCTGAGCTGAAACCACTTCAAATGTGAACTTGCCCAGTGACTCTCCTAGTGTTTAGATCTGGACTAAAGTCTTTCCTTCTGGCCTTCCGTCTCAATAAAGTTCTGAGCAACTTGAGGAGAAACGTTGATAACTTGAGCAACTTGCTTAACTGTTCTTTCAGATAATCCTACAGTGAGGCTTTATTTATTTATTCATTGCCTTGAAGTAATCTATAGCGAGGAAAAATATTTACGTTTCATACAGAACCTGAAACAATCATTCACAAGTCTTGCGACTAGTAGCTATAGAAGTAAGATATATAGAACTTACAGCTACAAAGCCTTGAAACTACCAGAGGTTTCTGCTGCTTTAAAACTTTTCAGAGGCTGTTTTTGTGACATTATGATTAGATATTGCAAGGGTTATAGATCTCTATGTATGAAAATATAAGAGGTATGAAATGATGTTTTTATAAAGAGATCTGTAGAGACAGTACACACATGTACAACTTTAATAAAATATATCTATACTACCTCTTATTCCTTTTCTATACCTCTATGGGTAGATAGGCCTTAATTTCAGTGCAGCTCTTTTTAAAGACCAGGGTTGATGAAAAGGATTGTCTGGAAGTAGCTTGTTGGGAAGAGCTATTAAGACACTTCAATAGAAAGCAGTTGCTGTGTTGCGCAACTTACTATACTAAGTAACAGCAATAACTGCAGAGCGCAGATACACTGGAGAGGCTTCTCACTAAAGCTTTGAGTGATTATTGAGCAAATACACCGTGGCAACAATGTAATGACCAAAGATACTGTAGTGGGAAGAACTTAAGTTAGCTCATCTACCGACACTGAAAATGTTTGGTGATACAAATGGCAAATAGACGATGTATCATGTTTCAGTCTGTATCTCAAATAACGACTATTGACAATAGGCAGTTTTCCTGCAATCCCTGCAAGGTTTTGAGAAGTTTTCAGTTAACTTTTAAGCAAAGTAAGCTAACTAAAACACTGCCATAGAACTCTGAAGAGTAATGACTACGTAGACAGGGTCTCCTAAGTGGTTACATGCTGTAGGGCTGAAAAGCTAATATTGCAATGTTGGGAGGTGAACTGTCTGATGAAAAGCAAGGCTATTTTTCAGAATGAAACTTCCTTGGAGTTGCTAATGAACACTTTTTTTTTTTTTTTTTTAAACCCTAGGGAAAACAATTGAGATGTACTAGGACTTGATAGAAAACCCATGATACAGAAGTAGTCATACCTGAAAAAAGCATGTAAAACTAAGTTACATTGTGCAGAACAGCCTGTGGAACTGTGCCAGCTCTGATAACCTATGCAAGATGATACCTTATGTTTAGAGAATAGATATGAAAGCAGCAATGGATCATACTATGTTGCAAGAATCTGTAGTGTGTGTATGATCTAGAGAAGGCAGTTCATCTTTCGGGTGAATTTTTTGTACACTGACTGTACAGGGACTGTACATTCCTAAGTTAAGCTATAAAGCAGATTGTTGTGTGATTACCTTGTAAATGGCATGATAATAATTGGATACTGTTGCACATTTAATTACATTTTCATGATTCTGGTGAAGATTTTTAAAAGTAGAAATTATAGAATCTTTGGGGTTGGAAGGGACCTCTGGAAATCATAGAGTCCAACCCCCTGCTAAAGCAGGTTCCCTACAGTATGTTGCACAGGAAAGCATCCAGGCAGATTTTGCATATCTCCAGAGAAAGAGACTCCACAAGCTCACAGAGCAGCCTGTTCCAGTGCTCTGTCACCCTCACAGGAAAGAATTTCTTTCTCTTCCTGTGTTTTGGTTTGTGCCTGTTGTGCCCTGTCGTGTTGCTGGGCACCACTGAAAAGAGCCTGGCCCCATCCACTTGACTCCTGCTCTTCAGGTATTTTATAAGCAGGGGAGGTTCATGTTGGATATCAGGAAAAGATTCTTCACCGAGAGGATAGTTGGGCACTGGAATGATGCTACTGTTTCGTTAATGTGCTTATTTGTAAGGTGTATGTCCCACTAGTGTGTTGCCAAAAGGAGTTAACCTCCAGAGTTGCAGTTTTACTCTACAGTAAAATGTTAGGCAAATACCTCATCTCACTCAGGGAATCAGAGTGAAACACAGATGCTGTTTTATTATTCTCAGCTCACTTTTGACGAGTTTTACTAGGCTTTGAATGCTCAGCAGGCCCGAATGTAATTAAATGTTTCCTTTGTGTTATTTGGAAAATCCCTTTTTAGCAGTTAGCCTCCTTCGAAATTAATGCCGTGCCTGCCAAGTTAACCTGCATAGGAACGAAATGCAAAAGTCACTCTCAAACCATAAGTGGGTAAGAATTCTTTTTTCATAGCACTATCTTAAGCCTAACACAAGTTACCGTTACGTACATCTCATCTGTTAGAGGGACTATTTGAAACCTAGTACTCAGTGTTAACCTAGGGTCTTCATTTAATTTGTTAGGAGGAAAGTTAGAGTGATCTTCTAAGCAGTCAGCATTTAGAAAAGGGAAGGAAAATGTGTTTATGTTTTAATAACAGTAGCCCAAAGCAAGAAGGCAAGACAATATGTAGGGACTTCAGCTTTTAGATTTGAGGCTATTTTGACTCCCACATTATGGCTCTGGAACATTAAGGTCTACAAAAACTGTTCTCTTAGTAATAGTAGGTAATCGTTGAACACAGTTTGTTTCCAACTTGCGTTATTCTAAGGTTAGCATGATAAGTGCAAAACTCATGACAGTGTTCAACAGAGCTGCTGTTACAATCAAATTGGTAGGGCTTCTTAAGCAATAGAAATCCTTCATGTGTAAACTGGCCATTCCCTTTCCTGCTGCCATGCAGTAGATTTGGGGCTGTCTTCTCATAAAGATTTTGTCCTTATTGGTAATACACTACTCACATGTTGACTTAGTTGTTGACCCTCCTCCCTTCTGTGACTGTACTGGCTTTAGTCAAGAAGTGGCTGAATGGAATAGCTGGAAAGGGAAGACTGCTTGTTCAAGACAAGATGCCTGGTTTGGAAATTCTTTGAACAACTCGCTGAGATTTCTGCCTTGTAACATATTTCTTCCCGTTGACCTGGTAACAGATCCTGAGATATAGCTGAACAAGAAAAATTTAGCAGAAATATTTCCTAAGACTTTGCTCTTCAAGTCAACGGAACTGGTTCTCTTTGCATTGAAACTTATGCAACATCTGAAGAAACTATGTCCACTTCAAATATTTACAGATAGTAAACCTTTAGTCAAGTAAATGTAAACAGACTAGAACCAAATAACTATTGTTAAAGAACACATTGGTTTTGGAGAGGCTGATTGCTTACTGTTCTGCATTGATCAGAGGGTCTTTTAGGGATTGGTAATTAGCCAACCTGCTCAACGTGTTTGGTAAGGCAGCTTAGTAGACCTACATACGTAGGCTATGAAAATTGTTTAGCTATATTTGATAATCATACTAGTGATTATGAACAGTGATGGGGGCAACCAGCAATGCATGCATGAGGTCAACTTGTTGAAAGCTCTAAATGTCTTTAAGAATCTTTGGAACATAGTCACGTTTGATATTCTCTGGGAGTGCTGCAAATTTTTAAAGCATCAAGATGACTTATCTCCCTTTGCTTCCAGGCAAGTCATTTCCAAATTTGGTGCAGTGACTTGACGTTATCTTTCTGAACTCTTCTCATAAGAAAATGTGAAAGTTTGACCATGTCAGTACAGAAAGTGTGCTATTGCCTAGTAATGTCTGTATAATTGTTAGACTCTTTCTGAGAATTATTGCTGTGAGCTTTAGCTGGAGCTTTCCACCAACTTGTGCAGAAAAAATGATGTTGACCAATACTTCTATGAGAAGTCTGGCTTATAGGACATTAATGTGATGAAGTTATACCAGAAAGAGTAGCAAGAATGTTTCTGTTTAAATTAGATTAAAAAAAATAATAATTTTAAAACTAGATTTGCAACTAGTTGCATACATTTATCTGGAGTATGGTGAACTCCATTGGATAGGTTGTCTTTAATGTGCCAATGAAAATGCAAAAATTGTTTTCCTGTGCAAGTCAACCTGCTTTATAGCAATTGCATACACTGGCTGCAGAATATAATATGAGAACTTTGGAAAAACTGGATGAATGATGTGTTCCTATTTAAGACAGTTGAATACAGTAGTATATTTATAAAGTAAAAACCAGAGTGGACGTGGCAAATAAATAAATAAATAAATAAAAAGCCCTAGCACAAACTTCTAACGCACAGACCTCCTATGACCCCTTTGGTCTGTAGTGATGTTTGTATCCAATTGTGGAGATTAGTTTGTTAGTACAATAAGGAGATATGGAAACTTTTTAGCAGTGTATCTTTTGGAAACTGTAAAACAAAGCAAGCCCTTAAATCCCTTGAAGTTGCTATTAGATAGACTTCATCTTTGGAGTAATAAATAATGAAGTTTGCATCTTCAATGAAAACTAGTAAGTATTGCTAAGATCAGCGTATCGTTTCCTCTTGAATAAGTTCATGGTCATATAACAGGTGTATGGGTTGTACAGCCTGTTATGAATGCACAAATACCAGCAGAGTGGGATTTTGGTGGTTCTGGAAACATTAAGATGCCAACTCTAGTAGTACATGTTCTTAAAATACTTTTAGCTAAGGCTTAGGAATCATGCTTCCTATGAGGCAGAAGCCATTATTTGGCTTCAATGCATCAAATAGAGAAATCTGTTCTAATTCTTTTGAGATGTCCTGGGTTTGATCCTTGATTGGGTTGAAATGCCATATAAGGAAATGGGTGGGTAATTTAGTGTTGTCATCCATCAAAGTGATAATGATGCACTTTAATTTACTGGCATCAAAACTCAAAGGCTTCTAAAAGTCTGAAGAGAAATAAATAAAATCAAGCTTATTAAATTAAAATAAGAGCGCAAAATGCTATGTTTTTTTTGTTTGTTTGTTTGTTTTCCTGTCAGGAGGTTAAAGGAAATCATTTTATATTGTTCAGAGACTTGAACTGGTAAAGGAAGTAGAAAACTGATCAATACTGTTTTTCTTCTGCAGTGGCCATTCCCATCTTAGTCACTGCTTCTATTTGAGAATCAGGGTAGGTAATCCTAGAAATGTGATATCACCACCAGTGGCTATGCAGCCTGCTTCTATTTTACCAAGCCTAGTCAGGAAGCTTGCCTTTCTTGGCTTTGTAGCTTTGAAGCGCAGGAATGCAGTATTTCAAGAGTTCGTAAAGCTGTAAGAAACATGAAGTTTAGAAAAGCAATCATTTTCTCAGTGTATTGAAAGGTCATTAGGCTTTCTAAGCCTACAAGTTGTATTGCAAGTTTGTATCTCCTCTGTATCTATTCTAGCTCTATGAATATACTGCAGGCAAGGAATGGCACTATTTGCCTGGGGGGCTCTTTGCTCCATTTGAGTACATATTATGGTTGACTGTGTAGTTGAGAACTAAGCTTGAATAGAATCTGTTGCGGCATTCCTACCCTCTCGTTTCCTGGAGAAGTCAGCTCTTAGAAATATCCAGCTCCTGGATAGCTTTAGAGATGTTCAATCACTCCTAGTGCAAGAACATCTATGAAATAGCATTTCTCTTGGCTTCTGATGCAATTTGTATTCTGCAAATGAGGTGTTGAGTAGAGTGCTGCTGAGAGAATATTCTGTGGAGATGAAAGTGAAACTGACTGTCATAGGATGGAGAGGGACCAACTCTCTCATCTCAAGGTTCAACTATCAAATAAATGGTTTGTGAACAGGTTTTCTTTTTTTTTGGTAGTTACTGGCTGCTTCAGGCCAGTAAACACCTGTTCATATAATGCACCACCTCGGGAAGAAAATATTGAGAAATTCATTAGTAAGATTTGATAGTTTTGCTGGGTTCTGCTGAAATACTTGCTTTTGGCAAGTATTGATTTAGCACATAAAACAACATCATCAGAAACTTAATGCAGCCTTTAGAGGAATTTCTTATGGTACAAAATATACTACAGAAGTACTGAAATCCTACTGCTTACTGAGCCCCCTAATATGAAATACATTTTCTGTGGTTCCTCTTCAGTTCTCTTTTTGTCTCTTGGCCTTCACACTTCTCCAGAGGTGTTATTTTGCATCTTGTGAAATGAGACATTAAAAATATAGATGAAATGTTAATGAAAATCTAAAATATAAAGGGCTAGAACTATGCTACTTTTTGACATTAACCTTTTTTTCCATCTTTTTTTCCTTTTATTGCTAATTATAATGACATAGATTTTGTTTTGATTTATATTAAATCCTAAAAAATGTTGGTGTATGATGCCAACACCTTTAAATAATAAAACTCCTACATTTGATTGAAGATTCTCTAATCTGTTGTTAATAAACTTGAAAGAATACAGTCTTGTCTAATAAACACATCAAGCTAATGGATACCAAAGCAGTTCAGAAGAGTGTTTGTTGTTTGGTGTTTAGATTTCAGTCAAAATTAATCAACAGTGAATGGGGCCTGCAGTATTTATTAGCAACACAAATCCGTGTGATTCAATGCCAGGTCCCTTTGACTCATTCCAGTGTATGCTGGCAGGGGTACAGAACTGATAAATACTTACGTCCTTGTGACTATGAAAGAAAGAGGGGGAAAATACAGCCGAGTAAACAGACCTCGCGATTGGCATGAATTCCTTGAGAGCCATTTTGAATCTCTTTCTATACAGCTAGCTTGTAAATGGGAAGTCATTGATTCAGGAACAGTGGAGGCTTTTCTTTCTTTGTGCAACCTTCAGCTTTGCAGATGGCTGGCTGCATAAGCCTGCGTGTTTTTGTTCTCACTTCCCCTCCAGGATATTCTCTCTTCCCATCTTTAATTTTCATTCTCTTTTGCTTTATATTGAATTTCTTAAAGAACCTCTGTTACTGAGAGAAGAAATGCTGTTGCAGAAGTGCTCCTTCCTGGGAGCATCTGTAGTGGTCTAAGCCATCCCTTGTGAGAGAAATTAAAGAGAAGATATTCGAATTCTTGACGTTTACCATTCCAATTATATATTAAAGGCATATAATGGGTTCTTTTGTGGAGAGTAGAAGTGAGTTACTATAATTAGTAATGTTTCTTTCAAAACAAATAGAAATATGTATTGATTCTCTTTGCACCCTCCACTCGTGAAGCTGGAGATGCAGAGATTTCACTGATTTTGCGTCTTGGAAAATGGGGAAGACTATTTTCTGACACTTTCTCATCATCTGGAATGCTAAATTCTGAGTCCAGGGAGAGGAAATGCTCCAATTCTGGACAAATGTCCATTGAATTGCTCATAAGAAGCACTTGGTGATAAAATGTACGAGGAAACAAGTTGCAGCACATTGTTCATGCAGTGTTGGAATTTCAATAATTTTATCTCTGAGACTAGCAGTTGCACTTGATACTGATAAATAAACCAGTCAAGTCACAGTATCTGCTACAAAATCTTCCTTTTGATATGGCACTTGCTGTTTTAATGCTTTGAACTTAACTTTCTTTTTCTAAAGCATAAATGACTGGTGAAAGTTTAGGATACTTACTGTGAGAAGGATAGGAATAGAAGGTCTTTCTGAAAAACTTGAACGAAGAGAATTTGGATATTAACTGTGGATGAGACAATGCTGAGAAAAAGACTGGGTGTATATCAGCCCAATCACAGACTTTACAGGTATTCACTGTCCCCAGTTTACATTTTATTGCAAAATATCTGCTAATTAAACAGGATGCCCCTTCATAAGGAACTCAACTGAAAAGAATTTTGCAGTAATTATATGAGCACAAGAAGTTTGTTTGAATAGGGACAGCCAGGTGAGGAGGCCTGGTAGTTTGCCACTTGCAAAAAAAGAAAGCTAGGAAATGAAGAATCAGTGGAAAGTCTGTGGGCTTAGTCTTTAGCTTTTTGCGGTTTTATTATTTCGGGTAAAAGGATCATGAGTTCTATAAAGATAATCCAAATGCCAGTGTCCTTACAACAAATGTTGGGGCAATTCAGGGGGATGTGAATCATGTTCTTTGCAGATGGAAGAGAAAGCGAGTACTTTGATTTAAGGCAGAGGAAATAAAATATCTAGAGAAAATAAGTCCTTTTTTTTTCCCAGAGGGGAGATTTGGAAGTCTTTTTCACAAGTTATCCTAAAATTTGGCTCTTTTTTTAATATGAAAAAGGCACATAAATTGCATTCTCATAGCTCTAATTTTTTCCTTTTGGGTCTAGTTCTTAACATCACAATTATCCTTTGTCATACGAAAGGGAAAACAAGGCTATTCTCACTTCTGGATGGTAACAGTCTGTGCACAGAACCTGCAGAAATATTGACCAGCTTCTCCAAGGGCCTTTGTATGTCTCTCTTTCAGGCTAGCTCTCTGCTGATCGCTGCCCTTTTCTTGTGGTACTTCATTTTTTTTCCTTTTTTTTTTTTTCTTTTATCCTGTGAGAAAGCCTATACAGCTAAGGATAGAAATGAGTTCTTGCCACTTGAGAGCTTCATCCAACAATAACGGTGCTCATATTTTTTGCTTTACTGAAGATAATACTGAAAAAATTAACATTTTCTGCTTATTCAGTCTTACAAAGTCTAAAGCAACCTGCAAGATAAAGCATTTAATTTCAGTAGTAATCAACTCTGTTCTTTGGGGCAGCTGGAAAAATATAAGTGTGGGGAAGTATAGGGAAATGGAGTTAGCATCTCCTCATTGAAATAATCAGAGAAAAATAATGATAGTTTCAGGTCTCCTATGTGAGCTAGCAGCATGACTCCCACTGACACCAGAGCAAAAACAACTCTATAGCTACGTGGGTAGATGCAGACACACTTCCTAACGAGTCACAAAAACTGGAGCAGTAGGCCTCTTGATAGACTGACTGCTTGAATTGTTGTGTGATTTGTGACTAATGCTAAGCACCAGACTGCTGTCTTTTCTCTGATCAAATAACACTCTTCAGTGTACAGGAACTGAGTTCAAATGATTATACTGTACAAAATAAGCTGGTTGAATGGACCTGAATGTCAGTGTGCTCAAGTTTCCTGGAGGAAAAAAAAAATGTTTTTTAGTTTTAGTATGAGAACAAACCACAAGTGTTTAGTGACAAGCTCTGTAATGTAGTGATGAATATGTGTTCTGTAATACCCTGTTAAACTGAGTTTATGTTAAATGCATCACTGTAAGAAAATTTGAAGCTCTCTCCCTGTATTTTGGTTTCTTTAAGTGCCTTTCTATTTAGGATCTCTCCAAAATCTGTATACAAACAGCTTTATCTATTACAGTATCATCTCTCCTTGGGCTTCAGGAAATCCATTCTGCCTGGCTGAACCTCCTAAGAGCTGTGTCTCCAGTATAAAAGGATTTATAGGAAAATGAACTATTGAGCCCTTCCTTCTGGAGAGATTAGGTCAGTGACTCCAGGACTAAATTATAACGGATGTTTGGGAATAACTGAGCGTTTGACCTGTTAAATACATGAGATGAGATCCCTGGGTCTAACAAAAACCTGGTTTAGATCTTACCATGGTAACATTGTGTTGCAGACATCTTACTTTTGAACTTGTGCATCCTTTACTCATGAAGTGAGTAAATCTGAAATTTTACCCAATCCCGCTGTGACTACAACAAATCCCTCTTTTTTTTTTTTCTCTTTGAAAATACAAACTTCCTACAGAAATGGTGAGGATGCTTATGAAGGAGTTTGGTGGGTGAAATTACTCACAAAAGTAGCTAAGTACCTTGCATTGTTTCCTTCCATATCATTTAGTATTCTAAGCTTGAGAACTTTTATTTTTTCCTTGTCTTGCCATTGTTCTAGTTAATGTACTCAGATACAGAGTAGAAGCAATGTCCAGTGAACTAGTAGCTCAAGAGAGAAGGATTATATCATTCAGAAAGTAAGCTATGTATGAGCTACAGTTTTTTGCATGCATTTATTTTCCTAAACTATGTAGCAAGTGATCTAAGAGAATAATTTTCACAGTGTACATTGTTCAAGAAATCTTCAGTGAATTCTTAGGCTGAAATATCTGATATCAGATTTATAAAGGGTATTAGCTTCACCAAGATGGACTGAAAATATCCATAACCAGAAATATGTTCCCCACAAGGATTGTCTTAATTTGAGTCCCCCTCAGTGGAGGAAGCACAGTACATTTTTAGAAACTCAATGTTCAGTGAACAAAACAAAAGGAGGGAGCAACAACTGCTGTGTTAATCTGGCTAGTAGAAGGTATTTGATGAATTTAGAAATAAACTGGTCACATGGATTTTGGATAGCTTGAGTTATTTTTGCCATTCTGGGGGAAAATGAATATTCTCTGAAAAGATAACTGAATAATTACCCAACACTATTCCTTATTATGAAGCGTGTTGGCTGTCTTCCCTATTCCTCTGCCCCTTTTTATTATACTTTTTCTCTACTCTCTTCCTTATCTAATTCCAAGGAAGATCTTATCTTTCCTGGAAGGGAGCCTTGGTAACAACAGAAAGGGGGAGAAAAAACTTTTTTGAACCAGAGCCCTCAAAGACACTGCATCAGTGTAACTGTACACTTTTGTCAGTGGCAAGCTTCAACTACCTTTAGAAACTGTGTGTATCACTGCCATAATTCTTGATACTGTATACTAAAGAAGGAACTTGCCGAAGTACACCAGTGTTAACCACACAGGCCTTTCACAGTGGATGGTATTGCTAATGCTAGATGTTAAACTGTCTGTTCTAAATATATATATATATATATATATATGTATATTTTTACCTGGGTTATTTGCATGGATGCTTGAGCTATCAGCAACCTTAGGAGCAACTGATTGAAGAAGTAGGATGAATTTCTAAAATAGGATTTCTGGCCTTCATTGATGTGGTGACATAGCATAGGTTAGTGAATTAGAAGCTTTTTATTTCTACTCTTTATGGATGACACTGTAGATCACAGGAAATTTTCAAAAGCACATTGTCTGGTCATAAGGAAACGGATTTTAAATGTGGGAATAAGATTTCCAAAACTTTCTTTCTGATAGCATCTCTGCAAGATGCTGAGGATCCTCTTCTCTATGTAAAAAATCAAGGCCATACAATTCTCTAAATTTATCTCAATTTATGCAACTGTTATCCCTGTGCATTGATAAAAAGCTGACACTCAACAAAATAACATTATAGCTATGAGTGGTAGCATTCATTCTGATAGCATTATCTGTAAATTATTCTAGATAATAAAAAATACCTGCATATCACAGAACTCCATATTTTTCCTGTGCGGAGTCAGGAGCTGGCCTTAATAATCCCTGTGGGTCCATTCAAACTCTAAGGATATTCTGTGATACTATAATTCTGTATCTAGTCACAAACGTATCGTCTCGTATAAGGTCAAAATTAATGTGCCAAAAATGATTAAGAAACTCAGTGTATCTAGCCAAAGAGTAGAAAAGTGAGGCATAAACTCAATAACTATCTAAGATTAATAATATGAGGCCTAAGATCTGGAAGCATCATTTGGTGGCTAGATCAACAGAGGAAAATACGTCATTCTGAACACAAATTGCCTTTTTTTTTTTTTTTGCCTTCTTCCCTTTGTTGGTTTCTAACCACAGATGAAATAACGCTACCTAGTTTGGATGTCTAATTATTTCTCTTTGAAGGCATAGTAAAATATTCCATGATAAAGAAAAATAGTTTTACTGCAAATTAGATTTATGGGATCTGTTCCAATTTTTGCCAGTGATAATGCATAACCTTCTGTGATACTCAGAAATTCAGAAAAAAAAAATTTTTTTTAGATTTTTGTTTCTGACTTGAAGACACCGACCTATATTCTGTATCACCTCATTCAGGGCCATGAGAGGATACTATGAAAATACCATTATTTTTTGAGTTCTCTTATTTTGTTATTAATATGTGTTACTGACCACTGTTGTAGTTGTGATGCTACAAATGGTGGGACTTTGATTAGCGTTTATAAGGCAGTATATGATTTTTAACCTTTTTGTTCTCTATTTTGCATTCTTAAGGAATTACCATTTAGGTCTCCAAAATCCCTTGTTTATGTGCCAGCTGATAGAATAAAACTGCTTAACAGAGGTTCTTAGGTTTCTTTTTGCCAGTTCATACTTGCACAGCCACCCAAATCCTGAGAGCACTGAATTGTTAGGCCTCAGCTAGCATGATTGTCAAAGCAGATATTTTCCCTTCCCACTCATCTCGCCTGACCTGAAGTGTGCCAACTGAGTGTAGCCAAAAAGTGCTACCCATTGTGTAAAGGGAAAGTAGACTCAAGTGTAATGACACAGTGAAAAAACAGGAACTTGAAGAGGTTGTCAGAGCCTGCATCAATATATGTTGAGATGATGAGGTAATGTTTTGGCTTTTACTTGTGGTATCTGTCTCTTCAGGTTTTCCAATGGGAGCTAAGCCTATTCTCTGCTTCACCTCTGCTTATTTCTTTGGCTAGCAATCAAGCATTGTAAAAGGGCAACTATCAAACCAGACCAGAGTGCCTATCTGGTTAGAGGCAGCAGCAGAGAAGATTCATTTTCAAGTAAACTGTTAGTGTTCCATTTCAGAGATCTTCGAAAGCTGGGCTGGAGATACCATGTACCAAGTGCTGTCCTGTGCCATGAGTTCTGTAGTCTGAAATGATGCTTGGGACTGACTGGACATCTACAATGCATTGTAGGGCCATTAGTCTTGGACCATCTCCACTCTTGAGTGAGTGTCCATTATCGGTTGGACTGTTGGATACATTCTTGGTGAGAATGTTCCAGTATGATTTCATCTTCCTTGAATCAATTTCCTACACTGTAGACTAGTTCTAGGTATGTCTTATGAACTGAATTTTTGTTAGCAGTTGAAGCATTTTAGGTGTGCATTTGGAGCATAACTTTTTCAGTTTCATCAAGAAGGAGTTGCCAGGTTGCGTGCTCTGAGACAGGCTTGCAATATAAACCAAGGTTCAGTTAACTGGGGAAAGATGGACAGATTCATTTACAAAGCTCCCACCTGATCCTGAGGCACTATAAAATGTTCTCTTTTCTGACTTAGATGAAAAGGACCAAACATGTTCAACTTGTTCCAGTGCAGTAGCAGGAAAATAGTACCTTGTGATCTACTTACAGTTTTCCTTGAAAAGGTCACAGCAGCTGTTACTCTAGTGGCACTCTGAAAGTGTGGATGAGAATATAAAATACGTGAATTGAGAAAATGAAATCAGAAGCTAACTGGTGGCAAGATGTTATTTGCTGTTTGCAGTCTGAAACTTATCAGTGGGAGAGATACAGTATGGACAGCAGATGCCTCATCGTTACCTGTCAGATTTGTGAGAAGAACTGCAAGTAGTAGGAGTCCAGTGCCAGAGGCTGTCCAATTCTTAGTTTTTCTAGTAAAACTGGTTGTGAGATTCCATTTGTACTGGAAGTGGTAATTTTTAGTTGTGTAGACAAGCATTCAGAAGTGACTAAAGTCAATCACTTCAGTTGATTTTGTGTCAATTATCAAAGAGCCAGCAGATGTCCATAAGCTTTGTTTTTCCTTAAGTTAGCTGGTGTTACGTGAGATGTAGTTGTGAAAAAACTCAAGCAGAAGCATCACATCTTTGATTAATTTTTTTTCTCTGTTCCTGAGTCTCATTTTCCTTCAGTGTCTATTCAGGTAACTGAACACAACTTCCCTTCTTTCACCTTCTCTGAAGTACTTCCTTTTGGGGGGTGGAGGAGGGAAGAGACAAAGAAGTCTCAGCACAGAAGTTCCAATGGAACTATTTGCAAATGTGTCCTGGCCAAAAGCCAGACTGACTAAGTTTGTTTAAAGTGAAGTTCTTCCCACACCTTTGATTATACTAGAAATGAACATGAAGAGGAAAAATGTGATTTGGCTGGTAACATCTTTTGGAAGGGTCAAACCTGTGATATGTTGGAGTAGAATGGGAGGAGACTCAATTGTTTAGTGATTAAGTTCCAGGAAGGAAGATTTCACAGTAGCTATGTGAATAGAGAAGAAAAATATCTTCCAGAGGGCCTCCCACTCTCCACTCAAGTCTTATCTGCGTTCTTTCCAAATGTCATTCAGTGACCCCACTTCACTAAATATAGTCAGTACAAAACTCCTCATTAAACAAAGTGAGATGTGGTAAGGCACCCATTTTTTAAAGAATGTTTTGATCTTCTTTTCAGCAAGTATAAAAGCTTCCTGTTGTTGTTCTTTGGTATTTGTGAAAGGAAGTCTTTGATTCCAAGCTGATTGAAATAGCCCTTTTGCAGTTATAAGACTGTAATTAATAAAAATGCTGCTTGCAAACACTAATTCCATCTCATTTTTTCCTGGAGGTATATTACAGATGATTCCTTCTCTACTAGAAAGGATGGGTGGGGAGGAAATTAAGCTATAGCATGGACAGATACAGGCAGCTGAGCAGCCCGTTTTGGGTGCCCTCCTATCCTGTGGAATCTGGAGGTTTAAATGAGGTATCCATGCTTCTTATTAGCCTGAGGCTGGGCTCTGGACAAGATCCAGTCCCAAGGCAAAAACTTGTAGATAAGAGAAGACAGTAAGAGATGTTTAGGCAAAATATATAGGAGTAAGGGAGGCTAATATCACTGTTAAAGTATTCTTGTGGAAACCATTGAATGCTGGTATACAAAATAGAATGAAAATAACAGAAGAATCAGGTTTTAGAATTGGGTGTGTTCTAGAGATCCAGGTTCAGGTTTTGCCTCATAACTGGGCAGAATATGTAGAATCAAGCCATACTCTTTGTATTTAACTCACAGCTTGGGGAATACAGTTTTTCTGGGCTATAGGGCACGTTAGCTGAGAGTAAGCATATTTGCATTTAGCCCTGCAGCTGCAAAAGTTCACCTGAGGATCAGATTGAGTGGGAAAGAGAAAGATTCAAAAACTTCATGGTGAGGGAGGAAAAAAAAAATGCCTCTGCTTTGTGCCAGGACTGTCTAGTAGTATGTGGAATGGAAGTTCTTTGTGCTATATCAGATCTTCCAGTGAAGAAGATAGCACAGCTAGAAAAACAAAACATGATGGGGGAACATAACTCTGAAGGAGGGAGGAGCAGTATCTATAGCAGGAGAATGATGCAAAGTATGTTGGTAAGTGTTGGAAAGAACTACTGTTGTAACGTGAATCTTTGCAATTACTTATGCTTGGTTGTGTGCACCTTCAGACTGTTCAGCTGGAAGTAGTCAGGAAAGCAAAGTATGAGTCATAGATAAAACTAATGCCTATTTCTATCCACAAATCAAGAAAATATTTTTTTCTTAACGGTGAGAGAATACAACCATGGAGGTAAAAATCTGACTCATGGCTAAGAAATCAGATGCAGTTTGATGGTCTCTGTCATGTTTTCTTTCTGAGTACTCTGCAAATAGTGTATGAACTGTCCACGTTCTTTTCCATGTCTAGAAGTGCTCCTGCATGACACATACTAGAATATTCTAATTTTAAAGTCAGGCTGTTAAGATAGTCTTTGGCCATAAAGGTATATTTGTTTCCAGAATAACTGTCCTGCAAAAGGTTTTGCTATTATTGTAAAGGATCTAGCATTTAAGTATATATTTTTTCTGTTGTTTATATCATGCAAGTTCCTGAACACGTGTGCATCTAAACCACTTCAGTGAGGTTACAGAAATTATGCTTGCTATTTACAGTAATAATGTATTTCTGAAAGTTACATTAAAATAAATCTTTTCCAGATATCAAAACTGGAAGTATGTGCACCTTTCCATTTTAATAGCAAGTATACTCTTACTGATTTTTTTCCCCCATATAGTTCTTGTCTTTCTGCATTTCACATGTTAGAGCCAGAGGAAACAGGTAAGATAGGTCTATTTTTCCACTCAAAAGGAGTTACTAGAATTTTGTTCTTCTTGGTCACACCTTTCTGTAAACTCCTACCTCTGCTTCAAATAAAAGAAAACAAATGATCCTTTACCTTAATCATTAAAATTATGAAAGATATGGAGTTCTGGAATATCACTGAGGTTTAGTGATCTTATATTTGAACTGAGAGCCTGTAATATGACCTGTACACTCTAGTAGTAAGTTGCCATCAGCTACTTTTCCTGCAGCAAACATAGATTTTATTTAGGTCCATTTACCTGCTGAGACCTTCTGGCTTCTGTTTAATGTGCTGCCTCATTCAGGTTTAGTTATTTGTGTCAGTCAGGGTTGCAGGACCAGGAGGTTATAGAGCCCTTTGGAAGGTAAGGGTGTCCTTTTGTTGTGTGTGTGATGAGATCAGCAAACCTGAGGAGTGGGATGCGACCCAGAGAGATCTAGACAGGCTGAGCTGTGGGCTCAGGAGAAAACTCATGAGGTTTGACAGATCGAACTGAAAGGTCTTGCACCTGGGTTGTGGCAACATCTGCTATCAGTACAAGCTGGGGCATGTAAGAATATAGCACAGCTCTGCTGGGAAGAACCTGGGGATACTGGTGAATGGCAATCTGGACACGAGTCAGCAGTGTGCCCTTGCAGCCCAGAAAGCCAACTGTATCCTGGGCTGCATCAAAAGAAGTGTGGCCAGCAGATCGAGGGAGGTGATCCTGATTCTTGTCTCAGCAGAATGGAGACCATATGATGGTCTGATGATACATGCTAATTCTTCTCACTTTTCTCTTGTATCTTCAGCTAACTCCTCTAGTATTTCCAGCTGCAGGTTGTCTTTTGCTCATTTGGTGACAGTGAATTGTGGTCGCAGGCTTGCACCAACATCTGTTTTTCTAATGGCTGGCAGTGTTTCACTCCATTGTAGCAGAACCATTCCTTTTACTGCTTGTGAGCTGTTTTGCTTTTGACAACTAGAGCCTATTTCTGTGTGGGGGAAGGGTTGTGGTTTCCAACCTGCCATTCTTCTGAATTTTGTCTTTTTCCCAGAGAATGTAATGGGATTGCCTCAAAAATTCAATTGGGGATTTCCTGCTCTTCCTTTGTTAGGGGTCCCATCAGTAGCAATGTCACTGGGACTTCAGGAAACCTCACAGGCTACATGGGGTTTTACTCTTATTTCAGTCTGCACTTTCTGTTCTGCATAACGTTTGTAATGATATCTTTTTTCTTTCTTAATTTGAATGGATTTTTTTGCAATATATTGCTGTACTTTCAATACAAGTGAAATGTCAGTACTTGATCTGTGCAATTTCTTTGACAGTAATGGGCAGGGCTGTCGTTAATCAATTTTTTGCATTTTGGGATTTTGAAAGGTCTGGATACAAAATTCATCGTGCACCCTAGTACTAAGGAAAGATGGCAGGCTTAGACAAATCCAGATAGGGAGAGACTTTTGTGAGTGTGGAGATGGAATTTTCATCTAGAAGTTAATGCAGACTGTTATATTTGTAAATAAATTTCTGTTCCCAGTCTGAACATGTTTATGTTGTTTCATATTGAAGTCACACTAATAGATGAGCAAATTACTCAAAAAGAACAAGGTTCTAGTTGTTTTTTGACAGCATGCTAGAAAACTAGTCATTAAAATGGAAAGATATTCAATAAGGTTGAGGGCATCATCTCATAATCCTAACAGTAGCAGTAAATGTGAAATTTAATACATCCAAGACTTTTTTGATCCCAAATTTGTGGAAAGCCACCTATGCTTCAGAACATGTTTTCTTACAACTGAACTTCAAGATATTTTAAATAAATCTGGTATTAACTTTCATATTATTATTAACTTTTTAACTATTATGTCCTTATACTAAAAGCATATTTGGTGTGTATGCACACTTACTTCCTACTACTGTTGTGCACTTTATTTTGGTATGAATGCAGTAGGGCAGGAAGGCATGAAGTAGACAATTTTAGCTATCCTAATTTTGCAACAGTGTAAGGTTTTATACAGAGACAATGTGGAAGTCTTGAGGACCCTTCAATAGAAAGTCTCAGTCCACAAAGACAGATTGCTTGAGTTGAGGAAAGATTACACCGCTCAAAATTGTCTTGGATGATTTTATGATGCATCTTTGTGAATGGAGCAGTGACACTGCAGACATTGTTCCCAAAACTGTGCAGCAATGTACAAGATAGGTGCCATATCAAATCATTTCTTCATTTTACTTAACAAATAGAAAGCTACAGCAGTCCTCACCTGTCATGAATTAACCTTCTTGATTAGCATGTAAGGAAGCCATGTGAGCTGGAGCCTGGCTTTGTGTTGGGTTGAGGAATTCTGCATGCCACAAGTCCCTAGAATCGTGATCCTTGTGGAACTGGGCTCCAACCAGTCAAACATCCTATCAATCAGCAGGACCCCTGCATGGTAGGACATTAACCTTTACAATTCAGACTAGTGTGAGACTCTGCTATACTTAGTCTATCAGTCAAGTCTGTCTGCACAGTTCCTCCAAAGGGAATACATCAACCTTTATATGTTGGTCATTGAAAAGATGAGTTGTGATCAGTCAATCAGTCTCCTGTCATGCTACACAGAGGCTATGGAATAACATAAGACAGACTACCCCTAACAGTAGAAAAATCTAAAAAAAATAGGTAAAATAGTGTCAAAAAATCCACCTATTCTTTGCATATCAGTCCCAGTGATGTTCTCCTCTTTTCTGTCATTTTGCCGCCTTTATTTTTTTTAATAAAATGTGATGAATATTTTTAATTATGTTTTTTTATTATTACTATCAAGTTTTGACTGTGAGTGTGATTACCTAATTGTTTGGCACAAAGGCCATTCAGGCCCAGGCCTAGAATAACAAAAGCACGATAGGTTGGGTGGAAGAAGGTGGATTGGCAGTGCAGGCATGTTTACATCATCTCTGGCTGGATCTCAGTTTATCAGTAGATTTGGCCCTATATATTGTTTCTTTACAGCTAATAGTGAAGTATATTGTATAAAACAAGAATGATTTACAGGATAATAGTTGTTAGGAAAAGGTAGTAGTAAATGAAGCTAAACTGAAAAGAGAGAGATAATACGCATAGTGTGTTCCATATGTAGACAAATAATGTGATAGTTGGTGGGCATTCAGGAAAAAAAAGGGTAAAATTAGTAGCTTTTCTTTATAAATGCATTCAAAATTCTGTAATTTATGTGAATCAATCTCAGTTTTTAACAATTCTGAAATGTGGTGTAAAATTATGAGAAGAAAAGTTCTTTTGACTACCCTAGCCCTTGATAGCAATCTAGTAGTCTATTTGATAGTAATTGTGATAACAGCTTGTCTATCGTAAGGGGCCATCAGTTTGCCAGCGTTCTAGGCAAGTATGTATTTTGAATTGGCTTTAGAAAACTCAAATAAAATTCAATGTAATCAAATTTATCCCTCTGCAGTTTAATGATTGTTAGGACTGAGGATGGAACAGGGGCTGGGCTTAGCTGTGAGAGGATAACGCTCAAGTTTTGGAATTTGCACCTGAGAGCGGTTGGAGTAGCTTAACTACTTGGTTCAGGTGTGTTTCTAGGGTGTGGGACAGATTACCCTTAGTAGCTATGCTTTTAAAACCTGTAGGAGCCATGCTTGCAAATTTTTTTTCTCAAAGAGTGATCAGGCATTAGAACAGGCTGCCCGTGGATGTGGTGGAGTTGCCATTGCTGAGGTGTTTAAGGAAAAGGTAGATGTAGTATTTAGGGACATGGTTTAGTGGGCAATATTAGTGGTAGGTGGGTGGTTGGGCTACATGATCTTAGAAGTCTTTTCCAACCTTAATGATTCCATGATTCTTTAGTTGTTCAGAGTAAAGCCAATATGCTATTAGCTGTCTGCAGTTAGGAAAATTAAGTGCCTGCAGGTTGGGCAAAACAATGAAAGGGGTTCAGAAGAGCACCAAGCCTTGCCACTTACCCCCTTATACCTGGAAGAGGAAGTGTTCTGGTGTATTGCTCCCTTACAGTCCAGGTAGGGTTTAAAGCAAGCAGGGACACATTCCAAGCCTGTCTTGAAAGTTTTCTGTTCTGTTCTGTTCTCAATCATTGCGCACTTGATGACCTTGGCTAAGGAACTGCATTTCTCCTGCTACCATTTCTCCTTTGAGATGATGATAACCATCTTGACTGTACCTGGCTTTGGGATTTATACAAGAAAGGTGGTAGAAAAGAAATGGGCAAATTTCTTACAAAATGTAGACTTTTTTTGTAGTATGTTTTACAGCACTTGCAGCCTTTGAACAAGGTGACTAATTGCTTCATTGCTTCTAGAGAAGGAAATGCCTTATCCTACCTTGTAGGAAACACACTGGAAATTTTCATCTTTTGGGAAGAGATGAAAGGGTAGGAAGTAGTTAGTGAGCCCAGCCCTAAAAATATTTAAATCCAGGGGAGGAAATTTGCAAATTTATGTATGGTGCATCTTGGCAGGGGTGGAAACCTCTGAGATCTCTGTGCCAGGGAGGCAAGCAGTGCTTATAGAAATAGGCAGAAGTATAGGAGGCCTGGGGCTATTCTAGGACGAGGATGCAGTGGACTTCCAGATCTCATCACATCAGGGAATCACTACTCACATAAGTCATGGGGAGAAAACTAAGTCAGAGAAGAAAAATAAATCTTATCTACTGAAAGCTCACTGTATATGACATATAGACATGGATCAGTGTGGGAAAGATTCCAGGAAAAAATTGAGTTGTACTGAATTCACTTGCTCCTTTTCCCTTCTCTATGTATTTTGCCAAAAAATGCTATTTTGCTTTAATTTTTTTTGTTGTTTTTCATGATGCTTGAGCACAAATGTAAAACATCAGTACAGTACTGTAAGTTGTGGATATGTTGGATATGAAAGGAACATATGCAGTTCCTTTCAAAATACAATCTGCCTTTAAAATTAAAGTTCCTCATTAATTTCATTAAAAACTTGTGCAGCTTCTAGGGACCGGTGGAGGGTGGCTTAAGACATGGCATTATCCCTTGAAAACTGGCAGGTAGTGAATATGCTGTGGAGGGAAACAAAAAAACCATTTGGAAAAAAAAAAGTTGGGAAAGGGAAGCAGATCTCCTGCAGTGGTTGCCATTTTTCTACTGCTGTCTGCTTTGCAGTGCTCTGCAGACACACAATAATAACCCCAGTGGGCCTGGGGATCAAATGACGTGTTGCTGAAGGATTAGGAGCAATTCTATCCCTCTGGCATGGACTTTGGAATTTTCATTAAAATGACCTTGGGTGTGGTGAGAAAGGAATTTGGGCTGCATGGATGGAGAGCTTAAACATCCTACCTGGAGGACAACAAAAGGGCCTCTGCAAAGCTGGCCTCCCTGGGCCCCAAGCAGAGTTGTCATGCTTTTTCCCCTTAGCATAGTTGTTCATGGATTAGTTTGGAGATACATGGAGAGTCAGAATTACAAGGCATCTTCCTGGAGGATGGAGAGGGAAGGACAGTCAAGAAAGCTTGTTTCTTGGAATTGCTTAAAAACAAATACTTAGAAATAAATATGTGTTTGGTAGAGAGCAGAATTCTGTTTAATTAACAAGAGAGCATTGTGTCTAAATGCTGCAGCAGGAGAAAATGTTATTTTTAGGTTGCACAACCCCATCTTGTTCATTCACACAAGCAGCTCTGGCAGTTGGGTAACTTTCTTCCCCAAGCAAAAGCTTTTAGTCCTGCTCTAGGAGGCCAAAGATGAACAGCTCCTCTCAGTTTGATTGCATGTATTCAGGTGTGCAGTGTCTTGTACTTTACACTAGAACCTTTTGATTCATGCTGGCTAAACACAAATGCTGTTGAGGAAGCAATTCACTCAAAAGTGGAATGCAGTCACCTCTGAAGTATACGATGACATCTTCAATTGATAGCAGCACTCCAGAAGAAAGGAGTTTATGAGAACGAACATAAAGCCTGAAGTTACTTGCAAAAGCCTTAAAACAAGCAGAATCTAAATAACTGTGCATAAGATTACAGGGTATGTATTTGAATGATCTCATGCTTGTGTACTTGCTTTTGACAGATTTAATCACTTCCTGGTTAAAAAAAAACAAAACAAACAAACAAACTCTCCTTACCTAGTATTCAAGGAAAAGTAAAAGAAATGGTGGGAGTGGATATCATTCATTTAGTACCACTCCATTGCCTTTGTCCTCAAATTCCATTTTCATGTCACTCTTGCACTTGAGCATCCTACGGACTTTAGACCTCAAGCTGTTCAACCTGCTAGATATGATTTTAGTGCACAAATGTTGGTATTCCACCTAAGAAAACAAGCTGACTGATGTCAACTGTTCTACCCTATGGGATAAGCATAGGTAGCTAGAGAATAAGTATCATATGGTATCTGTGAGTGACCACAATCACGCTATTGAAATAACCTTCTTTTTTCCTTTTCTTCCTTCACCACACCTGAGAGAAAACTATTACTAGAAAATCTCAGCCTCCATAGTTTGTATGTGCTGTGAAAATATCAAGGTGTCCTGTTACAGTTGGAGTTAGCTACAGGAAGGTATTGTCTCTGGCCTAAAAACTTACTGCAACCAATGGATAAAGATAAGTCTTACAAAAATGGCTGAGACTTCTTGGAATAAGGGTAGGGATGTGAATACATGTGGTTTGCCAAGACAGTACAGTGTTTTGAGCCATGAGTGCAACCTTGTTGGACATAATGGGCAGTTAAGACCCCATTAGTTATGCTTCCTTTGATGGCCTTCTGCAGATCAGTTTGGGCTTGGCCTGTACAACTACTCTTCTCCAGGGGAAACCGTAGTGCAGGGGTGGACTTCCATGGACCAGAGGAAAGACTCAGCCTTTTGCAGAAGGATCTGTGTGGTCGACCACCCAGACTTTGCAAGCCAGAAGCTGATTGAGAACAAAGACTATCATGTCCCTGGAGGGTACCATGGGTGGGATTACCATGATAGCAACAAAAGATTATCTGTTCCAAGCCTGTCCTCCCTAAGTCTGCAGAAACACAATCCATTACCTCAGAATGAAAGAGTTTATTTCAGCCTTGTTACATTACAAGGAGACCCTGGGGTGAGTTCATGCATGAGCAGGAGAAATCTGTCCTGTTTGGAAAATGTTTTGTCGGTATGACTGGACTGTTCCCCTCAGCTCAGTACCTGGAGGCAGAAGGGCAGCATGGATGATGGGGGAGAGCCTGGAAATATTAATCAAAGCTGTAATTTCCTGCAAAGAATTGTAGGCACTGATGCTGAAGACTGTTAACTTAAACACCTTATTCTGATACATTGTCTCTGGCTTTGGAAGGGAGGGAGGAATGTATGTGTGACCAGCTCAGTGGGTGACTTTCAAGAAAATATGATTTTTCTCTTGCAGAAGACCCATGTAAACTACCTGTTTTTTCCCTAATTCTCTGGAGGTTGTGCTGCAAGAGCTTGGTGGGACCCAGATTTGTGGAGTGAGGATGGTAGGACTTGTTTTGGATTGTCTTCATCCTGTACCCACATGTTATTTGGTACAAATTAAGTAGTGAAGCTTTCTTGTCTTTCCGCATGTCAAATCTCTGCCTCCTTCCCCTTCCTTTGTAGGGATGTGGGGCACTGAGACTTCTCAGCATTCTTGGAAATATTCTTAGTAATCTTTCTCATAAGAAATCCAACACCCCCAGTCAAACAGACTATCACAGTAGTCAGGGGAACTGAATCTTTCCCTCCAGAAACAGATCTATGGGAAAGCAAAAGGATCAAACTTATTTGTGCTGGAGCTGCTTGTCCTCCTTGCTTCATGGGATTGAGAGGCAATTAGAAACACTGAAATATCTGATATTCCCATTGAGTGAGGAAAGCTGCATGTGGTACTGTATGTAGCTGATCTGTCACAAGCCCTATTGCTTAGCTTAAGATTTTCACCTGAGGTAGGCAACGTCTGTATAGTTGTTTTCCTTTGCAGGAAGAGTGGTTTGAAGCAGAGGTTAATCTTAGCCAAGTCATATTAGCACTGGCCAAAGTGTTAAATAGGGTTTGTTTGCTCACTGTCACTGTACATAGCTATGATCATTGCATGCACTGCTTCTGCCTGCCTATTATGGGTTATCTTGGGTGTCATAGAATCCTAGAATCATAGAATTGCTAAGGTTGGAAAAGACCCACAAGATCATCCAGTCCAACCATTCGCTCTTCACCAATGGTTCTCGCTAAACCATGTCCCTCAACACAACATCCAAACGCTCTTTGAACACCACCAGGCTTGGTGACTCCACCACCTCTCTGGGCAGCCCATTCCAGTGCCTGACCACCCTTTCAGAGAAGCAGTAGTTCCTAACGTTCAGCCTGAACCTTATCTGGCACAACTTGAATCCATTCCCTCTAGTCCTATCACTAGTCACACGAGAGAAGAGGCAGACCCCCAACTCACTACAACCTCCCTTCAGGTAGTTACAGAGAGCAATAAGGTCTTCCCTGAGCCTCCTCTTCTCTAGACTGAACAATCCCAGCTCCTTCAGCTGCTCTTCATAAGGCCTGTGCTCCAGACCCCTCACCAGCTTTGTTGCCCTTCTCTGGACACGCTCCAGGGCCTCGATGTCTTTCTTACAGTGAGGGTCCCAAAACTGCACACAGTACTCAAGGTGCGGCTTCACCAGTGCTGAGTACAGGGGGACAATTACTTCCCTGTTCCTGCTGGCCACACTATTTCTGATACAAGCCAGGATGCCATTGGCCTTCTTCGCCACCTGGGCACACTGCTGGCCCGTGTTCAGTCTAGCATCAATCAGCACCCCCAGGTCCATTTCCTCTACACAGTCTTCCAGCCACTGCCCCAAGCCTGTAGCATTGCCTGGGGTTATTGTGGCCAAAGTGCAGGACACAGCATTTGGTCTAGTTGAATCCCATCGGCTTCAGCCCAGCTATCCAGCCTATCCAGATCCCTCTGTAGGGCCTTGCTACCCTCAGGCAGATTGACACTTCCAGCTAGCTTGGTGTCATCTGCAAACTTACTGAGGGTGCACTCAATGCCCTCATCCCGGTCATCAGTAAAGATATTAAACAGAACAGGCACCAGCACCGACCCCTGGGGAACACCACTCATGACCGGTCGCCAGCTGGATTTAACTCCATTCACCACCACTCTCTGGGCCCGGCCCTCCAGCCAGTTCCTTACCCAGCCAAGAGTTTATCTGTCCAAGCCACGGACTGCCAGCTTCTGCAGGAGAATACTGTGGGAGATAGTGTCAAAGGCTTTGCTGAAGTCTAGGTAGACTACATCAACAGCCTTTCCCTCATCTGTCAGATGGGTCACTAGATCATAGAAGGAGATCAGGTTGGTCAAGCAGGACCTGCCCTTCATGAACCCATGCTGGCTAGGCCTGGTCCCCCATTGATAAGGTCCAGCAGTGATGCTGCTGTGACAATGAAGTTGTCAGGGAAGTAGTCTCTAGCTCAACTGTGAGTCTTAAGCTTCCAGTAGTGCACCTGACCTAAGTTTTCCTAAGATGACAAAGATGTACATCATGGCCAGGGAGTATAGCAGAACTGACTAAGCACTTTGGTGACCCATGATTTTCTAGACATATAGAAACTCAGTTCCTCTGGTACTATTTTGTTGATTCTAGAGAGACCAGTTTCCTTTGCCTCGTCAAACTAGGTGACTGCTGTACTAGGTGTTAGTATTGTTTTCTCAGATCCTCATATTTAGATGTGTTGCTCTCATACCAAAAACAAGTGTGTTGTGTTCTTGCAGCTGTCTCTCAAAGTAGGAGATGCCCAGAAATTATTTAATGCACAGGAAACATGAATAGTAGGAGATGCCCAGAAATTATTTAATGCACAGGAAACATGAATACAAGTGAGGTGGAGTATTTAGTGTGAGTAAAGGGGTGTTTGCAAAAGATAAAGCTCTATTTGACAGGATTTTAGTTTTGCAAGGATGAGAGTGCCCTGAATCTGAACAATGTATCTGCTAACTGTGCAGAGCAGTTGTGGCTAGTGAAACCTATGCATCATTCTTCCACTCTGGTCCAGGCTGTCTGAAGAGAGTACAGAAATCTTCTCATTCAGGAATTAGAAACTGAACTGGGCAGAGCACTAGAAGTATCTTGGAAAAGCCAAGAACTTGTAAGAGGATATGAGAAATATCAGATATCTGGGCATCTTTTCCATCTTCAATTCTGAGTTTTGCACATACGAAGACTTTCGTATTGTAGTAATACATGGAAATTTAGTCTGTATTTGAAATCCTGGCTATTGTAATTTCTTAACCCTTTTGTCCAGGTTTGCAATGTTTAACTGTATAGCTAGTAGCTATACAGTGTATAGCTAAGTGTAGAGTCTTGCACCTGGGCAAGAACAACCCCAGCTACCAGTATAGGATGGAAACTGACCTGCTGGAGAGCAGGGAAGGGGAAAGGGACCAGGTGATCCTGGTGGACAGCAGGATGACGATGAGCCAGCACTGCCCTTGTGGCCAAGAAGGCCAATGGCATCCTGCGGTATATTAGAAGGGGTGTGGTTAGTAGGTTGAGAGAGGTTGTCCTCTCCCTCTCCCTCTGCCCTGGTGAGACCACATCTGGAATATTGTATCCAGTTCTGGCCTCCTCAGTTCAAGAAGGACAGGGAACTGCTTGAGAGAGCGCAGAGCCACGAAGATGATTAAGGAAGTGGAGCACCTCCCTTACAAGGAAAGGCTGAGGGAGCTGGGTCTCTAGCCCTGAGCTCTTTAGCAGGAGACTGAAGGGTGACCTCATTAATGTTTATAAATACGTAAAGGGTGAGTGTCATGAGGATGGAACTAGGCTCTTCTCAGTGACATCCAGTGATAGGACAAGGAGCAATGGGTATAAGCTGGAACATAGAAGTTTCCACATAGATACAAGAAAAAACTTCACAGAAAGGGTAGCAGAACACTGGAACAGGCTGCCTGGAGAGGTTGTGGGGTCTCCTCTGGAGACATTCAAAACCCCCCTGGATGCATTCCTGTGTGACCTGATGTAGGTGTTCCTGCTCTGGCAGGGGGATTGGACTAGATGATCTTTTGAGGTCCCTTCCGGTCACTGACATTTGGTGATTCTGTAATGTAGTCTCTGACAGGCATTTCTTCCCTTGGAATGTGTGTGATACAGATAACACGTTCAAAAACAAAAAGAAGGGCTTTATTAAAGCAGCTTGTCTAGAATTGTTAAATAAAAATAAAGAAAATATGTGAATTGGACCTTCAGTTACTGCTTAGGTCTGTTGTCCCTGGAATACCTTTGCAGTGTGTGCAGAACAGTCACTCAAAGTCAGCATGAAAAAATGTTTTTTTTCCAAGGCTGTTGGACAAATAAGGAGACTCATTCTGAGCAGGGACTAAATTGGTTTGGAATATATGCTTGTGCTGTGCAGCCAAAGTACATAATCAGGTTTAGCAAAACAAAGCTTGATACCAAACTTGCCAGGAAAAATTGTTTTATCATTTTGAAATCTGCTCCGTTTTCAAGCAGACCTTCCCAGAACAGAAAACAATGTGTTTCATGTCCCACTTCATCTGCCGTTGCAGATGAAGATTTGTAAGGAAGGGGAAAAATATATAATCCCTTTGTTAAGTTACTTAAAGTAAAAGCGTGCTCATGTTGAACTGCCCTTTCAGCTGGGATTAAGATTTGTTACCCAAGTCTATATACAATGCAAAACAACGGCTAATCCAGACATTAATCACAGGAAGTATTCTGGACCTTTTAAAAATAAGCCTTGGCATTCTATAATGAATGCATAACTGAGAATATCCTGGACAGGTTGAAAATTAGCCCAGTTGATTGGTTACATAATGATCAGCTGGGTGAGCCAAGGGGAAAAAAAAGAGCATGTTCAATGAACAATGCTGCAACCTTGTGCTATTGTTTGCCTTTTCGTGTCCTCGAGTTCAGCTCGGTGCAGACATTGTCATTCCAGACCAAACAATATTAACAGGTGGTGTCTGTGCCCCACATCAACCCTCTCTTTCCTACTCTCCCTTTTTCCCAACCAGGGTCTGTGGTTTCCCCTTACCCCTCTGCTGTTTCCAGCTGGTGTTTCCCAGTGTCCGTCTGTTGCCCAGAGCAACTTCTGCAGTGGCTGTGGGGTTATGACTGATCCCTTTCTTCAGGCAATATCTGTTAATATCCCCCCTCCCTGCCAAAGGCCAGTTATTCATGTCAAGGTCAAACTGTGGGCAGTCATTCTGTGTCTGCCCAAGCTAATCCAAGCCAAACATACCATGTATAAGTAGCTTATCTCCCAAAATAAATAGATGATAATTAGCATAAGCCACCACACCCACTTCTTTTCCATTCCTCTCTGAAAAAATCCCTCCACCTGAGTAAATCAGGATGCTTTGTCTGGCCCATTCTTATTATGCTAAAAAAGAAAGAAGGAAAGGTCTTGATCAAAGTGGAATTGCATTTACTACCTGGCTTTTCCAGACCAAGCCAGTCTCAGCGATGTGGAAAGAGAAACGTATGCAAAAATGCTTTTAAAGGAGACAAGGATATTCCAAGAATTACTCAAAAACTGCCATCTATCCCCAGCTCTAGTTCAATCATATCAGTTGTGTTCCTACTGCAGTGCTAGTCTAGCTAGTACTGAAGCTGACAGGAGAGTGGGAACGAGGAATGTGAAGGGCAGAGCAATGAGCAACCAAAGGTAGAGGAACTGGTGAAGGGTCTGCACTGCCTGAAGTGTGAAGAGGTGATTGGTGGTCCGTCGCTTACTTCTATGAAATCAGTTGCAGGTGTTTAAAAAACAAAGCAAGAAAAGTCACACTGTGCAAATTTCCGGCTTCACTCTTAGAGAAGGAACCTGCTTGATGATGGTTGCTGAAACTCAACTGGCAATGGAGTAGGAAGGTGGGATTCTGCTGTGCTGGCAAATGAGAAAAGTTTTCAAATTGCCTCACATTCTCTTTTGTTTTTAACTACCCTACAAGAAGAGAAAAATATGGGAAGTAATCCCAGTGTTTTTGTTCAGTGTGGTAAAGATAATGTGTATGCAATACTAATTCTTTTGTAAGTTACTAATAACGTGAGCAAATTCTGTTTACAACTGGATTTCCTCTCTAGTTTAGGCTCGTGTACCTCTTTTCACCCTTTCAGAACGTGTAATTTGTTCTGAAAGAGAATGTCTCTGAGAGAAGGGAGCAAAGTACCTATGCCTCAGCTATGGTTATCATGCCTAGCTTTTATTTAGATTGTTTCCTTTGTTATCTGACTTTGTGCCTCTGTCCCTCAATGTCTACAAAACAAAATTTAAATATCTTGCCTGCAAAGATAAATACTCCAGTCTAAATATGACCTGTAGGTTCCACACAGAGTTGTTGGATGTGGTATTTTGGGGTCAAGTTAGATGTGAAATCTAGGAGGTAAGTCATGGGCACATGGGCACGTGGGCTCTGCCACAGGCCCCCAGAACATGGATTTCCCAGGGGGGAAGTGAGGCACAGGGTTACCATGGACTGTTTGGACCAGGTCCCCAGTGTGTGCAGAAAATGCAATTGCTTTGCAGTGTGGAGTGGTTTGAGTTTAGTGATGCTCATGTGTTTGTCACCAAACTTCAGTTTCATGAAACTGTAAGTAGCTCTTGAAAGTAATGCCTACTGTTTATTTGCATGGAAATGACAGAAGCTATAAAGAGCACAATGATACTATTTGATAGAGAAAATTCTCAGCTGCAAAATACTATTTTTCAATAGAATCACCATCATTAGCTCTACATTTTCATCACTGATGAACAAGATCTTACATGCCACACTCATAAAAATCTGCATGGCAGTCTGGAATGTGGCTTCAGTCTCTGTTGCTGCTGCCGAAGTGCACCACCCACTGCTTCACTGTGCTCACATCCGCTGTTTGGTCTCTGTAAATGTTCACAAGCATTGATCAGAGTGGTAAGGTGCTGGAACAGTCCCAGAGAGGTTGTTCAAGGCCAGGTTGGATGGGGCCCTGGGCAGCCTGGTCTAGTATTAAATGTGAAGGTTGGCAGCCCTGCCTGTGGCAGGAGGGTTGGAGCTTGATGATCTTGAGGTCTGTTCAGTGGCACACCTTTGCTCCGTGTGTACTTCCACATCAGATGCCATTGTGTCAAACTGCTCTTCTGCTGCCATCTGTCACGCAGCATCAACATGTGATGGAATACTGGTGGGAAGGTTCAAACCCCTGCTGCCATACCACCAACATTCATCTCTCACTTTGTAGACCAACAGAATAAAATAGGAGGCAGTACTTTCAGAATATTTACAAGTAGAGAAAGGCAAGCATGTTTTGTATGTGTTTCTACACAGCAGCAGAAGTGACTAAAACTGTCACTCTAAAAGCAGCATTCATACAATCAGGGTGGCTATTCTGGATGTAGCAGAAGTGACCAGGTGCACAATAGCGGTGACATGAAATGTCTGGGTAGGTTAGATTGACTTTGTATAATTTCCATCAGCATCTATGCATCCTTTCTCAACTGCTGAGGCCCAATCCAGGTGTGCTCAAATGCTTCTCAAACTCGACAAAATCTTCTGCAAAACCTATGAGATCCAGGGCTGGGGGAAGGGAAGGGAGGGTAGGGAGGAGGCAGCAGTGAATTTTCACCTGGTTTCAAGTTTCAGGACAAACCTTTTGCATGAGTAACAGTTTCCAGCTTCAGAGCCCAGTGACAACATCCGAAATATCGGATTTGCGTGCAAGACAGGAACTGTCAGGCAGAAGAAAGGGACTTTAAGGCAGAATTGAAGAATAGGATAATGTACTTATCACTGTACAGGATGTGCTTACTGGAAGACTGTGGGAAACATCTTTTGGTTAATCACCCAGATTTGGCCACCTTTCTCTCTTGTGGTAAGGGAGGGGAAGGCAGGCTTTGGAGGCTGCTGTTTCCACCATTTCTGGGGGAAAAGAGCCATCTGGCACATAGCTGGCAGCCTGGACGGGGGTTGTGTTCCTCCTGCAGCTGGCCACAGCTGTCTGCCTGCAGCCTGAGAACTGCCTGCTCCCCCAAGGTGCTGCAGGAGATCTTGGCGAGCTGTGCCGTGCTGCTCGCAGGCCATCTGCCAACTTCAGCCCTGGTGGCAGAGGGTTCACCTTGTAAAGGAATTACGTTGATCATTGGGGTGTAGCTCAAATGCACCCTCAGTTGAAAAGTCATACATTAATTAAGGTGTTGGCCTGTTTAGCTTATAACCCCAGAGTTCAGCCTCAGCCTCTCTGCTGTACTCTATTTCCTTCTTTCAAAGCCTTTTCACCACAAACTCTTTTGGTAAGGCTGCTTATCGTTGGTGAATGTTTTTCATTTCTAGTGAAGTATGTATTAAAATGGAATTTTGAAATACTTCTCCAAATGTTATGCAGAGCAAATTGCATACTTACCAGTCCTTAATCAATCCATCAGTCATTTGCTTCTGAAGAATACAGTTGTTTGCTTTTTTCTTGTTTGTTTTCATGAGTCACGCTTATTTGAGATGATACTCCCTGTTCTAGGCTGGCTTTTAGAAAGAAAGGAGAGAATTGATCTTATTTTGGTCACAAACATTTTGTCCTGGAACTCTTCGGGAAAGTGAAAAGAGTAAAGGAAATAAATATATGATAATGTACACTAATACCATGAGGGCAGCCTGTGATAACGAGCTCTATTTCATATATATTTGGTGAATGCTTGTAAACAAAGTATGAATTTAGTTAGTGTATGTGTGTTCAAAATGATCCTGATGTTGTTATTGTATTTTGTTTTATGTGTTGTGAGTGTAGCAATGATACAAGGATCTGCCCAGTGGTTGGGGTGGCTAAAAGGTGACACTTTTAATGCTTTCTATAATGAGGAGCACGTGTCAAAAAAGGAAGTGGAAAGATGCAGCAATAAGAATTTGAAGATGGATAAATAATTTCAGGGAAGTCTTAAAAGAAGAAATATTGAGGAAAGCATTTTGAGGATGAAGATTGAAAGATCGTTCTTTTGATGCTGACAGTTCACCTCTCTAAGATGTTCAGTTGTATATTCCATTTATTTTATACAGTTACGGATCTTTGCGATAATCTGATTAGAATCTAATATCAATTTAATAAAAATAATGGAAACCTTACTGAATGCACGCAATCTAATGCACCTCTAATTTCAGGGTTAATATCTCCAATTAGTTTTATTTTAAGCTGTGGCTATAAACGTTCACTCGGTTGGAATTGATTTAGTAGAATACCATGAGTGTTCATTTATAGAGAATATAGCTGTTTCGGAAAGGATTTAACAGAACTGCCAGACTAGCTTGGGCCTCAGGTCCTTCGTAGCCCAGTGTGCTATTTCTAACAGTTGCCAGTAGTGGCTTCTAGGAAAGTCTGCAAAACCAGGACAAGGATTTAGTGATGTATCCCAAGATGAATTCTGTACATTTATGTATAATAATCCTCAATGAATTTCATTGCGTTTTGTAAGATAGCCACGCCACCTTAATTTATTATCTCCTTGGCAATTTTTCTAAGACTAGATAGATCTCCCACAAGTCTTAGTACAAGCTGCATTCTTCTCAGCTTCCTAAGTCTTTGGGTTTTAAGTTCTCTAAAATCCAGATGAGTATTTCCTGATTTTCAGTCTTCTGGATCCTTGGGAGCTTTGTTAATTTTTTTTTTTGCTTTGAAAGGAGATCAAGGAATTAAACTAATGCCAGAACCAGCATTCAGTGGAAGGATTTTGAAGCAGGTGATGGAGACGACAGACAGCTACAGGGTATGCCAGCTGGAATTTCTCACTGCCTACACAATTGGCAGACTCTCTGCCACATGGGAATTGCAGAGATCACTGCCACCTCGTATTGGAGTAAAAGACAAAGCAAACTGTGATGAGACAGATCTCATTCACATGTTGGTGTCATCTGGCTCTTCACACTTCATGAGGAAAGCTTTGCATCACTTTGGTCAGTGAAACCTTTGGCTTTCAGTAAAAAGAGGAAACCAGAGATGGAAGAAAAGCACATGTTATTTTGGTACCATGATAATCCCCATTAGGGTGAGACTGAAATTCATTTATTTTTCTTTTCTAAAGGAAGAATAAGATTTTCTGAGTACTTAATGATTAGTCCTGAACCCCCACTGAATTTGGCTCCAAAAATTATTCCTTTCCTAACAGAGAGCATAGAGCTAGCCTGTTGTATTTACCATCGCAGCCACACGAAGCAAATACTGTGCGCAGTGTTTCCCAGAGTGTCTCTACTGCTGAAGCACTCCTTGCTGTACAAGTAACTCTTTGCTGGGCTCCTCTTTTATTCCATCCCCATTGCTTTTCTTTTTGTTCCTGCTGAAACAAAAAGTTTCGGCAATTTTCTTGTAGAAAAACCCTGTGACTGAAAAACCATTCATTACCTTTTTCCTGGAGCACTCGGATGTGGAATGACCTAACATTGTTGCTGAATTTGGTTTTGCCACCTTGTAGCCATTTCATCTCTCAGATTTGTTTCACAGCCGTAATGGGCTGCTGTTTCTAATGCTCAACGTGGACAGTTACTGCTCTGTTAAAAAATAAAGCATACCATGGAAGCTGAAACCAGAGGCTGGAACCTGAAGGAGTGAAAGCAGCTGAGAGCAGCAGGGAAGGGCAGCACATGGCTGGGATGACTCTGGTGCTCTGTGTGTGGGGGTGTAGGGTGCTCCTCAATTGTTGCCATTTGCTAGGAGCTAAATAGAAGCAAAAAATAATCTCTTGTTTTGTATGTTGCAACAAGTATTTTAAAAATCATCACTAGTGGAGACAAGAGAGACAGGAAGGAAAATCATCCAGAATCTATTTGCGGTAGCTTTTCAAACCTCCCTGCTCTGTCACACATTGAAGAGCTCTGGAGCAGAGTGTCTTACTGTTGTGTTTTTGTCTGCCTTGCAGACACTCACAGTGAGAGCGAGATAACTTCCAAAAAGATGTCAGGTGACTGGTTTATGTGGACTACCTGAACTTACACATCAGCACAAGTAACAAAGTAAAACATGCTGAGAAGTTCAATGGAAAATCTTTAAGCTCTCTAAGGTCCTGAGAGGTGTTCTGTTAAACAGGAGGAGTTATGCACTCAGGAGGACCAGGAAACAGTGGAAATAAAAGCAAGGGAACCTGTTTTCTGGGAGGTGGGAAAAAGGAGATGGTGGTTCACATTATACTGTAACTGGTCGTTCAGCCAGTAGAAAACCCAATGATTTTAAAAACAACTTTCGTTCTTTTTAAACAATACATTCAGAAAATATGTTGAGAGTACAGCAGAAGATGCATTCTATTTTGCTTGAGGCAAAATAGACCAAAATTCACCATTATCTGTGAAATCAGTATACTGCTGTGTTTTGTTTAATCAAATGTGATGGTCCCATCACATATGGGGAAAATGGATACCGTGTTAAGTTCCCGTTGTGTCTGTGTTTGTGAGAGAAGCTCACATATGCTGTAGACAGGAGATTACTCAAAGTAGTTTGTAGACAGAGTTTGCTGTGTCTGTCAGCAAGTAGTGATCCCAGAAGGAGTAGGTCTGGATAGCAAAAATAATTGTACTGAGGACCTGATGTCTGTGCTATGGTGACTTTAATTTGGATCCAGGGGCTGTGCTCTCTTCAAGTGGAAGGAGTGCATTACGTATGTTTCTGGACTGTGTTTTACTGTGCACAATACACTCTGTACTTTTGATGTGAATGACAAAGACGATGTAGATGCAGTCAGAAGGCCTAGATTGAAATGATGTAGATCCCTCCTCTCTCAATGAAGTTTCATGGTTGAGATGGAGTAATAATGAATGTTATTGTACAAGTCTAGATACACGATTTACTGTAATGCAAATGCTGTTCCTGTAGCATTGAAAGAAACAACACAGTCCTGCAATCTTTGGAAAGAAATATTATATCATTTTCTTGAAAGTAATTTGTTCAAACCAAATTTGATGGTTTTTATATCTGGCTGTTTTGAGACCTAAATACAGTGTTCTTCTGCTGGCCTCTAATACAATATGAAAATATTAGTAGTGTGCACTGATGAAATGCTGAATATGCTTGTGTACTATTGAAGTTCTTGAGAATCTAGCCTTAGTATAGCTGTAGGAACAGCAGCCAGGGATGGATGGTTTTTATCTTACATCTTAATGGGGCTAAAATTTATTCGTACTCAAGGAGTCAAGGTTATCACTGAAGAGGGGATATGCTGGAATCTGTATGTGCAGCAAAGGGGTTACTTTCTTGCTTTTTGTGAAAATCCCATCGTGATTATTTAGCAGGGGCCAGTACCTGAACAGTGAAAGAAAAACAGAATTGTTGACAGTGTACGATAGTTGCTTATGTAACATTTATCATCCCAAGCCTGAGTAGTAGCAGATGTTCCTGGTCATGCAAGCTGATTTCCCGCTGGATGAGAAATCAGTGATGTGGAATCTGGGTATGTTCTTAGTTTACTTAAGACTGCATCCACTAGTTGTGTGACTGGGATGCTCAAAGTGCATATGAGATGTTCTCCCTCATCCTTGTTCTCTTTTCTGTGCTGCTAGAAGAGCAATGCCAATGCAGTGACTCTTGCAAGAATTAATTCTAGTTAAAGATATGACAGCAGAGAACAAACTCCCTTGTTACTTGTGGCAGGTCCCTCCGGAAAAATATGAACTTAAACTTGAAAATATTAGCATGTCTTGAAAGATGGAACGGTACTTGCCAGCTAAATAAAAGACGTAAAGCAACATACAATGGCATCTATTGACTCCCACCATAATGATATTGAAATTGAGGATGTAAATTATGCCACAGAGGATGCAAGATACAGCATGCAACACATAGGAGTACAGTGCCAAAATAGCTAATGAATTATATATAATTCATCTGTTTTTAATGGAACAGTCATTCATTCTTTTTTAATCAGTTCATCTCTTCCGATAATGACACAGTCCAGTTATTCTAATGTAGGCAATAAGTGATCGTCAAAACCAATTTCTGTACCTGCTCTCTCTCTTTCAAAACATAAGAGATTATTAACCTTACCTCATCTTGATAAGATCAGAGAAAAAAACGTCATCTTTTTTAAGATCTTAAGACTTATAAACATCTAACTTCTGATTTTAATAAATCAGGATACGTTTCAATGCATAAGAGAATGAATTCAGGAATCTAACTGAAACATTTTGCACAAGAAGATCCCAGTCTCAAAGCAGAAGTTCTATTTATTGCAGTGTAAGTAATGACACCAGAAATTTCTTTTGTTTCATCTGCTGTAAGCATTCTATTTTTCTCTCCCCCTCTCTCTCACGTATGACTGAGGAAAGGAAGTTTATAGTAAAGTTCTTTTAATGGGAAATTTCTAGAGTGGAATTTCATCTTCAATAACATCAACTGGAAAAATCCGGTTCTCTTCAGCAGAAGCAGAATTTCACTCCAATTTTCATGCAAACTAGCATGTTGTGCGTCTTCCAAAATCCCGCTGCTTTTAGTATTGAAAACCCTCTTTTTCTTTGCTATGAAAGCAGCCTGGGTTATCTTGTGCATGGCAAGTGGATTCTTGACAGTTGCGAGCTGTTGCTTGATTCAGCGTCGCAGCATTCAACCTTTCTGTGCTGCCTTGAGGAATATTTTATTGTGGGCTGTGTACTGGTGTGCTAAGTGCAGTATGTGGGCTGCTTATCCTTCACCCGAGATTTCTGTGTGGAGCAGAGTTGGTGAACATGTTGTGCCTCCCTGATGGATCTAAAATAAGCTTTTTTCTTTTTTTTTTTCTCTTTGGGAATAATTAGTGGGAGCTACAAGGCTCAGAAAGTGAGTAGTAGCAGTTTTGAAAATGTCAGATAGTATCCAAATGGAGGGCTGAGGTACTCAGAACCTCTGATGTGTCAAGGTAGCTTGCAGAATGGACTCCTAAGTGGCATCACAAGGTCAAACAAGCACAGTGTGTACTCAATTAAAAACTTTCTCAGTTATAATATAGAAAAGTCCAGGATAGATGACTCTTGGTATTAAAAACAAGCAAACAACATCAGCGTGACAGCTTATTGTATTGGAATATGATGTCATACTACAGATAGTACAAAACAACCCTATTTAAGCTTAGCTCATAATTTCCTTTTTTGTTACAACTTTTAATAATTTATTTTAACTTTCTTTGGCTGTCTCTTCATTTTCTGAAGTGATAAACCACACCCAGAAGCTCCAATAAGAGTGATAGAATATGTCAGCTCAACTCATGCTCATACTCATCAGTGGAATAGCAGTTCTTGCGGAACTGAAACATAGGCACAAGATTATGGACAGATAAACTGTCCCACTTAAATAGGAACTGCCTATTTCTGCAGAAGATTTGTTTCCTATTCCTGAGTACTGAGAGAATTGGACCCCAACACTAAGCCTAGATTTATATGCTGTAAATATGTGCTTATACAATTTACAATACAAATGATGCATAATCTGTTTTCTAGCTCTTCTCAAGTTACCCAACTTTTTCTTCTGCTATATTGTTGTGTGTGTTTTTATATTACTCTTGATTATTTTCTTAATTATTTCCCACAGAAGCCAAAGTGTAAGCTGGCATTTTTGAGAAGCAGTTGGTAGCATAAGTAACAATTACAACCAGGGGCAGGATATTAGCCTACGTAGTCTTAATGTGACAGTCAGGTGATTCCCACCAGCAGATTTGCTTGTGATCCTGGACATCAGACATCCCAGGATATTGCTGCATACTGAAGAATTCTCAGTTATTTTGCAGTCATAATGATCAACTTTGTCTACCCAGTACATTTTAATTTTCTGTAAGACAGAAAATCTTAACATAATAGCATCATTGTTTTGATGGGGGCTTTCCCAAGGTAAGGACTAATGTTTCTCTTCTTTGGTGAAGTCATGACTGAGTAAAAAACTAAGTAGGGTCTATCTCTTGAAAATTTAGTCTAGACTTCCTTTATAGGCACTTAGACTGATTCATTCACCTAACCTGTGTTAGGTCTTAGCTTAGGCTGACATGAGCTCTGTTTCTCACAACTGATTATAGGGGAACCCTAAATGCTAATTGATATTCAAGTCTCCTTTGACTTCTTGCTATGTGGGTGTAGAAGCAAACTTTCCTTTATGTGAGAAAGTATTACAGAAAAGGCTTTCTGATATTTCAGGAACTTACAGTACAAATGTGTGTAAAGAAGCATCACAATGTTATCTCCTTACTGGTCATCAAAACTGAAAGAAAAATGTTTAACAAAACTGACATTGTGTTTCAGCAAGAAAACAGGGCTGTACATGTACTTCATAATTAAGCAGGATTGTGTAAAAGACACTTGGCTCCATTGCTGTTTTTGTCTCCTACTGGAAACAGAGCACCTCATCTTGAATTTTGCCTATCTAAATAAAAAGGGTAACAATATATGTGTGAGAGTTTGGTTAATCGTTAGGGGTGTCAGTTTTGGCACTCTTTTCTGATATTTAGTGCTTAAGAGAATCTTATGTAATGCTTCCCTATCTGGGTTGTTTTGTGCTAAATTTGCGTATTAATTTTTTTCTACAGTTTGAAGCTACTCAAAGACTTGCTGGTATACATTGGAACCAAAGTTATGCAGGTTTAATCAGTCATCAAGTACCTTGAAAATAAAGGACTAGAAAAATAATGGAAACTGGTTTTGTAGATATTCTTCAGACATCAACTAGATTGTTTGAAAATGTCTGCCACAGATTCCTATAATGCTAGACAAAAATAATGCTCACTTTTATAACCCACTTGAAATGGATGCCTGGCACATTAATCTTCTCTCATTTAAATGGGTAAATTAAGAGTATCCAATAATACGATTCCTTTAGAAAAACGGTGTTTGTAAGACTAAATTCATGACTTGGAACTTTCTTTAGTGTCTTTGGGAAGACATCCAGAAGCAAACTTGGTCATTGTGAAAACTGTTCTTTTTATTTCTCCTTTCTTGAGTGATTTTTTTTTTTCATTTCAAACAATAAATCTGTATTTTTCCAGTCTATGACATAGCCACTTAAGCAAGAACAAACTATTCAGGCAAAGCTTTTGGATCCTTTAGAAAATCCAGCTCCTCACAGCCCTTCTTCTGGGACAATCAGATTCAGTAGTGGGCTGGATGCAATTACAACTGTATCTCTGGAAGTGCTGAAAAACATGTTAAAAAAGTGATCATAATTCAAAGTGTGATATCTGTTAGATAATTTTAAACTTCATAGGATAGATTTGGGAAGTTGATGGCTTGTAACTCCCTGTTTTTTGTACTAGATTTTGAAGATGACACAGTGCTTCCATGAATAAAAATGTCCTGCAGGACTGGCAGCTGCCAGTGAAGTACTTACACTGGAAACCTTTATTTCTGTACATGCTCTATGAACCTTGTGTGTTGAATTTGTGAAAGATTCCAGGAGGTGAATGGTAGCATTCTAAGTCAGCAAGTGTGTTCCTTAGGTAGAAATCTCAAATTTAGTCTGTGTAATAAAAAAAGAGGGCTATTAAACAGGGTGAGAAGTCAGGCTTCTAGGACCCAAATTATGTAGTTGTATAAAAGTAAACAATTGTATACTACAGAACAGCCTCAGTCGTTCAGTTTTTGTGATTATGGTGAGAATCTGTGCTGACGGAACTATCTATTTTCATCTAAGACACACAATGCTACTTACTTTTAGCTCTCTGAATTTATGATGTCAAAGTTGGCCCTCCACCTCCCCTCATGCTCCCCACCAACAGCATCCAACAAGAATGGCAGTGAGATGCATTCATTCCAAAAGAAAGGTGTGTTTTTAGCTGATCTGCGGTATAGGGGAAATGTCTACTTTGAGCAGAGTTAAACCTGGGCCTCTCACATCCTTGACCATGGGTAAACATTCACTCACTGTTCTTAATTGAAAAAATCAGGTCTATGCTAGAAAAAAAAAAAACTGGAGAAAAACCCAAAAAAAACAAAACAAAACAAAAAAACCCAACCAAACCCAAATGCAACCCAACAAATGAGTCTTGTGCTAAATTTGTGTTTTGCATAAGCACTCAGAAGATTTTGGTTTTGTTCCTATAAGGACTAGCATGAGATGATAAAATCTCCCAAGCTGCTGCCAAATTGTAACTCTCGGTCATCTGTAATGAGGCTCATAACCATTGGTCCCCCAGCTCAGGGGAAGACCTGTGTGTTGAATTAACAGCAGCTTTCTCATATTATGTGCTTCCTACTCTAGAGTAGTGTATCCAATTATCATCTGTTACCAAAAGCCAGGAAAACAGCAGGGTAGCGTGGCGAAAAGGCTGTATCCACAAACCATATTGATCCCAGAACAAATTTGTCTACAGTCCTCAAATACACATACACACACGTGCACACACACACACATAGATTCCTGTGGCTTTGCTGCTGCTGCTATTTATGTGGTTTGGTCTGTGCCCTCTCAAAGCTTTCTGCCTTTGCCCAGTGGTGTTTTTGAAACTGCCAGCACAGGTGTTCCAGGAAATGCCTGCAATACATGAGTGGGGATTAGAAACTGGCTTCCTGATAGCCCTCTTGACAGCTGATGGATGATTCTTTTATTACCAAACGTTTAAAAACCGAAAGGATATTGCAGTGGGGTGGGTCAGAGTAAAAGAAAGCTAAAGAAAGTTGGAATTAAGTCTACGAGTTGCACCTCAGTTATACTGAAGGTTGAAGTTTCTGCTTCAACCCTTCAGAATGAAACCAGCTCCTTTCACTGAAGCACTCTCTTTTATCATTCTCTGGGATCTTTGTATTTTGCTTTCTGTGTTTCATGGAAAAAAAAAAGTCAATACATTTATTGGAGTGTTTACTGCTGAACTTTGATAACTTTGAGCAATGGTGAAGTACCCTGAGTAAGTACAGTGTTTCAACGAGGGGGCACATGATGAAATGCGCTGGTTTTCTGGTAGGCAATAGACAGAAGTTGCCCCAGTTTGGAGTAATTCTGTTCTAGGTATCAATCTTATTGTTGTAGGTCTTTTGTTAAAATAGCTGAGGTGTTTTCTGCTTATCAACGGGAATAAAGGGAAATTGAATGAAAAAGGGAAACTACAGCATTTCTAGGCCATGGAAACGCTAAAAGGTGTGTAACAGAAGCAAATAAAAATGGAACTCTCCTAAGAGAGTCTCCTGTTCTACTATTTTTTTTTCTTTTTTCTTTTTTTTTTTTCTCTACTGATCTCAGCAGGCCACTTTTAATTAGATGAGGTATTTGATTTCATCGGTATACTTGCAATGATGTCTGTGATGCAAACTGGTTAGAGAGACTTTCATCCCAGTGAGGAGAAGCCAATCACATTGGGTAAATATGAAGGCACACCTTGAGTCACGCTGGATTTGTAGCTGGTCTTTAGACAAAACTATATGGTATTGAAATGCTTTTATATGCTTTCTGTTGGCTCCCTTTGTGATTCTGTTTCTGGCTGAGGCAGAAAGCAGAAATGCCAAAAGTATTACTGTGCTCTTCCCGAGAGCCTTTTCAGCACATTTGGTAAGGTTTGCATCTACTCAGGGCAAGCATCCAAACAGCAACAGTGTCACATCTTTTGACACCCTTGCACTCTGGCTAGAGTCAACTGACCAGGCCTTCAGCAGCTCTGCAGTATGGGATGTCTCTGCTAGTTTTCCACTGTTCCATATATTTCCATTGTTTCTAGAAGAACAAAAAGTAAACATAGAAAATCTGGATGTTTCATTCTCATAGTGCTTGTCACCATGTAGTATGTACAAAGCCAGGACTTCTGAGCTGTGCTGGTTTTGGTGTAGTCACAGTGCTTGTAATGGTGTGACCATGTAATTTAACTTACTGCTGCAGCACAGTTCTGCTTAAGAAATTTGTGTAGGTGTATCAGTGACATTCTTTGTGTATGGGAGATTCTGCAAAGTCTTTTGGCTTTCTCAGGTTCAGAAGTTAAAATGCAGCACTTTGTCTTGCGTTTTTCTTACTCTGTTTACCAGGAACAGGGAGAACAGACTATTCTGGTCTTCTTTCCTGTAATTTTTTTATTTGAATAGTTTTCCTAAATTCTACCTTCTCTAGACTAAGCATCCAAAAATCAGACCCAGTCTTGGGGTTATATCTTATCTTATATATTGATATTATCTTGTCTTCTGCATGGTCTCATTGCTGTAAATAATCACTCATTTATCCACATCTTCTCAATGTTTAATAGGTAAATACATAGACAGAAGCAGTGTGTATAACAGTGAGAATAGAATTCTGGCAGAAGCGTGACCTAGATGAAGCTGAGTGAAGAAATTGCTTGGTATGCTTATTCAGAAAAATTTCAGAAGTCCAATGAAGTGTCAGCCTATCTATTACTTAACATATGGATATATGCAAGAGGGGTTTTGGGTACCTGATTGTTAATAGAGGCTTCTGAATTTTTAACTTATGTCTTTTTCAATGTGAAATTATTTTAAGCTCTCATGAGTACCTGAACATTTAGGTGGAAGGCAGCATTTATGTTCCATATGTTTCTTCCCTACTTCTTGCAATGTGTATTCTCTGTAGACAAGGAGAAGTGTGTACATTCCTGAATATTAAAAACGTCTTAATGCAATCCTAAAATTGTAAGCACAAATTGGTGAGAGTAGAATCCAAGCTTTTAGGAGTTTCTAGAACTTATATTTGCAAAGTAGCACCCAAACATGGCTGTTGGCAATTAATAAAATCAAAATCGCTCCTGCTTTTATGTCTTTCCATTTCTAGTTGAAAAAAATCTAATTATAAATAAGGTTTGGGATTCAAAATAAGGTATTTTGCATACAACTATTCAGAGAGAGCAGTCTGAAATGAATGTATAAAGTCAGGTTTTTCCATCACGTTGCATTTGCACATAACTCTCTGGGCAGAAAAGAGAATCTGAAATTGAAAATTTGCCTTCCCTAATCCAATAGCTCTGTGGAATCGTTTAATTTTGTATGATGTCCTTCATAAAGAACCTGCCCTTCATAAAGAACCTGATGTGATGATTAGATCCTGGTGCAGTATACTTGGAAAGAGAAAGTGACCTGATGAGAGCTGCATCATTCTGTTCTTCAAGATAAGATTTTGCTCACTTTTTCGTTCTCTGTTAAAACAACAGTTTTGTTGGCCTAACAATACTGAAATTTGGGGAGCAGAAGGGAAAGAGGTATCACTGAGTACAGGACTATTGCATCCTGTCCCTGTTGCAGCACACACTTAGGTTGATTAATGTGCACTGTCAATTTTGTGAATCTCAGTGGTTTTTGCCTTTAGAAGTTGTTGTGCAGTGCAGATGTGAAATATAAGAGTAATATAATACAAATGTGAAACAAAACGGAACCCTTTAGACTCCACCTATTGTGCTTTCTGTAGGTGGGTAAGAATTTGTAACATATGCTTGTTGTAGTGATTACCCAATAAGAGAAGGACAGAATTGATTTTGCTGACTTATTAAAACAACTTTTAAGGGTAAGAATTGTATGCTCTTGTAGTCAGTGTGATTAGTCTAGCAGCTGCTCCTGTGTGCTAACAGCCTGCTGCTTCTCAAAGCTGACCTTGTTGCTTTTTAAGTTGGGATCTGGAGGCTCTGTAATGGTGGGGTGGAAAGCCCAATGTTTGAACTCTATGCACAGAGTTTGTTGCCTATGCATGTAAGCAGATGATCTTTTCTTTACAGGCCGCAGAGCAGGGCACGCATGTTTGAAGCCAGCTATACTTTCTTGTTCTCTACTATAGGACTTGCTTTTTGTCCACTAAAGCTCTTTTGCTGGTTAAAATAGATTTTTGTTGTTGTTGTTCCTCTATACACAGCCAGAGTTAACTGTGAAGTAGATGAGCAACCCTTCAAAGTGCTGGCTACAGTGATGGTGCTTTGGGATCTGTAACAACGTGGCTGTGACAGGAACTGAGCCTGCATGGAGGTTTCTGTTTTTAAATTAATATTTGTCTACAGACTGACCAAATCAAAAATACCTTATTAACTCCCAAATGCCTGTATGAAAGCACTGGAAGCCTCTGGAGCTATGAGGTCTAGCTACAGGAACTAAAGGATTTTGCAAGGAGAATGCCACTGTTATGTGCCTGTTGTTGCGTTGCAGTTCATATCCTGTTCGGCTGCATGCCAAACCCACAAACTCCTTCTATCCCTGGTAACTGAGAAGATTACTTGCTTATAATGCTGTGAAATAAGTGCTGTACCATTGTAAGCATATGTAAGAAAAGCCTTTGGATTTGATACTCTTTATGTAGAGTCTCTGAACCTTCCCACAACTGAGTAAAGGCTCTTATTCCTGCTTTAGGATCCATTTTAAAAACCTGATTAAAAGGTTTACAATTTTTGCTACATTTAATAGATTAGTTTATGTAGAAACTTCTCAAATTCTTTTTGTGGCATGTTGGTTTCATCTCCTATAAATTTTAAAAGGCTATTGTATAAAAGATTAATGCTGAGCTGTCTCTTATTAAAGAATAAATGCCCAAGGAAATGACAAAAATTGGTACTTTTGAACCCTTTATCACTAGCAGAAAGCATGCCCTAACAGATACAGAGCATGGATGCTGATAGAACTGAACAATCAGATGTTTCCTATCTTTAACTTCCAGCATTATTTAACAGTCCTCCAAACTCACAGTTTATCTTTATTTCCTGCATCTCAGAGAAGAGTGCCTAGTGACAACCCCTCCATCACTTGTATTGAAATGAAACTTCACCAGATGTACAGGTTCAAAATGAAGCATAGTTCATTTATTTCATTTGGTTGCAACTTTGCTGTTTTCCTTAAAATATGATTGGATCAAAAAAAGGAAGATCAAATAGAGGTGCAGTTCTAGAGGTGCAGTGTGTTTGTATTTTTTTTTTTTCTCTTCTTGTTGAGACTGAAAAGTAAACAATATCAACAGACTACAGTGAGCTTGCTTAGGAGAGAATTCCAGTCCTGCCTTGCTGTCCCTTGTTAAGGGAATAAATGCTTTCAGATTTTCAGATACTTCTTCTGTAAGAACATGTTGCAGACTGAGACTTTCACCTTATTTGCACCAGAGGAGGACCATGAAGGAATTACTCTCCCCATTGAGTAGTGGGTTATCAAAACGACTCTTGTAGCTGTGTGAACAGCACAATGAAGTGTCTCAGTGCTTCTGAGCAGGCCGAGGTGTCTAGGGGCCAGCTTCTAGAAGAGCTACTGATACAGCTGAAATATGTGATCAAGTTTCCGGTCTTCATTGACTCACTTTTTTCGGTAATAACACCTGAGACAGTAAGAAATCTCTCCTCACCAGCCTCTTTTGACATGAAACCATCTTAGATACAGCAGCGTTAAGATAAGAATACTTTGAATCCTTTCAGGCACTGTAGGATGGTTTGCTTTTCTGAAAGGACGTGGGGCACATACATGAGAATGCAGCTCTCAAGGAACAGACATGGTTGAAGTCCTTTACAATATGAGGGTGTGATGCTAGGGTATTAGAAGTCTGGTAGTCTCAGACCAAATACAGCTAAGTTTAATGAAGTCTGATCACAATTCTTCTGTCATTTCTGTCGTTAAGGAGAATTCAGTAATTTATTTTCACCTGTTACAAGTCTGCATGAATAACAGGGGCTAATCTCTTTCTTCTGACAGTATGGATTTTAGAAAGCACCATAAGCAGAATGATGTCATCTAAGTTTCTCATGCTTTTGTGTCTGTGATTTCGCAGTGGTATTTGATCTGAAAATCCAGCATGCCACGGGAGAGGGGAAGAAAAGCTGAAGCTAAATTTCAGTTGAACTGTTATATTCCTTCAAGAGCAAGAGAAGATACATATATACTTATGGTTTTCTTTTATTAAATCAAAAATAGGAAAATTCACAGAGCCTGATCCTAGGAGGATGATTTTCTCCTCCTATTCTGCAAAACTCTTTAGTTCCTAGAGAACGAGTTCAAAGAGCTTTATTGGTTCCCACCTTAAGTCTAACTAGAGCAAACTATCTGATAACGTAGCCATGAAGTCTTATGGAGACTTGCATTATGGGCAGTATGTCGGCTCTTGGGACAGTTTGCATGGCAATATAATAGAATGTACTAATAGAAAACATAATTAGTGTTGTATTTATAGAATCATTTTGATGAGTAGACAAGCTTTAAGTTGGTTTTGGTGGGGTGTGGACTTGCAGTAATCCACTCAAAACCTTGATTGTTCACTTGACTTTGCTGTGTTAAAGCTTCTGTGGATTATGGCTTCAAAATGCCTGGAAAAATATCAATTACTGTACATCAAAATTTTTCTTGTTTGTGTCTCCTGCAAATGGAGGAGGCCCAAAAAACACAATGCAATTGAAAACAGCGCATGCACAGCTTACAGCCTGCCAGCCTACTCAGTCAGACTTGGTACACAAAATGATTTTGCTGACATAGATTTGTTGGAAATATTATATTTCTTTCTGAGACAGGAATGATTATAAAAACAGATCTCAAGAGAGCAGCTTACTGGAAACGTAAGCTATGCTGAATAGTAAGTGCTTTTACCTAAGGAAGTTTGCCTTTTTCAAATTGCCTGCAGTTCACAAACTCCTGTGTTTATTTTGGGAATGCTGTCGATATTCTATTGTTCCTGTTCTGGATTTTTGTATTTTCTAGGCCACATCTTTAAAATATTACTTTATAAGCCTCCAATAGCAAATGTCCTGGGATACTGTGTTTCTTAACAGGAGTGTATTCAGTACACTGTCATGAATTTTTTACTTATTTTATGCATCTCCTTCCACTGAAAAAAAAAATGTAGGTAATATAAACAAGTGTCTCTAGAATCAAACATGCAACTAGACCAATATAGACAAGAAAGTATATATGCTACTGGTAATCTTGCCTAGTTTAAAACAAGCTGATTCAGTGAGAAAACTGTTAGATAAAAATAGTTACTGGAATTTACCTCAGTTTTCACTCAAATTTTTATGAGTTAAAGCAAGCAGAGGTGAGAATTTTTGCCTTGGGAAACCCTTGTCAAGAGAAGCAGTGTGAGGAGGTCCTGCTAAGCCTTGACCTCTCAGCCCATTGTTGCTCTTTAGTCTCGCTATTTCTGTGTCACATCACGTGTAAGCTGAGAGATGGCCGTGATAGGCTTGACTTCATTCAGTGTAGACTTCCTCAGTGTAGGCAAATGATGGTGTTCAGCAGATGATAGAATTCTTGGGCTGAGGGTAATAAGAAAGGAGAAGTGGGGCTGCCTGTGCTGGGCAAGGTGTTCGCAGGGCGGTTTTCAGGTATGTAAACACATCCTAGGAATTGTCGGAATAAGATAATATTCTCAAGTAGATGTTGGGATAAACTGATTAAAAGTGGTACCTCTTGTGCTATAAGCAGTCCTTGAAGATTTAAATGTTAATTTTCCACGTACTTTTTCCACCCACTTTGCTTACATATCATATGGCAGTATCACTTTTAGATACCAAATGAAAAGCATGTGTAGCAGAAGGCAAAAACGTTCTTCCACTCTGTGTAACCAAGGGTAACATCCAATATAAAAAATGGATTTTCCTGAAGTAGAACATGCTACTTTAATTATTACGTGCAGCTTGGAAATGTGACTATTCATTCAATTAGATGTTTGGAAAGGCTGCCACAATTTCTTTCAGCTTACGCTTTAAAGAGAAATCTTACCTAAATGCAGACTAGAAAGCAAACACCAAAAAACCTTGGAAGTCATCATGTCTGAAGAAATATCTTGAATGTTGAATAGTGTATGTCACTTAGTAAACATTTCGCAGCTGAGGATTCTATGGTCTTTTTATCTTATTAACCTGTGGAAATTTCCTGTGCAGTATTGGAAAATACTCTTAGGGGGAAAGGCTGCCATGGTCAAAGAAATTTGCAGCTTCTCCAGAATTAAGGTTGAATCCGCATTTCCATATTGGCATTAGGCAATTTTAATTTGATAGCTATTTTCAGCTTTGTTAAAAGAAAAAAAAGAAAAAGAAAGTAATAGTGTTCAAGTTGAATTCTGCATTTTTGGAAGAAATGTGCAGTAGCAGGATTTATTATTTGACATATTCCTGATAGTAGATGCTGTGAAATAATGTTATTACATTGCAGACGCATTATTGAATGATGTGATCTAAACAGTGGGTGAAGTTCTGATTTTAAGTGATATAAATCTGGGTGAATTTCCCTGAGACAAAGTTAAATGCATGGATTTATTCTACATTTTTGCTGTTGATTTAGAGTGCTGAATCTGACCGAGTGACATAATTGAAAGAGCCACTGATCACACAAGAAATCTCTTGCTATTTGATAAGGTTCTAGAAAGAAAGTTTATCCTCATGAATTTCACGTATTTTTTAATGCAACTTCTCTTTTCTGAATTTATTAATCTCTGTTGAAAATTCTTGAATGTAGAAGCAAATCAGCTGTGACTGTGGGAGGGATTGGCTGACAATGTAGTCAGGAAAAAAAATTAGCATGCTTGTGGACTTGTGAAGAGAAGGTTTTCAGTAGCTGTAATTTTAGAAATAGATTGTTTTGAATTCTGAGAGTTTTCAAATTGGAGCTCTTCGTCTTCTTTGGATGCTTTTTGCTCTTTACCGGAGGTCAGAAAGTTTGCATAAAAGCAGGGACAGTAAGTAAAATCCCTCTGAAATCAAGAGTATAACTCTCAGTTGACCAGAGTCAGGATTACAAACTACGTCTAATGCAGTATTCAGGCCAATACTATTGGTGGAGAATTTTTCCATGCTAAAAAATGAATTGCACTTGATTTAGTATACTGTCATCCCAGTTTCTTGAAAGCAGTCTGGTATGATAATCTGCATTAATTACACCAACAATTACAGCAGTATTATAGTACTGTTATGGTTAATTTCTTAGACTGTTGAAATATTTTTGTATGAGTTGCATATAAAGGACTCTACCTTGATAGATAGGGCAAAAACTATTCTGCTGATAGTTGTTCCTAGGGAAACAGGGAAAAGCGAATGGAAGTTCAAAAGGCAGGCTTTCTATCAGTTCTTTACACATCTCTTGTTTTCTTTCTCCTGTGCTAATGATTGGAGTGCTTCTATATCCGTGGGCATGATAAACAAAAAATTGGGCTTTGTTTTTTAAGATTACATCAGCTCTGAAGTATTGCTGCTTCAGAGAACTAGAGCAGTGTGGCTGATTCATGTTGACTATCGCAATTTCAAAATGAATTTTATTGCTAATGTTCCCTTGGCAGATATTCATTAGACCTATTGATCACCGAAAGAAGGGAGTTCTTTTATTCAGTGACCTATGATCTTTTTTTTTTTTTTTTTAATCTTTTGGATGAGTTCAGAGCCATTCACTTCTCTTTCTTTCCAGGGAAAATTCCATCCAGTTGAGTGATAAGGGCTTTCCAGCTTGATGATATGATCAGTTTTCTGTGCACGGTTAAGAGAAGTAAATCTGGGAATGGATTAAGAAATACTACGTGTCTGTGGCTCCCTAAGTGTTTGCTAGCAGAATCAGCATGTAAGCAATTTATATATGAAATCATGTCTCTTTACAGTACTCATGCAAAAGAGGAGAAACTAACAAAATCTGTGAAGAGGCTGGCTGACTGGTTGATCACCTGTCTTCTTGTAAGCTCCTTTGAAGTACTGGCAGGTTGCAGTGAGGTCTCCAAGGAACCTTCTCTTCTCCAAGCTTTACTTTATTTTTCTTACATCTTTTTTCTTAAACCAGTATTTTCAGCTGCCTTAAAAAAAAAAATTAAGAAAGAAATCAATGAAATTGTTTTTCCTCCTACTCCACTGAAAATTTGGGACAAATGACAACTTCTCTAACTCTCTTCCCTTTGAAAAGGAAAATGTTTTCAGTATGTTTAGACTTTACCAGAAACTGCAGAGACCGTTACCTCTTGCTACCAGTCTTTGGCTGATAAGTCTGGCCTTGCTGTCCTTAGTAATTGCTTGTCAGAAGCCCCAAGCATGCTGACGTGAGCCTTTTTAATTAATGTTCTTCCAATAACCTAGTTCCTCTTCTCTCTTTGCTGCATCCCCAGTATGAAAGTCCCACACATACACTGAGATCTTCTTTCAAGTTCTCTACCCTATTCTTTCAATACCTCTTTTGAAAACAAAAGATTCCGTTTGGAATCAGGGGAAAGCACTTGTTCCTAGTGTGCTGTATCCAAATATTGTTGAATCCAGAATTTGTACTACTACTACTACTAACAATCTGTAGTGACTATTATTGCACATGAAACAGGATTTGCAAATTTCAGTGTAAAAGATGGATGTACTGTATAGGCAGGTGGCTTCATGGTAGAATGCAATATAACAAAATTTATGAAACACTGCAAGAAATACTAACTATAACTGAAGAAGTCCCATGTGCTAGGAGATTTCTCACACTGTGAAGGTTTGAAAATAGTCAGAGGTCTATGTTAGTCTGGACTGTTAACTAAAATGAAAAAGCTATATATAGAGGAAGTAGCTCTCTATGGCAATTGTTTTGATCCTTCCTCGGCTGGTGTCTTAGTAATATATGTATGTGGAAAGTAGGATTTGCCAATATGCTGATGATCAAATTAGAGAAGTTGAAACTATGATGTCCTTGGAAAACACAAGACTGCAAATGGGATAAATATTCTAGCTGCTGCTTAGTGATGGGAAATGTGTAAGAGACCCTACTCTTTTGCTTCAAAATAAGGTTGGAGAGGCTGTGATCTTTAGCATGATGTAGTCTCTTACCTGGGCTCTGGAGAGCAGGTAACAAGTGACTTCACATGGGATTCTATCTCATCCTGGTCATGCCGACACCGCAAGTAATAGCATAATGCTAAACTACTTTGCTGTCTACCATTTTATGAAAAAAGGATGAGCTATTCAATTTCCTTTTCCCAAATCTTAGGGAAATCTGTTTCCTTTTGTGTGTGTGTGTAGGTATATGCACATGCACATCTGTGTTTTTCTGTGTTGACTGTTACCTGTTACGCTGTGTCATAAAGAATGCATGACAGCCATGACTGTAGAGCTGTGTTACAGCTATGTTATGTGAAATGCGGCTGGGAAGAGAGAGTGGGAAAGAGACCGATGGTGCACATTGAATGTACAGTCATTCCCTCCTTCCCTTATCTGAAAGGCTTCCAAATCTCATATATTCACAGGCAGACCCTGGCCAAAGCCTGCAGCTGTCATGCATTTTCAACAGATTCCACAGGGCCTAGATGAGGTTTGAAGACATTCCTTTGCTCTTACACATTAGCTAAAAGGAATTACCGTAACATCTGATATTGTGGAAGTGGGAAATTTGCCATCCTGACCTTGCCCAAAGCATTCCGGAACTGGGGGTCTGAGGATTTATTATCTCAGATGGCCTCCAAAGGTCGTTGAGGTCTGTCTACTGGAGCTTCAGCACAACTAAGACAACCAATGTGCTATTCATTTGGAGGGATTGCGACATTTCTTTCTCTCTCTCTCTCTTTTTTTTTTTTTTCATATGGCTGAAATAATGGGCAGACACATGTTACTGCTGCTCTCTGGATCTTTGTCATAGGAAAAGCATGTTCCATTGGAGTGATTCCCAGCTGTCAGTAATGTGCTGAAACACCACAGCCAATCATCAGAGAACAGGCCAAATAAACAGGATGTTCACAATGTGTATGATTGCATGAGTGTGTAACAAACTTTCTGCACATTTCACAGTCTCATAATGAGATTGACATGCATTGCTTAATCTGCATCTGCCTGTTTAGGGAAGAAACACATAAACACCATGGAGACCATGTGCAAGAGAGCTCAGTTTCTTGGCAGAGTGGCTGTTGATATGATAGGACAAAATCTGGTATTGAGTTGGAAATGAGCAGTACTTTAGAACTATTCATTTATCTGCTGGGAAGTGCCCTGTAGTCAGCCAAGCACAGTTTGGTGAGTGTTCGTGTAATCAAAGTGGCTATTATAGCAACAGATGACAAAAGTGCCTGAGGATGATGCACAGAGCTATTTTCAAGGGAACATTTGAGACGCCATTTGTTTTCTCTTTGTTTTGATTTCAGAAGTTATTTTGATTGTTTTATGTATTTACAAAATAATGTGTGCGCAGAGCAAACCACCAAAGGAAAGAATGTTTAGAGAAATCTATAATTACATAGTGGAATAGCAAAAGCTATTATGTCTTTAATTTGAAATTAGAACCACGTAATTACTATAGCAAATATAAAAAGGAAGTTATGTCCTCACTCTCCAAAGCATGTATTTTTCCAACAGTCAATGTCATTGTCCTAAAAAACATGCGTTTTTCAAGCAGAGTGGATGTTACTGAACATTAATTATCTGGCTGTGCAGCCTTTGAGATGGAAGACACAATTTATTCCACTGTTGGACAGTGCCAGCTTCTTCCTCAAGTTCTATATTTACCTGCTGGTAGATGTTATGGTTATGACTATTGTTGAAATGTAGGTGCTGTAGGAAAAAAATCAGGCAATGAGTCAAGAAGGGGTATGAGAAAGATCAGAAAAAATCCCATAATTCCAGGAGACAAAAAAAAGAATGTAGCAGTTGAGACAAATATCTAGCTGCCTGGCCCTAAACATGTCCCCAGATGTCTTTTTTTACAAACTGTTTTGTTGGTGTTATTTCTAAATCTTATAACCTAGTCATATCTTTCATGTTCAGAGTGCTATCCCAGCTCCCAGATGCTAAGAATTTATCTTCTCTTTTATATATTATTCCATCGCATCCAATTCTGTTAGCATTTTATCTGTGCACTACATTCAAGTTTCTATTAAGTGAAAATAGTCAATGTTGTATCATCTTGTTAGATTTGGAATCAGCAGAGGCAAAAATGTGGCAGGAGGGACTGAATGTCATCATTCAAAAGGATGAAAAAAGCATCTTGTCACAGTAACTCTGTATTCCTAGAAATCATTCATGAAGTACACATTCTGCAGCTATCTTCATGGTGAACACATATCAGATCTAGAGTCCAGAATGACCACAGCTAACATTTCCATTGACAAAAAACCCTTCTTTTGCTAAGTATTTTTCTCTTCATGTTCCTCCTCTTTAGCTTCTGAAACTCTATTCAACTGTATTTCCCAAGAGCTTGCTGAGCAATGCCAATGCTTATATTTACTTATAAATATCTAAAAGGAGGGTCTCAAGTGGATGGGATCAGGATCTTTTTGATGGTACCCAGTGGCAGGATAAGGGGCAAGAGGCACAAACTGGAATACAGAAAGTTCCATCTGAACATGAGGAAGAAATTTTTTACTTTGAGGTTGATGGAGCACTGGAACAGGCTGTCTATAGAGGTTGTGGAGTCTCCTTCTCTGGAAATATTCAAGACCAATCTGGCTGCCTATCTGTGTGACCTGCTGTAGGGAACCTGCTCTATCAGGAGGTTGGACTCAGTGATCTCCAAAGGTCCCTTCCAAACCCTACGATTCTGTGAACACATTTTAGAATCATTGGGGAACAGGAAGAAGACAAGCAGGAAACTGCAGCTATCCAGCACAAATGTATTTTTATGACTTTCTAATGGCTTAAGAAGACATGTTTTTGTATCTTCATCTAAGTTTATTTGACTATTAATATTTTAAGATGTTTCTGGACCATAGTTGCTGCATCTGTTGCTTTATTTATTTCACAGTATATCTTCAAAGTGAATAATGACTCTCATTAATACAACAAACAGTGTTTCTCTTTGAAAATGGTCTGTCTCTTAGAAAATATACTTCTTATCCCTTTTGTTTGATAGGATACCTGTATGTTGTTTGCTGCCAGTAAAAATTTTTGGGGATTCAATGCTTTCCATTGACTTAGTTTTAGACCTAAATAGGAACAGTGAATTTGAGATCTAAAAATTATTATTTTTATTACTATTATTTATTGAAAATTGGAGCAGAAAGAAATTGTTTTCGGTAGGGAGATAAGAAGTAGAGAGGAATTCCTGTGAAGGCAAGTACAAATGGGGTTGCTTATTGCCATTCTGCCACTTCAGCACCATCAGAAAATGGTGGTATGATTTAAGACCTGTAGTACGGTTTTTAGCTTCCAGAGACCTTGATATTAATTCTGAAGTGAATTTCAATGACAGGAAGTAACACCTGATCTGACTGTAGAAGTCATCAGTAGATGTATTAATGGTGTTTTCTGCACTTAAGGAACTATGAGTTTACCAATGGGATTATAACGGTACACTGTCATAATGATCATCATAATTAGAAGTACATATCTGTGTAAGTGTGATGTGGTGTGTTCTTTATTTCCATTTCATTAATGATTCTGTAGAGCTTATTCCTGACTTCACTTCCCAAATAAACATACTAAGGTCTCGTAAAAGACATTAAATAGGGATTAGTATAACAAAACCAGTGATTTTTGTACAAGTAACATCAAGTAATCATGAGCAATGTGGAAGAGGTGAGGAGGGCTTAAAATTAATTTTTAAGTTATTTTTTAATTTAAGGTCATTTAAGAGTTAATTTTCTTCATATCAACTCATATGATGCTATGTTTTGGATTTGTGACCAGAGCTGTGTTAGTAACACACTGATATTTTAACAGTTGCTGAACAGTGCTTATACAGCATCAGAGCTTTCTCTGTTTCTCACTCTGCCCTCACTTTCACTGAGTAATTTGAGAGTAGACAAGAACGTAGGAGGGAGCACAGCAGGGACAGCTAGCCCCAGCTGACCAAGGGATATCCCATACTGTGTCACACTGCGCTCAGCAATAAAACTGGGACGCAGTTTACCAGGGATTGCTGTTTGGAGATTGGCTGGGCAATGACTCTTTGGTGGTGAACTTTTTGTATCACTTGTTTACACTGTTTTGTTTAGTCTTTTTTTTTTACTTATTAAATTGTCTTTATCTCAAACCATGTGTTTTCTCACTTTTGTTCTTCCAGTTCTGTTCCTTATCCCACTGGGTGGGGAGTCAGTGAGCAGCATTGTGGTGTTCAGCTGCCTACCAGGATTAACCCACCACAGTCAAAGAGACAGACTTTAGCTGTGTTTTGCACATTGAGAGGAAATAAAACAGTAGTAGACTTGACAGGAAATTTAGAAAAGGAGATAGAATAAATATACTGGAAAAAGGAAGGAAAAGTGCCTGTTCTGGTTACAGAGGTGAAGATAAGGGTAAGAAAGGAGACAAAGAGTAATCTCTAGATTGTTGAACAGTAGTGTTTTTTAGATTATATGTTTGTACAACATACAGAGGTGTGGAGTAAGATGTTAACATCAGTAAAGGAAAGTGAGAGGAAGAAAATAAATGAGCAAATTTCCTATGTCATAGTTGGTGAGAAAAACAAAAATTGCCAATTCAAAGGCACCTGTCTCCTTACTCCTCATCTCTGTTTTTCATTCAGACATTACTTCTGGATAGAGATGAGAATTTAGTCTCTCACACATGCATGTTTGTGAGGGCATATGAACAGTTGAGCTAGGACGACTTTGGAGAAATTTCAGGTAGTAGTTTCTGGTGAAGACTTTCTTCAGTTACGAAAACCTTTAAGTAAAGCGAAGTTCACCCTGCTAATGCAGAGTTTGGAAATAGAATAGAATAGAATGACCAGACAAACCACTGTAAAATTTCTATTCCATTACTCTGAAAAATTTTCCCCTTTGCCTTCCCTCTCCTAACCACAACTACACATATATCTGCTATTTTGAGGAATGCCAACATTGTCCTTGATTGCATTTTCCTTGCAGTTTTCGTGGTTATAAATGGAATTCCTCATCCTCTGCTCTGATTTATGTTTTTCAGTCTAAATCGAATGCATATGTCAATCTCCAGTTGACTAATACATGCCATATAAACTTAAGCAAAAAGACTGAGAATGACACAATACTTGATAAAATATCAAATATTTACTAAGCTAAAGCCAGTAGAAATGTCTATCAGTGGCATTAGCAGAATTATGAAAGGAAGGAAACATCAGCTAACTTAACTCATTTTGAAAATAAAATAACTTTCTTACTCTAAAAATAATAGCTGCTAATATACAAAATGTACTATTTGTTGATGAGATGTTGGTAGTTAATGAGAAACAGATCTAAACCCGCTAGTAATCAGTTGCTATAGCTCCATTAAAACTTATACAGTTCCTCTGCTTTCCAATAATTAAACATCTGTCCCCAAATCTAATGATGAGTAATTTTTGCAGCATGAGTTAACCATTTTTTTTAAATCCACATGTGTATTGGTTCTCGCAGATTCTCTTTTTGCATGTCCCTGAGTGTTGAGCCATCTCCTATGTTTGCTTCCCAAAACCAAATAGAACCCTTCCCAATGAACATGAAGTGCATCTGGTGAGCTTCTGCTTAGCTTGATTGCATTCCCTCCTTCTTTTCTATTTCTCTACCAGCTCTTCAACTGTTATGGAATCAGGCCTGAACAGCTTGCCACCACTTTCACAGCTCTGTGTGTAAGAACAGCTTGCCCTCCTTAGCTGTCCTCCCACATCAGACTTCCTGTTCCTGATCCTCCCCATCTGCTCCTCCAGTATGGCCAGATCCATCTGCTTCTCATATTATCACCATCTTTTTTTCATGCCATCCCTGTTGAACAGAAGAGCAGGTTTCAGTTGGTTTGTAAGAGTTTTGCCTTATATGTTTATACTCAAGTCTTTTTAAGGTTCCTGTTTTATTGGTGACTTGCACTTTAAAAGACCTCTTCGTGTTATTCCATTTTGTTCATCTCCTCTGAAATGCATAGGCCCGTAAGGCAGGAACAATTCCTTCCTGAACATCTGCTGCCCAATGATGAGAAACAAAAATCTTTATAGTGGTAGGAAGAAAAGACTGGGAATGTCCTCTTAAATGCACTGAGAGATGGTACTAAAAAGGTCTTGTGATTTTTTCTTAATTAAAAGCTCCTATCTTCTGTCCTTGTTTCCTACTTGAAGGCGAGAGGTTGCACAAAAGTGCTCCATTTATGGAGACAGTGTTTGGATAGTCTTATGGAACTGACCTGTCTTGCAGTGTGTCCTGCAGGTCCTTATGGAGAGTGGCATAATCTGTGGTAGGACCTAGACAGAAGGAAACATAAAACTGTCTTACAAAATGATCTTGTTAAGAAAAGGGGGCAATAGCCTAACCAGAAACTATGAGCCCCTATTTACAACCCCAATTTGTTTGAACAGGTTGGCTTCAGTGGGTCTAGTGCCTGCCCAGTGCAAGCTAAAGGAAAGTTGAATCTGAACATTACATAGAATTAAGTTCTGACATAGCAGAATGTGGTACAGTGTATGAATAAGAAAGGAAGAGAAATTGAGATGAGTCTCTGAGGAATAGCAGAGTAGGAGCTTTTCTCCAGCCAGTCATTAGAAAAGTGCTGTCAATAGCCATTAGTTTACATCTCAGTGATGTACCAATAAGCCAGCTTTCTGAGATTCAGATCTACTATTTAAGTTTCTTATATATTTCCCCTGGAAATTTTCTAACTGGCTTGGAAACATGGTTTTGTTTCAGTCATAGGTTTATGTAGCCTAATATAAGAAAGACCACGATATTATCTGTCACTAAGTTCTGATATTTGATTCTGTATTGAACCCTATGAATTATGTTTGACTTAAGTGTGTCTTCTGGAAAAGACCAATTTTGATTTGAAGATACATAGAGTTGGAGAATCTATGACCCCTGTCCTTCTACTCACACCTTCACCCTCTTATTTTTTCCAGACAGGAGTAAATAATTACTTTAATGTACTTTATTTCAGTTTAAATATGTCCAGCTTCAGCTCCCAGACATGGGTTCCTGAAGCATTATCTTGTTAAATTTAAGATAATTTAGTTTTTGGTATCTTTTCTGCTTGAAGGTATTTACACATCATGATTCTTCTCATGTTCTATCAGCCAAAATGAACGAAGTGAGATTTTTAAGTCAATCTAATTTCAATGTAAGGAATTTTTTCCAACCTTCATTTTTGTAGCTTTCCCCCTCTAATTGTTCCAGTTTTTCAGTCTTCTTTTTAGAAAATGACCATCAAAACAATGGGCAAATATTCCTTAGTGGTTTAGTCAGCTCTAGTCTAGAGGTTAAAAAGCACTTCTACTCCCATGTTTCCATACTTTATTATTTCTTTAAATTCACCAAAGCATCAAGCTCAATTTAAATTAATTTCTGACTCTGACACCTAAATACCTTTCTATCCTGATTTTAAAGATATAATCTCCCACTGTGTAAGTTCTGTTGTGACCTGTATACGTATCTCTGTGAAAATCCCCCTACGTAGATCAGTAGTAATTAGTGTTTATAGATCATCCATGAAAATGTTGAATTGCACTGTAACTAATGCCAATTTGTCAGAACTCTCGAAGGAAATTTCCATTTAGTGATTATTCCCCATTGAGAAATAATCCATTGATATGTCTCGTGGATAGTGCTAAAGAAATCAGAACTGCATGTCTTACAGAAGTCCAAGGTTACTGCATCTGTGCAGCTTACATCCATTAATGAAATATATAATCTCTTCAAAAGATTGATTGGGATAAGATATATTTGACAAGATCTACTTTCCATTAAAACATGTTGACTGGCAGCACTTAAGTTCCGATCTGTGAGTTCTTTATCAATTCAGTCCCCTATTGGTTTTCCATTATTTTGCTTAAAATAGATGTCACACTAACCAGCCTGTAATTACCTGGGTCATCCAGCTTGCCCTTTGTGGGTACTTGCAAATCATTAGCATTCTTCCCATCTTCTTGAATTTCCACATTATTAAAAGATTTATTAAAATTTACTTCATCAGACCTGATGTATATTCAGTGAACTGAGAGTCAATTGCTTTTAGTGTGTTTATAGGTAGCAGATACCACTTAGCATCTTTCTTGACCATAAATTTCATCCAGTGATGTTCTCATCCACCACGCTTTTTCTCCAGCTTTGAGGGTTCTGTTTCTGCCTTGACATTAACATTTTAACCATTGCTAACTATGATGGACTCAGTACTTAGATTTTTTTATGGTTGTTTCTGATTTATTCAGAAACACTTGCTGTCCTTAATACTGTCATTATTCATTTTTAAGCTTTCTTCAACAGTTTTCTGCACTGTGCCTAACTTCCAATTTTTACAGATTGCTGTCTACTATTTTTCCATCCTTTATGTACTGTGTATGTTCTCCTCCATTGCTGTCTTGATTTTGATCCTTAAATTTTGGTTTAATCAAGTTACTGTCTTTGGTTATGGTTTCATGGCCTTTTCCTGTATGATATGATGGTGTATCCAAACTATTGCAATGGTTGTAGTTCTTGTTGAAGAGAAATAATTTTTTAAACAATTTAAGTCAATGATAAGCTGTGGCTGGTGGAGGCAAAAATATTGCCTCTAAGGGTGCAATAAAAGGATGAAGATTTTTTCAAAGACTGAATTTTAAAGTGGCAATATAGTACCAATAGTGTAGCATTTCCCATAATTTCCAGACAGCAGAAAACCCAGTTTTCAAAAGTGCTATGTGCAGTAGCACACACTTCGTATCTGGATTATTTTAATGGAGTTGCTTTCAAAGATGAATGCCAATCATGGCACCGAGTTTTTGTACTAATAACTCTTGTTTGCAGTGCTACTGCACGTGTGTGTGGGTGACAGTAAATCCTGTCTTCACCTGCTTTCAATGTTAATATGAGATACAAATGAGTAGTTGTTTGTAATAGAAATAAATAACCCATTAGATAGTTTCCAGAGGATGTCCAACTCTTTTGGTTAAAGAAATAGAATTGACAAAGGAAAGCCCAGAAAAAAGATTTATTGTTAGAGAAATCTTGGGTGTATTTTGTACATCCTTGGAACAACACAACTTTAGACATTAGCTTTAAATAGATTTACAGAAGTCAAAGGTCATAGTTCCTGAAAACAGAGGAAACCGTGCATAGAGATCATGTTTATTTTCAGTCTCTTAAAAAAATCAAATGAAACCATTCAGTGTATAAGGCAGAAACACTTTGTTATGAGTAGCAGAACCAAGGACCATGGATATTTTCATCTCCATGGTTACCATGTGTAACAAAACAGATGTAGAAAAACTTATGTTTTTTTCTCATCATTACTTGCCTTCACAGATTTTTTTTATTATTATTATTATTACTATTACAGTTTGTTTAAAGAAATACAGGAGTTCTCTTGGAGCATCTGCCCATAGGGTATGCAGCAGGAAAAAACCCACAGCAGGAGAAGGCAATATGTGGTGGCCTCTGAAAGGGAAGTCCGGTAATAGATCCATACCACCTTCCAAAATGAGTGACAGTTGAATTACATGGTTTTATTGCAGGATAGATGAAGATAGATTTACAGGGTGGATGAAAACCCGGCAATGAGACATTTTTCCACAGATCAGATGCCAATAATTTGATTTCAAATAACCTGGTCTTCATTTAAAACTGTTTACTATTTAAAATTATTTTCCTCAATTGTTGAATACAAAATGTCATGGTTATTTAAAGCTAACACACATAATGATTCAAGTCCCCTTTCTGACCAGACTGGGCACAATACTAACCTCCTTTGGACAGGCTGCACGCTGGAGTCTGGATCATTCCTACTTGCCCAGTGATTTCAGTATTTTTCCACAGAGAACTATCCAGGATCATACTTATACTTCCCACCCATTTTAATGTAAATCTTGATCTCTACACTAAGTACCATTTGTCAGGTCTTTTCCCTAGCTTTATTTATTAATTAATTTTTAGTTTAATTTGTTCTTGATCCTTAATTTATTACTGAGAAAAAAATTATTCAGTGCCTCTTACAAATTTGCCGTTTATAATGAATTATGAAGCTGTTCTTCACAATGCTTCTGAATGAAACCTAGCAATTTCTTCTTTATTTTTTGCTACAGAAGAGTGCCTGATCAGGCCAGTTACCAAAAAGTTGTTTGTGAACTTACATCTCAGCTTTCCCACAAGACTTTCAACAGTATAACTTCTATCTGACCAAGAAAGAAATTGGGTCATTTAGGTTACATTTCAAAGTCAGTTACTGTGTCTTCATCAACTGTGAAAGGAATGGATTTTTCCCACTGAACTGTTGTTTTTGAAGTGTATTGGTGTGTAGGCTAACATACTAATGTATTTATTTATTTGTGAGGCTCTTATCAGCGTAGGAGGTAGGTGTTTCTTTACAAAACAAAGCTAAATTGCACTGAATCAATAGCAGTAGTATTGCTGTAACTTTTCAACTCTTTTCTGAATACATTGTGAATGAAAGTGATTTTAGAGGAAACATATGACATCTTTGAATGCACTGAATGTGATGGACATAAGGGAGGCTGAAATACCTGGAAATTGTAACAGTCGGGAGAAAATACAAATGGAAGGAGTGTGAATAGAAAAGGAAAAGGAGTGAGTACAGTGGTTTGTAGGCCTGAAAAGGCTTGTGTGTATGCTTAGAGCTTCTGCTGCTTATGTGTCATGAAACATGGTGCATTTTCTGTCATTGACACAGATATAAAAGAAGTCCTGCCAAATCAGTGCTGCTTATCACAGCTTCAAAGGCAGTATTAACAGGTTATTTTTATTGCCTAATTCTCGGCTTGCAAGTCAGATGCTTGTTTAGAAACTCTTTCTCAAGCTTCCCTGTATATTTAATGCAAGAAAAAGGTGGATATCAGTAGTGAAAATATTCTCCTGAACTTTCCTGCACTCCTACTTTTCAATCTCTTAGCTTGAGTTTACCAGAGTATCTCCTTTCAGCTTCAGTTTGGACAGTTGTAATTGAGCAATGTATCGAATATATAATGAACAATTGGTGTTTAGGATCAAATACTTTCAGTGCAATTAGGCTTCTAAAAGGATGCACTCTGAAGTACTTTATCCTGAATTTTCCTTTCTTTTTATTCCCTCTGCCATGCTTTCTGAAGTCATTTATGAGTTATCTGTCCCCAAAAGCTGGCTGGAGATTCCATTTAAACAGAGGGCTTCCTTAGAGGAACCAGTCAGTCTTATTTGTGCACAGGCCAACAATTTCATACTGGTATCTAAACCCTTATTATTATCATGACTGACTGGCAATGTTTGTCTCTGAATCACTCACAGGCCCACACTGCTTTGATGTATGCAGTAGATTTCTTAGAAACTAGTCATGAAATAAACCCCTTGCATATTTAATACACTCATCAGATTCCAGTTCACACCAATGGAAAGGACTGGCATCTGTCTCTTGGTGCTAGAGGAGAAGGAGGGAGTGAGGTAGACACTGGGCATTGTGGAGAGTGTTTAAAGCTCTCTAGAAAGCCAGGCTTAACTGCTCTCGGTCAGTTTCAGCTGACCCTGTAGGTATACCCGGGGCACATTCATAGAGAACAAAAGGTCAAAGTGTCAAAGACTCAGAATAATCAGCCAAAAAAAAAATGAATAGAAAAAAATGCCAGCTCTTTTTCTTTCCTTCACTTGGGGATTGGATATTTGCCTCCAAACTTCAGACATAATTAAAGCGTGGGCCCTGTTCACAGCAGGTAAAGCAGAATACCTTCTTTCATAGACTCTGGACTGCAATAGTACTATTTTATATGCATCAGAATGATTGTTTTGATAAAATACTTCTTTGTGACATAGCTCTTCCTATGCTTGAAGAAACCCATATTTCCAGTCCAGGTCATCTTTCTCTTTCTTTATTTCAGGCTATGCCTTTTTAATAGGGCAGGGGAGAACCCCTCCTAATCAACAAGTAAGTGCTGGAAAGCCGTGATTTCACAGTCACAGCTATTGCCCAAGTAAATAGTAATGCTGTAGAGGACTGAGATAATCTAACTACTATTCTGCTTTTGGAATGCAGTGAAAACCTGCTAGATAGAGAGGGTTGATATCTGCATTGGGGTGCTCAAACATGTCTTATAACAAAATAATGAAGATGTGAAAAGTTGTTCCTCTGTAGATAGATGTAATCAAATCCTGGATATAGTGAAGCTATTGGGCGTATTTCCATTTGAGCATGTTTTGCAGGAGACCACCAAATACAACGAAGTTATGAAATAAGTAAAATACATGAATGAATAACATAATAATCAGCCACCCTAAGTCTTCCATTTAAGCCACCATTTTGTCTTCCCTTTAAGACTGTAGGTCAGATAGAAAAGCCAGTCTGTGAGGATAGTTTGTTCCTCTATTTTGTGCAATGAGACCTTGTGACCATTTCTTAAAAAAAAAAAAAAAAAAAAACCCCTACTCTCCAGTGCTGCAATTTTTGTGAATATTTCTACGAATGTTTAAATTTACTCTGAACTGGTTCAGTTGAGTATAGTGGACCTAAGTATACTTGGCTGTTTATAAATCCAGCTGGTTTCCAAATGTTCTGGGGTCTAGTCTAGCCTTCTAATATAATTATGAAAAAAAGGTCAGACTAAATGTCAAGTGTTGACAAAGTACTGATTGTTTCCACTTTGCAGGCTTCATAAATGTCAAGAGAAAAGAACTGTGCTGTCTTGCCTTATTAGAAAAGAATTTAGTGAATGTAATGCGTCTGAAGAGTATTAGTGTGGCAGCACAGCAAACAATCCTAGTCTCCATCTGTACCAGGTAGCTCATGGTGGTTAGATGGATACACAGGTTTTTCTATTTTGACATTATGCTATATACTCAAGCTTACTCAGAGAAGTTAGGTATATGTATTTTCCATTCCAAGTTTTGACTTTTCTGCAGAGGTTTTTTTCTTCTCCCATCATTGTATGCTTTCCATTTAATTTGCTTGAATTAAAATATTACTTACCAATATGCTTATAATCACCATCACCCTGCACTCAACTTTTTCTGTCTGTTCTACTTGTTCATACCTTGTTCATAACAGGGGACTAATTTCCAGGAAGCATTCTTCCTTCAGCATTCTTCAGGACTCTTGAGCCTCTCATGGTCCTAACACATAGTAAGAGAAACTTTGAACGAAGTGAAATATAGAACAGTAATTACTCAGGTGAATTGCAACATGCTGACATAGCATTTCACTTCTTTTTTTATTTTTATAATAACTGATTTGGAGCATTACTGAATGATTCAAAGCCTGTGAGAGGGACAAGAGCATTTCCTTAGAACAGTGGTCCATAGTTTTAGGTGAGCCCCAGCAAGCTACAACACTGTCATTGCAGCCAAGTTTGTCTGTCCTCTCCTCATATAATCTCTCTCTGAAAATGAGTTGTGAAGGTATCTCTGTGGGATAATTGCTTATATATCTCTATCTGTGTATCCATGCATTTATGTATGTATGTACACATCCACGGGCGCTTTACTCATTTGAAAAAGTGAAATGTGTGACTAGTTCTGTGCTTGCAGGTCTAAGCAGAGTGAGAGGAAATTTCACTTTTTTGATGAGTATATATATTCTTTTTGATCCAAGTTTAGTTTGTTTTTCTTTAGTAGAATATATGCAAAGACCAACAATGGGATCTGAGTGTGCAGTGACATTCTGCTTTGTTGGTGAGGTTCTCGGTGTGGGCTGCAGAATAATTATTACATTGTATAATAGAAAAAAAAATTATAGTAGTGTCTGGATCTTACGCTCTTAAAACCAGAGAAGAACATTTGGCATTGGATAAATGACAGTATATTTGAAATTGAATATGTTGTTCTAGCTTAGTCTTGTTACACATGTACTACTGTGGTACAGTAGTGTGCTGAGCTTCTACACGCAGGGTAAAAAGTACTGTGTAATGGCTTAGACCTCTACATAGAGGTCTATGGAGAGGTCATGGCCTTTCCTCTCAAGCATGAAGAGCTTTGGAAATTAAGGTAAATCTCAAGAATATATTTATGAATATAAGTGAAATTCTATTTTTGACATACAGTATCAACACACAAAGGCTGGGCTGCGCCTTCATATCAGTGGGGACTATTAGGTGACAAAGAATATTTGCACACATTTCTCAGATTACTCCAACAGTCATACAAGAGAGTTTTTAAAAGTTTATTTAAAAATAAAATTGCATTTTATATTTAATTAATAAAAATTTCATATATCTAAGCAGACATGAGCAGATATCTGTTCTGTTATTTCACTATGAATTCATTTGGAGTGTATTTTTGTTTAAATTTCAGACAGAGGAAAGGTAGGGAAAATGTTTTGGCAGGAAGCTGCCTCTGTATCTTAAATACATACATTTAAGGTAGCTATCGCTGATTGCTCCTTTTTTGTCTGTATTAGTGTGTTTATTCTTTGTGTGACATCTTTGTCTATTACTGTGAAGTATGGCTTAAAATGCGTATGTGAGAAGCAGGAATGAGTAGCATAGATTGCTCTTGATCTGGGAAATTGGTGCCTGCGTAGAACACAGAGAGGGAGTTTTTGCCATGCCGCTTGGGGGACTACAAAAGGCATTCATTTTAAAAGTAGACCAGGGTAATTACCACTACATTTATGTTAGAGGTTAACATCAGTGTTATTTCCTCTATTGCCTGGTTTTACAGAATGTTATGCCCCACTGCTTTTATTAGATCCCAGCAATGGATGAAATAAGTGTTATTAACCTCTAACACTTGAAAAAATTAGTCTTAAGAAAAACAGAAACAAAGCTGGGCAGTTACTTTCTCTGCTAGTTGGGAAAGGTGCTGTAAAACTTGCAAATTTAATAGTTATTTCATAATGTATCCAAACTAAAAAAAAACAATTCAAATGAAACAAAGTAAGAACAGAAGTCAGTAAAATGCTTGAAGGTTTTTTTTTTTTTTTAAAGTCTCTGAAATTTTACATTAAATTGAACAGTAGAATAATTTTACTGAGTGGAAGATGATTACAATTAAAGCAAATTGACTCCAAGTCTTAATATAAAATGTTAATCAACCGCATTTCTTTGACATCATATTTGAGAGTCAGAAACATTTTAAATGCTTTACTTTGTGGTTGCATTCAGGAGCTGAAAGAATGCTAGTTAAAACTACTCTAAGACCCAAGCGCTTAGTATAAGATGAGGACTGGTTAGAGCATCATCGTAAATAAGACCTAAAGAGGTCACAGCACACATCCTCAGCACAGAATTAGCAAAAGTGCAGGTCGTATCATCATAAGAGAAATCTGAGGAGATGAAATCAGAAGAAGTATGGCTTGATATACTGGGATGTGAATTCCCAAGCTCGTGTCCTAGGCTGGTCACAAACCTCTCGTATTTATGACCATGGGTGCACACTCTTTCTACTCCTCACCTTTTGAATTCAAATGGTAGTGTTACTGTGCTGTTCTGAAGTGAATTGAATTTATAAGGAAGTAGAGAAATTGAAGATTAACGTAGTTCATCTTCAAATGTCTGGTTAAACTCTGTTTTCTTCCATCTGAGTTAAGTCTGTACTTAAGTGCTCTTTGAAATACCATTTCTTTCATTATGTTTCTCCATTTCTTAACACCAATATTTGGCACAGTGACATGAGTAACAGTGATGAGGAATGAAAATAATTTTGAGGAAAAATTAAGGTGTTCTAAGGCCACAAGCTTTGTCAGAAAGAAATACAAGAGAACAGACGTACCAGAGAATTTTAATTTATTAAACACATACATGCACACCAAACAACTTTTAATTTCTGATGTTTTTGTAAAAGCTGATACATCTGCTGCCACAGTACTCAACAATTTTGGGAAATTGAAGCAATGATCTCATTGGTCCTTCCTGTTTTCTAACTGCTACCAAGATAAATATTTTCTTCCATATTGGGTGTTTTTAAAAGGATTGTAACTGATTGCTAGTGATAAGAATATGTGTTACTACTTGAAATGAAAAATCTACCGTAGGAGAAAAAAGAAATGCTTTTAAAGGTGAATTTAAAGGATTTTGTAAGACTCTTGCAGTACAGTTTTTGTAGGATGTGATTATAGTAGAGAGTACTCCCTTGAAACGTGATTTCTATAAACATATATTATTACCTTTCTTTACTATTGTTGAAGTATTGCCGAGCGTAAATACTCCTGTTTTCTAAGCGCCTAAAATATTCAGTGACCCTACTAATTTACTTTCAGAATATTCCGTTTTTACTTACTTTGCTAACTATCTCCTCAATTGCTTAATGGAATATTTTAAGCTAATAAATTACCCTTCAACATTTCTGTCTGGAAGCTCAGTCAGTATCCAAAACAAGGTAGTCATTAATGAACACTTCCTTGCACAAAAGAAAGGAAGGCAGCAGACCTGAATTGTAGCCCTTGTTTGGTTCCCTGATTCTAAACACATTAGTACACTGTATTTCCCCACTTATATAGGCTTTTGTATGGTGAGCATGTGACTGTTTAAATGCCCCAGCAGGGCATCCAGGGACTGCAAAAAGGAAAAAAAAAAAAAAAAAGAAAAAGAAAAAAAGAAAAAAAAAAAGAAAAAAGAGAAGAAAGAAAAAGAAAAGAAAATTGTTTGGAACAATTTGCATTAGTTCAAGGGCAATGTTAAGCATTTTACAGCTGGTTTATTGCTATTCTTGTGCTGTTTAAGCTGTCTTTCATGTCAAAAGTCCTTTCCTGCTTACAAATCATCAGGAAGAATTGCGGCCACCACGCTGTTCGCCTAAGCTCCTCCAGGGGTTCTGGCCCTTTGATCACAGATATCGTTTGCAATCGAGTTAAAAATAGGGGGCTGCTGAGATAAGCCGAGGCTCTGACAGGAGACCAGCTTTCCCTTTTCTTTCGGACTTTGTTCTCCCCTTCCCTAGTATGGGAACACGTAATCTTGGCACAGAAGGAGTAGTATTATGGCTCTGGGAGACATTTGAAGGAGCTAGGGGGACTGGTAAAGAGCTCAGCCCCTTGACTGTGCAGCCCAGCTTTGCAAGGTTCCAGGGTTCAAAGGCAGGCTTGTAAGCCAGAGCCTCAGTACATAAAATTAACGAATGTAGGCTTGTATCCATCTTTGAGGCATATTCAACTCAATGCCAAGACATTAGTTTTTCCCATCTCTCTTTACTAAGGAGTCTTTCTAAGCCTGAAAACCTCTGCCCCACTAATTCCATTAAAATTGTCAGAGAATTTCATGTATATTAAATCTGATAGAAAATTCTGATTGACACTGGTGGGCATTAGATCAAGTCTGAAGTAAACAGCTCTGTTGCAGGGGGAAATCTCCAGAACGGTGCATATACTTTTTTGCTGTAAGTGGAGTGGGGATAAGTTTTCTTGGCTGGTGTCTGTGTGTAATCTGAAGAAGAAGTATGCTACAAGTGAAGTGAATTATGTGCCCAAAATATAAATTAACTGCATGTTCATGTCATTGTCATTTGCAATTATACGAACACCTTCTTTTGGAAATATCCAGGTTTATGATGCAGAGGGAGGTCTTTATTTCAAACTGAAAACTTTTGTCCTTAGAAAAACAAAAATCCAAATAACACAAGATGCAGTCCATGCAGAGATTGCCCAGGCACCATACAGACTACCTTTATTAGTATTATCTATTTGTTTAATGGTATCGCTTAGGAACCCGGGTCGTGAACCAAAGGCCTGTTGGACTAGATGAGAAACCAGTAAAACGAATAATGGAAAACCGGTTTCTGCAGGCCTTTTGTAAGCAGCAGCCAACGTACAGGGAGAGGCAGACCAGCTGTCACAGCACATCAGCAGCTTATGTTTTTAGCAGTCCCTTATGGTTGGTTCAGAGGGGATTTGAATGTGGATGCAGAGGTAGCTTTACAACCAGTTTTTGTGAGACATGCAGCTCGTATTTCATTTGATAGAGAAGGGGGAGCCAGAAGATATATAGAAAATTGTAGCGTTGTTATAGCTAGGATGTTTAGAGGATATCAGAGAGGAAAGATTAGAAGGGAGAAACAGATTTTATTAGTCAGATAGACTTATTTGAGGGAAAAAAACAAACTCAGAAGATCTTAAAAAGGACTTCTGTGACTGAAAGGTTTTTTTTCTTCCTAACATAGCATAGCATAAGAGTTAACTCTCTATATATAACTCTACCCATAAAGTTTTTCTTGTTTATAGAGAGAACTTGCATAGTCTATATGATCATGCTCAACTTTGGCTTCACTTGTGTGCTGATGAGTCATGTAACATAGCTCCTTGTTGTCTAAAAAGTCGCTGGATCTTCTTCTCCCTCCTAATAAATATGGATGGCGGTCATTAGCTCTGTGTTTTGTGCTAAGCACAGTCTTGTACTGATCTGGCTCTAGTGCCATAAGTACATGATATTTTATGAAATCAGGAAAAGGTGATGTTGGAGAGAAAAGTAAATCAGACTTGAATTTTATGTGGAGATTAACTGTTACAGAGCTGTCTCGGTGTCTGCAAGATTAACAGGTCAGAACTTCGAGTGCTGAGTTTTACATTTGCAAGCATTTTAGCCATATAAATAATACTGGCAGTAAAAAAAAAAATCACTGGAAACTTTGTGAGTAAAAGTTGCTCTTAGTCTTTTCCTTTTTCTAGTAATGTTTTTCTTCAGTAACATAAAGTTGTTTTGTTTTTTTTTTCATCCTTCCAGCTTCCAATATATCTTGAAAGAAAAAGAATCAAGTTGCTCATTTTTCTCTACAACAGCATACACCTTTCCTCCAAGGTGTTCCAAGTGTTCACTGAAATTTAACAATCTATGCAATAAAATCAGATTCTTTCTAACTTTTTTTTCTGAATATCTCTGATAACAAGAAATATCAGTTATTATCTTGGATTCACCAGTCACTTTGGGCCAGCACATAGGCTCTGCTGTGTTTTGTGCTCTCTATCGCACTGTAGACTGTTGAAATGCTAGGTAGCCTCTATAAAGCTCATTTTCTCTATCATTTTTCTTCTTTTAAATAGTTTGACTAATATTGACCACAAAGCTCACCTCAAAGGTCTCATCAGTACATGTTGTAAAAAAAAAAAAAAAAAGCAAATCCATGATAACAGCTACTACAAATTGACAGGAAGAAGAAATTCTGTGTTTCCCAACAAAATTCCTCAATGAAAACGACCAAATGTGCTCTGCCATACATACAGACATCTCACCCGGGATGGGAGATTAATTAAAGAGTCCTAAGAGCAGAACCAGTGCACACAGAGGTGAAACAGCAATATTGACTGGGATTAAGATAACTATTTTTCATGTGCAAAGTACAGGCATGGCCAAAAAAGATATGGCTTGGTGAAGTAGGAATCCAGGAGAGGGATGGCCTGGTTGGCTGTGTGTTTAGCTGAAAAGGAAAAGAAGTAACATGACCACGTGTACATCTCTGCATCTTTGAACTTACTATCCTCAGCTGCTTTCATAGTAAATGGGGAAATATGGGGACCTCTACTATAGGACAGGCTAACTCCACAGGGTAGTTGATGATGAAGTAAATGTTGAAAACAGGTCAAGTGAATCACATTTTAAAAATTCCCATCTCTCTTCGTAGACCCTGGAAAGTGTTCTAAGACAGCTAACTTGGCTGTAGACACGACAGTGTAGTATCTAAGGCTACATGCCCTGAACTGCAGTGACCTACACTAGAAGATTGAGGTCTCACCTCCTTCTGTAGTTATAACACAAGCAATAGGCTTATGTATGGTTTCCTTCTGGTGGAAAACTAAGGCATCTTCTCCTGAGGAATGGACAGCCTATTCTTGGTCTGAGGAAAGAGGCAGGCCAGAAGGCTGCAAGCTGTCAAGAAATTCTTGCCCCATTGACTGACCCTTTGTGGATTGGTATGTGATGTGCAGCACAGCAGCTTACTTGGAGTCACCATCTCTGGAGGTGTTCAAGAAAAGTGTAGATGTCATGCTGAGTGACATGGTCTAGAGCGGTCACAGGCATGGGTAGATGGCTGGACTATGCAATGTTAATGGTCTTTCCAACCTAGATGATTCTGTGATTGATTCTATGATTACCTAGGAGTGCTTTAGCTGACTGTGAGCAATGGGGACAGGGAACACAGAAATGGCATGGGAAAGCTTACTTCTGCAAAGCAATAAATATCCTTCTCTTGGGCAGCATTGTGCACTCTCTGAGCTTGCTTCTGTATGCCTAGTTATAGAACAGATCGCTTTTTATTTGGCATAATGCTGAAAGAAAAGTACAGAACTTAATACTTCTCCCACGCAGAGAAAGCAAAGCATTTGTTTGATGCCATATGTAAAATATATAATTAATATCCAGAGAAAAAATATTTATTTCTCTTTAATACAAAACCTAATACAGTAAGTGCTAATAGCCAATCACCATCAGGTCTATATTGATAGTGACAGAATACTCATCAGATTCAATTCTTACATGGTTCATGCTAATTACACTGCGTATTTGCTAGTTAGAGATGAGACATTTCTGCATCTTCTCCTAGTGGGTCTATTGCAGTTTGTACTAGGAAGCTACTTAACTGTGTGATGTTAAATTGTCATGGTTGCTTATTCTTGAGCCAGATGCACGCAAAATTGCTACGCTTCTGAGACAGTATTTGGGAATCTGTTATACCTGCTTCTGTACTTACAATTTGCTGTCCAATATGGGAGAAGGACTCTTCATCAGTCAGGAAGATTATAATATGCCTAGAAAATAAGCTATGTACTGTGTGCGTATTTGGAAGAGTTGATATTTCACATAGCCTTAAATTTAAGACATTTGTAACTTTAAACAGAATTATGTGGCTATGGAAAGTGTAATTTCCAGTGTGGTCCTGTAATTGCTAATGTGTAGGCTTGACCTGGCACATATGTAGGCTTCTGAGATTGTAAAAGTAATGTGGGATTTTATGTAGGAAACTGTCTTTGAGAAGAGTTAGAAGCTCTATGCTTAAGCCTCAGCATTTAGAATAACAGTGAAAAAAGACACGAGCAGTTTTGCTTTTTGATGAAATGAGCTTCCCTCCTTCCCTGCCTTTAGAAAGCATTGCTTGAGGTTGGCCTTGCTTGTAACTTAGTGGTTAGAAGCAGTACCTTCCATGTAATGGCTTCTCTAACACAACTTAAAACACCAATTCCTGAAGCATTGCCATTTGTATGCGCATTTGTTCTCTGTTTTTACTTACTGAGTTTCTAACTTACTGCAAAGTTGCTTGTAGTGACATCTGTGGCAGAAATGCCTTTTACATATGGGATAGCATAAAAGCAACATCCAGAATTGTTCTAAATTTTTTTCTGATGATCCGTGCCTCAGGGAGGGAAGATAGAGGAGGGACAGAAAAAACCTTTGAAGAGAATGGAAAATCCATTTGCACAGATGTCTGGAAAATGGGTTTCCTCCCAAGCTGTTGTAATACTTTTGAAGAAATCATTATGTTACCTTTTAATCCCCTAGTGCCAGCAGTTGCCTGTGTGACCAGACATTGCCAGCAGTGCTCTGTGTCTGACAATCTTTCCTCGGTGTCCACACGCTAATTGGATTTGTTCCTGTGGAAAAGCACACTCGTGCACATAAACAGATGCAGGTTTTTTTTTTTTTCATTTTCACATTTTGACAGAGATTAAGAACCGCAGGTATTAACAGGACCTGTCAAACCATATGGAACACCATTCACTTCCTTTTTTTGGCATCGTGTATATCCTGTCCCTATAGAAAGGAAGTACTACTGCAAGAATATTGGCATCTGCATTCCTTGCTATAGCCTGTGTGCTGAAACAGTGGGATACTCAGACTTATTTCTTCTTTTTGCTGGACAGTATAAACCAAATATTATTCCAGTATTCTTTGTACATCTAATTTGATATTCTTTCACTTACATACATGAAAGGTAGAAATCTGCGTTCAGTGGTATTACTCTTCCTTATGTCAAATATGGTGCTATACACCATGTGCTGTATCACACATGAAGTTACAAGCTCTTTTGTATACAGAACACCTGATTTCCACTCATTAGTTTTGTCAACTTCATCATTGTATCCTAGGGAAAAGAAACAGCAATCAGCTGCTGGTTAAAGAAACTCTTCTTATGCTGGCTGATGCCTTGTACCACATTTTGGTGGCACCTGGACTACAGGGGGGTCTGCTGGGTGCACACAGAATAGTTTTGTGGTTTTAACTGCATTTTCTTTGGTTAAGCTTTTCTTGTTTATTAGAGTTATAGAATATCTCATGCTCTGAATACTGCTATCAGTTGTTGACAGCCAGGCCTCCATCCTGTTAATCAAGTAGATAGTTGAGAAGATAAGTAGATATCGAGTAGATACGTTGTCACAAACCTAAGCAACATTAAAAGAAGAAAATAAGACATTCATCTCGTGATTTGATGACTGATTATTAGATAGCTATCGTTACAAATGTAGAGGTAATACTGTGTAGTCAGAATGATGTCCATGTAAACAATACTGCCTTTGTACTCAATACTAAGGCACAAACCCATGCCACTCCTTCAGCAACAAGGCTCTGCTTTAATTGCTAACAAAATCTGGAAAAGTTCTTGTTAAGGATGTCTCTTCATATAAAACACTTTATTGGGCACCCTTGGGTAGGAAGTGGTGAGCCAGACTGATTGCTTAAGTCTCAGCCACTGAAATTGTAATTGTGTGTGTTGGTGACCCTGGGATTTGAATTAGAGAAAGAAAATCACTGTTTTTAAGATCATATTGCTGTTAAGATTTTTTAAAAGGAGGCTATATTCCAGTTGTGAGGATGCCCCCTTCTTCCCCCTCCTCTTTATTCTTTTTTTTACAATTCCTTTTTAAGAGTGATGCAGATGTTATCTGAGCCTTGTTTACACTGCCATAGACAAAGATGATATGCCCGAAGTCAGCTAAGTAATCTCTCAAAGCCACTTAAACCTGCATTATCTGAGAGCCGTGAGCAGACACATGATAATTGGCTTTCTCCTGGTAGTAAGTAGAGCTATGTTAAATGTGGGCCTGAGGGGAACCTCTGTTTTGGGTTGTAGTTTATTATAAGGTGAGGAAATTACTGGACACCTCCAGCTGCCATTAATCAGCCGTGGAGCCTGACTGGAGCCAAGCGAGAGGCCTGTGGGTGGATGCCGCTGAATGGCAGGGAAATACAACGAGACAGAGACAAATGTTTTCCAGCCTAGCAGCACTAAACTCTGCCCTTTCACAGTCCTTAACATGCATGTTCAAATTGATTTAGTCTGTTTACCCCCTCAGCCTAACCATCTATTTCCATCCAAGAGTGACAGGTTTATGTGTTGCTACCATGTTATTATGTGTGGCTGTGCAGCCAGTAGCTATAGTGTTTCAGAAGGGCTCACTTGCAGACATAAAGGAGAGGGAGGCGGGGAGCTTCAGTCACTTAATTCCCTTTTACAGGGTGCAAAACATGTTGAGCATGACACCAGTTCTCTCTCTCTTTCTTTCCTTCCTTCCTTTCTCCCCCCATCCCTCCCCCTTTTATTTATTTATTCATTTATTTATTGATTTTGGGTCAGCACACACCATGAAAAAGCCTTAAATAAACTTGCATGCTTGAGAAGCACATCTGTCAGGTGATGTAAGTGTCTGGCACGCTCCCCTTCCTGTTTAGCTTACAAACATGCCGTTCAGTTCCTCCATGGCTCTGCTGTGCTGGCGGAGGCTGCTGGCAGAGGCTCAGCAGGAAGGATCACAGGTAGCAGTGCCCTGAGATGCTCCACATGCCTGGCTCCTGCCCCGCTGCCCAACTGGAAGCTCAGCCTGCTGGGGTGCCAGCAGCACCGAGTTCATTCCTTGTGAGCCTTCAAACGTGGGAATGTGGGGAAATTAATGGGAAGCATTGTTGGGTTATTTTGCATTTTTTGAGGCAGAAAGCATCAGCTTGCTATCTGAAATTCTAATTGCGGAGAGGTTAATTGAGGTTGATTCCCCTAGCCCTTCCTGTGATTTGCTCCACATTTTGGGAGCTAAAGGTCTCGGCATGATAAAAGTATAGAGGGAGGGACAGGATGTGGCTCTTTCTACCTGCAGAATGGCTTAGGTTGGAAGGGACCTTAAAGATCATCTTTTACAAACCTCTTGCTATTGGCAGGTTGCTGCCCACCAGATCAGGCTGCCCAGGGCCCTATCCAGTCTGGCCTTGAATGTTTGCAGGCATGGGACATCCACAACCACTCTGGGCAGTCTGTGTCAGTGCCTCACTGCCCTCTGAGAAAAAATGTCTTCCTAACATCTAACCTCAATCTCCCCTCTTTTAGATCAAAGCCATTCCTCCTTGTCCTATCTTCTGACTGTGTAGAAGCCCGTCCCCCTCCTGCTTGTAAGCTCCCTTCAAGTACTGGAAGTCCATGATGAGGTCTTCTCTGAGCATCCGCTTCTCCAATTACTAAACAAGGCCAAATCCCTCAACTTTTTTTTTCTGTAAGAGAGGTGCTCTAGCCCTCTGAGCCTCTTTGTAACCCTCTTTTGAACCTGTTCTACCAGCTTCACATCCTTCTTGTGCTGGTTGCCTAGGCCTGGATGCAGTACTGCATATGGGGCTTTACAAGGGGCCCTTACAGAATGATCTGTATTTTGCCAGTTGTTTGTTTATTTTTATAGAAAAAAACCTACCCAACCTCTTGATTGGCTCAAATACAGGAAACTAAGCAAGCTCCAAAGAGAAAGACGTGGCAAACAGGGCAGGGAATTTTGAGAATCCCAGTGATTAGATTTGACCTCTGGGAATCACTTGCATCTGCCTTATGAATTAAAAGTTCAGAGTTTTAGTGCACTCAGGTGGTTTTCTCTTCTAGTTTTGAAGGGTTTTTTTTGCTCCTTTTCCAATCTCTTTTTCTTCCAGAGGAGCCTCTGTCCAAATTAACAATGAATCGTATAATTTTAAGAAGAATCATAGAATCTTTAAGGTTGGAAAAGACCTCTAAGATCATCTAGTCCAACATCCACCTACCAGCAATATTGTCCACTAAACCATGTCTCTCAGTGCCACACCTCCACATTTCTTGAGCGCCTCCAGGGGCAGTGACTCTACCACCTCCCTGGGCATACTCTTCCAGTACATCACCGCTCTTTCTGAGAAGAAATTTTTCCTAATAACCAACCTGAACACTCCCCTCTCCCCGGTGCAAGAGGATTGCCATTACCTCTTGTCTTGTTGAGAGCCTAAGGTGATGCCTCTTTCCATCTTTTTTGGATATGTACATACGTAAAATATGTGATAACTGCAGAGCAATTGCATCAAAGTTTCCCTGCAATTGTAACAACATTTTCTGGCAGAAGGTTGCCAGTCAATGAAGGGAGATGTTTTGGCTTTCCCTTGCGTTGCCTGACTTCACTCTATTGAATCATAACAATTTTAGAAACTGAAAACGAGGGCAAAAAGTACTTCACATAATCAAAATGCTGATTTCTGAGCTGTTGCTAATATGTGTACATCATCCTGCACTCCAGCATATAGGCAGGCAGAACCCCTGCATTCTGCTTCACACTGAAACATCTGCAGAAATGCTGCAAGTATCTTCAGGACAGTTGTCAAGTTTTAAATAATTTAGCAACCTAGTGCAATAAGCAGAATGGCTGTAATCCACAGTGCTGCATATCCCTTGTGGTAGTCCTGTCTTTGTAGGAGAGAAATGATGTGTTAAGACATCCTAGAAGTCAGCTTTGACAAGCAGGTGATCTTGCCTGACGTGGTTTTGGACACATTTTAGGGGTAATTCCACCCTGAGAGACTGTGCTGACATCCATATAAAAATCACATTGGGTAATGTCATTGCACTCTCTAAATGAAAATTAGAAAGAGCTAAAAATAAAGTCATGGCCTAACAAAATAAAAACATTGCCTTTTTAAAATGGTAACTGACTGCTAAGTTCATATTAATCCTATTAAAAAGAATGAATATCTCATTACAGCATTGGCATCATTTTGTAACAGCTGATACGATATGGATGTACTCCTACAAGACTTTCTCACTAAAAAAGGCCTCCTTTTTAATATAAATAGTAATAGTTCTCTGTTCACCACTTCCATTTGTGCAGAACCTCTCTTCTAAAGTGGCTTTTCCTAAATATTCTTTGCCTGTGCTCATATTCTATCTATGGATGACGGGATCACTGTTTACAACACCTGGCTGTGAAGCCCTGGAGAAAAATATTTAGCAAGAGGGTGATGTGGTCTATGAAAGCCACTGTCAAGTCCCTAATGCCGTAAACACTGATGAGTAAGTCAGGAAGAGCTTAGAGGTCAGAGTGTTGCCAGTTTCTCTCCCAGCAGAGAAACCTCTGCTTTTGCAAACCCAGATCTTTGTGGCTGTCTCTGAAAATCCTCAGTCATTCCCCACCTTCTTAATGGCCAGTTTGGTGAGGCTTTTTGTGTGCCAGGGCAGTCATCAGCTCTTAGCCCTTCCTTAGGTTGCACAGACACAGTGACCAGTCCCTTCCTGAGGTCCCTTGGGTGTTTCAAATTAATGGGCTCTATTTTCTAACTCTTTTCCCTGGCTGCCCTTTGCAGCTTCCACTTACTGGTCAGTCTTGTCTCCAACACTGCTGTGTTCTCCAAAGTCCACAACAGATGTCCTTGAGTCTTACCTCTGCTCTAATGTTGTATTTTTTTATATGTCAGTGTGAAAATAAAAAAAAAAATAGAAAAATAGAAGTCAAACTTCATTTTCTGATTTTCAGATTGTGAACATTATGAGGTCCAAAACTCAAAAGCTGATATTTAACTCCATTCATCTTTCCATTGAAACCTCCATAAAAAACCCCAAAACCTTAAAAAGCTTGCAGAAAGCCCAACAATGAGGAAGGAGTTAAAAATAAAGGAATAGACTTCTACTGAGATTTTTGGTAGTTTGTGCTAGGGTCTTGTTTAGAAAAACAGGAAAAGGGAAAACAAAATCCCAGCATTTGTGAAATATTTTCAATCTTATATTTAAAATCAGAAGGGCAAACTGTATGAGTCTGCTGATGAATGAGTTCTACTGAGGGGTCGGTTTTCATGCTTTATATAGCTTGGGAGCTTCTGTGATTACATGGAAATCCATCTTTAATGATGTGCCAGTATTTAACAGCGAGACGACTGCTATATATTTAATTCATGTTGGATTCTTGATCATAAACAAAGAATGTTTTTAAAAAAAACACCAAAATTTGGAGCTATTGGGATCATCCAATTCTTATATGTAGTAAAAATAATTGCCAATTAAAGGGTAAAGTTCCCATTATTTTGTCAGTCTTATGACATAAAGGAATCCTTGCCATTTTGTTATTCAACTATTTTCCAAATACTTGATGAGGAAGTGGGATGAGTAACCGGGTTGGGGAGCTATGAGTGAGCCGAGTTGAAAATGGAGGGGCAGTAAGTGTATGAATAATTGCATGAATACCACTATTGATGTTTCACTTTAAGCTCTTTATTGCTCATTAAGTGAAGCCTTTGTGGAGTCACTGTACATCCCTTCCATATAAGAAGTAAAATAATTGTCAGGAGTCCTTTGTGGTGTCTTTGATTCTACTGAAGAATGTTTTTGGATGATTCCACAAAACATTGTGCAGAATTATTCTGAGACTTAATATTTGTAAATGAGTACAAAATTAGTGTGTCATCTTATGTTTGTTGGTGACTGGTCTTTGTCTGAGTATTGTACTGCTGACTGCATCCCTTTAAACCCAGCAGCTTAGCCAGGTTTCCATCCACCTATCTCTGTGTCCACCTGTCTGGGCTGTGCTTTACCTGTTTGCCAATGAGAATGTTGTCGGAGACAGTGAGTTTGACTTTCCATATTGTGTTTCACTGACTTAAGCAAGAGCAGCAGGCAGTGAAATATGCCTCTCTCAATTCCCGGTCTGATGCTTGTCATTATTAAGAGATTTACAAACATATTTTTGAACATACATCTACATTAAAGTAATTGTCTTGAATTGATCTTGAATTGATATGTACTGCATATACAATTCTTTATGAACTGATCTTGTTTCATAGGGAAGAAAAATTAAAAAAAAAAAAAAAAGGAAGGGGATGGAATATGTAAAGAAATATCCTTTTCAAAACTGTATGCCTATCTGCAGAAATGTATAATATGGTGCTGTGCTATTTGAAGATATACAATTTTTGTTTTCCATTTGAAAGGATGTCATAATGCTTAAAATCCCAGATTTGGATCTACAGAAACTTAACTGTGTGCTGAAATTTGAGCATGTGAATTGAAGTGACAGTGCTATAGAGCAGTTTCATCACATTTCATTTAAAAACAGCTTTTTCTGAAGGGGAAAAGCAAAGCTCAGAAACTCCAACATTTTCCAGTGTAGCAAAAAAGACAAGACAATGGAAAAGCCAATAGTTATCAGCCTACTGATAACTTCTCAGTGCCCAGGAAATGCAATGAAGATCTTTCCTCTTCCTGGCTTCAGTTTGTTCCTGTAAACACAAAGACAACTGAATGCTATAATGTAAGAAATAATTACTTGTGTAATGTAAATCAAATTTTTGTTGATTTACCTCTGAAATTGCCTTGGTTGCTGCAGAATGTTTTAAAATTCACCTAGTGAATTTTAAGTAGCTGGTCAAAACATCCCATTCATTCAGCTGTTTTTCCTTCTGGAGATACTTAAATAATATCTTGAGGGTGTTTCCTCTTAATGAGGTAATAATATCCGTATCCTGGGCTAAATAAACTTGAGGCCAAAGGCCTAGGTGTTTATTAGCAGAGGATGTGGTTATTAACAAATTTAACAGGAAGCACCCTTCAGTTATTATTTTACTGACATTTCTAATGATTATGCATTTGAGAAATAATTGGCTGAAAAGTAATACTTACATTTTAATAGGGCAAGTGAAAAAGAAGATGCTTCATAGAAACTTTGTCATGAGCCAGTGTCTCACTCTGGTATCTTCTGAAATGGGTGGTGGTACCAGAAGTGGGAAGATCAGCATGCTTTCAACTATTCCTGCCTTGGACACTTCAGGCCAGCATGTCACTTTTGTTAATGCAAGAGCGCCAATGGAAATTATGGTTTTTGATTCAAAGCCAGTTAGACCGCGCATCCTTTTAAGAGGCTACATTTATTTGTCAACAACAGCACAGGGATTTGCTGTTTGCATGTTTTTAGCTTTAATCAGTGCCAATTTGCATCCTAATCCTCTTTAGTAAGGGAGCTTTGCCCCCACCCCAGAGGACCAATAATAGTGAGTTTAGCACTTTGAGAAACCAGTACTCGTCTTTGGATCTTAATTGATTTTGCAGAGATGGACAGAGGAACTGAAACAAAGAGAACTTAAATAGCATGCCAAATTTCTGTCATAAGTAAACAGCAGATTGAAGGTGGCTCTGGACTCTTAGTCTGGTGTTCCTTCCTTCATCTTGTAATACCTCTGTCCAGCAAATATTTGTTCTGCATGAAATAGACTCAGAGGTGTTGGTTCCACTTCCAGTTTTCTTTACAACATTTCATTAATTTTGTATGATACAAGCACTGGTAGGGCGCATGCTACTCACAAACTCGAAGCTAAACACGCATGTAACATGTTTGCAAGATTGGAGTCTAAGGCATTGGATTAGTTGGCTCACCTGAGATCAATAATCATATAAAATCCCATCAGCTTCTCATTATAGCTACAAAGCAGAAACTCACTGGATTTATACATGTAAAAAGAAGATGATTTGGTGAACTGATGTCTCTGCTGTACAGTTTAGGGCAGAAAATGTAGCAAACTCGCACCTGAGATCCAAAATTTTTCCAGACTTGATCCCCTCAATTAAAAATATGGCAGTGAATAATTGACCTGCTTAAGTTGAATATAGGATGCTAAGTTTCTTTTGTTAGACCAAAAACAAAAATACAACAGCTATGTTTTGCCTACAATTAACAGAATAAACATTTTAATAGGCACAGAGGACACTAACAGGTGTTCAAATTGCACATCTGTGAGAAACTGATATTTCCTAGTTCCATTGTAGTTTGACCTCTGTACCTAGGGAAGTTTTAGTCCCATAGGATTTAAATGATTTATTGATCTGGATGCCATGAATATTGCAGAAACAAGCTCTATTTCTAAGAAGTTAAATACACCCTCATTCTGTGTAGCATTAACTCATGTTTGAAAGAAATCCACGCTGCTTTAATCAGAGCAGAGGCATCAGTTCACTGTATCCTTGAGCAAGGGGGAGGAAAGATGAAATATGCAGAGGATATGATATTGGGGAACTGGAAAGATGTGGGAATAAAGAAATCTGTTCCAATAGTTCCATGTTTCTCTGTAGGCTTTTAAAAAACATTTTGTAAGTCAGACTGTAGAAAATCCAGTGAAAGAAGCACTTTCTTCTGTAGTCAAAAATCATATCCTGAACTGAAGATTCATTATCCAGAAACTTGACAAAGCTTTATATATATATATAATGACTTATATTGACAGATTTTCTTAACAATTTTTAAAAATAGCAAATAATGAAGTGACATTAAATCTAAAGATCAGCTGCAACATAGGAGACTACAAAATAATATCCTTACTGTTGCATAAAAAATGACCATACTACATTTGTATTAATTTTACTTTATTTTTGAAGAATATTTGCTCACATTGTTTTTAATAACTGTGCCTTTGACTCAGGAAATACTCACTTGTGTGCATAGCTTTGAGTATGTTAGGATTTCCCATGAAGGCAATACCTACAACAGAGGCTGGAAGATTCCACTCAGAATCACAGAATGTCTGAGGTTGGAAGGAACCTCTAGAGGTCATCTGGTCTAACTTCCCTGCTCAGGCAGGGAAAGCACATTAGCCAGGATTATGTCCAGATGGCTTTTGAATATCTCCAGGGAAAGAGACTCCACAGCCTCTCTGGGTAACAGGTAGTCCCAAACCCGGTTTTGGTTGTCAGGACTATGTTATTAACTTAGCTATCTATCTGTTTCTGTCAGCAACTATGAAACTGTATTGAGCTGAAGTACGGTGAACCTCTACTTTTTTAACTGTACTGATTTTATATACATCAGTCTGAAATCAGTGCGAAGGAATAAACAAATAGCATGGAGATTGATTTGTTTGACCTATTAAACATTGCTCAGAGAATATATATATATTTTTTTAAATAGATGTCAAATGTACCCGAAGTTCATGTTGGTAAAGCTAAGTGGGAATGAGGGAAGGAACAAATCCATTGCAATGGAGGAATGGATGGATCTTTCCATCTAGGAGCAAAATGGCGAAGTATGGAAGTGTCCAGAGCATAAATTCCTCATCTGCAGCTCACCACTGGCCAACTGTGAGGTGGTATCCTCATTTCAATGTGATCATTACCACAGTATGGCAGCACCTTAGGAATATGAATTGAGAAAACAAAATGGTGAAACAAAAAGTAGATGATGAATTAAAAATGAAGAAAGAGCACACAGAATATTGTCGGGAGATAAGGGAGGAAAAGTAAGGGACAGGAAGTGAAAGTGTGGAGTAATTCACTGCATCATCTATGAGGGAAAGGAGAACTTCCCCTTGCTCAACTCTGCCAGGTCTTGTGCTAGTTGTACCTGTGGCTTGTTTTGCTGGGATTGAATGATGGTGGAAGTTGTCTCTTCTTGTAGCGCTGGCTTGTTGTGAAGTTTTAGAGATTGCTAAGGAGTCAGGTTATTCCTGTGATGATTTGTGGTTTCCAAACTATTTTATGTGGCACTTAGAAATGTTTGAATTTGAAGGCAAGCCATTCTTTGATATATATTTGAGAATCTAATATATGGCTTCTGAATTTCTACTTATCTTCTATTGACGCTGGTATGAAGGCATCCTCTAGGTATTTTTAGTCAACTGATATACTCCAAATAAATTTTATATATTTTGTGTACTGCATCTATGTACTGTCTGCAGCTATTGTAAGACAGTATTTATTGAGGAAATCTTATAAGAGTTCATATATATGGCTTTAATGACAAAGTTTCCCTTTCCCAATAAGTGATTTATATATCTCTCAAATTTAAAATATATGACTCCCAGAAAGGCAGCCACAAAACACAAGACTGTGGTCATATAACACAACTCCAGTGTCAAGGAAAGGCTATATTTTATTGTTTTGACACCATTGTTATGAAATATGGCTTAACATGAGACTAACTGAAAGTCAAATGTTGTTTTGCAAAAGAGAGAGACAATAACTTGCTGTTCTTAAGTAAAATACCAGTGATGATTGGGTTATATTATATACAAACCTTGTGATTAGGCACTGTGAAGACTAAAAAGTGAAAATCAAGAAATATAAGAAAGATCATGCAGATTTTCAATTTCAAGGCAAAGATTTAAGCTGAAAGCATTATTTACTTTTATTAGTGTGTGGATGACTCTGAATCTGAAGAATCAAACTCTGTCCTGCAGAATATTCAGAATGAGAATGGAACACACATGTCTCTCTCCTTCTCTGTCCTTGCAGAAAGCTCCTGTGGCAGCAGAGCTGGCAAGGTTCTGCTTTTTGTTGTTTCAAGCACCCTATGCACTTGTGCCCCTTTGGATGCTATGACTACTGTGATCAAATAACAACATATTTCAGTATTGCTTTATTCTCAAGCTAACCTATGGACAAAAGCATTAATGTTATTCAATCACTGCATATAAGTTTGTAGACAAAGCAGATTTATAAAACTTCTTTACTGAGGTTGATGAGAGTCTGTAATCAGTCACTGTGTGCTAATCCTTAAAAAATAGCAGTAGGGTTGATCTTGGAGTAAAAGATAGGAGCCAGAGTATAAGGACATGGAAAAAAAATCTCCAACTTATGCAGTCTGGAAAAGGCACAGAGATAATGTCAGCTTTAATTACTGTTTTCTTCCGAACACAGGGAATAGGCCAAAGGACATGAATGAAAATTAAAGAAAAATGGAAAACAGATGGTAGGAAGCATGCTACAGGAACTGGAATACAGGCAGCACTGTAGATAATTTACCAAAAAGAAAAGGGACCTTAGGAGTTACTTTGTCCTGGTTTAAACATCTTCCTATGGTCTGTTTCACAACAGCTTTATTACTAAATCAACTCCCCATTGATAGCAACAGCTGTATTGTTGCCAGGATTTTAAATTCCTCCTTCTCCAGCTTTCTAAGACATCTTTGAAATATAGGTGAAGCAAAATTAGATGCTGAAAGATAGCCACATAAATTAATGGCTTGACATTCAAAAGTGCTGGCCACCAAAGTCACCATATATTTCAGGGGGTACTGGCTGGATACTTGCCATTTTGAAAACGTTGACATTGATTTAAAGGCTTCAGCGTGGGATTAGGAACCTAATTTTAATAACCATTTACAAATAAATCATGTCAATATTTATGATGATCTATTGCAAAGTGCTGTTGCTTTAAGAGGCTTTTGTCTGGATAGGAAATCATTTAGCCCAAGTAGAATTTCTTTCTCTTTACAGCAGAATCCTCTCAGTTAAAGGAGTTGAGTATGTTATGGCCCTGATGTGCAGTGGGGAGGTTTCAAAGTCTGAAGTTGGGAAGACTCAGTCACACAAAAACATACAGTGGTGAAACACGAAACAAGAAAAAGAAATGTCAGCCACTGAAATGAATTCTGAAATTCCTGGTTTGGGTTTTTGTTTTTGAATTAAGCTTTTCTCGTCTGTGTCCAAATCTTGCCCCATGCAGCTGTGTGGTGCTAAAACAGGGTAGGTAGTGGTGCTGACCAGCTCTCAGCATCTTGCTGAGCACCCCATAGCTGTGCCTACTGCCTACTAGCCTTCCTGATGCTGTGGCCACCTGGGACTGGCTGGAAGTAGGGAGTAACCTGCAAGCTGCTTTCCCAGCTCTGTGGCTGCAAGTGAATATATTGCACCTTTTCTTTTGGGCTAATTATCTTTCTAGGCACAAGGTCTACACTTTTCATGGGAAGCTTCTGACTTGCTGGGTTCTGTGTAGGATGAAAGAGAATTACATGCAAATCACATCTGTTCATGGCTGTTCTCTGAACAGCTTTTGTCAGAAGACCTGTTTCAAAGGAGGGGAAAAAGGGCCAAATGCTTACTGGCAAACATGTTAATGTAAGCTCAGTCATCTCTAGGCTTCCAGCACCATGATGGAAGAAGGTAATGAGGTCATGGGTTGTTTTTTTAGGTTCTGAAGATTGACTTTGAGAACTGAGGAAAGGTAAACAAAGGATTATTTATTAAATGAAGAAAGGATTATCCATTACAGGGTAAATCTTGCTTGCCTTACATGTACAAATAGTTCCCATTGACTACGAACAAGTCAAATACTTACATAAGACATTCGTAACTTTTTATGTAACCTTATAAAACTGCGTATGTACTCCTCTGTCCTGGGCTTAAGAAGCATACAACAGTTAGGCAGGTCACTAGGTGCATAGTGAAACAGAGCAGCCTCAATTTTTTTTATTTTTTATTTTCTGCTACAGATATCTTCAAAGACAGGTTTAAACAAGAAAACCTTAACCACAAGGCAAATTTATCTAGAGAAAAATATCCAGATAACTAAGCATGTTTCATGGGATACTCTCAATCCCAGTTTGAACAGTGTGGATGGGAAAAGGAGAGGAGGACCAAGGCAAAGAATGAAAAAATTTAGGAGGTATTTAAATGGAAAGTTTCTCCTCCTCCCGCACATTCCTCAAAGTCTTTCAGGACATAGGGCAGGGCTAGCCCAGGAGCAGGTCTTACTGGGTAATGTAACCTTTATTATAAGATACCAGTTCATTTCAGAATAATTTTCTTCCAGCCAGCCAGCCATAGGTACTCAAGGAAGATTAACCAGAATGCAATTGGTTTCAGCCCTTATCCAACAACATGTGCTAAATACCACAATTATACAGGATACTGTGAACCATCAACTTAGTGATGTCCTTACCTAATCTCAGCTGTCTTGTCTCTGGGCAGAGCTTTTCCCAGGTACAAGTGCAGCACTGCTGAGGAACCAGGAGGACTGAGGTGCTTTTGTCATTCCCTGCACAGCGCTGCCTGGATTTGTATGCTCCATGCTGCATGGGGGCTCAGCTCCTGCCCCAGTGATAGCTTGTATGGCTTATAAGTGGTGTTATGCTCTGTATAATAGATACAAAAACTGTTCTCATCATCCTTCATCCTTATTGATTCAATCAGAAATCACCCTGCTTTATGTTTCCCATAGTTTATCTCAGGAATGCGTAAATAATGGCCTTTCATAAATAGAGAAGGAAATGTTCAGCCTCCTTTTTTAACTTTATTCAGAGGAACAGCTGAATTCAAAAAGATTTGGATGTTTTCCCCTCTTTCTTTGAAAAGTCAGCTACGGAAATGGAGAAGAGCAGCCTTGAATCACTACTAGACAAGTGCATTCAGTGCTGCTCTGGAGTAACTCACAGACATTCCTTCCCCTGTGGTGAAATATTTTGAAATCCCTCATTTTTGTCTGAACGGCAAATGCCAAAACCTCAGTGTTTTTCATGAGGAGAAATTCTTGTCTTCTGGCCAATCAGCTTCACAGCAAGAAGTAGGAAGTTAAGATTATGGAAAAGAGAGGATTTCCACATTCATGTGGAAGTAGACAGCAGTTACTTTCAGTCCTCTGACCTCCTGTAGCACTAAGATATCAAGAATTAGAATCAAGATACTGTATGGAAAGTTTGTCAAGTGAATGAATTCCTTAGAGCTTTCTTGACCATTACCTTTGATTTTTCTTTAAAGATGGCTTAGTTACACTTAGATGTTCTTCATCTGCACCTAAAGAAGTGCCAGGAAATTGTCACAGCAGATATCAAGTACTCCATGCTAACTCTTTCAAAAACAGGGGTGGGATGGGGTGGGAGGAAAGGTAAAATGATGTATTTGCTCAATTCCAAGTTGGAATGCATTTCCTTTCTTGATCACAACGCATACTGCCATGGTCCAACCTGTCACACATAATCTGAGTTCAGTCTGCAGCTTGACCTATGCTTGTGCTGTAACTTGTGCAGATTCTGTTTTATATCAACTCAGTTTTAAGGCATTTTTTATCCAGCTAACATATTGGACTAGGCTCTTCCTTACATCTTTTCCATGATAAATGCAGTCTTTCCTTGTGCAGCTCCCCCAGAGTGTGGCTGCCAAGATTACACTCTTAGACCGTGGTTTTGAGTACAGCCCTCTTCCCTCAGCATCTCTTCACTATCTGCTTGCTTGAAGTCTGAAGGCTCTGCTTCACCCCTCTGTTAGTCACTACTGTGGTATCTCCATCCAGTGTGTGATGCCAGGCCTTATGATTGATCTCTTGTTTTATCCAAATATGCGTGGTCATAGCAATCTGTAAATACACAGAAAGTTGCTTCACTGCTGTCCTTCAAAGTCTTTTTCATAAACATGCCACCAGTCCACCACCTTGGGAGGGGTGATGTTGCGAGTGTGATGGGCCAGGTTGTTTCACCAGATCTGTGAGCTTCTATGCCTGTCTGCAGTTCTAATTTCTCTTCTGTAGCTTGTGGTCTGGCCCTTCACTTTGCTCTGAGTCTGCGTGCCATTGAGCATGGTGGTGGGGAGGATGTATTGAGCACAAGCGCTCCTCTGTCTCCCAGGTGTCCCATCAATTAAACTAAATTACACTGTCATCACGTAAGCTTCTTTTAAGGAAGTGATGAGCCTGGTCCATGTTAGCTGGGTATCTACATGCCATTTCTGTTGGTCCCTAGGATGTTAGTTAAGCTGGGTCTTGATTTACAGAGGATTTCACCGTGAAGCTTAGGGTTATGCTGCATTCCTCAATTAATTTGCATTGCCCATCTAAACTGAACTTAATGGAATGGGGAATCAGTGATGCATGCTGTACATGCTGAACATGCTGTAGGTAGCAATTAATTTGCAGGAGTAGAAGATGTAAAGAGGGGCCTGTCTTCTGTACTTCCATTTAGCTTCTGAGAAAGAATATTGTGAGAAATACTTCCTTAAGGGAGCTCTGGGCTTTGGTTCATCCGAGGAGGATATTACCTGGAAAGAGGTCAGGAGGGCTCCTTGAGGAATCTTCCTGCAAAGGAGAGCTGCCCATGTTTCTGTAACAAGGTGCCAGGTAGTTTGTGGCCTGAGAGCATCTACATCCTAGGTGATATGAGATACTGAAATGGCTGTACCCTTCTGAGTTAGATGGGAGGATCTAAGTAGGGAAAGGAAAACAGAAAGAGTTTTTGTCTATTCTCTAGTTAGTTCCTCAATCACCGTTCTTCTCTTTCCTGCTCCTCACTTGACATTGACAGTTTATACATATTTGGCTGCTTTGCAGAGACTAACTTATGAGCTTTTTTGTCTTTTTCCCCCTTAAAGAGCCCTGTCACAGGCATAGATAGGGGATGAAAGGTTTAGCCCCTCATTGACTTTGAGGTTGTGCTTATTGCGTATTGACCAGAAACTGATCTGTACAAAATTGAGATAGCAGACCTGTGGTCCCTAGAGCTTGCATACACAAACTTGAGGGGTGTGCACAGGTGAACACAGGGTTTTCTGAAATGGGGGTTGCAAATGAAACTTATGCCAAATGTATCTTTTTCCTATGTTAGATAATGCAAAGGGAAATCACAGGATTCAAATTTAGTTCAACTGGAATCAGTTCTGTGCTTTTCCGTGTATGGTCAAATTCTCCAAACTGGAGCAATTATTGGTACAACCCAGACAGCATATAATTTCTGTACAATCATGGAAATACTGTTCACATTTCCTCTCAGATCCCTCCCAAAATCTAAAAAGAATAAGGCAGAATAAAGAATGGGAGATGTGATATTTTTCCTTCTAGCTCTGTCTCTCTCTTGCAACTGCTTTCCATTTCTGTGGGTTTGAAGTATTTGCTTTTAAAAAACATTTCATTAAAACAAGTATTAAGGGTTTTACAATGGCTTTGCTGTAATGCAGTTTTAAGTAAAGATAAATCTGTGAACTACTGTAATCTGACAATGATGTTTCCTTGGAATAACAACCAAATTCACCTTTCATTAAAAAAAAAAAGAAAAAAAGATTTTTTGAAGGTCACATCTTCATTGGATTTTCTTATTAGCTGTTTTGTCGTGTTAAATTTACTTTGACACCTTGCAGCTTATTGTATGCTATGCTTCATGAACAGTATGCAATTTTCTAGCACTAACAATTTTGTAGTGCTAATAATGCACACATTGACATGCACAGTGCTATACAGAGCTCTGCCAACTAAAAGTGGCTTTCAAGGAAAGGTAGAAAAAGATCTCCATGGTTTATTATACCTCATTAAGCTTTCTAATGAGCTATAGCTATTAATTCTAAGGAATTGGTATCCTAAAACTTGCTTTATTTTATCTAGTTCTTTTCTCACACGTCACATTACTGAACATCGCTTGTGAAGCGTTTTCCACTGGAAGGTAATTCCAGTGCCCCTTTTTCATTGGATGTTGTCAGCTGTAATCCAAACTTACGTAGTAGAAATGAATGACTGATTGTTTTTCTTTAGTAAAATTATAGATATTTCTAGAGAGGGAATTTTGAAACCATTGGGAATAGGCGAAAGCACATGAGTAGGTGCAAGCCTGGAGATAAAGGCCTGAAGAAGATCAGCAGTACTCTGGAAAAACCCTTTGAAGTGAAACTGGAAGTTTGAGCCATTTGTCGTGTTGGCCATGGCAGATGAAACTCTCGATGGAATAAGTTCTTTCCCTCTGCTTAGCACCCAGGACTGATGTCCAGCCTCATTATGATATATTCTTGATTAGCACTAAAGTCCAGGTTAATTTAATTTTATAATTTTTAACCTTCACACAGTTTTGTGTTATGTAACAGATCTCGCATCCTGAGTCTGTCTGACATCCTCAGTTAACTGAAACTCAGGCTGTGGAACTCCATCCAATCAACTGGAAACTTTCTGAGGTGCACACAAAGCACTGCAAGGCTCGGGATAAGAGCTGAGAGCAGGTTAAGTGCTTTGCCATACTCACACCAATTCAATGTGAATTCAGCAGCTGCTTGGGATTAGGTCTCCCTTATTGAGAAAGACAGGAGCTTTCCTGGAGTCATGAAATACTCCGTGGAAACAAATTAGTCCCAAGAAAAGTGATTTTTATTCTTGGACTCATTATAAGCTGTAAGAGCTGGATTCAACTTGGTACTTAAGGCTGTGCAGATCTGGATCTCAAGTGCTGCCATTTATTTGACACAGTTTAAAGCCACAACTTTAGCTGCAATTCAGAGCATGAAAAATAGTTTCCACTGGATTCCTGTAGTTTCGACTTCATCACTTGAGTTACAATGATTTCTTGTTGTGCCTGAACAGAGTCCACAAACTCTGCAATTTACTGCTTCCTGCAACAGTCTGACATGGTCCCCTGTGGGAGAAAAATAAGTTAAGCACAGAACTTTTTCCTCTTAAGGAATTATATTGATCTTGCAGATGCTGAGTTGACTTACTGTGTTTTTCCTTAGAGTGCTTGGCTGCAGATCCACTTAAGAGTAAGTATAAGAGCCCTATCATCTCATTTCCCTTTAAGCCTACGCATTATAATCTGTGTCAGTCACTAACATGCAGCTTTCTTTTAACGATGCAACTTAATGTTACGAAGCAACTCTTCAACATTTGCTAAATTCTTTGTCATTATTTCCCAACTATGATAACTAGATTTCATTTCTCTCAAAATTCTGTGGCCTATGAGCAGCCTGAATTTCAAGTGCAATATACAGAAAATATAAATATTGAAATTTAAGATATGGTTTATACTGTTTTCCACTGGAGTGTCTCTTCTTGTTTCAAAACCCCCAGGAGTGTAGCTCAAGTAGCCCACTCGAGAGCTCAAATTCATCATGTGTCTACTTCAAGGCCCTCTTGTGGTTTAAGAACTAGCTAGACTGGTAAATAATCCACAGACTTTAGCAGAACACTGACTCACATTCCTTCTGGAAGAGCACCAGTTTACTTTTGTTATCCCCATTCTCCTTTCCTTTCCCTCTTTCCCATTTTGTTCTCTCTGAGATGGGACTGAAGAGGTTTGTTCCTTCATCTCTGGAGACTTGTGTGTTGTTTATTTGGAGTAGACCGTGATACTTCTGTTTCAGCTTGACTGGGTTCGTCCAATATGATTTCTACACTGGGCAGCGAACAATACATTCTTCCCTGTGGCCTGTTATCTGTGCTTCCAAATGGAGGATGATTCTTGGGATTTTCCCAGAGACCCCATGTTCTCACGCGGCATGAATCTGTCATCTTTCTATTTCATACAAAAAGAGGAACCTCTTCATGGGCTTTCCTACATGTGAAGCTCTTTTCATGGTCAACCTCAAGTTGTCCACATCAGGTTATAAAGAGCATGTCACCACTTGCTTGTCCTCAACCAGGCAGTGTGCAATGGCTTTTGTTTTGTGCTCATCACTAGTTGAGCATAACTGATCAACATAGTGATAAGGCAACAGCACATCGGTAGCGCAGTACTATTCAATCTGCATTTAATGTTGGAGAACTGAAATTTGTGGTTGGTAATGTTTAACAGATAACGAGAGAGTTTTGGTCCTAGGGGTTTGTAGTTTTAGCATTTGAAACTAACTTGCTGTTGATGTGTGTAGGATGTGTAGCTCGAAGGCAAAATAGGCTGACATGGCTTCCTTTAAGGCTCGATATGTTGTTCAACATCCATGGTTATTCTTGTAATGTAATCTTTAAATTGATTGCTTTTATTCCAAATCCTTTGTGCACCAGGCTAAGCTGATTTTATTCTGTTGGCACCATTCTTCAGAGCTCACATGGCCGATAGAAAATGACCCTAATGTACAACTGTTATATTTCCACAAGAAGGAGACTATGTTCGGGGCAAAGGATTTTAATCTTCCATTGTAAATGAAGGCACAGAAGTCTTGTAATCTCTGACACTGTTTTACAGGTAATTGATTTAAAAATTTGACTTTGTTTCCTCATTTTACTGCTAGGAAGCAATAAAACCACCACTTCAAGCAATGCAGAAATTCACTGCAGAGATGTTGCAAGTAGAGAGAGCCAGGGAAAAAAAGAGTGCAAAATGCCTTTTAAACTAGACATCCCATTTCTCTATAATGGTGAATTACCACAGCTGTTTTCCTTTTCTTTACAGAGCACAACAGGTATAGTACTTAAGATAACTATGTCCCAGCCCTTCAAGTGCTAACTAATTTACTACATAGTTTGTTCAGAGATTATATTTGCTACACTGAGCAAGTTGCAAGCAGCCACTGGGCATTACTGTGAAATGCAGATGTAAGGGGAAGTCTTTCTTTACATTTGGCTTTAAAAATGGGACAGACTATAGGGTGCAATGTGCCTGACTCAGGCTTTGGTGACACAGAGGTTTAAGGTCTCATAATGACTCCTCTTTGCTCTGGTTGAAAGATCACTGTGGATGCTTTTAAAATTGCTTGGGCACAGATAGTTGCATGCTGGCTCTTCTCTAGCAGATGCCTGCTAGAGATGCACCAGTGCCTCCTGGAAGGAGGAATGAGCATCTGATTAGGTAGCTTGTGAAGAAGCATTCTCAAAACAAGTCGGGTAGGTTGATGTGATCTGTGAGGAAGACTTGAGTTTTGTTGTTTTTTCTTTTCCTTTCTCATCTTTTAGAATTATTCAGAGGTGAACTGTTCAAAGAGTAGACTCGTGAGCGAGAGAGGAATCAGTGATATCCATTTCCATCTCAAATTACAAAATGAGCTTTTTGAAGAATTTTCACCAACAGGAACAACTCACAGAACAGGAAAATGTAAAGTAGTTTCCTTGAATCTATCTCATGCCTCCAGTGAATGCTACTCACAGTTACAGTTTGTTTTTCTGTAGCTTTTAGTGGCTGCAGATGATGATGGGGTAGAGTGAAACAAAAATTAATGAATTGCAACTTTTTTGAAACTCAAGTGGGAAAAGACTGTGAGTTTCTGCTCTGATTGCTTCTCCTCCTTCTGTCCATAGTAATCATGGTTGCACACTCTCAGTGCTCTCTCCCTCTCCTCCTCTGCTTCTCCTTCCCTTCTCACTCATTTTGGCTCTGATGCTTTCCTAAAAAGATTGCAAACGCTTTAATTAATTAGATTAATATTTTCTGATATGTATGAGCCAAGGAAACTCCCTTAAATATGTGGGAAAATTGCCTTCTTAGAAGTGTGTTGTTGAGAATAATATTTGGTACTGATAGAAAGCATGAAAGACCAAATATATTGAAGGGCTGTGGTATTCTTCAGATTGTGTTCCCTTTAGGAGTCTTTTACTTCTTAGAAAATCTGGTCAGTGCCTATATAACATCAATTTTGGAGTTTTCACTTGGACACCTTGTATGGCAAAAGAAGGCAATGACAGTGTCTTCAAATGAGATACAAGCACTATAGAGCAGTAACAGGTAACAAAGAAGGAAAGTTGTCTCACCCCTCCCAACAACCAGTGGCAGCACAAGAGGAGTACAATCCCTTTCCAGAAAGACACCACTCCCTCAGCTGCAAACCCTTAAATGAGGGTGGATCTAGGCTCTACTCTTTCCAGTCACTCAGGTGCTTTATTTGCCCCCAACCTCCCTGGGTTAGCCACGCCGTCTCACTGGGTCCTCAACCATTGGTTCAGGCTGTGACCTGGTAATTCCGCTGCACACTTTATCCAAGTTATTATGACAACCGTGGCCTTAGACTTGATCACTTTATGAATGGACAGATAATGTGATCATTAGGGATGCATGCTGAGGTCAGAGGTTGGCTGGCCAATATTTGTTTAATTGAGTCCCATGACAGAAGCTGGAAAATCCTGAGTAGAAAAGGTTGTGTTCCAAGGCACACAGGAGTATGGACATAATACTCCAAATAATCTGAGTCTGACCTTCCTGTATCTGCTGGAGCATTAGTATTTGGTGCGCAGTGACTTTAATTTCAGTATCAAGCATTTTCTTGATAAAGAAAATCCATTCCTGTGCAATATTGTAACACAACCTCAAGGTTCTAGCATGTAAGTACTACTGGAACCAGTATTTTTGAATTATTATAAACAAGATTTTACAGTGCATTAGCATTTTACTTCAAATACAGTTAATGAAGAGGGGAAAAATAATAAAAAAGATAAAGTATACAAGAGAACAAAGTGTGCTGACTTTAAACCATGGCAGTTCTGAAAATTAGTTCAACCATCAACCTACCACCAGTATTGCCCACTAGCCATGTCCCTCTGTGCCAGATCTCCGTGGTTCTTGTACACCTCCAAGGACGGTGACTCTATTACCCACGATGGGCAGTCTGATCCAATGCCTGACCACTATTTCAGATAAGTTAAAATCCATGTATATGGGGAAAAATGGTGATTTATTCATGTGAATTCCCTCAAGAATACTCAAAATCTGAAAGATGATTTACCTAAGTGTTCTTCCTCTTGAAATTTATTTTCATAACCATATAAATGTACTGTGAGAAAAAAACATGGTTTTGTGCTGAGTCTGTAGGGAGGCAGTAAGTTTATTGGAAGGAATATAGACTTGGGAGGTTTGGATTGTATTACTTTAATTTACTTTAACACCACTCACCATGTTAAAAAGGTGCAAAATAGTTTCATGTGTCATCCCTGGTAAGAGTATTGCATTGAAGGAAATGAGATTATACTGGAAATGGTGGGTGTGTAAAGGCAAAATTAGAATGCCTGAAGTGTTCTCATGGTAGTGAAAATGCTGAGGTACTGAGATTATGGTGCTATCCTGCAATGTGAACAGGACGGTAATAAACATATTCTTATAGTTATCCATGTAGTGAAGATTGCGCAGAAAACCCCTTGCAAAATAAAGCAAGAGTATTTTAATATATCATACAAGTCAGATTCAACCAATCTCCAACCTATAAGTAATGTGCACGTAAAAATGGGTTTGAAATTCTGCATTTACAGTCACATCCTCCCCTTGCACAAAGCAGACTAGATTCCTTATATCCAACTGAGTTGGGACAATTTATAGCATCTGGCAGCTCAGATATCTACACTTCTAGTACATAAACTCAGAGAGGAAAATTATTCAAGAAATATGCAAACTTTGTTTTCAGAGCAAATGAAACAAAAGTTATGTATTACAAAAAACTTGGGCATGCCTCAGTTTCAGTTTCAGAGTGAGCTTGAGAAACCTGGCCTATGTTCCTGAAGTGGTTTGCAACCACAGGCCAACTGTCAAGGGGAACACCCTGCTCCCCATGGGGAAGGATTTATGTTTTTATTCAGGATGTATGAAACGTGATGATTTTGGCCAGATTTCAGGACACAGAAGAGGGGGCAGAGGCTACATTCATTTACACCCCTTTCAATCTGTTTGTTGTCAATGAAGTTTTAATGACAGTGAAGCAAGGCAGAATATGGACTAGAGAGAGAGAACCATGTGCTTTGTGATAATGGACCAAAAACTAATAATTCACTGACTTTTCTATGAGTGGAAACTGCTGGTCCTGACAGAGCTCTGAAAGTGAGGAGGCTATGGCAAAAAAACAACAGACTCACACAGCCTCACTGAAGATCCTTCTTCTAGATCCTAAATTCTTATTGCCTCTGACTTAGGGATGAGATCCGTTATAACATTGTATAAAATAAATGGCTATAAATAGATGAAAGCAGTTGTATTTCCAGAATTCATCTATGTGCAGACAAGTGCCTGTTCCTGGAGTAGAGCAGGAACTTTTCATCCCTCAAACTACAGGAATGGACACACGCATTTTTAGGAAAGCTGCTTGAAACTGAGTTTTTAAGACCTCATATTATCCAGTCAGTGAAGGAAATGTTTCCCAGTGTTCCTGGTCTTGTTTAGTTTGATACTATCTAACACATGGTAACATTTATTTAACAAAAGCAGCACGTGGGGGGATAATCACTATCTAAAATAAGCAGTTCCTGAGCCAGATCTCTGGCTGACATCCATTGCTTTTGCACCGCTGTTGCACGAGGGAATTCCTCAGCACTGCTGAGCTGTGGGAGCCCCTCTTGCTTTGCTTTTCAGGGGGACTGTGCCTGGGATGAAGCGGGAGGGATGCTGAAACCATTTGTGAACTCTGGCAAACCCCAGCTGCAGGAATGGCCCCTGGGAGAGTGCTGCAGCTGAAGGCAGCTCTGAGTAGGCTGTGTGGGGTGGGAAGTCTGAGACTTGTGGTGCTTAGGTCTTGCTGTACGAGATGATGCTTGGGTATCAGTGCCCAAATACACCATCAATGGCTTCAAAACAGAGACAGTCTTCTCTGGATGGGAGTAAAGACCCCTGCCTATCGTCTAAATCTATCTGTGTTTTGTAAGCGAAGCAAGCAGTTAATAACACCCTGGAAGTAACAGGTGTTGCCTAGGAGGCTGAAAGTGAGAAGTGAACTAGCGAGCTGTGCTCCACCTGGGATTCGCCAGAGCCTGGAGGTCATTGACAAAGATGTCTTGACTTGAAACTGTAAACTTTCTTTGGGATATGTTCTGCGCTTGAATAATCAAGCATGGAATGATTTATTGGCATTTTATGCAGATAGAAGACTTGGTCTGAAGAGAGACAAATACCCCATTGAAATAGGCTTCTTTTTGATGGAAATAAAAATAAAATGCTTGACTTGCTTTTTATCATGATGTAGCTTGCAATCTTCTACATGTCCTTGGAGAGAGAGTGTTCATACACTCTACAGATGTGTAACATTAGCTAGCACGACATTTTTCACTTAATATCCAACACATGCTCACTGTGGTCCTCATTATTACTCAACAAAAAGCTTGCACAACCTAAAATTAATTAAAAAATACTGCAGTAATGCAGCCACATGCTCTCATGAAATGAGAATATCACTGCCTGAAACGTTAGCCGCAACAAACTGAAAGTCTGATGGTCTCATCATAGTAAGCTGCTCATCTTCCTTCTCGCGTGCTAACATTCCTAAATACATGGTAAAACATTAAAATCTAATTACAGGATAGATGACCAGAAAACTTTCTTTCACATGTAAGATAGGTCTAGCTGCTTGGTTAATGTTGCCATTCAGGTACAATTTGAAGTCGACAGAGAAAGTCATTCCAGAACCTACACAAGAAGGTCACAAACTCCCTTTGAAAGCTCTGATACTTCCTTTTGTTCACTCTTATGTATCTGATTACAAATTACTAAACCCTACTGCTATTTGAGAGCTTTTAGATTCTAATCAGTACTTTGATGAATGTACCAACACAATAATGCAGATGAGTGATGTCACCCCTTATGCATACAGCAACATGCATGGACGAAAACGCGGAGAAACCATTCAAAAGTACTGGGGTCTTTGTGATCTAGGAGCTTCCTTTGTAATCAGTCCTGACTGTAAATTATTGCCTAACAATAAGGCATTGTTAAAATGTCTAATTAAACAGTTTTTAAAAGTCACATAAGTACAAAATGTTCTGCTTCTAATGTGATGAGTTGACTTTACGGAGACCAAATAGGATGAGAATGTAGAATAAGGAAATACTAAAGATATTCAGTTGAATACACAAGAAGGAAATGCTAGTAAATCTCAGTAATGCCTGCAAATTAAATATTGCTTAGCGTTTAGGAATTAGGTAACACTTTTTGCCATCCTAATGAAGACTTTTATTAAATGAAGCTGAGATAAATGTCGTAAACTTTTATCATGGAAGAAAAGAGAAGCAAAGTAAATAGCTATTAATAAGTAAGCAAAGAATTCTTAAAAGGTAGAGTTTACATAAAAGGTAATGAAACCAAGTCATTAAAGACAACTGATAATATACATGAAAACATCACTCTGTGTCTATGTTTATTTATTTAATTTTGTAATGCTGATGACATGTTCTTGAGATCTTTTTCAGGCAGGTTACCACAGTTATATTCAGCCTTTTCATTGGCTATGAAAATTTTGTAGGACTATTTTTCTAATTGAAATCATGTTGAAGAGATACGAGGATGTTGCTATGAGCTTATAAACAGAAAGTGAAGAACCACCTCTCTGCTCCTTTCCAATACCAGAGGAGGTCCTAAAAGGGATAACGTCTGCCTATTTGTATATAGTCTTTCTATTTCTGTCCTGTGTGGTTTTGCATTATAATGTTAATATTCTTTCAATGTGGATTATGAAAACTGGGGAATTATAACCAAAGCAAAGGTACCAAAATGTTATGTTGTGTGAAGGAGAGGGCTCTCAGCAGAGTTGCTGGGAATGGAAGGCTGTTGCATTCCAGTAACCTTCCTCCTTTTCTCTGCTGGGGACTGCTGACAGCCCCAGTCCCTTAGGCTGATACATCTGATGTACAGGAAGATAACTTTTCCTGTAGAAGTCATTTGGGTATCTTAGGTAAACATGCGTGGGTTTGTCTCTGTCTTAAGTAATCAGTGCTGCTTATTATACATAAATGTAATTAAGGAGCATTTTGTGCCTATGACAAACTTGGAATGGATACAGCGTAAAAATACTGGGCCACTTGTAAGTTTCTCTACAGATCTTATGTGGTATGGGCTGCAATTGTAGTTATGTTTAAAGTGGTGTATGACAGTTTAAGAACTAGAAGCCAGCTTCTGCACTGGTTTAAAATTAACTTATATCCCCCAATTTTTCTATCTCGTTCTCTGTGTGCATGTGTATGTGTGTAACTCTAGTTGTCTATGCTGGTTTATGTGGGAAGCCTGTTATACAAACCGAATGCTTTTGCCAGCTGCAAATAGGTTCTCTTTGCAGTACGTCACTTTCCATTATCACGGGGCACTGTCTTTTCAACACTTAAACATGTCATGTCACCACATGATTAACATTTAAAGAGGTGGTATGCTGCTCGTAGCAGCGAGAACATTTCTTATGTGGTTGGTTCCCTTGTTGATTCTAATATGGGAAGCCACTATCCTCTAGCTGGACAAATTTCTCCCAAGTGAGGCTGAAATAAACACGGGTAGTAACACAGTATCAATTCATTTCATTCCCCCTCCTTCCTCTTCTTCTGTCTCTTCTAATCCATCTGACAGACTTCAAAAGATCCTGGCCGTAAGATAAGCTGTAAGAAGTCTCTAGTTATTTCTAAAGTTATCAGAGAATCTGAAATATTGGAAGAGGTCACCTTGAATCCATGTAAGTATGAAAAGGAAGTGGTGCCTTTATGCTATAAAGAGTGGCATTTCGATTGCTTGGAAGGAGAGGTTTTTTTTTTTTTTTATGATCAAGAGCAGAAGAAAGGGATTTATAATCATTACTATACTGCCTGGGTGCTTAGCCATTTATAGTTTCAGTAATTGCATCTGGAAAAAAAAAAAAGTCCTTTTCCTGCCAACATGTAGGAAAAAATAAGGGCTGATTGAATTAATTCTGCAAACTAGTTTGATTGGAAATTGAGACAAATCTCCTGGGATTCTAGGAACCTGGTTCCTTCGTGACACTCTTTCCATGCTCTTACAAGCTTTCATGCTTGATACTGAATGATAAGAAATGTTTGTTTCTGAAAACAGCTGTTGTGGGTTTGGTAGTTTGGAACAACATTTTGAAAGCTGAATGTGAACCATAAATACGTGTAAATGCAGATCTGTCAGCCTATTTGTCTGGGTACAAATTGAACCAAAGGCTATTACTTCAGAAAGGTCATTAGAGACACTAGAAACACACCTTTTACTGTTAGGAAGACGAGCAAGAAGAGAGTGGATAACGCCACAATTGCATTGAATGATACTGTATAACATGTCTGTAATATGTAATGGCATATATACGATATGGCCTTTTAACAGATGCTTAGAGGCACTACGTGTCAGTGTTCTGGTATTTTCTGCTTCCTGAACTGCAGTCCAGTGCCATTTTGCTGGAAGGGTGGAAGCACTGGCTCCGAATCTGATTTTGAAAAAAAAATATCACATTTCTGTTCTACATTCTTGTTAACACAAGTCAGGCTTTAAGCACATGAAAAACCAAGCCCCCCAATGCTTGGATATCACTGCCCAGCAGGGCTTGGAGCTCTCAGCCTCTTGCATCTTTCCTTGAAACTGAGTTTCCTGGGGCAGTTTGTGGGCTCCAACTTGTGAGCCAAAAGCGACAAAATCCTTTGATAACTGCACATAGCAGCTTGCTTCACCTCCTCACTTTCTGTAACTTTTCCTGTAACTTCTACTCTGCACAGTTATATTAGGTCAGCTCGTAAGCTTGAAGTTTTGTGTACCACTGTCTCACAACTGAGGCTTGCATGGGCACTGTTTCCCAGCCCACAGCAGTGTTATCCTGCCTAGGGTTTGTATGAGCCTACGCAGAGGCAGAAAAGCTGCTCAGGGACAGCTGGTCTAAATAGTTACTGAGGACTGTGGCTTTCTGCTATTTTTGCCCATTTTGTGAGTCATGAGCGAAAATACCAGAAAAGTCACATGTGGAATTGCTGCACTAAATAGTAGTGGAAGTATACAAGTATGGAAAGAAAGAGGAGCAGTTATGGTGTATTTAAGAAGAACAGGCTAGAAAACGAGTTTCTCGTCTATCAGGTTTTAAAGTGGACACTGTGCTTTTGTGTATATTTTACCAGAAAATTAAGTTTCCACATATTGGTGATCATGGAAATACTCTTCCTAAGCAGAAGTCATGTAATAGTCAATACATTTCACCAGTAGCTTTTTTTTTTCCAAATACTCTTTGAAAATGACAAATTAAAAATGATTATAGTTTTATATAGTGTATAATTAGGTATTATTTACTGAATAAAGAGTGAACAGTGAAAGTAGAGGTCATGCCATAACACGCACTACGTGAGGAGTCAGAGAAGAATACTTTTTTATGGGGCCATTTCTTTCAACGTTTGGAAGTTGTGGGAAAATATTTCTAAAACACAGCCTTGACAGGCATCATGTTCCAAACTGAGTTTCCTGAAGCAGACAGCACGGCAACTGATTAACACTCAACATCTCAAAATGCCTACTTTTCCTCTGCCACCTAATTGTTGCAGAGCCCTGTTGAAAATAATTTGCCTTGGACTTTTTAAATGATTTTCGACATATAAAACATATGTCAGAACTGAGTAACATAAATGCAGCCCACATATTGGAAAAGTTTTTTACCAACTTCAGAGTATGATGGAATGATATTTGACAGTTTCTAAAATGCAGTTAGGCAAATATAATTGTGTAGAGAAATGTAAGCGTAAGGAGTGAAGAAACAATTTGCAAGCAAAGGTTCTGTGCAAGCACAAATAAAAAAACCAACAAGCATGTAATGCAATCTGGAAACAGTAGTGTACTTCTGAGAAATGTTTTTATAACTCAGTCCTGTTATACTAGAATAATTGACTAAAGGCAGAACTATATATATCTTCTGCCTTTGCAACTCCAAACTTAAAAAAAAAAAAAAAAAAGAAAAAGAAAAAAAGGTGAGGGGGGGATGCATAGCTGATGTTTCAGAATATTCTTGTACATTTTTGGTTGGATGGTTATGCGCAGACTTGAATACTGTGCCCAGTGTGTTTTGCATGCATTTGATATTATTACGGCTGCTAGTTAAAAACTGCAGAATACTTAAGCCGTGTGCATAAAAGAACCAAACAACTTTTACAGGGTTTAGGGGACATTGTTTCAGTTTCTGGCCTAGGAAACAGGAAGGATCCATTTATCCCTGGAGAGCTAATCAGAAAGGAAGGAAGATGGAAAGGGGAAGGACTAGGAGGTTACGCTGATAGTGGAAAGGTAGGCAAGAGAATGTGGAAGAGTGCTGGTGTAGAGGTATGGAAGAATGAGACAGGTAGAAACAAAGCAAAAAATGCAGTCAAACGTATGACTTCTCTTTGGTTTAAATGCCCTATTAGCAGAACAGTCAACAGGCAGACAGTTATACCACGTGGCATTTCTGGTTACACTGAGGTGCCAGGCAGCTCTGTGATCCATGGTTTAGAGTATCAGCTGAGTTTGGATGGAAGGGTAGAGGATACAATTTGTGATGTGACTCATGCAGGAAAACAGATAAACAGTAGTGTGCCATAATACAAGTGAGAAAAAGACAAAATAAAAATCAGGAAGCAGTTACAGTAGACTTTTTTTTTTTCCTATCTTCTTGACACGTTTACTGTGGTGGTATTATCAATATTATTTGCTAATGGTTTTGTATCACCTAGCGACAAAAATTCAAGGCTTGGAGCCAAGATACTAGACAAAACAGCCAAATGCTTATGGCAGTTTCTTCCTTTGTTGGTTATTAAACTGTTTCTGTGAATGAAACTAATGATAATGACTAGGAGAAATGTACACCACGCTGTGAGCAATTTCCTGCTGCACCCTGAGTGATCTACATAACTGCCTTCTGCAGCTGTGTGATGCTCTTAAAACAGGGAGTCTCAATGTGGACCTTAAGTTCATGGCTAGAGTGATCTCCTGAATTGTACCGTTAACATCAAGAAGACTAATTTAGTACTTCAAATTGCACAGTTGGCTGTGTTCTGAAAAATGAAAATACAAGAAAAGACATCTGAAAGGGCTGGTTGATACTTCAGGATGTGTTCCAGAATAGATTTGCTCTGGGGATATCGGTTTTATATTGAAGTTAAAAATCTCACCATCTTAATCAGCATTTTGCTGCCTGTTCTTTTCCGGTGTGTTTTTTAAAATCAAATTACACTAAAAGGATACCAGGGCAAACCACTGATGCAGATTTCCAATAAATAAGTAATTAAAATACAAACAAACAGAACAGGCTATCAGCTGCAGTTTCATGCAGAGTCTCAAGCTATGCCATTTGTTATATTTTTCTAAAGCCCTTTTTGTTAAGGCTTTTGTAGGCATACTTGAGAACACTATGAATTAGCTAATGTTACACCAGTAGAAATGATTCTTGAAAAGGACAGATTTAAGGAGCATTTTTACCAGATCATATTTTTTTCCATTTGATCATGCTTCGGTGGAGTGTTCATAGACCCTTATTGGAAGATCCTGCTGGATCTTAGACTGTCATGCAGAATGTCATTTACATTAACTAGAAGCTTATGTTGGAAGCAAAAGGTTTCTGAGTTTTTCAGCTGTAATTCAGCAACATTAGTCTTAGGCAGGGAAGTGAAAATTTATTTACTGAAAGTAAAATATTTGTTTTGGCCAGGGTACAGTTTTTGGCACTGGTACTCATGCCTTTTAGGTCAAATTTTGGTAGTAGGCTAGTAAGCCTGTGATTGCAAAACACAGGCCAATTTAATAAAAGTTCAGCCTGATTTCATTTCTCTTGGTGTAAATCCAGAGTATTTTGCAGAAATCTGTTGCCATCTGACTAACATTTTTATTTCTAGCATTTGCAAGTGTACACAGTATTCAGTGTTATCTGTTATTAGCCCAGGCTAGGTATATATTAAGATTTTGTCATTATAATAGACAGTAAAGACAAAAAAACTAACCCACTTTATAATTAACTATAAGTGTAGTTACAACCCAGCAATCCTAACCTGGTGACTTAGGCTCATGTTACCAATGTGACCATTATCTGGTTTAGTAATAATGACTAACTTAAGTAGCAACAACAATAACAAGAATATCCTCCAGAGGATAATGAATATTAATGGCCCTTTTATGCAGACAAACTGAATCCAAAAGGTTAAATGATCCATCTAACGCTTCTGCATAAGATGGAAATGAAACACGTATAGACCCATGATTATTTATACCATGTACATAGTGTTACTAGTGAATTTTAGATCAAGCTTTGCTGTACTTCCATCTTAAAACCGGTGGAGGAAATCAAACCAAGACTGATTACTTCCTTTCCCTACAAGATGAAACTCCACCATGTGCTACACAGGAGATTAATATAGTAACAAAACTTTGCTTCACTGCACTCAAAAAGTATTTTCTGTATGTATGTAATGGGCTTTTTCCCTTGTCTCTGAGTTTGTTGCCACTTTCCTGCTTCCATTTCCAAGAAGACAGCTGCTAGCAATCTGGCCCTTGAAGACTCAGAAAAGACCTGAGTGCTGGGCCATGTATTCCCTTGTCATTCTGCAGAACTGTACTTACATCTAGAGAATTCATACCAATTTTACTTGCTCCAGATTTTCACCCCTCTTTTGAGTGTCCGGTGCCTTGCATCAGAGTTCACCATTTGGATTTCCTGAATTGAGACACTGGGAACTGGAGCTAGATAAGTAATAGAATAAACTTCCTCTGGAGACTCTGTGCATGCTGCACTGATACTATCAGCGCCATAATACGGATTTTCCAAATTCAGCTATAGGTGCCTGAGTTCTGCAGCCAAGCCTATGAGTTCTGATTCTGTACTTTTAGATCTGGCTATGCTTTTAGATGTCAGATATGATTTAAACAGCTATTAGGTCTGCAACAAATTGTAGTGGAAAGATCAACAGAGTGTGGAGAAGCCAACATTCAGATTATACAAGGTACTGGGGATCGCTTGCATAACAAACCTGTCAATGATTTATAAAGTGTACAGACATAGTACCAGGGAAAATCTCGCTCAGAACAATTGGTTACTCATTACTGCATTGTTTCAGTGATCTTCTCAACTTTCTGAATGTGCTCGACAGCAGGAGAGATCTGCCTATCTCTTTAGCACCCGATTATTCTTGGACAGCTTTGCTGCCCTCTGTAAATTAATGTCAGCCATCCTACAGAAGTGTAGGACAATCTACTGAAGTTCAATGCCTGTTTTATTCAACTGTTTTTCTGGTTTAGAGAACATCCATATCAAACAATTTCTGTACTGGAGTATTTGTACCTTGAAGAGTTAGGTCAAGAGGCTTGGATCAAAGCCTAACTGAGAGACTGCATACATCATGGGGCCCAAGTAGAGAAGCATTGAATTTCTTCCTTAAAATTGGCTGTTAAATGCAAATGCATCATCTTTTGTGTTACATAAAATCCAAACTGAGTGTTCTGTATTTTCTCGAGGCAGCAAACTGTTGAACAGATGCCCCTTAATTTTAGGGCCTTTGGATCAGGCTCTTGATGAATTCATTAAACTATATATTCATTATAGGTGGTGAAAAGTATATAACCTTTCCGGGAGGGAAGTGGTCCACTCCATAAATAAATCTAGCCCTGTAAATTGCAAATGTGCTAGAATGAAATACCTGGATCCAACAGTGCTGTAACTTGAGCAGGGCAACTGTTTGTAATGGTAGCTTTGGGAAGGAGACCGCTCAGAGTGGAATGGATGAACCTTATGGAACACCCTGATGGTCTAAAAATCTGGGCTGCACTAGATCAGGGGAAGGAGTAAATTCCAGCAACAAGGTCCCTCAGGGAGGAGACCCTGCCAGGATTTCTCTTTTGCTATATACTAAGCTCCTGTCTGAGCATGATCTCAGATCAAAAATACCACAATACTATGCTTCCAAAGAGGCCTCACAAAAAGAAGAGTTTTGGATCATAGGTAGAGAGGTCCTCTCTTGCAATCTATGTCCTTTAGAAGAGGATAAGTACTCATGGAACTCTTCTTAGTTACTTGCTCTACTAAATGCTGAGCCCATTGCTTTCAGTATTCTTTGTGAGCATGAAAATTTGCTCCAGCACTGTACTAGTCTAACGAAGAATTAACGTACTGGCCAGGAATATGATCCTTCTCACTGTGGTTTTCAGGCTTACTACAGTCAGGTGGCAAAACATCAGACAGTAATTTAACTTGTGACCGAAAACACCCCAATTCTGTACTTGTGTTTTCAAAACTTCAACACTTTATATATATATTTATCCCCTCATTTCAAATGAATGGTTAAACTTAGCATACTTTGGTTTCAAATGCACTGCATTGCAGATACCATTGCAAAGCATGGTCTTTTGATCTTATTTTAGTTGCAACTTGTTCATGGTATCACTATCAAATTCACTGTCATGAGGAGTTGGCCACAACTCACTTACCCCACAGCATTTTCTGGAGCATTTGGGCACTAGTAAAGAATGTTTTACAGCAGTGACAACGTTACAGCATCTCAAAGCTTTTTCTTAACCATTGGACACAGTCCAGTAACAAACATGTTAGGGTACAAATTTAATCTGTGTTTGTGGAAAAATAAATATCTCAGCTAAGACCTAAGTAAATTCTGCTCAGTACTGATTACTACCAAGGTACATGCCAGATCAAGTATGGAGAAACAAGTATTATTCTTGTACAATGGCAAATGATAGATGTCCTGTATTAAACGCATAGGTGCTTTACATGTGAGTACCGATTCATGGTAACCAGCTTGCTGAAATCTGTTAATTGTTACCTGTGTGTTTTTGAGTTGAGAGTCTCCCTCCCTGCCCTCTCCCAGTAATTTAATTTTGATCCTGTGGATCCAATCCTGCTCTCAGTGAAGCTCCTGGGAGCCCTGCAAAGCTACTGTAGTAGACAAAGGGGCTATAGTGGGTCACTTAGCAGGAACTGTGTTTTTTTTTTTTTAAGTTCAATGTCAACTCAAAATAAGAGTCACATTTTTTAATTTTAGCATGACAGGTCTTGTACACCCACAAATCATGCTTTTGTCATCAAGGTCTTAAAAAAACATGCTTCCTGGAGAAAAAGTAGACTAGAGCAGTTAGAAAAGTACGTTACAGAAAGAGAAGAGGAAAACTCAGTGGTGGAAAGAGAATATCGTGTACTACTTTTTAAAGCCTTCTTCCTGTGCACGAGATACTAAATAGTGAGCTGGAAAAATGTAGTCCTTCTGCAAGAGCGTCTTGCTTCTTTCAGCATAAATGTCGGAGTCTTAAAATGAAAGTTTTTCAGTGTGTGAATTGTACCCTTTGTGGTGCAGGCAAATGCTTTATGCTACTGAAAGAGTTTTCCGTAATAAAATGCAGAGGCTAGAATGGTAAGTCTTTTGAAGTTGCTCCTAAACATGTAATATTTAGCTTGAGAAGCAATAGTGAGGAAATGAACATGATAAGAGCTCATTCAGTAACAGCCTTAAATTGATTATTTCCTTCCTTATGTAAACTTATCAGTCAGCCCTTTGGGCTCACTTACAAATACCAGCTCAGCACAAGGGGCTTATCACAAGGAAATGGAATGTAAAAGCCCTGACAATTTTGATAAGGCACATACTACAGTTATGATCCTTGCTCTCCCCTTCTTCCTTTTAAATAATTCAGCTGCACTAAAATGGGAGACGCCCTCTTTCTTTAACTTGTGTCTAAATATAGTTGGATGTTGTTTTATTTAGAGTAAGCTCTGCTTGCTTATTCTGCTGGTCTCAGAATATTCTTAGGTAAAGGGTCTAGAAGATACTCTGTCAATAATAAGCAGCCTCGTAATGAAGTGGCTTAGTGCTCTGAATAAATTAATTTTGAGTTTTTAGACACACTCATAAGTCTTTAAGGCACAAGCTCAGTGGAGCGATTACCATAGGCAACTAAGGCTCTCTGTTTTTATTTGCTACCTGTAGTCTCACACTTTGCTTCATCCACTATAACATGGCAGAAGCCAGATTAATTAAGGATCCAAAAGCTCTCAGTACAAAAGCCAAACAAGCTGACCTAAAAAAACTGCCATGGAATCAGCAAACCACACATCTACACACATGTACATATGGGGAAAAGAGAACTGACAAGCAACCTCTACCTTCCAGCCACCGCAGCCTAAAACTTCACAGAACTAGCAGCCAGAAAAACAGGGAAGCAGCCCAAAATACAAACTTAACTTCATTCATTTGTCCCAATAAAACAATAATTTAAAGTGTACACAACAAGTTATGTGGTTCATTGCATGCCAGGACAGCAAAGCCTGATAAAAGTGCTTTAATGACAATACTGTTATCGTTTGAGATGTGATGACATGCTCCTTAAGCAAATGTTATAGGCAGCATATCCATGACCCTGTAAAATACACTCCAGACCATCAAAGTAGTTCTACAGCTTGATGAAATCCACTTGTCTCTAGCAAGAATGACCTAAAACTCTTCAGAGGAAAAAAAAAATTGGTGTGTGGAATTCAGAAAGAATGTTTTTTAAGCAAACAGTGACATACCAAAGTTGAGTGTAACTTTTCCAGTGAAACCTAAACCTAAACCAAACCTACCTGATTTTTTTTTTTTTCCACAGAAACTCAAATCTTGAGTCAAGTTTTATGCAAATTAGGGAAAAGGCTTAACTGAAACTGGACTGGCACATGATTTTTATTGGCTACTCAGCAAAATCTCCTCTCAGTGATACTCATCACCAAAACAGCAACATAAAGACGGAGCTTAATTCTGACTCCATTGAAGCTTGTGCAGTGATTCTGCTGTTTGGATTTCTCTAAAGTTTTCATGATGCTTTCTATTAGAAATCCCCTAGACATCTTCATGTAACAGCCTAAGTGCTCACTGTTCAAGAAAATGTCTGCTGCAGTGGCAAGTGCATTTGGTGAAGCAGTGTGATGTGACTGAAACAAGCCTGGGAAAAGGTCATGGAGCAAATCCAGAGTATACCTACATGCACGCCCAGGGGAAAGGAGGGCTTTCAGATGGGAGGCTTGGGATCAGAGTAGAGAGAAATCTACATTGTCTTTGCTCTGAGTGTGTTATGTTCTTTCATAATGCTGTGTTTTCTAGTCTATACTGATACCAACACACCTGTAAAAAATCTCTGTGTACCAGTAAGAAACAGTTAATGTTCAGAAAAACAAAAGGTTAGAATTTAAAAAGATTAGGAGAACCATGAACTTGCAAAGTGATTGTTAGGTAGTAAAATAGAGAAGGGTGTAACTGTGTTGTCTGTCACTTATATTTTGGGCCTACATCAACACAGTCCTTGGGGAAAGGAATTGCAGTAGGCAATACTATCTCTTTAGAGATATTATCTCTTTTAGATATGTATTTCCTATCTTAAATTAATAGTGCGTAAGATTTCATTATAACTGATACAATCATTCATGTGTTTATTTTGTTACAGAGGAGACTAAAGAGCACTGTGCAGCCCCATGAAACCTGGTTTGTTACATGGAGTTCAAATTAAGGCTTTTGAAATATTATTAAGGTGGATAAAATACTATTTATTTATTTATATGTGTGTGTGTTTTCTTGCTAGCTGAAATTTTCAATCCAACAGCCAAACCAGTGTTCAAAGCAGAGAGCAGGTGGAAGCACAGGGACTTTGCACCCTTTTCTGTGAATGCTGGTATTTGTATCCAACTCCATAGGGATAAAGTTTTAGTGACTTCGGATGCCTTATAACAACTGCACAGGCTTTGCTTTGTGATGCAGAGATGAATCCAGCTTTTAAGAGGGCATTTCCATTGCCTCTTTTGGTCCTCCTTTTTTTTGCAAGATATGCTTCTACCAATTAAATAGAGTTCCTACTAATAGATGATGCATTTCCTGCATTCCTGAATAGTTGCTGTGAAAAACGTGAAGTCTTAATTCTAAATGTGTTTATACTGTAGCTCTACAGCTAACAATGTATTTACTAGTTATCTGAAGCTGTTGCATAAATTATCTGCATTTCCAACAAGCGGTAGGTCAGGTGAGGAACATTTGATCATGTGGTGGGCACAACCGCAAGACTGAAAGGAGAGATGTGTGGACAGCCTTGCTGCCAACTGGGGCAATAAACTGTGAGGTGGTGCACTCGCAGTGCACTGTGCTAGCCTGCCAAGCTCATGTGCTGAGGCATGGTGCAAAGGCTGTGTAACAGAGAAAATCCCCAGGGAAGGGTTGTGACCTGTCCTGTCTACGTGCTTCATGTGGACATGTCATGCTGTGGAAGCAATTTGTCATCACATCCTGGGGCCATCTCCTCAGATCTGGTTAGAGCGCTGGGACTGGACGGGTTACTGTCAGATCAAATGGAGGTTATCCTTTTCTCCCACGACCTTGAGTGCTACTGTTTCTGGTTGACCTTGGGCTATTCAGCTCAAGTTTTTGTTTCTGTAGACATGTAATGCGGATGAGACAATCAGGATCTGAATTGCTACCAGTATTTGGGGTGAAAGTAACCTGGTGCTGCCCGGACTCTGGTTCATCTCAGGTGACATTGGGTGATCGGTCAAAAATTTGGTCTACACAAGTGAGCTACAAATACACATTAAATTGACTTCTAGTTTAATATGGTTTTTCAGTGTGACTTTTTCTCATGAATTCATGAGTTATATAACAGAACACCAGTCTGTGAAGTTGTTGATTTTAAATGCATGTTAAATTCTCCACTCTATACAAGCTGTACCATCCAGCAGGTGTGCTTCCTCTTTTGGAGAACTAATCTTGTAAATTAGCATTACAACAAAGCCTGAAGAAATTACCTCCCCTTCCATTTCCTTTTCTTTTGTGGTAGATCAGGTATTCTTACTTTATGGAAGCAATTCTTTGTTTTGCAAAGACTTGTTCCACCCTTGCTGTCTAGTAGAGACCTGTTCCAAGCTGTGTTCCACTGGCTGGGAACACTCACAGGCAACCAAAATGCTTTTCTTCCAAAACAGACTTTGCAAGCATTCCATCAACTCCCCACCCTACAGAAGAAAGATTCTGTTGACAGCAGGGAGACCTATGTGCATTTCCCTTGGGAAATTCTTCTAAGCAATTTCAGAAAATATTACTAAATAGCTGCATTTGAGATCAAAATGAATGAAGGGCTTTCTCTGGCATCTTATCATGTCCTGTGGCACTTCAGTGCTAATCATTTGTGCTGCTATAGGAATGCATTTCTAAGGTAGCACACACTATTCTGATTTTAATGGTTCCCAAATCTTGAGTCAATTCTTTGAAGGCTATTTTGCTTAACTATATCTAGTATTAAAGAATTTCCTTTCTTTCAGATAATGTATTCCCTGTGGCTGATGGAAATTACACCTTCCCTCTTATAACCAATAACCATACAAATTGTAATCAATGCTCTGTACATTTATTTTGTGTGAAATCATTGACTCTTGGGATATGCATAACAGAAGGTGACTTTGTTCTGATGAAAATATATGGATATTCCCAAGGTCCACGTTGTCTTGCCTAAGTTTCAAGAAGAAAATATATGCTAACATGGAACACAAGGAATATTAGAAATGTTTGATATAAGGTTTAAAACCAGGCTCCCCAGCTCCCACATGGGCAGGATGTGCCCTGGATATGGATGGATCAGGCTCATCAAGAAATTTGTTTAGTATAAAATATTTTGCAGAAGACATGTTTTTGTTGAAGGCAGTGAAAAGGATGGGACTAAGATAGAAATAATGATTATATATCTCAAAATTGTTAGTAACCTCTGTGCCTCATCCTTATGCACCTGTCCTGGTGTCCTGTGCAAATGTCCTGGTGCTGTGCAAATTGTTTCTGCATCACGTGCTTGCTATATAGAAATTGATATGCTTTTTAATCGTCTGAGGGCTTGCTGAGATATTGGTTTGTTAGAGTTACTGCAAATAAAAGATCTCATTAGTCAATTATTTCTTTGTCTAAAAGAAGTCATTAAGTTTGGTGATAGAAGCTGTCAATGTATAAAAATATACAACTGAATGGAAGGTGAGAACAAATGCTGACAAGTGTCGTATACAGCCGGTGCTCTTGACAAGACACAGCAATGAGTTGAGCAAATGGCTCATAAAGCTCATTTAGCAGGAGGACAATAAAATCCTTCCTCTAAGGTGATTTAGTTTTTTAGTAAGCGTTAATGTGGAGATAGGGGTCTACCCTGATAGGTGGGGGTGCTTGCTTTTGCTAGACACTACAGATAGCGCTGCAATATAACTTCAGTTTATTATGGCACTAAAACTGAATTGTTTTAGTCTATTTTTTTCTTGGATTGAGGTTTGTCTCTGACCAAAAGGGAATAGCAATTCTTTTCCTATTGTTTCTGATGGACACTTGTCTCTGTGTCTTTCTTAAAAGCATGAGTTCCCTTTGTGCTAAATGACTGCAAGGGAAAATATATTATTGGTTATGAGAGGAAATTATAAATTACATATAATTAAGTCTTCAGCAAGGCAGCTGATCATGTTGGACTGAGAGCTGTCCCAGCAAAAGGACATCACAGTGCACCTCAAAGTCAAAATGTCCTCTGATTGATGTCCTGGCATGCTTGTATGCACTGCCACTGCTTGTGGAAAGTCTTCAGAAGATTACTACCAGATTTTCTTTGACCAGGTCATTTTCAGTTTAGTGAAAAACAGGATGTTTTGTAATATTTGATTATTTTCTGTCAAACGAAGCAAGGCAAAGGTCTTGCCTTTACTTTTACTCATTTAAAGCTGAACTTCAAGTTCATGACTTTGATTAGAAAAAAAAAAAAACCTGAGAACACTGACAAATCAGTGTTGTTGAAAACAGATAGACCATAGTGTTTGAATATAATGTAAGCTTCAGATCAATTATTTTTGATTTTATTCAGCAGGATAGAGTATGCATATGAAATAAATTTGTGAGAATTTGAATTTGCTTTTGTCTTCTTGTAACAGCTGTGTTGAGTAAGAAGGGATATATGCAGCCTGTTACTAGGAGTGTCTACTAATAGAAGTCATAACAGTAAAGCTTCTTTAAAAAAAAAAGCCAAAAAGCAAAAAACATAAGCTGTCATCATCACAGCATCACTGCTCTAAATCAAGGTCAGGTATAATTCAAAGTGAAGCCCATCATGACAGGAATCCTAGCACTATGCAAGCTTAACCCAAAGCAAGGCCCAATTAGCACTGACAGCCATGGCTATGAGGCTGACCAGTGATACTCTGGGCAGCCTGGTCTAGTGGTTGGTGACTCTGCTCATGGCAGAGCACATGAGCACAGACTAGATGATCTTTGAGGTCCTTTTCAACCCAGGTCATTTTAAGATTCTAATATATGTTTCTGTGATACAAATGTGCTGACATCACGTACCATGTCTTTGTGTCTCCACTCGACAGGAAAGCTTGCTCATTCACAAGAAGGCCTCAGCTGTAACAGTTTAGTTTAGCCCAAGAATGTCAAGAATTTGATAACCAGAAGACATATTTGCCTCATACACCCATAATGAACTTCAAGCTGTTTTAGAAACATTTTCTGGATCTGTTTTTTCACCTTATATTCTACTGAACAGATATTATTATTCAGAATTTCCTGCAAAGTTGAATATGTTTTCTTTATTTATCTCACTGCAGAACAGAAAAAATATTATAAATGGTCTCATGAATCTGATATTGACTTGGTCATAAACCTCTGGCTATGTCATACCAATCATTATTTAGGTAGACGAGTCCACCCTGTCACTCTTAACTTTAGATCCATAACAACAAACTCTTGTATTGCAGTTCTGTTCAAACCAGACCTTTATGATTTCAAGTCCTTCTGAAGACAATCACTAATGCAGAACTTTGAGTCCTCTAATGTCTTTTGTAGCTGTAAAATTGAGCATTAGACAAAATACTTAAAACTTTATGAAACCTGACTGTTTAATAGCTAACAAAACTAAACAACAAAATGAGAGAGAGTAGCAATGTGCCAAGTAACTTAGGAAAACACGGCAGACTCGAGGTTCTTATTGGCTCAGAGAGAACACTATTTACTATATTTTAGGAGTGCCTGACGATAAGTCTATTGGATATCAGGACAACCTAAGTGAAAGTGGTATTTATTTCAGTGCCATGTTAAGTGGATATGAGTGCAACAGAAATAAACAGAACAGTCTCTGGAAAAAACTCAGGATCATCAGAGTGGTGGGTGCCCTGGTGCACGTGCTTTTATGTTTGTTGGTTTCCTTGTCAATAAGGTGGTTTTCATACAGATGTATTAGCATAAGGTTACCTCCTGTTTCACTTGAAAAGCAGGTCTAGCTTGCCCATTGCCTCTAACAGATTCTACATCTTCTTTAAAATGTTAACAATCCTTTGCTTTTCTCCTCACGAGGAAAACACTCCTTTACTTTTCTACTTTTTTCTTTTCTTTTAAGTCTGATATTAACTGGACAATTCTGGTTCCCTGTAAGTGTGGCAAACCATTCTTGTTCTTACTTACTGCTATCCTGCTTTTCTAAATATCTGCTTCCTGCTTTTCTAAAACTATATCTAAAACAGACAAATTTCATGCTATGAATTCCAGGTGTAAACATCTTGCACTCTTATATCTTGCTCAAAAGGATGCAAGATTTGCATATTTGCTGTTTCTGCAACTAGAAGTCATTTTCTAGCCCTAGAATCATAGAATCATAGAATGGCCTGGGTTGAAAAGAACCTTAATGATCATCTAGTTTCAACCCCCCTGCAGTGGGCAGGGTTGCCAACCACTAGACCAAGCTGCCCAGAGCCACATCCAGTCTGGCCTTGAATGCCTCCAGGGATGGGGCATCCACAACCTCCTTGGGCAACCTGTTCCAATGGATCACCAACCTCCAAGTGAAAAAGTTCCTCCTAATACCTAACCTAAACCTCTCAAGAACAAGTCCCCCATTTTTTCTAGCCAAATATCATTTGAGTTGAAATAAATGTTATACCTTTTCTGGGTTCATGATTCTATGATTCTATGGACTTGACTGACCAGGTGCAGCAATTTTAAGGTGTCCAAGATGGAAATTGAGGATTTTGTTTTAGAAACAAGTAAAAAAACACAACAAGTAAACAGTTTTACATTTTTAAAATTGAGTTATTACTATCTTACTCTCTGTAATTAAATTTGAACTTTATTATACTTTTCTTTCTAAAGAGTTAGGTATTTTACCTCAAAGTCTAAGAACAGCTTCATAAGATTTGTGTTAGATACCTTTTTTCAAAACACTGGCTGCTATGAAAATCATTGCTCTCAAAAAGTCAGTGTGTCTACGTTTGAATGGCATAGTATGAGTGTAATTTTCATTCCCAGCATTTTCTAATTTTCTCATGTAAAATGCATTTGCATCTTCAGTTTTACTTTTTGGGATATATGTTCAGAATATGGTTTTGATGTCCAAGAACAATATTTCATTCCTTTAATTTTACTATAAGAATCTTATTGTCTAACTTTTTTTTTTTTTTTTTTTGTCCCAGTAGCAGCTATTTCAGTGCATTTATTCTAGACTGAGATAATGATATTTTGATCAGTGATAAACGAATACTATCAATTATAGAATGCTCTAGAGGTTTACGATCAGGAAATCACATAGATTCAGTGTTTCGTGTTCCAATTGGTAATGTGCAGTAACTTCTCAGATAATAATTATCCCCAGTTATTTTACGCAGTATTTCTGGAAATCATCCTTTGATGCTTGATTTAGAAAATCTGTCAGCATACGTGTTATTAATCTCAATGGGTCATCAATCAGCAGCTGTCATTCCCCAACCTGCCAAATAAGGTGCAGAAACCTGCTAGATTGTCTGTAGCCCGGCGTCTTGAAAGACATATACTTTCTCCTGTCTGTTGTTTTTGGTCTTGTTGTCTTTGATGAAAGGGAAAATGCATGCAGCGGTGCTGTCTGCTCACTATTGGCATTATTCTTAAAGTATTGGTGGTTGTGATGAAACTGTTTCAGTGATTTAAGAAATAAAATTATTCACTTGTCCAGAGGATGAGTGTGATCCCTCTGTTCAAAACTAGACCAGATTGCTCAGGACTGGTTCAATCAAGCTTTAAGCATCTTCAAGGATGGACATTCCTCAGGCTCTCTGAGAAACCTGCTTCTGTGATCAACCTTGCAAAAAAGCTTTTCCTTATATCTGATCTGAACTTCTGGAGTTCCGGCTTATGTTCACTGCGCTTTGACCTGTCTCTGTGCAAATCTAATCTAGGCATCATACTTGGCAAGAACTCTTTTATAAGTGTCTTTATTGGGGCAAAGAGACAAGGTGTGGAGAACATAAAGAGAATACAAATGCAAATTTGAGAGAGAACCAGGTGCACTCCTCGAGTCCAATATGGATACAAAAGGGAAGGAATGAATGTGCTTTCAGGAGCTGAGGAAGAACAGAGTTAGGACAGGTGTTACAGAGTAGAATAATTTCCAGCCCATTATTAAAACTTTCCTTGCCTGCTTCCACACCAAAAAGAGACAAAATCTCCAAGTTTTCCAAGAGATCAGGATTCAGCCAAAATAAATTCTTAACAGAATGGTTGAGAAAATATCATGCAAGACGATTCATTTATTTTGATTATTTTTTAAATCTCTTAGTGTGTGATAAAGAAATTAAGTGATAAGAAAAGCCTGCTTTCTTTCCCTGCACTTGTAGATAAATATTAATTTAATTTCAAAATGAAATACAACAGAAATAAACCTGTCGCTGCAAAATATGTTTCTGCTAACATTCCATATTATCTGTTGATAGATATCTGAGCAATTGTGCTTCAGACTCTTGTTTTCAAGGAGAATGCGAAAGCGTAATGAATATTAAATACTCAAACTGGAAAGTGATGTTCTCTGTTGTGCCTGAATTCTCTATGGGCCATGAAAATTGTTACTCTCTTTCTGTTTCTTTATTTAAATTCTTTGAAGACTGTACTGCATTCTGGTAAATCTAGATATAATGTAGTTGATAAGATATGAATGAAGAAGTACATTGTCCTAAATGTATCATATGTAAAGCATGTATGCTTCTTACATAGTCATTATCACCATGAAATATTAGCTTCTGTTTGGATGCTGTAAAGCAGTACAATAGTGAGTTTGTGAGATTTTGCATGTTAAAAGCCAAAGGATCCCAGAGTTTTTCCAAACTCTATTTTTTTGCCTTAAACCAGTGCTGATTAGGAAAAATGTCTGTGCCTTAAGTAGGATGCCACTTTGACATGAATCTTGAATTGCAATAGGAAGGATATTTGGAGTGATGTCTTGTGCTTATACATTAAAGCATGTAAAATTTAAGAAGTTATTTTAGAAGATTTTGTCAGGGCCCTGCTTCAACAAAGTCCTTAGCCTTATGTTAAATCACAGACAGAGGAACCCACTGCTTGTAATGTATGTACTAATGTAGTGTACTGTTTACTTGGAGCATTTCCAAAACAAGCTCCTGAATCAATTCGAAGCTACAGCAATTCCGAAACCTAGCATTTGTTGCAAACATACCACAGCGCTGCAAAAAATTGTAGTCAACTCAGTGGTTCATATCTACTTCTTACTAACACTTCTTGTAGACTTTTCCCAGACAATGAGCCCATGAAAATGTATGGCACTTTAAAACAGCCTTGCAAAGCATCCATCGACAAGCAAACTTAGCAAACTAAATCCACCTTAAAGGGAAATGAGAAACAAAAACAAAAATCCAAGCCTGGCTCATAATGTTGCTTTTCGGTATCACAAACTCATTATGAAGGTACCTTTTACTTAACCTCTTAGTTCTCACATCACTCATGTTAATGGCCAAGTTTCAGATACCGGTGACATTTATCAACTGATCATCTGTGACTCCATGAGTCACCGTCTCCAGACTTGACATAAACCACTCAGACTCTGGGCTAGGGTCACCTGGACTTTGTCACTATTTAACAATTGAAAAGGAGCAGTATTTTCTTAAAACACAGGCCAGGCCCTCTAGTGATGTAAATGAGTACAAGAGAAGCAAAGTCAATAGGGCTCTAATGTTCCCTAACTGCTCCAAGGCAATTGAGCAAACGCGTGCGTTTTCTTCTTTGCTCATTTGTTCCTGTGCTCTCCAGTTAAATCAGACATACCTAGATATATGCAGTATGTCAGCAGCTGTCCATTTGCTGCACCTGAGTATTAGAATAAACTGAGCACATAATAGATAAAAAAGTGTCTCAACTGCCTGTCTTTTGCTCTAATGTAAACCTAGAAGATGAGGTTGTTCATTGGTTTTCCTCTTCAAACAAACAAACAAATAAATAAATAAGAAGTATAGAAGGATAATATAAGAGTAGAGCATAGGAAGAGTTTTATTTACCTTGCTGTTTAATACTGTGCTGCATTTTAGCCTTGCAAATGCTATAGCTCAGTGTAGAAGATTCGCCTTTTGAAGAAGAAAAGCTTTCAACTCGGCCCTTGGCTAATATTTTCCCATGCTGTCTGTGAAGAAAATGCCATAAACAGTGAGAGAACAATGAAACGGTATCATTTCTTTAAAGACAGTTCACATCTTGTTTCTTGTGCCATTGGAAGTCTGTATCTAAAGTGGAACTTGCAAACTCCCATTGCCCCCTTTGCACAGATAGGCTGCACTCTACTGCACAGCTTTCATACAACCAGTAGAGCTCTGGGTAGCAGAGGGGACAACTGTAACATGAGGGACAAGTTTTATCAATGCACCAAAGCCTCTGATAAAACTTAATTGTAATTCAGTCCTATTCTTGGTAGCTATTTTGTGATTATATACAGAATTTTTTCCCAGGTCAGCTGGGCCTCCAAGTGCCAGGAGGTGAAAACTCTGTAACTTCTTGACAATTGCAGTTCTTTTTATTCCAGTACCCATCAGAGGATGTGCTTATCCATGTGACTCTGTTTCTTTAGTTCAGTCTTGCACTGAAATATACATCACAGGATCTATTTCTGGGCCAGTGGCAGAAACCACCAAACAACCTTTTCAGATCACGATGTTGACCAATTTAAGACATTCCTCTAAAGAGAAGTCCAACCTGATGTTGAATGTCATGACTAGCTCCATATTTTTTGAGACATTAGTGTAGACCAGAAGTATACTAGTAAATAAAGACCATATCCTGGTATTGATCTGTATGTGGAACTCAACTCTGAAATCAATAGGGAGCACAGAAAGAAATCAATGGCAGGATATGACCCTAAGATAAGCTAGTTTCAAATCATTCTGTCTCTCTGCTACAAGATGACAAGTTATTTTGTATTATCTAACCCCTCAAGCAGCCTCAAGAAAGTTCAGGAGGTAGGAAAAAAAAAATCACAAGGAAAGGAACTGATATATAAAGATTTACATGACAAATTACTTGTGCTTTGTAAGACATGGGCTAGTAGCTGTTTTTTAATACCTTTTAATACTCTATAATGGAAACATTTAAATGGTTTCTTGTAATTGAGACTGAAAGTCTCTGAGAATACCTTGGGGAAGAGTGAGTGATGCAGCAGAAGGAAGCAATGTTTATGTGCACTTCCTGCTAGCATTATTGATAACCGTACTGTGCATTTTAACATGGGGTAAGCTCTACAGAAATAGTGCCTTCAGGCAATTGCTCTGCATGAGAATTTAGCCACATGTTGAAGAAAAAACAGAGCTGAAGGCTCAAAAAGCACAGTGTACCTTCTTTTCTTAGGTATATTTTTCACAAAAGTAATAGTATAGTATAATGTTAATTTATTTTTATTTTTTCTCTAATGAGTAGCAAAAAGGCCTGTTTCTGCAACGCATAGATCATATGATATTTCTTGGCTATATTTGCTTATGTTAGGACAGTGGGATCTTCCAAAGCAAGACTGCAAATGGCCTCATGTTCAGCTGACTTCAGGCTCACAAAATTCACTTCCTACCTTCAGAAACAAAGGGTGGGTGAAGGAGCACCCAGATGTCTGTCTACTATGGCATCAAAATGCAGCTGAAAGTTATACCCAGGCCTAAGTGCTCCAGTCCTGTCTCACTGACTTTGATGCCCCTGTGACCTGAATCAACCAATCGTTTTAAAACAACTGTGTAGATGTTCCTCTTATGTATTGTTTCATATGAGTATTCCAAATATTTTTTTTCTGCAGTGAGGGAAATCCTCTGGCAAATGTTTCTGGGAGTGAGAAAAAGAATTTTTGATACCCCAAAGGTTTTATTTGGGATTTCCCTGGAGAATGTTGCCCAATTTTAGTAATCTTGTAGGAGGCAAAAAAGAATTGTTATATGTAGAAAACTGTGGATTTGAAAGTAAAGAAATAGTCGAACCAAAAGCATTTACCCAAAGAGATTCCATCTTCAGAATAACTCTCATTACTTGCCTCTGCTTGTCTTCTGTCTTTTAAATTGCATGCGTATTTAATGCATATGAAATGTTTCCCATTGCCAGACGTGGTATAAGTCTGCACTCAGAGCCTTGTGGACTTCGTGTTCCTAATACTGGAAGATGTAATCTAGCCAAAATCCCCTCTAGATGGCTCTGATGCTTTCATTACTTTACCAGTCTTTGCTTAGATCCTTGTCTGACCCATTTCCCTTATCTGTAGCTTTGTTCTCATTTAGAATTGTAAGTTTGCAGGTTCCTATTTCTTTTTATCCATGAAGGAGATCTGTCTCAGTAATACAAGCTTTTGCATGCTGCCCCATTAGTGTCTCATCTTAATCCACGCCTTAAGGGTCTAAATCTAGGGAGGATGGAATAATTCAGTCTCCATACAGACCTTGGACTCTTGTCAACTATGCCAACAAGTGTGTCAATTAAAATTGTGTTTTCATGACACTGCAGAGAATGTGGATAAATAAAACAGATTTATGACTTAGGTTTCAGAAAAAAAAAGAAGATTTTCCCTCCAAAATTATATGACTTGTATTGTGTCATTGTTCACAATTTAGTCAGAACCTGGAAGGCTACCTTCAGATTATGGAAGCTGGCAAAATTCATAACCTGGCAAAAGGAAAAATATTCACATAACTCTCGGCAAGAACCCAAATCAAACCATTCTTTTTAATTGCAGGTGAGTAATAGCACTCTTACATTTCATACAAATAACGTCAGCACTCTCCTGCGCGGTGATTGATGGGATGTTTTAAGTGGAGTGCTTTAATTCAGCACAGCTGGACATCTCTTTTTGGATCCCCTCCTGTACTCAGAAAACTACTTTTAGATGTATTGGCAAGAACTTGCCCTGTTAAGGCAGAAAAATATCTCTCAGAGAATAGATGCTGAATGGTCACCTCTTCGCTTTGTCAATATCTCTGCTGATGAAAACTGCTGGTGGGTTGTTGATTTTGTGTTTTTGAACCAAGCCACTTGGTCTTCAAGATATTGTTCTACCTTTTGTCTTGAAGTGTAATGATCTATCGTATGAATTTCTTGTTTGTAGTGTAAGTACTCCCTTGTAGTAGTTTCCACAGGAGCATTTCCTTTCCCAGTATCTCTGGCTGCTGTGTTGTTGCTTGCTGATGCTAGAATTAAGAAGCTGGTGGCAGATTAAGGAGACTTCAGGAGAAATCCCTGCATTCCTTTAGCCCATGTGCATGGCAAGTGGCAGAAGAGGGCTCACAGGAAAGTGCTGATAGGGAAAACCACACATTTAGCTTGCGCAGATGCTTGAGTTTTAAGTCCAGTGCAGGTTTGAAGGAGAGGATTGCGCAGCAATTGTGTACAGCCCTTCACACCCTGTGTGGGGCCATAATGCTTTGTCCAACCAGCAAAGTGTATCTAGGGAAAGAGAACTTCTGGGTGTTCTCAGAAAGAAGGAAGACATTAAACCATTTCTATTAAGTTTCCAAAAGAGAGGACTTCAGCTGTTCACGAAATGGAGCAAAAGGCAAGATTCTTCAAGTAGTAGGCTCTTACCACACTGCAGACTATGGAGTTTATTTAAACTAGGCACGTATCCACTTAGTGCACTAAGTTCCCCAGCATCAGACTCACGTGGATTTATTTACAGTCTCTGACTAGAATCAACATGAGCTTTCAGAGCCCTGGAGTACATAATAACAGGAAAATCGTGGCCCTAGTTAAACACATCCCCAGGGAAAGCCTGGTAAATGTCCAGGGTAGTGATTAGGAAAGGTTAACTTATGATGTGACAAGGAAAGTAGTACAACTTAGATAACACTAATAAATGACACTGGTGCTGAAAAACGATAGATTATTCTGATGTGTTATGTTAAAAAAAAAAAGAAACGGAGCAGTTTTTAGTGGAGTATTCTGAAAGTATCTGCAACGTGCAGTTACGTAGTATACCAGCATATCAATTTGGCTGTCTGTGTGTGGAAAATGTATTACAGAAAGAATTATTTAATATTTAAGGAATTGTCAGACGTGCTTTATGAGGGAAAGGATATTATGCAAACTTCCAATTTGTGCAGCTGTCATGAGTGGGGAGCCACAATGTCTTCCATATTGGAGGAAAATAGCAATGATAGAAAACATCCACTGAATGACTGAAAACAAACTTGCAAGGGAGAGACAATTTTCTTTTTGCTCTGGTTTGTTTTATGTACTGTACATTGTAATCCATAGATTATGGAATTAGGAAAATGAATTTTGGGGGTTTCATTACCATAAACCAGAAAAACCTCATATCTCCAATACTAAAAACAGCCCTCTTTTCTAAGGATTAGATATCTTGTTGTTGTTGATGTTACTTTTTGTTTGTTAGATTTTACACCATAATCTCCTTTCCTGCAGCTGAAGTTACACACATTATTAGTGCTGTGTTTATGACAAGCATATTTATTTAGACTTTATTTTAGACTTTATTTCTTGTTGCAAGTTCGTGTTCCTGTACAGACTTTCAAACGTGCTACCCCTCAGATTTCAGTGGAAGAGTTTGTGATGACAAATATTAGGCACCATTATAAAATTTGGTATTGGAATAGTTCTGTGTTGCTCATTAGCTGAATAATTACTCAGTGTTTGGGACTTGCTGTTGTGCCTGGTATGTCTCTGAGAAATCCTGGTTTGTCTACGCAGTGCTATTAGGAAACTAAAGTAGTTCTCTCAACTCGAGCAGAGCCCTGCACTGACACGTTCCTAGGTATCCAGTTCAGCAACTAGTTTAGCTGCTGTTTATTTGTGTCACTGCATTACACTTCAATTCACTGTGTAGTGTACTGGAGTCATGATTCAAGTCATGTTGGTTTTTTTTTAGGGGAGTTCATGGAGATATATTTTAGCACAACAGAAAACAGAGACTCATTACTGATGTACTGAGCCCCTGGGGGCATCTGTAAAAAAAAAAAAAAAAAAAAGTGTTTCCTCAGGTCTGTTCTTGAAGTCTGAAGCAGATGTTTCATTGCATTTTCTTAGAATCTCTCAATTTCAGCAGAAAGATGAAGCCTCTGGACAAAATGTGTTCCAAATAATATAATCTGCACTTCCTGTCACATAAAGAAAACTCTTCTCAAAATGCTGACTGGGAGACTCTTCCCCCACCTCTTGCATCATGGATAATCAATATTTGCCTGGATGATGCTGGTACAGTTCATGCATATTTTATACAATAATGCCAAATATGTTAGAACGTGAATGTTCGTATCCAGAATAAACAAATCATAGAGTGTAGAATCATGAAGATAGGAGAAGACCTCTCAGATCATCCAGTCCAACCCTCACCCATTCCCACTAACCCTGTCCCTTAGTGCCATATCTCCACACTTCTGGAGCATTTCTAGGGATGGTGTAGCCATTGGACAGATCAATACAATGGGAAAGGCGTTACAACGAAGGTGTGAGAACAGAAAGACTGGCACAATAGAGAGGTGCTATGAAGGAAGGGAAGAGAATTGCTCACCCATATCAGAAGTTTCTAGGTTTGCAGGGAAAAGCTTCACCAGTGAGAGATCTCCAGAAAGAGATCCTTCCCAAGTGGCAGTCAGCCCTTACATGAGATCTAAGAGAGGTGCAGCCAGGCTCCACTCCTCCCAGTCACACAGCTGAATTGCCTTCACCTGTGCTCCCAGGGCTGACTGGGTCCTTTCCCCAGATGCTCGATCAGTGGTTCAGGCCGTGACTCAACAGTTCCCATGCAGATGGTGACACCACTGCCTTCCTGGGCAGCCAGTGCCCGTGCATCACCTCTCTTTCAGAGAAGTTTTTCCTAATATCCAACCTGAAATGTTCACTAAGGTCTAGTATGCATGCTTAACATCATGGTCTATGAGATGTCTCTTTAGAGCATAAGAAGCTGACTACATTGCATGTTCCTAACTAATTTCCAGATTCAGAGGGTAGTGATAACCTAATTTTGGGAGTCATTGAGATGTAAAGACCTCTGTATCTGTAAATATCTGGCCAATTCTTCAAGGCTTGTGCAGGTGCAATAAAATGTGTATCCAGAATAAGCCAGCTACAGTGTGTTACTGTGACATAGGGTACTTATCTACAGGTACTTTCTTTCTGGTGCAGTTGCTTGTTTCTGCTCTTATCTTCTCCTAGCACAATCATATGGATTTCAGTACCTTGACTTCTTGTCTTGGTTCCAGTAGGTTGATGATGTAAAATCCAGCAAGGAAAATAACACCACAAAAAAACTTACTTTCCAAAAAGCCAGTTGAACATGAATATATTTGTCACTGAGATAAAAAAATCCTGATCTTTAGTTTATATTGACTTTGTTTATAGGCCACACAAACAAGCTTCATTAACATAAAGGTGCAAAGTTGAGATGAAAAAAAAGTCAATTCAAGATAAACTTCCTGGAAAAACATAGAATCATAGAATCATAGAATGGCATGGGCTGAAAAGGACCTCAAAGATCATCTAGTTTCAACCCCCCTGCCACGAGCAGGGTTGAGAACCACTAGACCCTGCTGCCCAGAGCCACATCCAGCCTGGCCTTGAATGCCTCCAGGGATGGGGCATCCACAACCTCCTTGGGCAACCTGTTCCAACATGTACATTTTCACTTTTTTTCCCTACAGTTAAAGAATCACAACACCAGAGCAAAACACAGAAAAAGTATATATCAAATCTATGGATAATTATTTTAATTTTCTAGGTTTTCCTTTAATTCCAAATATTTATAGTAAGACCAAAATCTTTTTCTTTTCCATTTGCTTCTGCCACAGCTATACTTCTCTGTGTTGTAAATTGAAATGAAATACCATATTGTTCAGTTAGTTAATAACACTAAAATTACTTTCTTCCCTTTCACTCTTCGATGCTTTCTTCTTTGCAGATGATGGACAATACGCTGGGTCTGCAATAACATTGACTCAAAATTCCTTGCTCATTGTGAGATAACTTCCTAAAGATTGCGAGCAAAAGGAAGTCAGAGAACAAAGCAATGTCAAGTATGCACATGTCACAACACAATGCGCTGATTCCAAGTCTTTGGAAACATGCTGAAAGACGTCTGGAAAAAAAAAAAAAAAAAAAGAAGAAAAAAAAAAAAAAAGGAAATGCTTTCACACAGAATTTCGACATGAAAACAACAGCTGAATGTGCCTGTTCCTGCCAGGAAAAAATACCCTGAAAAAACAAAAGGTGCTGGAAAACTAGAAATGAAATCATCACATGGCAAGTACACTCTTTTGTCTGTTCCTAAAACTTACGTAGGCTATATTCATGCTACACTGTAAATGAAGGGATCAATCTGGAGGAGTGTTTGACTGCTAGGTGCCAAGAAGACCAAGAAAAATGGAATGTATAAACAAGTCTCTTTTACAATGAAGGACTAGTAGAGCAAAACAGAAGGAAAGCAAACAAAAGGCAACACTTTCAGATAATGTATCTGCAGGAATTCGAACTCTGTGCATTCCTGATCACTCCTGTAGGTATTGAAGGTACAAAAGACACACTCTTGAGGAGAGTGGCATACACAGTGTTTCTTTGTGAAACTGTCTGCATACATTCCCTTCATAACCACAGGTAAATCTTTGCATCAGTGGTGTACTCTCAATTTGTGTTTTCAATTAGGAGTCACTGTTGACTTTCTGAGTCCAATTTTCTGTCATCTTAAGAGCTAAGGGTTAAGTAAATTTCAGGGGAAAAGTATTGGACCCCAGTGAAGGTTTATGTGCACAACATAAATGAAACACTGCATGCATCTGACTTAAGATGTTATAAAATACCACCTCAAAAAACAGAAGGATCTAACCTATGAATGCAAGTGAGTCATGAATAATGATATGACTAGGATTTTTCTTTCAAAGCTGACAGAAGAAAATAAACTTATCCCTAGACTGTGCAGGCAGAAACAAATACTAAGATGAAAAGCAAGTTGCCTAACATTGCATTTACTCAGGAGTAAATTCTCTATCTTCAGCTTCTCAAGTGACTTTATAAATCCGTTGCTTTTTGTTAACTGCTAGACCTCAAAGAGAACTTTTGACAAGTGCACTTGAAAGACTTGTTTTGCATTTGGTGCTACTAGTTGTGCTTACTCTTGCTGATTCAAATTTGGACTCAAAATTTGTGAAGCGCTGTTTAATATTTGGTGTTCAGACAACTATTCTGGATTTTCATGCTATTAATGGATTTCTTCCCCTTTTGGGCTGAACTGAGAATAGCTGACAGGATCCTACTATACAAATGATATGCATGGAAAATGTGACTCCTTTTGAAACAACACTGTCTATATATTATCATTATTGGTGTAAACAAGAACCTGACCAAAAACAGAGTGATTTTTCAATATCACTGCTTGTCAAACAAATTAGTAACTTATTCTTCTGAACTAAAGTCTCTTATGGTTGAAGAACTTTATTCCATGTCTCTGCAGGCAGTGAAGCTTGCACTAGTTGGCAGTCTTGGGCAGGCAAGATGCATCTGTTGAGAGGGATGTGATGTGATGGAAGTGCCTGCGCTGAAGGTGTAAAGTTAGTGCTCATCTTTGCACCTTCACCTTACCATCACAAGGCAAACATCTTTGCACTTGTGGTGAACTTGAGAGGATGCCAGAGGATGACAAAGATAGGTGCTAAGCAAATTTGCACTGAAAGGAAGCCCACTTCTGTAGTCGATCACTACTGCAGATGTAGGGAAAGAGAGTGTCAATGTTCCTTAAGAAGAGCTTTTGGTTTACCCTTCTGTTGGGCCTGCCAGAGGTTTGAAAATAATGTGGAGGGAGAGCCTGTTGTCATGGGCACAATACTGTAGCAAATTGCTTTGTCTGAGCCAGGGCAATAGAGACTTTTAGGATATTTACTCCTCAGACTTCTGCATAAATGAATTGAAAGCTAATGTTAACTTAAGAACAAAAAAAAAAAAAAAAAAAAAAAGGGAATAAAAAGGTTTAATGCAAGCCATCTCATATTGTCCAAAAAACACTGAACAAATTATAGCAGGTGGTCTTGCCACCTGTGCTTGTCTACTTCCATTCCAAGTAATCTCCTTATCGAAATCAGGGAGAAGCAGACACCCGGGAGAGTCCCACAGGAAGAGCTCTGACTGAAAAACAGTGACTAGAGGGAGATAGGAACCTGCCGAGCAGGGAATGCACAGCTTGGGGAGGGTGAGAGAGGGTGAAATACACTGGTGATGGATCCTTGTCTCATTTACAGCTTGTATGTCTTAAGGGACGTTGTTTGCTTCAGGGATAGCCCTTTTCATTTATGTCATGTTGGTAATGGATAGGAAGTAAGAGGTCCTGCAATTCAAATGTATAAGCTACCATGTTCTAATGGCTTGCAGAGAAAAAAGCCAATCAAACAATGCTTTCATAATTGCACCTATTTTCTTTATCCTGCCTAAATTGCTACAGGAAATGCTTTAATTTAATAGAGGAGTGAGCGGATGCATTGCATGAATTCCAAATGGTACACTAACGATGTAATGGTTCCTACCCTCTGCATTGCAGGGAGGACTGTGGTTTGTTTCTTAGTGGGCTACAAGTACAATAGCTTTTTATGACTTTCAGACTTGGACCAAGAGAAAACAAAGGACTGGCTGGGAATAAAATAACAATGAAGCCTGTTTCTGTCATGTATTTGAATACTCCCTTTCAACTCAGTTTTTACTTGTTTGTTTGTTTGCTTGTTTGTTTTTTAAATGCACAAAATTTCTTAGGTAAATACATCTAGAAAGGGAAAGATGTGTTGCACACAGTATTTTGTGATAACTTCTCATGAGATCTGCTTCACAACCCTCACCGCTGTTCTTCCATCTGTTCCTCATTGACAGGACACATTTCTGTCCTGTAAGGCTCAGCTTGGTAACAGTGCTGATGCTCAGTTTGCTGTTCCGGGAAGCTCAACTGTTAGTCCTGAACTTTCCTTCATCTCTTTTCTATTTCAGCTACACAAGAGGATATGAGCAGAGATCAAGCCCATTGAAAACAAGCCGAGAGGTTGACCAGCCTACTGGGTAAGAGTGGCACACCCCAGGATATAATTTTTCCATCATGATAATTATCTATAAAAAAGAACATCCAGAATAGTTTCTGCAACTCTTATTGGCTTGTTCCATTTTAGTATTATTTTGTAGGTTTATTTTAGTTTTATTTTAGTTTTTTTTTTTTTCTAAGAATACCTTCACTTTGGATTTAATACTGTATTCTCAAAGTATTGTTCATATTGATAGTTATTTTACTGTTTCATTTTGAGTGACAGTTCTGAGGCTCTTGAGGGAAATACTCTGAGTTAGAAGAACAGTGCTTCTATTTTCTTTCATGAATCAGAAGTACCTCTTTCATTTCTTGCATGATGTTGTCAAGACAACAGTGTCCTAAATTGCACTTATACTGTTCACCACAGTATTCTGAAGCACACAATATTTTGGAGAACCACAGTGTTTTGGAGCAACTTTTATTGTGGAAATATTTCTAAACTTGAGCAGCTCTCCTTTTCCTACCTATTTTCAAAGTATTTAAAATCTGTGTTACCTGTAACTCATTTTTTCCTGGTTAAAAATTGCTTGGCATTTAAGATCTACATCAAAAATCTTCTGTGTTTTTTTTTTTGTTGTTGTTCATATGAGTGTGAGAATATTCAGAGTATGTGCTAAATTTTCAAACAAAAAATGCCACATATGCAAAATAAGGATTAAGGATCTAGAAGGAAAATTACGGAAATGAAAAACACTGATTCTCTACAACTATGATGCCTCAGAAATGTGTGACATTTTCTATTATTCTGTAGTGTGATGACTTTATACATTCATATACTTGTGCAGTGTGGCCAACATTTTAGTAACTTTTCTTTCAGCAATTTGGCCCTTTTACAGGCTCAGCTAATGTTGCACTAACATGCTTTTTTAATATTTAATTTCCTTGACTGAATCTATAAAACAAAGAAGAGAAAGATTAAAATAACAAGAAGTACACTGACCTAAATTCACTTCAAAGTTTATGCTGGCTTCTGCTGTGTACTGTTAGCAGAGGAGCCAGAAGTTTTTTGGTGAATGCATCAGCAGAAATACTTGTAGTCTCTCTTCTTGTGAAAGAGTCATGCCAGAACAGGGCAGGCCCAGAAGGACTGGCCATGAAGAAGTGGCAGCAAGGTTGGTGCCGGCCTCTTCAGACCTTTTCTTTCCTGGAGATGTGTAATCTTGTTGATCAGAAGGTTTTTGATAGTAATGCTTAAGGATCCTGACAATATGAATCCTCCTAAGAAATTCTGAGCATACACTCAAAGTTGGATAAGATGAAAAAAATGTTATTGAATTTAGACCGAGGACTTTGATTACTGGAATAATTAACACAAGAATAAGAATGTGTGTGGTAAGATTCAGATCATGGCTACAAAAGTATTTGTTATCATTTCCATATCAAAATTAGCACTGTCCAGAAATGAGAGATGAAGAACCAGCTTATATCAAGCCTCTGCCACCCCACTCCAAGGCCATAGCAATTCATTCCATTTTAGGAAGAGCATCCTATTCCAAATCACTCCTACTCTTTCTTCAGGTAACTAGAGAGCTCTTCTGTGGAAAAAAAAAAAAAAAATACAGCTCAGGAGTCATGTTAGAATTAGTTTTTACCTACATATAAAAACCATCCACAGATGTCACCTGCTAGAAATTCCGTGCTGAGATTGCAAAGACCAGCACTTCTATGTTAGGAAATGTCATATTTATAGCTGCCAACAGAACCTTAAGTTAGCCCCTTTCTATGTTAAGATATACTCTTTAATTGCATAATCACATACTACTTTTTCCAAAGGACCTCTGCCTCACCCAGGGCACAGGACCTACAAGAGGGCTGCGGAGAGGTTATGCAGGCAGACATAAATCTGTCACTTCCTAAATTGGCTGTGCTTGACTTTGCAGCCTAAATAATTTTGCTTTCAGGGAGGTGCATACAATTTATATATTTTAAATCTTAAATCATGCTAGAGAACCATTCTGTAAATGGTTTCCTTCGGTGGGACTTTGGACATCAGCTTGAAGACTCCTGAAGGAGGCATAGTTAAGAAATTAATAATCCAGTAAACACAGCCTCTATGCATTTTAAACATGCATAGACTAACACTTCATTTGCTCTCAGTTTGGAGTGTCACATGGTGTTTCAAGTGCTAAAAGATTTACTATGGTTTATGGCTCAAATATTTCTAGGTCAATTTGTCATTTAGCACCAAACTACCCTGTCCTGCAGCACACTCAAAGGCTAAAGAGCATGGAAGCATTCTCCTGCGTAACTGCCCATGGACTGGAATAGCTTCTGTGACCTTTCTCTTGCTCTTAGGATATTTCATGAAATTAATTATTAAAATGCTAGGCCTTAGGTCTATCTGTGATGTAATGCTTGAAGTTTTCAGAGCAAAACCAGATTCTTTCAGTCATAACAATTTTTATATATTAAACAGTATCTACTTGAAAAGAGAGATCCTTCAGTGTAATTGTGCTTTTTTAATCAACTGTATTACCACTTTGCCCTTCTGCAAAGCACTATTAACTAAGTGCATTTCCATTAAATTTCAAAGTATACCTTAGTCTTTCTGACTGGATGTTACTTTCAAAATACTCAAGTTCTGGCAAGTATGACCTCAGGTGCAAACAAAACTTTATTTGCTAGAAATAAGCTATTTAGTTGTGAAGCTTTGATTATGGTTCCATAATTAAAGCATTTGGACATGACTGCAGTGAGTGGGATGAAACAAGTACACAGCAAATAATGAGCAGGAAACAAAAACAGATAAAAAGAATGAAGTTTGCGGGATAGATCGTCACATCTAATTCTGCTAACATTGCAAATGGCAGAACATCTTTCCTGGTCATTTCATGTCCTCCTTCAGACAGTTAAGTGAGGAGAATGTTATGGCAGTAACAAGAAGAACTTGTCAGAAGAACAAGAAAGTTTAACGGGAAGGATTTTGGAAAATATCTGCCCTTGTTTTGCACTGAATGTTAAACCACAACTAGAGGCTGGATATCTATCCATAGTTAACAGCAATCAGAATGAGTCTTCAGGCCAAGAGACTTGTGTTTGAGAGGTGGCCAAGTCAATGGTCACGTCATTTGTGAAAAGAATTTGCTATGGAATTTCCTATTAGTCTGTCAATCAGAACAGAAACTATTATTGAGTGGCAAATGCATTCAGACGCAGCTCCAAAACTGATCCTGCAAGGAGAGATCTTTTATGATCAAAGTTTTCATAGCCTCAGTAATTGTTGATTTTGAGTAGAGATTCAGCTGTGAAAAACTGAAAACTTTCTATGCAGTTACATGCCTGGTACATAGGATAGATGAACAATATATCTAAAGACCTAAAGATGAGGCAGCACTGAAAGAATCCTTCATTTTTCTTGTTCCAATTTCTCTCCATCTGGGTTTACTAGATTACCCAACAAATATGAACTAATATTCTAGTCTGCAGAGAGTTCTCCTCCTCATGTTTGGAGAAACTAGGGATTTCATAACAGTTTTATGAGATGAGTTTAGAGTTGCTCTTTGGAAATGTGTTTTTAAACAGAGGATGTGTTTTATCTCTCTTTAGAACATATTTTCTTGTTTAAACTGGCAGAGAACTCATTATTTAAGCAGTGCGGATCCAGGGCCCAAATTGCGTTGACCTTAAATAGAATCCTTGTGAAGACAATGCTGAAACAGTGAAGCTCAGTTTTGTGTTGAAGACCAGGGTCAGTGAGAAGTATTTCAGTTGTTATGCTATCCTGATGTAGAAAGCAAATGAAAGGCTTCTGTGCATTGTACTGACATGATTTGTCTGAATGAATGCAGACACATCATGACCTGAAGTTGTGCTTAGAGGGGTGTGAATATAAAAGAGTCTGTTGATGATGGAAGCCTACCACTGCTTTTGGAAAGATCCCAGCATATCACAGTGAAGTTATGCAACTAATCTTTTGCTATTTATTGCAACCTTTTGCTAATCTATTACATCATTGTAATGATGTGGTACAAAATAGGATGGTTTATCAGTATATTCAAAGCTTGTGAACATGACAGACAACATTAGAGGTTATCATCAGTGTTAGGTCAGGAACATGGAATTGGAGCTGCCCTAAAGATGCAGACAAAGGCATACAATTTGTGGCCTATTGTGGGAGATGCATATTATATTACGATGAGTATTTGAGTTTTCTGTTAGGCTACTCCTTATGCAATACATGTAAAAGAGAAGCATATAACCAAAAACAGACCTAACAAGAAAAAATGATTACAGTATCTGACAATATCTAAGACCTTGTGCTCATGCAGGACTTGAGGAAAACAGAGTTCTCATGAAAAGCAGAATTGCAGATTTGTTTTTCCATTAACTCAGTTGGTCAAAGAGTGAGGAGGTGACACCTAACAAGTTGCCTGTTTTTATTCCTGTTCTGAGATGGCCACTCATTCTCTTCATTTACTGCATGGAAGCTTGCATCTTTTTTAGCTCTGTGTACTCTATAGCCAAGGAAGGTGCACCTAGCACATCAGGCATTATGCCCCCAAATATGTAACATTCTGGGGCCTTAAATGGATGTAACCCTTAGTTTAGAAAGTCTTGAAAGGGTAAAAATGTTACTGTCACTCAAATAATCACTTGTGGCCAAAGCTCATAGCTACTATCAGGCAGAGCCTAAGCAGCCCCTGGGACTTTAAAGGCAAAATGTCAAGGGTAGATCTAAACCATACAGTTATACCTGAGGTCAGCTAGACATACCCAGCTTAGATGGTATTTCTGCATGATTCAGACATGAACCCCAGCAACTGTATAGCTGCTTCAGCATAGCATTGTGTACAGGGGTTTGACTCACTCAGTAGAACCACTTGGTGTGAAAAATCTCTAGTACAACTGTTCTGTTTGTTTGTTTGTTTATTTAGGGGAGGATGGGGTGGGGGAGGAAGGGAAGTGAAGGCAATGTATTCCCCATCTGAAGTTTGTTGTTCAAAATTATTTCTGCCATTTGAAAAGTGATTTGCCTATTGTTTAGGCAGTAATTTATGTCAGTTATTTAAAAGGACTTAGCACAAGTATCACATTTTTCATGCTTCTGTGCTCCTTGAAAGAGAAAGGGATTTAGAGAAATGCTGAGATTTTTGAAGGAGGTCTGAAAACAATGGAACCTTCCTGGAAAAAAAATAAATCAATGTAATTTGTTCAGTTCCTTTAGAAACCTAGCCTCTGCCTTCAGAGTTTTCTCAACAGGCTATATTTTTTCTCAACCACTAGCAAAACAAAGCTAAAGGCTTTCCCAAGGGAAATCTGCTTAAGCCTGTTGCAATGTCTGTGAGGAGTATGGGTGCTGGTGGAGAGTGATACAGGGAGGAACTGTGCTGTCAACAACAGGAAGTTGGTGAAAAATGAGCAGTGCCCCTCGGGAGGTGAATGCAGAGCAGATGGCTCTAATTGTGAGTCACACTGTGACAACTGACAAGAGAAATTCTGCACTCTTGACACTTTAAAGATACCAAAAATACCAGAGAGCGCATTCCATGGCTTCTTGAAGACTTCCATATCGAGGGAGCTGGGGGGGGAGAGCTCCAACTCCTCCTGTTTCCATCACTAAACAGCCCATAAAATTTGCTGTTGATAAGCTTCCAAGCAGCCAAACATTCTAATACTTAGATAAGTCACTAACGTTAATAAAAACACTGAAGAAATAAGAAGGAAGAGGTGAAAAGGGGATTCATGTGCAGGGCAGCACCAGTTGCTTTAGATACTGATCCTTTCAATTAAGGGGCGGTTCTGGATAAGAAAGGGGAAAGTAACATCCTTGTTTATAAGTACTGATAGATTTTGAAATCTCTCTCTCTCTTTTTTCTTTTTTTTTCCATCTGGTATGACTGCAAACATTTTCTTTATGTATTTCAATTACTGCCCGGATACAGAGTTGCAGATTTATACTGTGCTTCTTTAGTGGAGTAACAAAAAGTCAAGACCAGAAACCATTCATATTTGGTTGAATTTTTATTTTTTTTTTGGGGGGGGGGGGGGGTCAGGGAGGGTGGGGGTGGGGGTGGGATGACTGCTTGGCTTGGGTAGGGCTGCAGATGTCAACAAAGCTACCCCAGAAATAATTTCTTCTGCTGTATTTGCTTGCTTAATGCCCCTGCTTTAAGATCAATGCTATGATAGCTCGGCAGTCCATTTCTCGAACATAACCTGTTCTATCCAAGTGCACCCAAAAAACATAAATCAGCTCTTTTAGTTGGAACCCGGTGACCATTAATTTCAGGCTGAGGCATTATTGTTATTCTCTTCATACCGTGCAAAATATTTCCCTGGATTCTGACAAGGGGAGGAAATTTCATAGTGTTAGAAATATTACTGGGAGCATCTTGTTCCGACTGGATTCAGATCTCTGTTATTTTGGCATTCTCTTCTGCTTTTCAAATTGCTGTTATTTGAAAGTTACTAACAATGGAAGAGTGCATCTGATCGCTTGGGAAGGCAGCTACAATGCACAACTGTTCCTCCTACAGATGTTAAGCTGCTGCTCAAGGTCATAAAACATTTGAATGTCATTTCTTGAATAAGTGCTCATGCTCTGAGGTGGAGGGTTAGCTCACGCAGGTCATACAGTTCAGCAACTCTAAGTTCAGTCCAGAATTTCTGCACTGGAGGCATCCTTACCATTTTCTATAATTATTATTTTCCTTTATATTATACCATTATGATAGACTGCAAATTTTTCTGTGATTTTTTTTTTCCTTGTGGGATAAGTGCTATATAGAGACACCTGGCGCAAACTGAATAAGTTACATGGAGTTGTAGCAGTAGCACATCCTTTGTGTTGCACTCTGCTTAGCTTAGCTTGGCTAATTTGCTCTATTAAGTGTCTCTGTAAATTGTAGTGCCTGCAGTAGTTGTGGCACTTTACATGGCGTCATCTGGAAATCCCTCTATGTAGCCTTGCTCTCAGAACTGCTACGTTACACCCCTGAGGTTGTGTACTTCTTCTGTCCAGTAATTTTGAGTCACTAGCACAGCTTAAGTTGAGAATAATATAAATCCTTGGGCATTATAAAACATGAATGTCCCTTTGTAACTGCTCTCCCAGACCAGCATTTGACTTATTTGCTAGCAGTTATTTTATATAAGGTCAACTGCTGTTGCCTTTGCTAAGATTTTGTTGCCTCCGTGAAAAGCCCTGGATTTACCACGAGTAGAAATAAAACTACCAAAATACTTGTGTTGTTATGCTTTAGGTTTCGTGGTAGGTTGGGTAACACACATGTATATTAGGCTACATTTTCTGAAAGCATGAACAAGGTCACAAAGAGATATGCAGACGCACAGATCCTCCAAGTTTTCTAAGATATGCAAAACCCTGCCATCATTCTGTGGGATCAGCAGTGCAAGAGAAGCCTACGGTGATGAGGAGCCAATATGCAGGCCTCAGGGAGCCCCTACTTTCACATTTGGTGTGAATTCCAAAGCTTGCCTGTTGTGCTGTTATTTATTCCTGCTGGTCATAATGAAGGGGGAAAGGAACAAGTATCATGTTCACAAATTTGGTTCTTGAATCCTTGGCAGAAATTTTGAGATCACAGCTCTTCTGTCCTCTGAAATGCTTTCACTTGGAGAAGTTGTATGATGTGGTGGAATTTCTTTCTTCCTTATATCTGTGTTGGCTAAAACAAGACAGAGGAGCTTGAAAAGGCTCACCCTCCTCAAGGAATGCTATCTGATTCGTAAGCATTCCTAGAGGTTAAGGCTGGTGACTATCAAGAAAGCAAATACTTCACGCAAGGGTAAGTCCTCTAATTGTGTTTGTGTTGAATAGCTGCCAGATCCCCATGTCAGGATGTCTGCAGTCACGGCTCTGATCTCACCATTCCTTCCTAGGCTGTTGCACAATTGTGTTGCGTGTTTGTGGTAGGGGAGAAAGTTGGAGAGCTGAGCTATGAAACCATCTCGGGGAAGGAAGCCATGTTTTATTTTAGTTGCTTGGTTTGGATAAAAGCCTGTAGGAGATTGAATAACATATAAAAACATAATGTGGCCCATTCATGGAAACCAAACCTGGTCTTCTGTGCAGATATGTGAAATATGAGGTTTAATACGCAGGGTGGAAAAGGAAATGTCAGTGAAAATGTGTTCACTGGCATAGTAGAAATCCTAATATACACAAGTGATAACTCACTGCCTGTTCTATGGCGAATCTCATCTGTAGTTGCAGGGTCTGTTGGGCCTAGAATTGCAAATACAATGAGGGAGCATTTGGAAAGCTTGTTGTGAATCTACCCTTCTTGTAAATCACTTCAAGATCTTTTGTGGAAGTCAATTGAGACAAAACAGTGACAAATAACAGGTTAATTGTAAAAACAGAAAGAGACTTGGAGGTACTGCGGGCCATGAGCTTAGCAATAGCTAAAGAAGGAAGGAATATCACAGTTCCGTCCAGCCAGAGCAGAGGAGTTTGTGGGACTCTGAGCACATGTAAGAGTTGAAGGCTGCCCTGGTTAAACAAACATTCTGTTCCTGAGAGAAGACAGCAGTTGCCTTAGCCACAGAAATGTTAATTCAAAGTAATATCCTGATTACTCTCAGAACTATAAATCTTTTTTAGATGATCAAGTTGTGCATTACTGCTCTTTGTTTAGAACAAAGCAAATTTCACAGAAGTCTAATTTTACTACTGAAAAAATAGTAGGCTGGGTGGATCTATGACTATCATGTCATCTGACATAATAAAAGACTGTGATCTGGTAGCAATGGTTGAGGAGGATGTCAGTTCCACTTCCTAAACCAAGAACTGGAGAATTATCCAGAGCAATAAAGAACTTGTACAAATAATACTGGGGAAATCAGAAGTTAATCTGAATACCAGCTCACTTAATCTCATCGGTATGAATAGCTCCCTGCCAGCTACTCCATCACCTGAAACAGGGGTCAAGTGATACACATCAGTCAGTCCTCTCATTAAAAAAATCCACCACCACCAAATCCTACCTTCCTCTGAAAGAGAAAAAAGCCAAAACAAAACAAAACAAAACCTTCGTCTCCAAATCTCAAATATCATCGCTCCTGATAAGTACTAAAATGTCCCTCATCTCTCAATTGCACTTCATATCCTGAGCTACATAGATTAGCTGTTAGAGATAAGAATATGAAATGTAAAGTGATATTAATAATCATGTTGCAACCTGCTAGCCTCTCTCTCTGGCAGCTATGCCTTGTGTTGTTTGTGCAACCTGGTCTAGTAAATGGGGAGGTTGGTGGCCCTGCCCGGCAGGGGGGTTGGAGATTCATGATCCTTGAGGTCCCTTCCAACCCAGGCCATTCTGTGATTCTGTGATTTTGTGATTCTGTGTTGTAAATAGAGGTGGTCACTGAGTCGGCTCAGGTACATAGGATCTCACCGCATGTCATTCAGCAGCATTAGCCCACATGCACACCTTCAGGGAAAACAGTATAAGTCATCTCAGTGGAGAAATAGATTATTAAAAAAAAAAAAAAAAAAAAAAGGAACAAGCAAGACAGAGCAGGAACAAGGAGAAATACTATGTTTGTACTAGCTTCCTCTGGAGTAGGAAAAGAAAATTTGTCAGCTGAAAGTGGAAGGAAGGAAAGCAAACCATAACCCTGGACTTTGAAAGGTGTCACCTAATTGACATCAAACTATACAAATTATATTTTGTTTCTTATTATCCTCACCACTTGTAGATACATATTAAAGTTTTTGCCAAGACAGTATTTTCCTGCCCTTTCTTTTTAGTATGGGTGACATTTTGCTGTCCCAAAACATAGGTAACACCTACCAGCGGTGTTAAAATACCACTTGCAGTAAGAAAAGGTTCCTGAAACAATACTGTGGTGTTTGAGTCAAACATTTGTTTTCAGAGATCTACATGGTATTTTTCTAAATTTTTGGGAAGGCACAGAAGATGACCTTTGTGCTTTTCTTGGTAACTGAGAGAAAGAAGGATTGAGTCATCTGCACTATAATGTAGAATTATTCTTTAGGTTAGAGGCTGCCCACAGAAAATCTGATTTGTTTTCCTTTCTCTAGACTTTTTTCTTCATGTGTTTTAGATTTAAACTAATGTAAACTAATTAGAAGCAAAGGAGAAGACAACTATATTTAGTTTTAATGTATTTTTAATTTTATTTTGTAATATAGAAGCAGAGGTTATTTCCTGAAATTGACCAAGGTATTCTTAGCTTGTTTTCTTGACTTCACACTTAGATAAAAATACTGTAAACTGAAATCACTTGGGAAAAATGCCTTCTTCACACTCAAATTGTTATTCATCATCACTCTACCTAAGAAAAAAATACCACATGTATTTGAATGAGCCACCGGTAACTTAAATTTAAATGATTCTACAATTGACAGGAAAGGCCTTCTGTGGAACAGCTGCCTTTAGCAGTGTATGTGTGTTTATATTCATGAAAAGTCTACAGCCAAACTAGAAGCAATTCAAAATGACTGTAGTGAAACTTTGCTCTTTTAAGAAATTATATGGTCAAAGGAAAAAAAAAAAAAAAAAGGAGAAACATATAAAATCGGTTAATTTAGATTGTTATTTGTGGAGAACAGATTACTGTTTCACTTTGTGTTTCTCTGTGAGTTATCGCTCCTTTTTCTTTCCAAACATAAACAACCTTTCTCTCTCTTTCCACTCTTTGAATTTCAAAGGGGAGAGTGATGGGATGAAGACTTTTTTTTCAGTTGAAATGCCGAGACAGTAATGAAAGAAAATATTCTATGCATTCTTGGAAAGCCAAACACCTGCTATTGAAAGGGAAATTATGGCCAAGAAAAAGAAAAAGAAAGAAAAGGAAAAAGGAACAGGTGCAGTTAATGGGCCAGACTAAAGTATCATGGGAGATTTTCAAATCCACAGATGAATTTAGCTGTACCATTTCTAAGTATTGTTTACTTCAGTTTTCTAAGTTTGCAATTTTCCTTGAATATGAGTTTCAGGGGGAAGTCCACTTGAAATAATTGTAGATTTTTTGGAGAAAAAAGAAAAAAAACGCCATAGAATATAACAAGAATAAATGCCAGCATACACTAATTTTCCACTGTAAAAACAATACACTGGAAAATATTACCAAGCATTGTCAGTGAGAACAAGAATAGTGTAGCCTTACGCCTCTGCTTTTTATTTCATTATTTTTATTTCAAAAACGTCTTTGAATGGAGAATAAGGTCTGAGCATTTGTCCCACACAAGCAACAGGATCTTTTTTTTCCCTTTGTTTGTTTAAGAGAACCCATACTCCTACCTACACTCCCTGTGGGGAGTATTTATCTAAAGATGTACTGGAGAATAGTAAATTTATAAAAAAGTAACTCTGTCAATGCATGAAATCATTACATTATTAACTAAAATGTCTTTTAGTCCCCTGCATCCCTTCCTCCAAGGATATGCATGCATTGATAAACATGCATTGATTCTGTGAAACACGACTTTCAAAGTTTTGCAATTATACAAAAATTACTTTGTACTGTAGAATTAAAAACCCTCTACCTTATTAATGGAAAACTCATGCTCATCTCAAGGTCAAATTCACACATTGTGCTGATCAACACCCAGCAAATCCGTTTGGTTAGTTGGTGTCCATAATACTATTCTACATCTTTCATTCTTGCCCATATATATTTTGTAAGGTCTACCAGTGATATATTTTATTGACGTAGTTTTGCCTTATTCTAATGGATATAGTAAGGGAGCTTTTTTATCACATATTCTATCCTTAGCAGACTCCCTTTATATTCAATATTGATTTTTTAAAAAGTATTATTTTTTATTTTTTTATTTTTATTTTTTATTTTGTGAACAAACCTGTGTAGTCAAAAATGCTAACTGCTTTTCTTGGATTGTTTTGTTATTACTTCTGTTTTCCATGAATTCGTATGTTCTTCCAGCACAATAATGCATTGCACATGAATTCAAAGTAATATCAATAACTGTGCTGTCTATCTCTTTTGTTCCAGTGATTCACTTTACTTAGGAACATCTATGTGGATGTAGTCGTTACCCCTGAGATAATATCACACACTACATTCCTTCATAATAATGGATTTTAATTTGAAATTATGGAAAAATGAGCTGATCAAAAATAACCCATAGGCGATGGAATGAACTACATATAAAATCGTCAGCAGGTCTAAATTAATCTGTCTCTCTTTTCTACAGATCAGGGTGGATTTTTTTTTTCTTCCTTTAAAAAAAAAAACACACACAAAAATAAAAAAAACAACTGTTCTTAACGCTTGAACAAATCCCTTTTTCTTCCCCTCGATAATGTGGTTAACTGTCTGGAATGTGAGCCACTGGAAATTCTTCCCCACAGAAGAATCCCCATTAAGCTTTCAAGCAGACTTACTTCATCCCCACAGCTGCATGGATAGAAGACTTTCTAGTGCCTAAATACTTACTGTATATGTCATCCTTAAATTTAATTTTTTTTTTTTTTTTTCCCAGCCAGAGCTCTAGGAGCAGGTGCTAGCATTTTGCTTCCTTTCTGCTTCCTCTGTGGGGAACGGGCTAGAAAGAGCCAACTAATTAGAAAATTCTACAGGGAAATCAATTCTGCAAACAGCTGAGGAATGGCATTTCAGTATAATGCTCACTTTGTCTGTCAGCAGGGCCTTGGTTGACTTGACAAGTGGCAGTTCTTCCAGATGTTACACATGTTGGGATAAGACCAGAACTGCATCGTACATTGCCCATTCATGAAAAGCTGTGATGCTCCAAAAGAGTAAATAAAATAAAACTGATGTTAACGACATACTATATTGCTGTCACAAGACAACAGCATGGTATTTTAACATGTGTTTGAGGTGCAGCAATGAACTTACTTTTAGTGATTTGAGTATTGAGTGGTGTCTTTGCTTTCATTCAGGGGTAAGGCAGAGGGGTGGGGGGTTAAAGAGACGTGCAGAACCATTTAGTGTGAAAGGGCTAGATAGTCAAAGTTATGCTTGCATATTGTACACATCTAAAAAATACGTGCAGATCTGTTATGTGTCTGAGCAAAAAGCCACTTTTTTAAATAGTAGCTGGTTATGTGTACATGAGAATAGTCACATCTGCATACACAGGCTCCCTTGTTCAGAGGCACTGGTGACTTGAAGCTACAAGGATTGCCCGTTTGTAAGGAGACTGTTGTGAGATGTTCAAGGAAACAGCATTGTCTTGGAGAAGAAGAAGATTTGTCAGAGACTTTGCCAGTACCAGTTTCACCATCTTAGTATTTCTTAGTTACAGTCTAAAACTGCATTTAGCCACTTACCCCATCTTAAGTGATGTGTCAGGTTCTCAGATCTCTTCTCAAGGCAGCCATAGACCTCTGCAACACTCAAGCCAAGAACAGCATAAAAAGCACAGTCCTCTTCCCAACCACATTCCTTATCTGTTCCTTCCAACCCCCTCCCCCCCCCCCCCCCATTTTTCCTCAAGCTATTTGTAATGTGAGGCAGTCTTCATCAGCAGACTTCTCATGTACACCATTCTCAGATAGACTTGGCATCCATTGTCTCTGTCCTGCCAGGAGATGGCCTTGGGCTTTGCTCAGCTGTGCAGAAGTATTCTCCAGACTCCAGATGTCTGGGAATTTGCTCTGGACTTAATATATAAATAAGAGCTTGTGAGCTTGTGAGTAATAAAGACCTTCTTTCCTATCTTTTTTTGGTCCAAACATGATTTTGCAATTCACATTATTATGAATATTTCTTTCTGTGGCAGCTCATTTGTTTTTCAGATGTCTTATTTTCTCTTCTTGAGCTCTATGCTGTACTCCTTATCTCCGCCATGAGTATTAGAATCCTTTTCCCGCCTGTGTCTCCTACCAACTAATTTGTCATATCTAAGAATACAGTAACTAATATGCTTGTGTACAAGTCCCGTAAAGACACATTACTTTTCTGTAGATGATAATTTCCCAATGTATTTTCCTCTTTTTTCGTGTTGGTTCTACTGTAGCATGATCGTTCACTTTCTCTTCCTTTTTTCGCTTTCACCCTTTCTCTCTTTCCATTTTTCCATTACATCTCAGATTCAGTAATACTGTGTCAAAAATCTGTTTACACTTGATTTTCTAACCTGTCTGTTCTCCCCAGCACAATTACAGTGCTTAGCACATTACACAGTATTGGATTCAAGAACTGTTTTTAATAGTAAACAATCCATATCCTATTACCAGTTCAGTATTATTCAGCGTAAGTTGTTTGAGAATTATTTGTGTACTTTTTCTATTAAAAAAAATTCAAAGCTTTGTAATGCTCATGCTGAAATGTAGCCATCTTCCAGCACTAACTGCTAAACTAACTAAAGAACATTGACTTCAAAAGAGTAATTTGCACAAATGAAGATCACTCTCGTAGCTGAAAATAATAACATTCCATCTTTTGCCTTTAAGATAAATGAAGCCAATTTCTGTACCTTTTAAATTTACTTGACGTGATAACAATTACAGGTTTCCAAATGAGATATAATTTCTTGTGAAGCCATTGAAATTAAATCACTACTAAGTATTAACACCTTCCTTTTATCTAGTTAATCATTGAAAAAAAGCAAACAAAACCTCTTTCCATGTTTTGACTGATTTCTATAGCTACATGTGTTAAGAAATTGAAAGGATTAAAAAGTGCAACCTCAAAAAGAGGTGCATGGACTCTAAAATGTAAGCAATTTGCTAATTCCAAGACCTGTTTTTGTTAGAGAGGCCCTTGTCTCCCCACATGTGGAAGATTTGCTTTGCAGTCACATTTTCAGAACTAATTGACTTTTTAATTTTTAAGTCCTAAATGTATCACTGCTTGGCCGTTTTCCAAAATGCATTGTAATATATCTGATGCATGTATTATGAAAATTTGTCAAGTGGTCCATGTTTAAAACAAAAGTGTGTTTGCATTTAAGGATAAAATTGCATTATTAAATATTATCATCACCTATTCTTCCCAGAATTACAACTTTTATTGCAGAATACTTAGTAATTACAGGAACACTGCCAGCTGAAATTTTTGAAGTGATTGTCAAATGCTAAATAAAATGGAAAAGGTTTGATATTTATTTTATGTAAATGTCCAGCTAGATTGTCTTTATACATTGCCTACATAAAAATTCTTAGTGATTTAATTTTCTATTTATTGGCATTCAGATTTTCAAAACACCAACCGAGTTGATGCGGAAATTTCTTTTTCTTCCAATGTGTGTCAATGGATTAAATCCTAAAAGAAAAAAAAAGAAAAAAAAGAAAAAAGCTATATTACTTCCATGATTTTTCATTAGTATGATTTGCATTACATGGATTTTTATACCGGATTTTTTTTTTTAATCCAACAAGAATAAACATTGACTGTATGTAGTTAGGAACCAAAAAATGTAATTAAAGGAAAAAGCTGCACCTGCCTATAGACGTTGTTGAGTAATTGCATGCTGACACCATTAGCTTAGTGGTACAGCAGATGAATCTTTATGATTTATTTTCTACAGGGCAATAGAGATAGAGCAGCGTGAATAAGGATGTTTTCTTGTGATGGTCATCAGAAAGACTGGAGGGGTCAATCTGGAAGAAAGACATCTCTTTCTTGTGAGGGCATGGGAGCATGTGGGGTTGTGAGGATGACAAGAAGGTCAGGTGAGCCAGGTGGTGAATTCAAAACTAACTTCCAATTAATAAAAATATTTCACAGCGCATGTTTCCTTTGGAGTAGAGCAAGATGCTTTGTCTTGTCCTTGTGTGTTCAAAAGAACTGAGCTTCCATTTTGTTTTTGAGATGTCCCCTTTAAAAATGTAAGTCTATTTCAAAATGGCAATGCTGGTTTAAAAATTCAAAGTTTGCTTTCTTACTTTTGCCTCAAAGCAACGTAGTTCACTTATCGTAGTTTTGGGAACAAAACTACTCACAGAATTTGTTGTAAAAGGATTTAGTGTGTCTCACACTCCACTTTTCAATTAATTTTGTAGTTATCAAGAAATGCCATCCATCTCTACCTGTGGTGTTTATTTTGCAGTATATAGATACATTTTGGTTGTGTGTTTGTCACACATATTGCAGGAGTTAATAAACAAAACCAGTTTGATTTATGACTTGTTTTGTTTGGATGAGTTGATGAATGAGAATACTGTATATGTTTTTACTTAAATTCTTTTTTTTTTTTTTTTTTTACTCCCAAGGATATCACTATCTAAAACAAATTGAGAATTTTGTTTAGAAAGTTTGTGCACACCTTTTATTATTGCGTCTACTCTTGAGACAAGCTTGCATCTGTGGTAAATATTTACAGGGATGGTTTCCAAAGCTTGGAATAGAAATTTAAATTGTCACACTGTCCCTAAGCTTTAACATACGCTTGGCTTAATATTACATTACAATTTTAACATACATTCTACATTTTACATAATAGACACATCTCTGCAAAAAATTTAAACCTTTTCTTGGTACATTATTGCAATGGCTGCAGATAACACTCCTGGTTGGATTTCATGGTCTTCCGTAACGTCAACATTCATAAAACATTTTATCTACTACTACAACTGTTCTAAAATTTTTTTTCTCCAACTGTTCTAAAAATATAAGTGTTACTCATTTCTCTGAAGTCCCTTCAATTGTTTATTGGTAAGCATTGTCTGGAAAGGAAGGAAGTGTAAGGAGATGGCAGGAGTAAATCAATATTTTATTGCAGTGAAATGCTTGTGCTATTCCAGATAGTCAGTTTTACTTATAACCTCCTCAACTTCAGTGCTATCCATTGCAGTCGCTCCAGAATGAAAGACTGCCTCATCCCTGCTGCTAGTTTCTTGTGGTGGAGCGCGGATGAAAAAAAACAGGCAGATATTTCGTTTCATTTTCTGACTGAATGTTTTGAAAGTGAGAAGCTGGGCCCCCTTTCCCAGAGCAGTAGGTAAGGCATGCTAACTTTCTGCTCTTCTTCCATTTGCAGAAATAATGCCTGCCTCAGACATAATATGTCAGGAGTTCTGAGGACAGGTTGCTTTAGGCCTTGCAAGTTTTATGGGTCTTCTCATCTAAGCTGCTGAGGAGACTTTTGAAAATGGACCTTCAGATGATTCATACACAGTAAATCTCTTCAGAACCTTGCCAGTGTTTTTAAAACAGCATAAATGGAGTACAGGGAAAAGTGGTGGATGTTGGTGAGGGAGGCTACCCTAATTCCTCTGCAAATAACTCATCTCCCTTGCAGAAGTCCATGGGAGGTATTAGTATTAGCAGATGCTGAGCATGTTCCCATTGCTACTAATATCAGTGCATATTTGTTAGCTTTAAGAAAATTCCTTAGATATAGATGTTGACAATCATAGCTATTAGAAATACGTTGCTAAACATGAACAGGAGCAAGTACCTTAATACTTAGATGGTGTTTGAATAATAATAATAAAAAAAATAGTTCCTCAAAAGACCAAGTTTCTTTTGCCATCAGTCAGTAAAATTTTTACTGTTGACTCCTACAGAAGCACATTAGGCTAGTATTAACTGCTTCTGAAATCCCACCCTTAATCCTGGCCTTTTTGTATGCCAGATAGATAAACAATGATCTTTGAAACCCACTTAGCCTCCCCGCTTTTCCAAATGGTAGGAAAAAAATGGAAATTTCTGACCCTCAGCCCAACTGAAATCAAGAAAAGAGGTCCATATTTGTTTTTTGTAGCCCATCTAGAAAACAAGACTGGAAAGTAGATGAATATAAAATGATTTCTGAGACATATGGCAGATAGCAATTTTTTCAGAAGTTTGCTCAGAAAAATGGTTGTGTAGATGCTCGGTTTGAGTAAGACCATTTGTTGCCAGGAGTGGGACAAAAGTGATTGCCAGTTGGTGACATTCATCCTTTCTACTCATATTTTCTTGCTTATGACTCCCAGAATGTTTGGTGGAAATGGCAATTAGTATTTTGCTTGCATTTTTACAACTAAAGCACAGGAGATTAAAGTGAAGATATGAAAATACGCATTCTTGAAAAGTTATGTTCCTGGAAATGAGAGAGATGAGCTGACAGGGAAACCTGATGCTCAGAACCATGTGAAGAGTCTGCAGATACTCAGACTTTAAAACTTCTTACTTAGGATACTAAACTATGCATTAAGTGACTGCCCCAAACTTTTATGACATGCATAGGAAGAGGGCAGGAATACAAAGAACATATAAAATATTCAATAACCTATCCCAAATACTAGATCAGACATTATATTCTTTGTTTTCATTTAGGGAAAATATCTATATGGCCTGAATTCCTATCAGTTTTATTGATTTTTTTCTTTTTAAACAGAAACTTGTAATCCGAGGAACAGTTTTTATGTACCCAAAATGTCTTGAACTGGGTTGTTACTGAGGAAACTAGAAAAAACTGCAAGTCTTGACACTTTGCTTTACATCATCAGTGTTTCAAAGATTGAGTAACTACTCATCGTTTGGTTCCATTCACAAGTAATTTTTAGGTAACACCATACACAGTCATACAGGATTTGTCCAGAAGTCGATGAGTTCTTTCATTGCCAAAAACTTTGGTCAGCATGAAGTGGAATGAAGTTGAGTACAGGAAGGAAATTGTTATTGATACCAAAAGATTTTGAGGCCTCAGCCATCATAAGACACAACAGAACATTTCTTCCTTTCTATTGGAAGGCATGTGATTATAGACATGCCAAAAAATGCTAATAAATATTTCAAGAAGATGTTTGGCTTCTCAAAACTACCTCTGCCATCAGGACCCTTGCTAGACATAAGCGGAGTATCAAATTGTTGGGATTTTTTTTTTAGATGAAAAGAAGTCATAGATGTAAAAAGGGTAACATTTATGTCTTAGTCTGCTGATGTCTGCTTCACTACTAAATGTCTTTATATCCTCAAAAGACACTTTTGTAAAAGAAACATAAACTCCAAAGAATGTTGGTAAGCTCTTCTTTTTTATTTAAGTGGGTAAGTATAATGCTGGATATACCTGATTAGGTTGTCAGAGTCTAGGATTTTTAAGATAAACTCAGGTTCCAGAAAAATATCAATCTATTCCTCAAATTATTTTTTAAATGCAACACTTAAAAGACAAACAGATCTACACATGTAATGCATATGCAAAGGCTTTTTCAAGTGAGCTGTAGAAATTTAAGTGTGGCAATAAATGCATGGGTTTAGCCCTCTCAGTAGTAGTCTTGCTTTCAGCTGGAAATGATGATATCATGTATAAAACATTTGCTTATCTAAAACATGTTCATAAGCTAGACTTCAGTGAAGCCATTTTTAGAACTTTATTGTCATGCTTATTCCAACTTAAAATGATTTATTATGTACAAGATTTTCAAAATAACAGCAGAATTCTTTTGCTAGTGTAACTGAACAATCTTTTGTATAAGTCAGAGTGTAGAACAAAAGAAGAAGAAGTGTTGGGCATCGATAAGACATTCAGAAAATGATAGCATAGGGGAAAATTGATAGATGTTAAGTATCTTGGCTATTCTTAACTGTTATGTCAGTGGAAGCGACCGTTTTTTGTTTGGTTTTTCTCAGTACAGCTCATTGTTATTGGTATTTAGCATTTGAAGAATGTTAAGTAAGTGGAAGCTAATACTAATTAATTACTATTTAATCAGTTAATATTTGAAAGGAATAGCTATACATGCAAGAAATCCAGAGCTAAATCTGCAAAGAATACAGTGCTTCACCTAACTTGAAGGCATCCTGCTAGCTAGTAAGAATTTTTGCTCAAAGTTTAGGCATTTTGCATTGCTTGATGAATGCAGAAGAGGAGCTGAGTCAGCTCAGAGTAATATAATTTAAGTAAATTAGTGCAATCAGCATTCAAACATGGGGTCATATACATAGGAAGATAGAATATTAACCCAGAGACCAGTCAAAAATCAACTCTCTTCATACATACCACAAAGAATACTGTCTCAGTATGTAGGACAAAATGATAGTAAGTACTTCTGTCTCTTCTGAAATTTTCTGCTAAGTTCAGAAAAAAACGTGGAAGATACCATTGTCTGATGACAAAAACATTAAGGAAGATGATAAAAGGAAAAAGAACAACAGCAAAATCCTTTACTTCATATGCTTTCTTAGGGGAGCACAGATGTGCAAACTGGCAGAGAGGTCAGATTGTTTTGACTATTTCTGCAGTGAGTTGAGCTGTAATGGCCTGGCAGAGTGAGGAATCACTGCTAAAGCAGACGCATATCACATAGAGAGGTACCATTCTGCTGCTATTTCATGAGAGCAAATAGTTGAATGTTTGTGTGAACGTGGGGCTGGAGAGGCTCCCTGTTTACGACCAGCTACGGATGTCTGTGGAACGTTGCTCTGGAGGAATTCACAATGAGATTTCCAGCAGGAAACACAAATGCTAAGCAGATGTGTTTTCTTCCAGACTAAACCTTTTGACTCAGATTGGCAGAAAATCTTCACTTTATCCACTTTAAGATTTTTAAGACAAAAATCACAAAACAATGACTTCTCAGCCCTTTTAACAAAGACTGGAAGCTACTGAGAAGTTATGTAGATCTACGTATCCCTGAGAGCACACAGACTGCTCATTGAATCTGCTCAATCATCTCATTCTGCATTTAACTTAAAAAATGCAAAGCAAGGCAAAGAAAGAAACCCAGCCCCCAAAAGCAAGTAGCACTCCTGCTCAGAGGATGTTCAAGGGAGTTGTTCCAACTTGATCTTTCTCTCACATACCCTTTAAGGGAGGAAATACTTTTGGAGGAAGCAAACTGGAAAAGATCACAAAGATCCTGCCACATAGATTTCCTGGTGTTATTCTGTAGAGGAAGAGGCAAAAGTTCTTTCCTCAAATTCCTTTTCCCATGTAAACAGTGGGAAGAATATTATCTTTTGTTAATTTTTTATTTTGCTTATTTGCTGTAAACTGCAAAACATGCTATATAAAAATGCCATTTATTAATCATGACTGTGTTGTGTTCTATAACAAAAATGATCCCTTGGGACCATATTTGTTATATATGCTGAAATGTACTGTTAGCTAAGTGGCCTTATCTATAATTCAGAAAATCTTTGTGTGCTTTGGAAGACCGTTTGGCAAACTGTGCAAGGAAGTCATTTAGTTATCTGGCTGCATTAAAGATGAAATCAATTTAAGATGAATTAATACTTCTAGAAAAGTGATACGAAAAAAAACAACCTAAACTCTTGGCTTTGAAAGAAGTAATTAGCCAGTACTACAAGAGCCTTGGTGAGTACACATTCAGATGTCCTTTAGTGGATGCAGAGGAGCAATTTAAGAAATGACTGTCTGCAACTCTCAATTCCTACTTTCTAGCTTCTAACTCTCAATTCTACTTTCATACCACATCTACAGTTGAGATGTGGTCTGTACTCTAGCAAGTACTTCTAGCCCATGTCAGTGACAAAATAGCCAGATTAGTTTAAATCACTGTCTTGGATGATTTAGGAGCAGAGAACAAATCACTTTCAAATGATGTGAGATTTCATGTCAGTTTTTGATTCCCTGTCTCCTTCTTGTTGCTACATGGACAAGAGAATGTTGTGGAGAGGATATTGCAAACCATCTGAAGGTAAAGCTCCAAATGAGAATGAATTCCATTCCAGAAGGTTCAGGTTCATAACATGAATTTAGTGTATAGAGGATACACTGTGAAGTTATAGTTAAATGAACATGCAGGTTTTTTTCCACAAGCATTTATTTCAAGTAATTTGTAATACAGTAATAAATCTCTGTGATTTTATTTCTTGCTCAACAGGACATTGGACATTGCTAATCTGTTTAATGTATGTAACTTAGTATTCTATGATAAAAACAATCTATTAGTGAGCTGAGTGATAAAAAAAGCATGTCTAAAAAAAAAAATCTTAAGGACAGTCCAAAATTGTTTGCATTTATTTTAATGATATCCAAATGGTGTTCTAACTAAAGATGTTAATAATTATGATGAGCAATAAAACTCTAGAAGGAGTTAAATTTACTGGCAGGCTTTATTCTGCTAGTGTTCTGTTTGACATGATTCCATAACCTCTTCCCTTCAATAAATGTCAACTACTTTGTTTTATTTTTTTTAATTTCTTGAATGTCCTAGCTGTGAAGAGAGACAGAGCATGAAAATTGTCAAGGATATATCACGTTTTGCATTCACATGCTCATGTTTTTTGTTAGGGTGACTGAAAGGCCAGAAAAGATGCTGCGGGAAGACTTCCAAGCATCAATAAATATTGAAGTTCTTTCCAACTCAATGTTTTGAAATGTCTTAGAAGTTTTAACCAAAAGGCCTTGCTATGATCAACTCTAGTAGGGGAATAAGAGTAATATTTCCACAAGAAATATTTTATTTTCAATGGTACTTTCTCCAAAAACCACCAATGGAGAAGTGGTGGGATTTGATGACAACATAGACTTTAAAAATGTAATAAACTTATCTAATGTAAAAGATGATTACAGCTTTCAAAGATATGTCCACCAACAAGAACTGCTGCAGCCAGGTGAGAAATTTCAGTGCTTTTATTTTGAAACTTGATTAGCTTGTGAAGGGTTTTTGTGATATAGTAGTCTCTGACACAAGGCACCAAGCCTTTGATGAGCTTGCCACTCAAATGTCTCTTCAAAGGTAGAATAACATGCTAAAGCAAGATTTTTGTGGTTTATTCATATCAGCTGCAGCGATTCTTCTACCCATGGTCATGGCTTTCAGTGTTCCTCTGTACTGGAGGATACTGGAGATATTCTTGTGTTTATGTGGAACACTTTTGTAAACCACACGATTCATAAATGTTATTAAAAAATTGAATCATAATGGCCTATCAGCCAGGAAAGACTCCTAAATCTTTCCTGCAGCTGAAACTGAATGAATTTGTGAACAAGTCACAGAAAGACCAGGCATGCTCTGCATTCACGCCCTGACTCACAGTATTTGATACAGAACTAGCAGAAAAAATAACAAATTAAGATGTTTGATTTCTGTACCTGTTTACACTGTTGTTAATGCAGAACCTCTAGAGGGAAATTTGGCTTTGGAAAAATCTTTATTTCAGAGTATAAACCCAGAAGGATGAGCCATGCCCTAAATATTCACTTAATCTACAGATTTTGAAAGAAACTTAGAAAATAATACGCCATTTTGCACAAGCATGAAAGATCTGTACAGCTAGATAATGAATAGCAAATGAAGCTCATTGTGATGAGTGAAATCAGATTCAAGGCAAAGTTGTTCTTGAGTGTCCTTCTCCAATGATGAAGACTGGCAGAAATAAGAAAAGCTAATAAACTTAAACTTTGACTCAGCTTTAACAGTATTTCCAAAGTCTGTTTCAAAAAATATAAACACTTTAAAGAGTAGCCAGAAACCTCATCTGCTCAGCCATCACAGATTTCTCAGCTGTGTTGAAGACATAGCAACACAAATTACCCTTGAAATTTCTATTTCAAGTCACACATTTGCCTGAGTAATATTTTTATATTTTTAGGAGAGTTCTACTAGTAGCACAAGAACTTTTTCCAGACAAGGACTTAGCTTGGGTTTATGTTAGCATATAATTTGTAAAAGTTTGTAATAAACTTGCCTTAGTGAGATTGGCAAAGATTATGGGAAGGAAAACATCACTGTTAACTTCAGGCTACTTGCTTCAATTTAGACCTCAGGTTTGCTATGTGAGCTTCAAAGCTACAGAGAATTGATGAATCATTATGTAACTAAGACCAGAATTTCCAGAGTAGTCTTTTTCAGAAATTCTGCTTTGATTGTGGATTTTGATTTTCAATATTATTGACCAGTGGCCTTACACTTATGTTGGGAAGTATACTAATAGTTTTTCATTCAGATAGGAGGAAATATGCAAGGCATATTTCGATATCTTATGCTTGAGCTGGCATCCTTCTACATACCTACTGAAGTCAAAGGTTTAAGGTGCCAACTGAAGTAAGTCTTACAAATAAACACTTAGGGAATGTTTATATAAACAGGGTAAACAGAAGAGAAAAATATCAGTATGAATGCTAGTGGTCAGTCTTAAATTACTACTCTTCTCAGGCCAGTTTTTATACTCGGATATAGGGCCATCATTATTTTTCCAATGCTTTTCAACTTGTGGTAAGATATAATTTCCTCTCTGCAGTAACTAAAGCAACAATCTGTTTAGCTGTATTAGGAAACTAATCTTGTTAATAAATGATGAAAGGAAACAAGGCAAGGACCTATTTGCCAAATTTTTTCTGTAGAAGAATTAAGTTTTTCCAGGGTCCCTCTTTTGTCCGCACTGAGCAGCTTCTCTGCTCTGGGTGAAGTTTGTATATCCTTGGTACAACTCAAAAGCTTGAAAATTAAAGCATGCATCAATGTCTTTGAAAATAGATTTTAGTAACTATTGTGATAATGTTTGTTGTTGTTGTTTGTTTGTTTTTTGTGTGTATTCTACTGTTTAAAACATGTAGATGTTTTGGTCAAATTCGAGTACGTCACTGAGATACTGAGCAAGCTCAAAACAGAACAGCTGATTGCTTTGAAGAGCCAACACTTGAAATTACTTAAAGGTATGATTCTTCATGTTCTCCCAAAATGAAGCTTAGTCTATGCTTTAACTATCTTGAAAGCTACTGTTCCAAGGTGATGGTGATGAATAATCTTGAACTGAAAAAAAGCTGTTGGTATATATCAAATAAATATTTAATTATAACAAATGGTGGCATTCTGGTAACTAACTGGAAGTTTTGTCTTTAATGATTTTCATGAAATAGTGTGTAAGTAAAATAAAGCATTGGAAAAAAACCAAAAAAAATCCAGTTTTAGAGGTGTAAGAGATGAAGAGATCCACTGCCAAATGAGAATAAATGCTTACTGAAAATGCTTACTAATGCAACTAAGTTGAATGAACTAAATGTGAGAATTCATAAACATTTGGTTAAGCTGCACTCTATTCTTGTTGACACAGAAGAAATAACTGTTTCCCTATTATCTCTGTTTGGAAAACCATTTATTAATGCCAAAATCAATAGCATCTCAATGAGTCAAAAATTATAACATCATTTGAACAATCAGTTACATATAAGAAAGTGACAATGGGGGCAAACAGAACAAAACTTCTTCCAACTTGCTGAAAAGTTTATTAGAAGTACTTCCTTTTTTGTAAGTGTATCATAAGAATGATGAAACCGGTGGTACAGAAGAACAGCTAAAGGTAGGTGGAAAGAAAAGTGAATAACTGAGCTTCTCATGATCACAGTGCTTAACAAAGCTGGAAATAGTAGCTCCTCCTACAAGTCATTGTCTCAGAAGGCTCTATTCTTTCTTTAAAGAAACAAATTCATTGAAAAAAGCATTTAAGAACAGCATTGCCCATGTGTCCAGTAGTATTTGTTATGAATAACTACAATAGTACAAACTGAAAGTCTACTGAATGTAAAGAGGCTTTCACACTATTTTCTAGGCTATTACTTCGAAGAAAAATGTTACACACATTGATTCATTTAAGAAATTACTTCTGGGATCAATGGCCTTGATCCAGGATTGTAAGAATGATAACCTTATTGCGTGATATTTAAGCAAGGGGTAACTTTTTCACTGCTCTCAAAAGGGTGCTGGTTTCCCAAGGACAAGTCAACTCGTTGGACAAATATGATGAGAGTTCTGAATGTGGAAAATGCTTATAGTCTACATTATATGTGGGTAGCGCATAGAGTTGAAATCAAAGGTATACATTATTATAATCATAAGAAATTTTAAATGAATGAGCTTACATTCCTCATTACTGTTTCAATCTCAGCCACCACACGCTCTGAAATCTTCCGAACAAAAATCATAAACGATAATCTCAGCCATATTTGAGACAAGACCTTTACCTTACTAGCTGCTTGTATTAGCTGTTTTTTAGCTCTCCAGAGCCTGTGTTTTATTTGGAAAAGCTAAGTATTATTTCAGTACCAACAATAATAAAGGCTTACAGAGAAAATGGTGTTCTTTACAGAATGTGTGACACAAGCAGTGGTGTCTAAAGCTCGTGCAGATGGAAGGAGTGGAATGTGGGATCCTGGAAAGGGCTGAGAGGGGAATTGAAAACCTAGAGATATATGTGTTTGTTTGTATATGTGTCTACATATGCCAGCTAAACTACTGTTTATTTGGATGTTTCAGCTTCCTTCATGCTAGGTACTGTTTTGATTTCAGTCATCTCCTTCTGGGTCTTTTCATTCAAATAGAGACATTTATTTATTTTTTTAAGGGCATTGCATGTTCTCCATTAAATAGAGGCCATGCCACAAGCAAAGCTAGCCAGCTTCTGCCAAAAAATGTGCAGGTCACAGTTTTTATTGGCACTTGCTCTCTGATTTGGTTCCCGTAGCTTATTAGCTACAAAAATTGCCTTGGCTATAATTATTTTCCACCTAAGAACAAAAACAGATAAATCCAGGTAAAATGAAGCTACCAACAATCATCTGTAATGTTTTCTCCAGTGCTAACTGTAAGTTAGGCTTTCCATTTTCTCAGAGATATCATACATATCTGTTGAACCTGCTTGTATCTTCTCCTTCACCCCACTCTAGACACTGTTGGGGATAAAGCAGCCACTTTCCTAGATTTGATTCCTGAAATCACTCTGTTTCCTATTCTGTAGTGGCTCTTTTGTTTGGTATGTGTTTAGTTCCAGTGTGAATAGGGCACCTTTTGTATGGTTCTGGAAGCATGTGACCAGCCATGCAGTCTCGGTGAAACAACCAGTTTTCTTTCTTTTTTTGGCTTATATTTCTGTAGATATTTACTGGCCTAAATATCTTCCTCTTTACAGCACTCTTCTACCAAAGAGACAGAAGACAGCTTTCATATTCTCGAGTCATCCTACAAAGTCCTGCGTGAAATAGACTACTGCAGCCTACAGGCATCATAGAAATATTTCAGTCAAGACCACAAGTTCCACTCTTGCCCCTATGCTTATGCTAATGTGCACGATCTCTTTGATGAACAGCAGCAAGGAGACTGGATAGCTTGAGGTGTAATTGATGGGATGCTGAAGGTCTGGCTGTTGTTTTGGTGGTTATTTTTATAGATTATAAAGGAACTGACCATGCAGTGCTACCTCAACTTGTGGCTGAATCTAACAGCTTCATGGACTCAGCCCTCCATTTAGCCCATTTGGTCAAATTAGGCTGGTGGTAACTGAAAGCTGTGACCAGCTGATGGCTATGTTGAATGATAGCTTGTGGAAATCTCCTTAGTGGACTCAGACCAAATTTTACTGACAGAATCTCACTATCTCCAAGCAAATTCCTCCAAAATAAATGCTAACTCGAGGCTCAGGGGCAACCACAGGTTTAAAGACAAGGAGGGTGAACTTGTGTCTTCTCTAGAAGTATTGTCTGTAAGCCAGCAATGAAGTGAAAAAAAGGCACATTTGTGTCAGCACCACCCAGGCTGTCAATAAAGAACTCCTGCCCTCAGAACTATCAAATCAAATTCATATGAATTTCCCACTCTTCCAAAACCACTTTCCCACAGGGAAGAAGGGATCACAAAATTAAACAGCATTCCCTTCTTCTCACATCTTTGTAATCTGCAAGCACTGTGCCTGTCACAGTGCTCCCAGGAGGTTTCCTTAACCATAATGTCTCATCTCTGCAAACAGCTGTTTCCCTTTTGCACAAGAGTTCTTGGAGATATGCTTCACTTATCAGAACTATACCACTGAAAAGCTGGTAAATAACCAAGTTCTGTTGGAAAGATGAAATCGCACTGCAGATAGATGGATTTGCTTAACCTATAAAATAATTCTGAGATAGCTATTGTTTTGGCAAAATTCTAAAATGTAACAAAGTTTGATTGTTCTTGGCTTCTCCTAATTTGCTTACTTTGGGGTAATAGCTGGCCTTCAATATGCATGTTAGTCTCGTTACTGTTAAGTTAAATATATACACACATATCTAAGAGAGGTTTGACCATTTACTGTCAGTGTTCCAAGGTTAGCTGAAGTCTGGACCTATTACTTTCTCTGTGCTCCACTAATTGAGACCAAGGCTTATGCAAGACTTCCTTGGGGATCACAGGGTCTGAGGTTTTTATAGTCCACAAGGCTAAAATTCAAATATGAACCACAGCTGTTTGGATGGAAGTCCTGGACCTCATCCTTTTGAACTATAGTGACCTGCTCAGCCTTGCCATCATGTGAAACTCAGAAATCCCTGCACAGATGATGACTGGGATGTGAAAATTGCCTGCCAAGCAGACCTGGGTAAAGTGATTGGTTTACAGTGCTCTGGGATTTGCAGGTGGAAGGACTGCTCTCTCACTCTCCTCTGCTACCCTCTTCCCTTCCATTTCTGTACATATCATTCTTTTATATATATATATATATATATATGCAGATTTGATTCCACATTCACCACCCAAACAGCTGAATTGATGTTCCTATTGAAGATGGTGAAGTTCCTCCCTTCTGCCAAGTACAGTTATTTTTATGAGTCCCCAGTAAGAGGTAAAGTAAGAGAAACAGGGTGTGGGATAAACTAGTTAATCTATTTAAATAGGGATAGACCTCTAGCGCCCTAACACTTAAATACTTTGTCTTCACTCGGCTGTGCTATATTTTAACTGGGGACTACAACCAGGACAAACAAGCGTGGCCTTTTCCTACTGTGGATTGTCATGCGAAAATACTTGTGAAGGGGTGGAGTAAACATTTTTGGGGATCACACTGCAAGAGGAGATATATGGGAACTCACTGTGATGCAAAAGGAAATCATGTGTTACTCCACAGATGATGTGATTGGCATTGTGAGCTCAGATGCGTAAAGACTATCGAGGCAAAAAAATCAAGATTGAAGCAGAATGAAATACTCCTTTCTTCGGTAAGTCAGTGGGAGTCATAAATACTTCTGCATCAGCTAGGAAAGCTACAAAAAACTAAATCACAACTCTATTTTCATGCTGATGCATGCACTTTAAAGTAATATATATAAAAATGCCTTCCTTTTGGCATAACTGCAATTACATAAATATTTAGATTTATACTAATAAGTAATTTTGCAGAAGTTTAAAATGATAGGCTGCGTGATAGCTATTTAAGGGGATGGGCAGCCCACCTTCCAGTGGCCACAGTGACTTCCATCAAGTCGTAATTGCAGGAGAGGGTGCTTCTGGAAATTAATGGTGAATCTTATATTCCCTTGCATTTAGAATCCAAATCTATTATTTCATTACTACTGTTAATTATATAACAATCATATAATAATTATAAAAATAATTATATAATAACTATGTCTGAATAAATAATAAGCATTTTCAATATTAATGACTGCCTAGCAAGCAAGGCAAAGCAGATCTTAATCTGGTTTGAGTTTCTATCCTTACACATTCATTTTACTCTTGCAAAGCATATTAAATACTATGGAATGTATAAAAAAGGCCACAATTTCTTCTCTATTGGTATACTGAAAGTCTTTGTGTGTCCAAGGTAATAGGAATTCCCACATTCGTGCTTACTGTAAAATACAGCAAGCAAAAGCTAGATAAATTCTGTTTAATATGGAAATAATTTTGGCTGCATCTTTGGCTTTGTATGACATGGAAACTGGTGATTGTTTATGCTTTCCTACTTTTTTTGGTCTGCATTAAAATCCCACATGAGAAACAAATTTTTCTCTAGGAACAAAATGTTACTTTTTTGGGACTGAGTTCTAATAAGCTGGGTAGTACGTCTGCTTCTTTTCAGCTGGGAAATTGCAATGCATATAAAATCCAGATGGATAACACATGAGGCTGGAAGCAGCCTTGGCCAATCAGCCACGTCACTTGATTAAAAGAAACCTATAATAATTTAAGTAAAAATAGTACCCTAACAAAGTAACAGAGCAACAAACTGGCTGCAGCATGCGATTTCATCACAGTTCCAATATTGCTTTACTTTTGCTGGTTGGTCCTTTCATATCTTATTGTAAATTAACCTATTTGCATTAAGCGTGCATGGAACTTGTGATTAAAGCCCCAAAATGTCAGTGATGGAAGATACATGATAAGCAGGATGAGGGGGGAAATCCATCACCAGACTACAGAAGGCCACAAGAACCTATTGCTCTTAGGGCAGTGGTGCACTTGAAGAACTCAGCTGAGAGTTTTGCCATGAGGAATCACCTACCCTGGCACGTGCCACACTAGTGCAGACCAGTACTTTTTGTATGGATTTTGTCTGTGACTGTCAGAAAGCAAGTAAGTGCATCAATGCAATTACAAGGTCACTCTGCGGAAAAACTCCTGAGTATCCCGCGAGATGCAGCAGATTTGTGGGTGAGACTGTCTAAGGCAGCCTGTGAAGAAGTCACAGACAGGACTTGCAGAGGGATGGAGCCACATCTGGAATCCCTGTGGGCAATTGAAGGAATGTTTATTATTCTTTGTTTATTATTTTGAGTGTGTACTCTCCCTCTTCCTTTCTTTGTCTCTCTTTGTTATTTGTGTAATAAAATTCCTCTAGGCATACAAAGTAAGTAAGTCATCTGGAATTGTGCAGTTCCCTCTGCCAGGAAGCTGGAAAAGCCTCTCGTGCAGAGACAAAAGTATGGGCTCATCTCAAACACTGAGAAATTACAGAAATATTCACCATTTGCCTTTGAGTTATATTTACATAGGAAAGAACTGTGGCAAATACGTGTGCTTCTTGCTGTTAAAAAAAATTGGCTTTTATCCTGCCCAAGGTGTTGTGTTTATTTAAAAGTTGTTGAGAAATAATTTGTACATTCTAAAATAAAGCATGCAAAATACATTAAAAGGGCCCAGTGACAAAGTTGTTTTTTTTTTTTTTGCCAGTGGGTGTGGAGAAGGAAAAGGAAATGAGTAAGTAGAGAGGAGCGTCTTTATGGCCACATGGCTAGTGAAAATTTCTATTTATTCTTTGGGGAAAAAGCAAAGTAGCTGCATAGTTGCTGGTTGGATAGGTGCCGGGACTATTTTTATTGGCAGGCAGCTCTGAGTGGCTGAAAGGCGGTCATTAACACTCTGACACAAAGTGCTGACAGGGCGATTATAAGATTAACACCCTATGTTATATTAACAGTGTCAAAACCTCCCCGTACCTGTCAGTGAGAAATAATGGCACGAAGGAAAACATTATAGACATGCTGAGACTTTAGCATTGAAATACCATGCAGCTATTCACTTTTTGAAATTGATCTAAATATCTAGATGACCTACTGAAGGCTCATAAAATAATGTGATTTAAATGGCAGCTTCACCAAATCAAAAAATGAATGCAAAAGTTAAGCCGCCCAGCTTACTTACTCTCTTGTTGACACTTTTAGCCCTGATCTCCCTGGCAGTGGGTCTCTCACAACTGCTGCCTTTCAGTAGAGTTATGGTTTGAGATCTCATAAATTTAGGATTTGACCTTAGGACTTTTGACAAAAACAGAGCTTTTCTGGAGAATATTATTACTGGTCAAAATTCAACCTCGGTCTTTCTCCAGGACTGCTAGTCATCATAGACTGGTTTTATCAGTGAGAGCCTTTGGACCATAAGGACCAATCTGCATTTAAAATGTCTCTGCTCCACGTTCATTAGAACTGGAATAGCAAACCCTCTGGCATAGCTGTCCTGGAGAATATCCAAAGAATGGCAACGAAACCAGTGAAGTTTCTGGATCACAAGTCTTATGGAGAGCAACTGAGGGAAATGAGATTGGTCATTCTGGAGAAGGTGAGGTTCGGGGAAGACCTTATCACACTCTACAGCTGCCTAAAAGGAGGTTGTGGTGAGATGAGGGCTCTTCTCCCAGGTTTCAGTGATAGGATGAGAGATGATGACCTTAAATTGCACCAGGGGAGGTTCAAGTTGGATATTAGGGAAAATTTCTTCTCAGGAGTGGTGATGCACTGGCACAGGCTGCTCAGGGAGGCGGTAGAGTCACTGTCCCTGGAGGTGTTCAAGAAAAGGGTGGGTGTGACACTGAGGGACATAATCTAGAGCAGTCGTGGCCGTGGCTTGATGGTTGGACTAGATGATCGTAGTGGTCTTTTCAACCTTGATGATTCTATGATAGCTTCAGCTAGACTGCCTTATGCTGCCTTAAGTTCTGCCAGTTTTGATTAAGAGGATAAGCCAGGACAAAAAAAGTTCTTCCTGTAAGACTAAATCTGTACCTTCACTAGTAAAAAATATTGTTCAAGTGTTGCCAGGCAAAGCATTATTTCTGTATTTTTATTATTATATTTTATGTTGTATATGATGATAATACAGTCTATATATTTTTGTCTGTAAGACTGATAAATAAAATGCAAATTAAATATTCTTCTAATACTTTGGTTTCTAACCAAATAAAGACATGGTCAAATCACCCCACGTGCCAGGAAATGCTTCTGAGTTGCATAAGAAAGGTTTGATAGTTTTAAGTAAGTGGGATCTGGGGGGTTTACAGAATGTTGCAATGCCATCATACCTTATTGAAACCCCTTACTAGAAAAGTGTATGTAATTAACTTAGCATGTGTTACAAATGACTAAAGCTGCATCTGAAAAGTTCAAGTGTCTTGGAAGTAGATCTAACAGAAACACTTAATAACTGAACAAGGATAAAGGATGGATTAATGGCTGCAGTTTGTTTGGGGGCTACTGGAGGACAATGCCAAAAATTCACTAGTACTTTCAGAGCTTCTATGAAATGAATACCATGCCTGCGGAAAATTGAGTATTTATTATAGCAACTGTTGAGAATTGCCAAAGGTAGGGAGTTTCCAATAAATAGGATTCTAGTTCTAGGATACCGGAACAACGCGTTGAAGTATTTGTATGTGTAATTTTATTACAGCATCTGCTTTGGTTGAAACCAAGGTCTCCAGGGCAATTTTGAACTTTCAAGTTGTCTGCAGAATGAAGTGTTTTCATCTAAATATCTTTTCTACTTCAAAAAATGAGAACTCTGACTTAATTCAGAGAAAATGATGTTTAATCATGTTTTACTAATGATATGCGTGCAGTTTTCCATGATGATGAGAGTCTCAAAATACTTTCTGAAATGCTAGAAATGCCTTTAGAGATTTTTGGCATTTCACATATTTGAGTGATTTTTTCAAAACAAGGCAAAGTCAGTGCTATCAGGATAGTTGAGTATTCTGTGCTCTTAGTTACAGTCATGCCACGTGGTCATGGAAAAGACATTCAAGTGGTGAGAATTCGCATACACTGCAGTTTTCTGGGACTTCAAATAATATATAAAGACTCTGTTTACCAAATGAATATTGCTGTAGACTTCAGCTGTAAACTGTGTAAGAATAATTTTAGCCATTCAGTGAATGTATGCTTCACTCTGCTTTATTTCACCTTTCTTAGTAGTGCTGAGTGACTCTGTGGGAAATCCTGTGCCACGTTTATATATCTCTGGAAGTAAGCAAAACTCAGAGATGCTGGCATAGAAAAGGCAATATTGTGCAGCAGTCCTGTCTGCCAGGTGAGGCAGAGACAGGCTCCTCAAGTTCTGCTTGTCCTGGGAAGAATTAAGAGGGGATTATGGGTTTGCTAGAGCTAAACCCAGCAATCAGTGTGCTCCACAGCCTCACTGGTTCTGCATGCTGAATGGGAGCAGATCAACAAGCTCTATCTGCTAATCCTTATCCCTTTCTTTCTGGACATCTTCTGTGTGACAAGAAGAGAGCATGGGTCACATTCTGCCCTCATCCCTTCTGTCACAGTTGCAGATCAAGACACACTTCGTCAAAGCCTGCATGGCACTCAACAGCAACAAAAAAGCCATAGCACAATGGAAGCCACCAAATAGTTAATAAACTATGAAACTGTGTAGACAGAAAGTGGGAGGAGAGTCACCCAAGACTGTGTTCAGAAAGGAGTGAAGATGTAAGAGATGACCTTCCGTGACCATTAAATAGATAACTTCATCAGGATGTGCTTGTTCGAGAACATTAACAGATTCTTGCATGTCTATCACACATAGCACTGTCTGAAGGGACAGAAACTTTACTGTAGTTATTTGGAAGGATTTTTGAATGAGCGAGGTATATAATATATATATACTATATAATATTTATATGTATATATGTGTTTATATGCATATATATATATATTTAGTTTAATATACAAACAAACACTAAATATATAGATATATAAATATATAGATACTATATGTATATTTATAAAACAATATAAAAATATGTAAATACTAAATATATATATATATTTAGTGTTTATTTGGATTGTGGTGCTTATCTCTGGTAGGCAGTTTATGAACACTACCTAACTGAGCACTGCAGTCCTTAAACTCAGGTTGCCTGGCTTGGCTCTGCTGTCTTTTCATACCAGGAAGAAAAAAAATGCTTGTTTAGCAGCTAAGATTCATGCTCTTGCAATCCTTTGCAGCCCAGGCCCCTCAAAAAAGCCATTTTAAAATGGCAGGTGTAACTCTGCATTGTTTTAGCATTATGTGTCAAGCAGTATATCATTCCAGACTCTTTAAGAAAATAGCCATATATTGGGTATATATAGCCTCTGACATACTGGTGAGTGATGTAAAACCCATCTACACTAGAAATAAAATATCCTGCTTTTCTAGAATAAGTAAATTTCCATTGCTGGGTGTACACAAATTATGTCTCCTGCCACCTTGATATTATTCTTGAGGGACAGCATACTTTACCAGCTAGTTACACTTTGTCCAGTGGAAGTACTGAGTTCATTCTGATTTATTTGATTTCATAAAGTTAGTAAAACTGAGAAACTTTGTCCTAGAAATGCCGTTCTGTGTTGCACAAGGTCACCCCTGTGCACTAAGAAAGCAGAGAGAGAAAGTGGACTGGATCCTGCAGTTTAACACTGGAAACCACGCCTTTGTGCCCTCTCATCCACAATGCTTTGCTTTCCTTAAAATATGCTAAGATAGATTTTAATGCAGTTCTAGAGTAATATTCCTCTTTAAAAAACACGCTATGCACTAATAACTCAGAAACATTTCTTTATAATTGTGTTAGGTGGATCAATTTTATTTTTTCCCTCTATACTTTCCAGGCTATTTTAAGAACATAAGCAGAATGCTCCATTTGTCCTTTTTATACAGAGAAACCCTTACATTTATGAGTGACATCATGATGAATCGTAATAGCAACCAGAAATAGAAGAATTCCTGCTTGTGCTACCACAGCTTTGGGATGAGTTAAAACTGGACAAACTACTGAACAGTGACTACTGTCAACAGCCGGCTTTTGCCAAAACCTTCAGAGATTCAGAGTGGGAAGTTTACATCATTAAAAAAATCCCACAAGTAGCGACGGATGAAATTCAACCCCATCCACAGCACTGCTTGTCAGCACAGCAGTACTGGATGCACATCACATCAACACAAAACAATGACATGCATACGTGCCTGTAGACCTCACCACCCCATTACCATCCCCCATGTTGAAGTCTGAGTTGTACAGACAGCAAAATACAGGCATACCTGGAGATAGGAACAAGGTGAAGAGCCCGTGGTAGCCGTGTTGGCTTCATTGCTATTGTTGCCATTCGTTGATCATTTTTTGTCAAGATTTATGTCTGTTTAGAACAAAACAAGCATTGAAAGTTTTGAAGGGTTGCTTAATGGAGAGAACAAGTTTCAACTTTATTCCCTACTTTCATGCAATCAGAGGTTATGTTTATTTAGAAAGCTAACATTTATACAGATTATGCACTTTCAGTGCTTCCATGCCAAAAAACACATGACTAAAATGGGTCTTTCCATCACTCTTTCAGTTTTTGACCTATGATTGTTTTTACAGGAACTGGATCTTTTAAGCAATAGCCTCTGGTAGAGTAAGGGGAAAGCACAGCACCTTGTGCAATAATTTGCAAAAAAGTGGTTTAAGCAAAATGTTTTAAGCAAAATGCATTTGAATCACTCAGCTTTCCAGACTACCCCAAACACTGTTTGATTAGGATAATTGCCAGTGCGAGTGGGAAGGGTCACCAAGCAAAGCTGGATGGTATTGGAGGTCATCAGTTAAGGAAGTATAACTTTTAAGCAGTGTGAAACTTTTAATTAATTAAGCCTCCCAACAAACTTTTCAAGTCTTAAAAACAGTGAAGTGAGAATTATTAGAGACCAAGAATTGAGCTCCCAAATCAGTGAATAATTATTCAGGCTGTAAATATGCTTTTGTCATATCTGCTACTCATTATTCTGCTCTTGACAATATTCAAAATGTTGCTGTTTTGTAAGTAAGAAAGAAAGGTTCGTCTCGTGTTCATATGGAAGTGCTTATTTGAAACTCATTTGAAAAATCCACTCACAGCAAAAAAAAAAAAAAAGAGAGAAGAAAGAAAGAAGAGAAAAGAAGAGGAGAGGAGAAGAGAAGAGAAGAGAAGAGAAGAGAAGAGAAGAGAAGAGAAGAGAAGAGAAGAGAAGAGAAGAGAAGAGATTGTTTTGATCAAAAGGATCTACCTTGCCACTGTCCTTTATTTTTTAGTGACTTGTCCTTAGGCGTCAATTTCCAGCCTCATAAATGCTTTGTTTTTGTATCACTCTGTAGAAGTGGTACTGAGCCATGCGAACAAGTACTAGAAGTCTGACTGTGCTCAGTAGAGGCTCTTGCCTAGGAGATAAGAGTTTTCCTACGGAACCATTCAACAAGGCAAGAACATATGAAAAAGCAATGTCTTTCTGCTCTCCAATATTTTTCCAGCTGAAAAACAGTGACAAAGCTTAAGGATGTGATTTTTTTTCCCCCTCCACATTCTCACACTTTCTAAATGCTTTCCAACTGGCAAAAGAGTCAGTGTTACTTTGTGTTCTTTCCTGCCTTTAGAGAGAAAGGCAGTCTGAAATGCAGGAAAGGTCTATTTGAAAACAGTTCTAGTATTCCTTTATTTTGAACTATTCTTGGAGAAAGGAGTAGGATTTGTTTGTTTTTCTTTTCACAATAACAACATGAAAATATTCAGAAACATTCTCCTCTGAAACTCCTTTCTGAGCTTATGAGAAGTTTAAGTTGCAGTTATTTCAAACTCCCCTTTATAGGGCAGTCTTTATTTCAGCCAGTCTATCATACAGAGTCACAGCCTTTCAACAGATTTTTCAGTATTTTGCTTGAAATAGATTGGGAAGCTAATTTGCATCAGCAGAGTGTTCATTGAAAAGGATTAAACATGGGTAAGTGCCACAGCAAGGCTAAACATCATGCACCTCATTTTCATTGACAGTGACAACCCAAGCGTCATAATCAGGGGCTTTTTGCCCCCAATACATAGGGAAACCTAAACTTTCATAATACAGCTCAAATTACCATTTCAGCAGGTGAGTAGATAATCGCCACTGACTTACTCCTCACAACACATTCAATTCAGGATGGTGTGTTAGTGTCACAAAATATGCTGTGCTGGGGGCAATGGAGGGCATGGGGTGGTCTTGGCCCTGGGGCACCACCAACCAGCAAGACTGAGATGTCCAACTCCCTTTTTCTTACCCCTCTATGAAAGGAATTTTATTTTGTTGCCTCACAGCTTCCCTTGGTAGCTGTGAGCACTCAGCTCCCACATGTGGGGCTCGGGAGCATGGATGTTGGTGGCACTGCCTCTCCATGGCTTCCAAGGTGGGGAAGCTCCCCCGGACATCAGTGTAGATAGATCATGATCTTGAGACTTCATGAGAGGATTTCATTCCCTTCATCTCACTTGCTTGCATTGCCACCTGTACCTAGATTGTCTCCATTCCATAGCCAGAGGTAAGTGATGCTCAACAAGAGCTCACTAAATCCCTGCACTGAATCATAGAATGGCTTGTGTTGGAAGACACATTAAAGATCGTCCAGTTTCAACTTCCTGCCATGGACAGGGTTACCAACCACCAGATCAGGCTGCCCAGTACCCCATCCAACCTGGCTCTGAATGGCTCCAGGGATGGGATCTTTACCGAAAGTGCACAACAGTCTCTAAGTGAGGAAAATAATTTATGTGCAACGACTGAGCTGCCACATTTCTTTGTATGGGGCTACCCTTCTCTGTTCTTTCATGTGTGTTGCAATTAACTGGCATGCTGCAATTAATGAAGATCTCTGTTCCTGCAAAGGCAAGGAGGGTTCTGACTTTCAATATATTTCTAATCATCTACAATCCTACAAAGTTTAATGAAGTGATTGTAGGGTTTAGCAGCCTTTCATCCTATAATTACATGTTTTGTTTCAAGAGTTATATTAAAGCTGGGGATGGAAGGTTCTCAGAAGACTTGGTAAATAACTAAGATACATAAGACTCTTTATTAAGAAAATCTGCCTGGAAAGCTCATAAGATTAAGTTTTCCTGCAACATTTTCTATACTTCCTACTTGAATACTGACTGGAAATCTGAGAAGAGCTGTTTTGTTCCAGCTGAAGTGAGTAGGTGCCAAGGTTTTAGAAGGCTGAGAGAGAGGCAAGGGGAGGAAAAGAGAGTTACACTTTTTTTTCTTCAGAAATTTGGGTTCATCTTGAGTTTTGGGAAGTGGTTACAATTCACTTTTGTTTTGTCTAAACGAATTTCTTCATCTTTATTTTGTCTGAATCATCTGGCTGAAGTACAGTTTGGGCTTTACTCCCCAGAGGAGTTACACTGAATTAATAGGTTTGGTCACAAGGCATAAGCTGAAGCCTGTTTGTAAGAGCTCATCTATTCCATGAGGGCACATAGGAACCTCTTTGGCAATGCAGAAAAGACCAGGTCAGCCCAAATTATTTAAGATGTACTTGTACCGGGTTTGACCCAATTCCAAATCTGAACTATACTGCTAGGATGATCGCTGGCACAAGAACAGATATTGAATGTCAGTCAATATGAAATTATTCTGATGTGAACTGATACATTTTCTGAAAGAACAGGCTCAATTTCTCCCTGTTTGTGTTAAAATAACTGCAGTTCAGTTTTCAAAGGATTGAAGTCGCTTTCACGACTGGTATCAATATAAGAGCTTTGAAACTATTGTCTGAAATCAACTAGTTCTTGAAAGGAACATAATCTGAAAATCCCTGGCAGAAATTCTGGAGTAAAAGACAAAGTACTTAGTAAATACTTTATCATCTTTTCACCTTTGAAGAGGAATACATTGCTGTACAGAAAGGTGCGCCCTGTGTTTTTGTGTACATGGGATACAGACTAAGACTTCACCAGAAGAATGGATGTGCAGCTACATGTACAATTTGAGTAACCAAATGAAGAGATATATACATAGATCATTCTGAAAGTAATGACTCCTATTTTTTTCCCCATAGAAACTGCAACAGATGCAAACAGCACAATAATATGATTCGATAAAGCACATTCTCAGCTGCAAAACACTGTTTTTCAACATAACCACCACCATTAGCTGTGCATTTTTACCAGCAATGAACAAAAGCCTGCATGCCGCACTCAGACAAATCTGTACCAGCAGAGGTGACCCACTGTTGCTGCCATTGCTGCTGAAATGCACCATCCACTGCCTCACTGTGCTCACATCCACTGGCTGGTCTCCACAGGTGTTCAGAAAGCATCAGTGAACGTCAGTGGATGCCACTGTTTCTGCATGGAGGAGGAATTCAGTGACACAGCTTTGCTTCACACACACTTCCATGTCAGATGCCATTGTGTCAGACTGCCCCTCCGCTGCCATCTGTCACATGGCAACAACATGTAACAGAATATGGGTGGGAGGTTCAGCCTCTACAGCCATACCACCGATGTATACCTCTGACACTGTGGGCCAATAAATAGGAAGCATTACTTTCAGTACAACCCTCTTACAAGTGCTTACTGCAGAACAATCATGATGACATTGAGTCAAGGATAATGGCCAAAGTTATTTCAAGTGCAAAATTGAAGAAGATAAGAAAGAAGATGAGAGAAACTGCAGCCAATTCAAAAATCCTCCATTTTTCCAACCAAGCATTGAGGTAGACTTTTCATTAGCAGAAACTGTAGGTTAAGGATATGTAGTGTGGGCAAACTCAGAACAGCAACACTTTTATCCGTAGATATGGGTGCCAAGATCACAAAGGGTAAGTATGAACACTCAGAATTTCTCCCACAGGCTCTGACTCATATCAGTTTTAGTTTTTGAAAGCAGAAAACCAGAGAAAACATCCTCACTCAAAGCTATAGAATGATTTAAATGCCATCTCTACAAATGAAATATCCCCACTCCAAAATAAGAAAAAAAAAAAAAATACAGCATCAGTAAGATAGCAACAAACACAAAATGTTTAAGAAGGATGGCACATGCCCTACAGTGGTAGTTTAGCTCCAATGTGGTATAATCATAGAATCATAGATTCGCTCAGGTTGGAAAAGACCTTAAAGATCATCAAGTCCAACCATGACCAAACCATACTCCCCTAACTAACAACCCTCTGCTAAATCGTGTCCCTGAGCACCACATCCAAATGGTTTTTAGACACATCCAGGGATGGTGACTCAACCACCTCCCTGGGGATCCTATTCCAGTGCTTAACAACCCTCTCAGTAAAGAAGTTTTTCCTGATATCCAATCTAAACCTCCCCTGGTGCAACTTGAGGTCATTTCCCCTCATCCTGTCACCTGTCACCAGTGAGAAGAGACCAGCCCAGCTCTCGCTGTAGGCACCTTTCATATATTGGAAGAGAGCAGTAAGGTCTCCCCTCAGCTTCATTGCTCTCTTCCAGTCAACATGCAAAATGATTTCTATTAGCTATTTCTTGTCACTCTGCTCCAAAACAGTGACTGTGTTTTTCTGGTGCACATATTGAAATATTGCACTTTTGGGTTTTGATCCTCCGAATGGTTATTCTTTCAAAAGAGTCCCTGCTAAGGTGTCTGAGTCGGATGGCCACGGCTCTTTCAGCAGAGCAGCTCTGTCTTATACCGTGCTACCAAGAATAAACACTGTATTGAGCAGAAGTGCCAAAAGAGAGAAAAAAAAAAATCTCTGTCTTTCCTTGCAAGGCCAAACATGCTGTCTTTGGACAGATTTCAGTCCTGCTTTAATTCATTAAAAAAGTGAAACAAAATCACCATTTACATCCTTGACAGCTGGCAGGTTTTATGTGTTCTTACTGCTTCTGCCAAGTCAAGGAAAAAAAAAAAAAAGGAGTTTTCATTCAGCTCTGTCATGGATCTTCGGAGTGCTGGAGTGTGAGAGATGTCAAAATGTATTCATAACAATGACATACAGTACCTGAAGGCAGGAACGTATTATGCTAATGTATTGGTGTAAAGGAAGTTACAATTCTCCTTTTTCCTTAAAAAAAGAAAAAAAAGAAAAGAAAGAAAGAAAAAGAAAAAGAAAAAAGAAAAAAGAAAAAGGAAAAAGACCCACAAGGATATCAGAGAACATACCAGTCCTGCAAGAGGGAGTGCTTGGCTTTCCACAAAGTCACCTGACATCCCGACATGTTCCAAGTGCTTTCTGCTGATCAGATTGCTTTCCAAGATATACTAGATAAATTTAAAAAAAAAAGAAAAAAGAAAAAAGCAGAGGTCCAATGGTCTCATGTTTTATTGGCATTTATGGATTTCCCTTCCATCTTTGAGAGGAGAATGGCCTTGCAGTTCAGGTGCTGAGCTGCCATGGGCAGATCCTGCCATGACCGCATCCCCAACCAGTGATGTGAGAAAAATAAGAGAAGTACTCTTCTGCACTGCACATCAGCTGTTTGGGTAGGAAGAGTTTGCCATCCTGTCTGCTTGTACAAGGCAACACAAAAGGGCACTGGATGGAAACATTATAGTAAAAAGCAATGTCTTGCATATTGTACTAGATAACCTTAGTGTTTTTTTCCAACCTTAACAATTCTCTGGTTCTATGATACCTCAGCAGAAACTAGGAACAGAAATGACCTCTGACTTTTATGTTTTGCAGCCATTCCCTGGCCCAGCCAAGACAGAAAAGCAGAAAGAAAACCACTTCCAAACAAAAGCGCTCATGTAAGAGGTCTGAGGCATGATGCAAACCCCCACCATTTCATGCCGTGGTACACATAGACCACTGCCTATATCACATTGCTCAGATACACACCCTGAGTGAATACTGTCCAATCATATGCATCTGAGCTGTATACAGTGTATTTCTCTGCCAGAAAGGAGATGTACAGCAAAGCCAGGCAGTTGTTTGAGCTCTGTGGGACTGTGAAATGTTATCTAGATTGCAGTTCAACAAAACCTTAATTGCCCCTCTAATGATGATGGTGACAAAGATAAATTAGAAATTGGACCTGCTGCTATTGCATTTCTTTGTCTCACTACCCATCCCCCCAAATGTGCCAGTTAAACCTGCCTCAGCACAAATGTAAGAGACGAAACTTCCCATTTTAGCCCTGCACAGCTGTTTACACTTGAGAGAAATACTACTGAAGAAAAGAAGAGTCCTGTGATATAATTACAATCCATTAGCATACCATCGTTGTCATTTTCAGAGGCATTTGGGAGGGAGTTGTTGCAGATTTCAGGACTGAAGCCTCACTCAGGAAGCACAGATGCCAGATCATTATTCCTGGCTTTGAAAAAAGAGAATTGCTTATGGGCAGAGGTGATATTTACTGCCTGCAGTACATTTCACATAGCAGCTATCTTGTCAATCATATATTCTTTATATTACTTGACTGGGTCATTTTAATTTTGCTGTGGATATTTACTTTAAAATCAATTTTATTCTGTGATCAGCAACCCCATATCTATTGTGGTGAGAATAGCTTGGGGTTGCAACTTAAAGACCACAAATACAACTAGTCTTGGCTCTGAAACTTTGAGACCCATAAGCAGAGTCTTTTCTTACAAAATGCAATCATTATGGCATGCATATAGCCCTAAGCAATTTCACTTATTAAGCCAATAACTGCTTAAAATGGCAAGCTGCTCTTGGAAAAATCAACTTACTGCTTTATGCCTATACAAGATCCCTTTTGCCATACATAAAGTGTTAGGAAACCTAAACCTGTGTCAATTTCTGCCTCTGAGACAATTATAACAGGATAGTAAGTAGACTTAGTTATATTGCTGTGCTCAGCTTTACCCACCGTACGTGGATGGGACTAGCAAAATGATTTGTTCACAGTACTAAAACAAAACAAAACAAAAAAACACGAGTGACAGTGTGGTTTGTGTGAGGGTGAACAAGAAAAATACTGCACTGAAGGAGCAAGAAAAGGAATAGAGCAGTATCTTTCACCAGAACTGGTGATGGGATTTGTGTCTAAGAGACGCATCCAACCTCATCTGTGTGTGATTCTGTGATTCTATGATCATGACATTTTGGTCTTTCCTCTGGAGAAATGATTCTGGTGCACCAACTCTCAGTTTATAGCAAGACTGTAAAAGCCTCACACAAGTGCACGTGATTGTGTTGTGAAACTAGAAGGATGAGAAGAATCAGCAAACAGAACGGGCAAAGCTGAAGAAGCAGGAAAATGCTGAAATTCATTTCTTATTTCACTGCACTTGTGAAAGTTTTACATAGCAATAGGAGAATATCCTGGCTATGAACACTGAACTTCTCACTGAAAGGCAACCAGAAGCATCATTATTGATCACTAACACAGTTCTTGGTAAAATTAGACTTATGCCAAGCCAAGACTCACCCAAGTATGATGAGTACACCATTGTGACTGAGCAGACACTATCCACGCTTTGAATGAGGATATGGATATACGGAATGAGGATTTGGATATACGGAATGAGGATTTGGATAGGAACTCCTCTCAGTCAACCAAGAGAGCTCTGAAACATGTTTTCAAAGGAGGAAGTTGCAGATTTCCGTAAACCCAACAGAAACCCCAATAGAGTAGGAGAAATTCTTATATCCAGGCTGCAAATAAATGAGGACTCAGAATATCTTTGTGTAAAGACAGAGCTCTGAATGCTGAGGACGCAGCATGAGGTACGACCTCTGCAGTGGCTCTGGTTGGTTCAGAGAAACAGCACGGATAACAGTCATGCATTTTCTATGCCTAAACAGGCTTTGAGATCTCCTGTCACCAGTGGGTTGCAGTGCTGAGAGCTGGCTGTCCTCCACATGGAGAGGAGTGCCTTTCGCCAGGCTGTGATGTATGGCTGGACACGTGCAAAGTGTTGGCAGCTGTGGAGGCTCTGGAAGTCTTCAAGATAAAAGACACTTTCTGAAAGTAAGATTACTTTCATTACTGAGTTGAAGTGAAGCTTATTTATTTTTATGAGGTATCTTTTCAAATCACTAAATTATTTTATTAGTTGTTTTCATAGCTTATACTACAAGGGCACGATTTTGTGACTGAATGAAAGATTGCCTCTTGCCAACTTCATTATACAAACAGCCTGAAGCTCCCTCCTCCTTAAATACATATCCAAGAGTGGGCTGAATGTATATGGGAAGTGGAGAGATACCTTGGAAACAAAAGGAGCTCTTGTCTAAGCTCTGTTTCTTGAGAGTTTTGTTCAGACATTTACACTGTCTAAAGTAGCCACTGATCATTTGGAGACTGAAAACAATGACAACAACAAAGAACTTCTGTACTCTCTTCAGTGCTGATCAAATGATTTCACAATCGTTTATCATTGCCATACTTTTGCTTTTGCCATATCAAGAAAATCTCAAAAATTACAAAATTTTGTGATTGCACATCTGGTTTTGCTTTCCCACATGAAGTATAGTGCAGCAGTGGAATATTGGGACTGCCAAAATAGCTATCTCCACACCTTATAAATGGTGCAGTTGTAAAAATTATTAAGCAGTGGATCTTAAAGTTAGCAGGGCTATAGGACTATGGAGAAATCAGTCAATAGCATTGTTATAGAGTCACAGCATGAGTTGAGTTGGAAGAAACCTCAAAGATCATCTGGTTCCAACCGCCTGCCATGGACTGGTTGTCTCCCACCAGATCAGGCTGCCCAGGGCCCCACCCAACCTGGCCTTGAGCACCTACAGGGATGGGGCATCTACAGCCTCTCTGTGCTTTCAAAGCCCAGCTTTCTCAGCCTTTTTCCATTGAAGAGGTGCTCCCACCCTCTGATCATCTTTGTGACCCTCCTCTGGACCCACTCCAACAGCTCCATGTCCTTCCTGTACTGGGGGCTCCAAGCCTGGACAGTACTCCAGATGGGGTCTCACAAAGGGCAGAGTAGATGGGGAAGAGCATGAATTATCAACCATTAATTTTGTCTGGTATTGTAAAGTTTTTCTCCCTTTGGATAAGGGAGTAAAGAATGTCATGGCACAAGAATTTCAAAATATTTCTAGAAAAGATGAAAGCATCTTTTAGATGATACAACCTACTATGTAACACCTCCATATGTCAGAATGATATTATCTCTTCATTTCCTTCCAAATAAAAGACACATATTTTCAGCATGGTAAGAATTTTGATCACAATACAGTTGCATTTATCAAAACTGTATTTTCCATGTAAAATGTTCTTCTCACAATAAGTTTTTCAGTACCTTACTTTTTTTCTCATCTGCCCATATATCACAATGGAAGGAAAATATCTGCAGTATGCTGTAAAAATCCATTGCAGGCACCATATAGTACATTCAGAAAGCCCCGGAAGGCATCAAACACATAAGCTTCAGCTCTTAGCTGAAGGTGTTGCATGCTGGGACATGGGCTGTCACCATAATGGCTCGTGATCGTTATGTAACTGTGTGGAAGCTGTTGTTCCTTTCCAAGTGACTGCAGCTGCAAGAGCATTGCTCTTTGCTGAGGTACTGAACTGTTCACTTGAAGCAGGCTCTCCAGTATCCTCACGCAGCTGTGCACTGCTGGACACTTCATTAATGAAATGAAGGAAGACTGCAGATAGCACAGTGACACTAACGTTGGCAAGCTGACAACAAAAAGTTGTCTCTACACACACCCTTGATTGGACCCAGTGTCCTTCCTTTGACCCTCAGCTCTTTCCTTTGGCTTTGAGTAATGAGTGTAAGCACTCCCAGCTATTTCAATATATCTTCTTCCTATTTTCCTTCCAGCACAGAAGATATTCCTGTCTTACTCATAATAGAAGTAAACACATCTTGTGGTGGTTGGTGAGCCTGAGCTCCATCCACTGGGAGCGATTCATTAAATTACTGAGCTCAGATTTGCAGAAGCATTAACATGCTTTGTTCCCAATGCAGTCTGGAAGAGTCAGCCCTCAGCCCTTTGGAATATCAAGTTCTGTCACAGCATTAAACTCAGTATCATTTGGGTAGGATGTGTTATCAACATCCTCGTAGCTGGAGAATTTTCTCTTCTCTAAATGCAAGAACACCTGCCGAAAAGCTTGATCTTATAGTAGCACTACCTGCAAAACTGTTCTGGTATGTCTAGAAGGATGCCTTTTTTGTGCTCAATGTTCCGTATGATACAAGAGAAAAGGGAGTTGAGGCTGATCCTGAGATGCCTCCTGTGCTTGGCTGAAGTGACCTAGGGAGAAGTGGGTAAGGGGAACAGTCTAGTGAAGGTCCAGAGCTGACCAGCTACCCAAGACAAAAAGGCTTGGCAGCACTGCTAAAAGAAATGGCCCAAGGGGCATATCTTCCTGCTATGTAAGAAACCTTAATTACACCCAATATTCATAATGAAGAAGAACTGGCTTCAAACAGAATATCTGCTGATGGTAGGATCACCACTCCTCATGTCATAAGGAGGTGGATGGCAGAGAGAAGGGGGAAAGAAAAAGCTATGCGGGAAGATCTGAGGCTTTGTATGCAAGCAATACAATCCATAAGCAATAGACTTTTTCCTTCTCTGATTTTTGTTGGTAACAAAAAATCAATTCAGTAGCCTGCAATTTAATTTCATGCTTTCCTGGGGTGAAGTCAAGGATGGCTGCAGAAGACAATCACAGGGGCTGTGCCACAAAGTGCTGCACATTATTAACAACAAGCATCAGCAAAGTGCTCCTCCATGTATCTACATGGGAAGAGACTGAAATGCAAAGCCAGAAGCCACTATGATAGACAAAGAAAATTCCCCTAAGTAGTTGAGGAGTAGAGAGAAATCAAAAATTACTCCCTGGACAAGGTACTATATGGCATGTTTCTGTCTGAACAACTAAAAAAATGAGAGGAAAACTGAAGAAATTAAAGACATGCAGGCAATTATCAGCTGACTACAAAGCTTTTCATTTATGTGGGGCCAAAGTTACGCAGTAGCATGTAAAATCAGACAAATGAGCAAACTGCCAAATAAAAATTGCATTGTGAGAACTGGAATCTTAATTACATTTTAAAATGGTGACGGTTCATTGCATAACAATTTTTTTTATGATGCTGCTCAGAGGTCCTTCCTATCCTAAAGTCATATGTTTCTAAATAGCTAGGGTTCTGAATAGAAAAGTTCATGGTAGCTAAAAGGGAAGGAGTTTTCTCTTCCTTGGTTTCCCACTATGGAAAGTATCTAATAATGAACATCAAGAGTGAGGGAGCAGCTTGAAAAATGCAGTCAAGCTTACCTGTGTCCCACCTCTACACCAATCTTGTTTACCCATCAACATCTCCGGAACAATTTCTTCTTCATTCGCATTCCTGAACAGCAGCCTTTATTATATGGTGTACCACATCCTAACATTAATTAGCACTTCACTGGCAGGATAAGTATCATTTTTCAAAAGGACTGCAATTAACAAAATAAAACAAATCCCTTTTTAGTTCAGGCAGCTTTGTTTCTTTCCCTCTTTTCAAAGTGATGGTGTCAAATTGTTGCTTCCCTCTTGCAGCTTAGAATCATAGAATTATTTGAGTTGGAAGGGACCCTTAACAACCACATAGTCCAACTCTCCTGCAATGAACAGGTACATCTACAGCTAAAGCATGGTACTCGGAGCCCTGTCCAGCCTGACCTTGAACATCTCCAGGGTTTGGGGCATCCATCCCTCTCTCTGGGCAACCTTTGCCAGTGTCTCACCACCATTATTGTAAAAAACTTCTTCCTTATGTCCAATCTCAATATCTCCTCCCTTAGTTTGAAACCATTTCCCCTTGTTCTATCACAGCAGACCCTGATAAAGAGTCTGTCCCCTTCTTTCTTACAGTCGCCCTATAGATACTGAAAGGTCTCTCTCAGGTCCCCCTGGAGCCTTCTCTTCTCCTAGCTGAGGAACCCTAGCTCTCTCAGCCTGTCCTCATAGGACAGGAGTTCCATCCCTAGGATCATTTTTGTGGCCCTCATCTGGATGCGCCCCAACAGGTCCACATCTCTCCTCTAATGAGGACTTCACATCTGGACACAGTACTCCACATGAGGTGTCACCAGAGCAGAGCAGAGGGGCAGGATCACCTCCCTCAACCTGCTGGCCGTGCTTCTTTTGATGCAGCCCAGGGTACGGTTGACTTTCTAGGCTGTGAGGGCACACTGCTGACTCATATCCAGCTTCTTATCCACCAGACCCCCTACACTGCTATAAACTAGCAACAGTGGAAATATTTTCCAGTGTGCAATAGCTTTCACTTGTCTAATGCCTTTCACCTGAATATTTTAAAGCACTTAGCAGTAGCGAAGGGTGGAGAAGGATATTGATCTTCTTAGATTTTCTTCTGTTTATGTGGGGAGTTACAGGCAGAGAAGTGGTAAGTAATTTGCCGCAGGTTACAGAATGACTCATCAGCAGAGTCAGTAATAAAACCCAGTTTTCTGGAGTCTCTGATTATTCTGTTCACAAGATAATCCAAAAAGTATGTTGATTTCACTTTGACTCAAAATATAGTAACGTGTATTTCTTGGAAAAAAGTATTCTGTTTATGTTGGAGAAACATCCAGGTTTACTCATTGTGTTGATGTAGTAAATTGCCAGCCCATCCACCATCAGAGAGCAGTGCCAGTGATGTTCTGGATTTCGGGCACACGAACAACTCTCACTCATTCATCATCTTGAAAGATGGGTAGCAAACTTAACAAATGTGAAACTGCTGGAAGGGGCATTGCAGTATAAGTGTGCAACCAGAGAATTCATAACAACAATGAACAGGTCACAGTCACTTGAAATACTGTGCATTTTTCCACAGACTTGTTTGCAATATGATCTTCTTGCTGTCGAGAAATGCCTTAGTAGATGCAACCTAAAGATTTTTTTCCCACATTTTTTGAAACAAAATGAGGGGAAAAAAATTGTTTGACCTGAACTTCTGTATACAAAACCAGCCTATATTTTTCATTAAAATACTATGTCATAGAAGTGTTGACAAAACATAAAAACACTGGCTGGCTGTGCTAAGCCAGCTCCCTTGGGCACAGTGTGAGAACCTCACAGTGTCATGGTCTCTGAGAATAATTTTCTGGCTGGACTGGCTCTCCTAAGGGATAAGTGGGGCTTCTCATCCTGTGGCTGTTGCTGGGCTCACTGAAGAGTACGGTTTCCTGAGATACCCACTCCAGCACTTCTGCAAAGTCCAATTAGAGTATTTCTTGTGCTTTTTGATTTTCTCAGTCCTTCAACTGATGTACATGGAGGTGGGAAAGAATACAGTATTGCTTCCGAAACAGAAATTTCTTTTTAGGGCAAAAATTGGTTTTCTGAAAAAGAGAAGGAAAAAGTTTTTCCCCCAGTTTTTCCCCCAGTAGTGTCTTTAGAAGACCAGCCCCATTTTCCTGGGGGAGCCAACAAGGCAGCAGGCTCAATGACTTGTCCTTACAAGCTAATTATATGTTTTCAGCGGGCTAGAACATCCTAAATAATCTCAGACCACTATGATGAAAAGGCTATCTGTTACACTCACTCTACTTCTTGGAGTGAAATGCAGCAAAGCCACATGGCAAGTGGTGTTGTTAGGCTCATCCCTGGGCAGCACCTTCCAAAAGCCTTCTTATGCATCTTTTGGCATAGCAGCTGGTGGGAGCTGCACATAGATCTACCCAACACCCAGTGAACTCTAATGCTGGTCCAAATTGTGTTGCTTCAAGAACTTCTTCAAGTGCTGATCTAATTGCTCAGCAATTCAATACTATACTTTCTTTCTCAAGCATTTCCTGAATTAAGGTGTCTCTTGAATCTACTGGGGATAGCACAATGCCTGTACTTTGCAATGAACTTTTAGGGCTTCCATCTGGAGAAGCGTGCTGCTGACAAGCACTGTCCCCTTCCCATGAAAACTTCCTGTGTTGTGTGGAAATAACTCCTAGTGGCTTTTTAGCCCCTATGAAGAAGAAAGATGCTACTCCTCTCCCTAAGATGAAACTGGTCCCTTGGGCAGACCTCATGCTGCCCACCTTGGAAACTGTTGTTTTTTTGGGACCCAAATTTGAATGGCACAGCTGGGATTTAATCGACTCTGTCACATAAATCTTCTGGCTTCATTTCTATACCAAAGTATTCCTTTTTTAAAAAAAGATGGAAAGGAAAAAAAAAAAAAAAAAGGGATCTGGGGCAGACTTCACAAAGGGACCACAAAGGGACTAAAAGCTGTGCTGGAGGTATCTCCCCCGTGGACATTATTCCTCTGAATAGGGCAGAGTTTAGAGTAGGTCAAAAGAAAACTGCTGATCTGGAAATAATGGTGCATGCCGGAAAGACCCCGTTGTTGTTCCTGGCTCCCTGACTGTGCACCCCTGCCAGCAAGCACCACAAAGGGAAATGTAAACAAGGATTAGCCACAAAATTGTTATTACAGCTCTATGGAAGTAGCATTGTTATGATGGTTATTATCACACTCATGCCATTGAAGATTGCAGTCCTGTGCCAGAGACATGAAGAAGCATCTTCAGAGATGCTCTTGGGAAAGGTTAAGGCATGCAGCCTTAAACCACCAACTGTTGCATTACTTTCCATACAGTCTTGTAGTAACATAACCTCTGATAATGCAGTCTAATGGTATTTGCCATCAAGTGTCAAATTAAGTCACGTTTGCAAAAAACCAACCAACCAAAGCAAAACAAAAAAAAAAGTTAAAAAAAAAAAAAAGTAAAAATGACTTTATGCAGTATGGTTAGCTGTTGTGCAGTGCAATGAACATTGTCCTGGATTAGCTTCAATGTATATCCTCTACCAAAAAGAAATGATAAATATAGAAACTGGGGGGGGGGGGGGGGCGGGGGGGAGGGCGTGTATAAAAACCACTAAACCACTTTACTTTGTTTAATAATGAGTGTCAGAATGGCAGACTGGGTGATACCTAAGGGAAGGAACATGGCCATCCTCCTCCATCAGCTGCCTGCTCAGAGACATGCTCAGTGAAGACGGGTCAGGAGTGGAAAAATACTGAGTGCTGTTTGTATTTGACTCATCCTTGTCTTAAAATTGAGGTTTTTGGCCATGTACCTGGTGGGTGTAAAATGTCATGTATAGGAAGTTGCAGAGGCAATGAAACAGCTTATTGTCTTAAGGTCTCAGATGTAGCCATGGATGCAAGCACTGGACATGGTCCTTTCTTCCACAGGTAGTCTCAGGGTTGCCTCTCACTCTGCCATTTCTTCCTTACAAATGCCTTTATCAACAAACAAATAAAACCAGCAGAAAGGACCAATTCTAATTTACACTTCTAAGCCTAAATTATCTATTAACAAGAAAAAAATATATACTGATGTGGTCAGAGACAATATTGTTCATCCTTAAAACAAGCCAGCATGAGGCTAGCTAACATCTAGGAAGCACTCAGTGAAAAGAAGCATCCCTTGGATGGATCTATTTTAATAACAGGAGAGGCACTCTGCCATCTTGACATCTAAAGGGGGTAAAAGGCAAAAGCACGGCAGCTTCCCCTGGCACCACAGCACAGTCCATCCCCTCAGACTCAGGTGCTAAGGGCAGGATGACTGTGCAGTGCCCTGCACTCAAAATCTTCCCGTGGGATCTCCGCTTATACAAATACAAATCTTAGACATCTAAACACATTTTAGGTCTGCTTGCACCATTATACCCAAGTGATTCTCTTAAGCAACAGGTATAGATACTGAGGATACCAGAAATGGAAGATCATCAATATCAATTTGTGTTATGAAAAATAGTTGTAAAGTAATACAATACTTACTATACGCTGGTAAAATTCCCAAGATTTGTGGAAACAGATCAAAAAATAAAGAGAGAAATATTTAACAAGCAAAACAATAATAGTAATAAGTCCTGTAGTATATGGTCTATATCCACCAAGGAGAGCTATGAAACTTGATGATATGTAAACTCCTGTAGGAACAAAAGGAGATAACTTCCTCTTCATATATCATAGAATCATAGAATCAAAAGAGTCAGAAAAGACCTCTAAGATCATCCAGTCCAACAACCAACCCATCCCACCATGCCCACTCACCACGTCCCTCATTGCCACATGCCCAAGGTTCTTAAACACCTCCAGGGATGGTGACTCCACCACCTCCCTGGGCAGCCTGTTCCCCTCCTCACCACTCTTTCAGAGAGGATGGTTTTCCTAATATCCAACTTGATATGAAGGGAACTTTGTGCTTGTCAAATAAAAGAAATATTGCAAAGCATCCCTTGCCTGATTTTGAATTATCTTGTTCCTTATATATTTTTCCTGCAAAGGAAAAGCAGGCTTCAGGCACCCTGAGAAGAATCCTTCAGACTGCATGCAAGTGTTCAGAGCAGGACAGTCGTGAAAGACACATAGTGAAAGATCTGTATTTCAGCAGCGAATATGCTTTCTGCAGCACCATTTGCCTTTTGAATATGTTTGAAAAATATGCACTGGAACGGAGTGTTCCTGTTTGCTTTTTGCTCTGACAATTGCCAGAGCTCAGGTTACAAGTACATCAAGTCCTCTATAAGCACGCCAAACAGAAAAAAAATGTATTGCTTCCAAGAAAGTGTGGACATTTTAGAAATCTCTTCCTATTCCCAGCCAGCGCTGTGTTGCTCCCAGCATGATATTCTCTCCTCCACAAGTGAGTGAAAGAGGGTGATGGTTCATACTTGGCAAGCCTGGTATTACGGGGTGTGGGACTATGCTTTCAGAGCAGTTGTCATCTCTGGGATGGGAAAGGAAGAAAGGAAAAGCTTTGCAAGTCAACACACAAATCCCAGGGTAAAATCACTCCATAAGAATGAGTGAGGTGTAGAATGATGACCCACTTTTAAGCAGAGGTTGGCCCCTCCTCGAACACAGATAACATTTACATTTGAATAACACATATTTGAATTCTGGATGGATGCAAATGCATCAATTGTAAGAAACACCAAAGATGTACAAGCACAACCATCTTGCAGAAAGCGTGGTAAGTGAGCAGTGGGGAGCTTAAAATTGCCCTTGTTAAAAAAAAAAAAAAAAACCCAAAACCTACACTACACTATAAATAGTGATCTCCAAGAGGGAGGGAGGATTAGCACTGTCCACTCTAGGCAACTCAGGAATCCCTCCCTGCATTTACCTACTGCTCACTGAATTCTGCCTCCAACATCTGGCTCCCGGCTGTGCAAAAGGAACAAATTGGCTGCCGTATATTTCTTCTGCACATCACTGAGCTCTCTTTAAAGTCATGGCAAAGTTCTTTGAGGAAGATGAACTCAGCTGAGCAATCCTTGTACTTGTTGGGAAGTCAGCACTGTACATATCGGTATACAGCATTGCCGTCCCACTTGTGAGCTCAGCTAGTGGATTTCATCAACCCATCCCCTTGACAGCAGATGCACTTAAAAATGCAATTCCAGCTCTAGAAGTTGTTTTCACGATAAGTGACTAGGAATACAGTAGGAACCAGAACTTCAAAACCGTAACAGAGCGTTCAATAGATTTTGTGCCTAAAAGTATGCATGTAGGGAGCAATGCTTCTCAAAGACTAAGCAGTGATGTAACCCCGTAATAGTGTCAGGGGCGCTTCAGTTTGAGCAAGGAGAGAGAGCCTCACATTATCTGATCTCATGTGCTATGGGTAGGAATGGATTCCTTCTTTTGTTTCCTTTTAAAGCAACCTAAGTCAAATCAGCCTCAAGAAAAAGAAAAAAAAATAGCCTTTTTTGCTACCTGATGCATGCTTAACTTAACATGACATTGGGAAAGGTATTGATTCACTTACATCGAATTAACTGGTTGGACATTGCTATTAACCAAGCCCAGCAATTCCCATCAAACCTAATGTGTTAATAATGGCATAATTACACACTCCCGGTCTATGCAATTTCAAATTAGTTAGAGCACAAGCTCTAACAATGCATGACACTTTGTGCACAGCAGCCACCACACTGCATCCAATGACTGCTTGAGTCAACGAGCTTAATGCTGAGCTGCAGGGTTACACCAGAGCCACATTTGGGAGTTCCAAAGCCGTCCCTGGGAAGATGGAAGAAGAAGCTGGGTATGAGCCCCTTGCACCTCCCCTGCCCTCCTGATCCATGTGCCCTTGGGAAGGAACTGCCCAATGGTTACAGTTTTCTGAACAATTCCACCCATTGACATTTACTGTAATTTCTTTGATTGCTCCGACTCAGACGCTTCTTCTCCACCCATTTTTCCCCGCACTTGGTGCTGCCTAGCACTTTACTCACTGTCACAGTTTCCTCTCTATCACCCATTAGTCAGCCAGCTCCCCTGTTGTGTGGGCTCTGCATGTGAGTGTGAGAAAATAGGCATGAGAGGACCTAGGAAAATGTGAATGAAAAACCACAGAAATAATGGCAGTCATCCCTGAGGCCAGGTGCAGACTCTCAACCCGCATTTAACTTATTTCTGAGTTATCTTCACATAAACTTGTGGTTGATACTGTTACCACTGCGCTGGCAGACTCATTATGCTCGGAATCCGTTCTGTTGCTGTTGTTGTTGTTTTACATATATTTAAAGTACATCCCAGGAGGCTCAAGGCCTGCCTACCAAAGACATTCAAAAGAAAACACCTGGTCGTGACATTTCTTGGGGAACCTGACTGCTGCCTATTGATAAGTCAAATATATATGCCTCATTATTTCCTATCAGCCTTTTTTTCTCCCCCTTCCTTACTTTTCTTCTTCCTTCCTTCCTTCTCTAAAATTAACTTACCTCACACTGTTTTTCCATTTATTTTCCTCTCCTGTTTACCCTCAGGGGTGTGCAGAAGGACAAGTGTGGTGTGCTAATCACACTGTGGCTCCTTCAGTAATGTACTGAACAACAAAAGCAGATCATTTTGATTTAGTGTGAGGTACCAGAAGTCCTTTGGATGGTTGCAGCTGTATGAGCTCAGGCAGACAATCCACACACTAGTGGGCTGCAGCAGATATAAAATGGTCCTGGCAGTGCTTGGATAAAAAACTGCCTTCTTCCTTGTCCCAGGACAGATTATTTATCTGGATATAACATATGCCTACTACAAAGAAATGGCCATTGGAATATTAGCTTAGTAATGATTTCTGCTAGGAGTTCCTGGGCTTTCTTGTGCTCCTGTGTGTGTGTGGATGAGTGTGCATATATGTGCAAGCTGTGGTCTGCCAGAAAAAAAAAAATGTAAATGCATATAGCACTAAAACAAAAATGTGACTGTTAAGGTTCATAACGGACAGGAAATGATAGAATGGATTCTAAAACCAAACACCTCGAAAAACCAGTATCAGGAACAGACAACAAAGAAGACTTTATCTCAGTCATACACTTGTTTGTGGTTCCAGTTCCATTCCCCCCATTTTTTTTCCCATCAGATACATAAATTTTTATATTCCTTATATTCCATAGTTTTGATTTTGCTACACTGATACACCTTTAGCAAATAATCAAAAGATTCTATAGTGATCAGCATTTTTTAAAATGCAAAAATGAAACAAAATGGGAAAAAAAAAAAAAAAAAAAAAACCAACAACCCGAAATGAACAAAATTAGCTGCAATGGTTCAAAATGTTTCTCGGGAACAACTCCCTCTTCTCTCATCAAACGTGCCTGAAAAAGAAAATCCTGGCTTTTGCAAAACCAGCGTGTTCCATCAGAAGTGTTAAGCAATCTTGATGATAACACTGCTCAGCACTTTAATTAAAATTTCGGCTAGGAGATGTGTTGGGACTCACCAACCCTCCCAGCACTCAGGCAGATCTGGTGCCCTTGGAACTGACCCATAATGCTGAAAAAAAAAATGCCTCTGACCCTTCCCCATCCGCAGCAGTGCTATGCTGGCACGGCAGACAGCTTCTTGGGTTAGACCTAGCATGGCTCCCTCCTGGTGTTCAAAATCAGAGGCCCTTGACTGCATTTCACCTTAAACCTAGCAGAAAACAGCTTCTTCAGACATAGGTCTTGTGCCAGTTTCAAGATAGATATTCCATTTTATGTTAGTTTTGGATGTGAAGCTAACACTGGCCTGATCATGGAAACTGAGTTGCAGCTCTAAATTTGGAGAGGCATTCAGCTCTACCGAATGCTTTTAAACACTTTTAGTCCTTTGGATGAAAAACGCTCATGCCTGTTCTACCTTTATCCACTAGGAGTAAGGCAGAAATGCCACCACTGGCTCCAGAGGACTAAATCCCAGAGCTAAGCCCTGCTAAATACATAGCTTTTTCTTGATCATCTTCTGGATCATGCGAAGTATCTAAAGAAAAGCCAATTATACAAACGAATCACATGCCAAGTGGCATTTTCTTTCACTCCAAACAAAGATGTGAAGTTTGCATATGTAAAATGCATAGCTCCCTGTGCCATATTATTCTGAGTGTGTTCTAGGCAAAATATCACGCTGTATGCCAAAACTACAAATCGTTCAGCAGAAAATCCAGCTATCACTAATGCAGGTATCCACCCTCCAGTGGAAATGGCCTCCATCAACAGCAGACAGCCGTGGCTTTAATGTAATTCAGCAGCAGATAATACAAAGCAGCGCTCTCACAACTGGAGCATGGATGAAAAATGACACAGTCCAGGAACATGAAAAGTAACAGGCCTGTGGGGTGAAGTCCCAACTGGCTTTAACTGGAAAGCTTGTTTTCTCTTGAATACACATTTGCCAGCTTCAAATGGCACTTACTATTTTTGGTAAAGTTGTTACAAGCCCTCACACATGCTTCGTCCAGCACCATTTTGATGGTATATGATAATCATTGGGTATTAAATGCTGGCAGCAGAGCCAGAAGGTTTCCTTCATGTATCCTCCTACCACTGCCAAGGCAATCAAATTAATTCTGTTAACAGCCTGCCAAGTCAACTAGCCCACTAAAATATCCCGTCTTAAAAATGAAATCGAGACATTCATATCAAATCCTGCCGTTTCCTTACCGAGGGTGATTGCTGGACCCTGGCCAGCGGGAATGACTGCTATCATCATATGATGCCATGCGATGGCTCTAATGAGCTGACATTTCCTGTTGCTAAATTGCCATGTCTGGAAGCCAAACCAAATAGTGTTCAACCTCTTTGGAAACCGGATGATGGTTTCTGACTTTTCCTTTTGCCTTCTGTTTCCTCACTTTCAAATTTCTCCATCCAGTCCTGCCTAGATAGAGTCAAAAACTGCTCTCACACCATATGGAATATATCAGAGTGCTCTGTAAAATGAAGCTGCCTTGTGTTGCTTCCTTGGGTTTCATTGTCTGCTTTACAAACTGAGCCATTCCTGTGCTAATGGGAATGGGGGCTGCCAGTAGCGAGCACCATGGGGCAGGTTACCCACACCAGCTTGGCAACACTACTCTGCCATGGGTCCTCACCTGAGCTCCATGCCAGCCCATTTCCTTCTCCCCCAGCTATGTATTTCAGCAATAAACAAAAGTGGCAGAAGTGAGATTTCAATACTGTTTCCAGCATCTCAAGGGCGTCAATGCAAAGCATTTGAGTTACTGTCACTATTACATCCTTTGAGTCTCTCATAATTACCATGTGGTATAGAGAGATGTTATTGCCTCCTTTTAAAATAACTGCCTTAAATGTTTTGATCCTTTTTTTCACCCAAAGGAATGCTATTTTGGGAGTCAAATCATCAGAACACATTGAAATCCCTGTGGCCTTCATGTGGCCTAACTTGTGTAGATAATTCTTCTGAAGCAGGAGTGTGGCAGATACACTCCAGGAATACCAACAAGAAAGAAAATTACAGTCTTGGGCAACTCATGGCAACTCGGAGTCAAGAAGCAGCCAGTACCCTTTCACAATAAGTATTATTAAGACATACTCCTTGGCATGGCTAACAAGATATCAGACAAATATGAGTTGAACAGACAAGAAAGAGGTGTTTTGATACAAAGATGATAGAAACTGGAAAGAATAGCAGAAAGGCGGTCTTTTTTTCACCCACACACAGAAGGATACTAGGTACAGGCTACTGTAATTTTTCTACATTCTCATTTGCTAGGCTACAGTACAGTAGGAGAGGAATTTTTCTAGCTGCACCAAGCTGTTCTGTTGAGACTATGAACGAAATAGGAGCCTGTTCAGCTGGCAGCATAGTTTTCTTCATAGTCTTTATTTTACTCTCCAAATGGTGTATGGATTTCATGTACCTCAAGCTGTACTTGGAGACTTTTTCCTAATCCACTGCACTGGTAGTTTTGGCTATCTGCCATCAACTTAACTATTAAGTCTCAAAAGTCTGTTATAAATTTTATAGACTTGGTGGAAGCTCATTTTTCTAGAGCACAGGCTACTTGGGAAGGGGTGACACTCATCTATTCAGTTTGGTTTGCTCTCTTCTGAGGTGACACATTTCATGTTAGTGGCAATAATAAGTAATTAAAAACTATTTCACACATTTCTCTTTTAGGGAATTAAAATTATCTACCACAGAAATGTGTTTCCTCTGGCAGCAACTAGTCCTATACCTCAATAACACTGAAAACTCCTTGCTTGTAACAATCAACAGCACTGGTAAGCAATAAACATAGTTTTGCAATGTCCAATTGTCTATGCCATGAGTTGAAGTCTCCTCTTTAGAGATGAACTAGGAGGCAAGAAAGAGAAACAAGACCATGAACACTAGGAATGAGAACTGTTCAGATTTTGCTAGCTTAAGATGTTTTCAACAAACACTTCTCCTTAGAAGGAAAGATGCAATTAGATGGCAGGGCACTGAATATATCTCAAACTGAATTTTACCTAAGCAACGTCCCAAAAGACAATCTATTGCTTCCCTGTCAGATCTGTAATACAGAAATCAGTGCATTGTAGTTCAGTACAAACACTAAGTACAACACATATTTCTCATAACTTTAAGAACATTCAATTTGTCCCTTCCCACAGTGGTGTGACTAAGATTATTCAGAACTAGTGAAGAGAACAGGTACTTGCTCAGACAAAGACAATTTTCTTCTCAAAGCACTGAGAAGAGCCACTGATGCCACATACTGTCTTTCTCCCCACCCCAATGACTTCCCTTTGTCAGGTAATTCTATCACTAAGACACTGAAAAATAAGTTACAAACCTGTATGGTTGCAAAGAACCAAACCAGCCCTCTGCCTTTGTGTTTAATTAATTTTCAATCTCTGAAATTACTAACTAGGAAAAAAAGCGCTTATCCTAGGTACTAGATCAAAGGTCCATGGTATACAAAGGAGATGCATTTCACTCTGTAGTTTAAAATGAACTAGATATTGCATCAGACAAACAGAAAATAATTGTATACAACCATCACTTTTTTTTTAATCTTAAAAAGTTTTGTGTATCCAGAGGTCAGCTCATCTCAAAGAGGTGATGCATGCCCCATCCCTGGAAACACTCAAGGTCAGGACGGACGGGGCTCTGAGCACCCTGATGTAGCTATAGGCATCTCTGTACACTGCAGGGGAGTTGAACTAGATGGCATCAACTCAAATGATTCTATGATTCTATGAACATAGTAGTGTGACAGGTACATAATGCAAATACGAACACAGAGCTGGGTAATTCAGATCATGTAAAATAAGAATTGTCCAAAATTTAACAGGGCCCTTAAAACCTATTCGGAATGAGTTTGCTTAACTTAGCCTATCCTCAAAAGATGTTTGGATCCTGTCAATGACTGCATATGTGGGATTCCCAACACTGCTTTTGAACAGTTTGGAAGTACATGAAGAATACAGTAATACTTAAAGTTTTAACTTGATGGTCATTGTTTTTGCCTCAAAGCCCAAGCAGAAAAGGCCTTCAATCTTATGTGAAATATTAATAATTTCTAATTAAACCTGCCAATTTGTTTTGTTCATGTTTAGTTCAAGCTCTGGACGAAAGTCAACTTTAGCACCAAGTACTTGAACTGAGTTGTCTGAAAGTGGCATGTCATTCAGTATTTTGAAAAGTGTAGTCACTCTTTTAGATACAAAGATGTAAACTCAGATCCTGAAAGCAAGTACCCAACTGAAAATTACATAAGAATATTAGATTTACAGGAAAATTATGTAAGATACTGTATAGGAACTGTTGAATCACAGTCTGAATCTCTGATGGACCACCTGAGACAAGCACTGAGTCAGCCGTGGGAGCACAGGTGAAGGCTCCCACGTGAGCATACAACATTGGTGAGCCATTTATATCTGGTTATCTTTTCCAATGCAGTAATCTTACCAGCCTAACTTCTCTATAAAATTATTTACTGTACAGATACACAAACAGGCAAATAAAATCAGCAAACGTCCATCCCATACAAGGAGGAAATCTCATCTGAACAAGGTGCACATTTCTGTGCACCACATTTTTTCTGGAATTCTTGAAGTACACATATAGGAGTGATTTGCAATTTAAAGATCCCCTTTGGAATGTGTTTCATTTTTTACCTAGTGAGCAGATCATAACATCCAGTTCATAAAGGTAGTATCACATTCCCATCACACCAAAAGCTCGAGGTTTTGTTGTATGTTGGACACAAATATTAGAAAAAAATCTGTCTTGGAAGTGATTATTTCATTGCTATCAACAGAAAAGACAATGGTCAATACTGTAGCAACCATTTTTTTGATGTGATAAGTGGTAAGGGATATTTTGCAATTAGCTTCTATGTAGAAATTAGTTCTTGATCCATGGATAATAGCCCTTGAATTCTGAAAAGCAATATTTAAAATATTACAGGAATTATTTGCTGTTGTTATGTTAATACAGATAACATATTTTTCAGCAAGTGTGGTATGTTGCCTGTTACTTTGTGTTGATGCTTTGCTTGTTCTCTACTGTGACAGTCGGGTTCTTATGGAGTGTGTGTAATTACAAGAGGTGATCTTTCAAACCATTGTTTCTCAGAGAAGTCCTGGAGAAGAAAATAGGACCTTGTGGAACAGAAACACCTGCAGGATTTGTTCTGTTCTCTTTCAACCAAGAGGAAAAGGCATAAAGAAGAATTCAAGTGACTTTCTGCTTCTATGTTCGTGTTACTTGCTTTCATTAATGGGTATAAGCAGACACACTGGCCTGTTGCTGGAAGGGTGAGCGCGTTGAATAGAACATAAATAGGAGGGTAACATCCCGAGTTAACAATGTCCATTAATTAACTGAGACAAGGTTATGTCACTTCTGAATAGGCTTAGTGTCAAGTTCATACATCCCTCATTCTCTGGCAGCTTTTACAGCACGTTGTTGACAATACAACTCAAGGTCTCACTGACTTTGACAACTCTGCAAGGATATTTTGGAAGGATTTGGTGGTTTTGAATAGTTCATTTCAGTAACCCATAAAGAAACACTTTCCTTCAACACAAGCACAAGTGGTTATTTCTGTACTTAATAAGGCCAAGGTAAAGAAAACCCAACTGCATATTTTTAAATATTTTATCTTTACACAAGCCTTATTTATGCAGAACACAGAGCCACATACATACTTTCACAAGAAGGTAACAGTACCTGACAAAATCTCAAGAACAGCATACCCTCCATGTCAGATTATCCACAAAAGGATATGAAACTCCCTGTTAGATAAAGAAGCTGCATCTTCTGCTTGTCTCTGAGTTAGAGAACCAGAAGCTCTAAAACTTCTGTAGATTTCCTACAGTACAACACACATATTAAACAACTGCTTTTCTTTGAAGTTTATGTGGAAGATCTATCCTATGGTCCTGTGACCATATTACAAGGCCCATCTATTCATCCTACTGATTTCCTAAATTAGAGAGCGAGTTATGGGAAAGAATGGAAAGAGAGGGCTGTAGGTGTTGATGAATTTGCATTTTTTGCCATGCTTCTGCTAAGTTTTTAGATCGCCCTGTTCTGTGGTGGACTTATCATAATGCACTCCCTACCCATTACAGAAAAACCCTGCAACCAGTATTGTAAACTTAGGTTTAAATTATTTTTTAAAATTCTTATAACATATAAAAGAATTTCAAAATGCTGCTATGTTTCACATGGTATTCTCAGCACGAGATGAGAAACACTAGCAGACTAAAGGATTCTAGAAGATATGTTTCTATAAAGAGAAATTAATATCCCAGATCTCTGGTTCATCTGCATGAACAATCAGGGAGAAGAAATAGTGATATGTAGAAATAACTATAAATAACCATGACCTTCCACTACCTGGTCAGCCCTTGTTTCTTTAGGCACAGAGGTTTTTGGTTGTTATTTTTCCATTTTACTAAGATGAAAGGTCATGCTGTTGTCCTGTCATTGTCACAGTATGGTGCATGTATGCCCCAGCAATTCACAGATCAGCATATGCGGAAGTTCATTAAAAATACAGTAAATTACTACTAGCTTTGGATATCTTTTCAATTGACCCTCACCTCTGTAAGAGCCTTGAAATGCCTTCTGGTAAGCAAGATCTTTTTGATGTGTCGGCAAAGACAGTTGTGTCTCCCTTTCACTAAGACTAAGAGTGGTTTCAGATGTTATCATCTTCATATCCTGCTTTGTTCTGTCCCAGTAGATCTGGGATCCATTTGGAGCCCTGCACTTAGTCATTACATTAGTCATAGACAAAAACATTCTGTTCCTGTTAGCCATCCAAACACTAAATCCCAGCCCTGGAGGATATGCAATAAATACAACACAATTGTGCACCAAGAAAGCTGGCTGGGCTGGGTAATGCAGGAAGTGCATTGTGTGATTAATAAACACACATTAAATGCTTTTTAATGGTAAACTTAAGAAGCTTCGGAATCTATACAACCTCTCCTAGGTTTTCAAGCATGACCTTCAGTGGCACTAAAATACAGAACTGAAATGCACTGCATAGTATTTTATCTCAAACTGGCACTGGGAAGCAATGCATGTGTCATTCTTCAGTCAGCTGTGTTGACACTCATTTATGCTAGGCAAATGAAGAAGAAAATAATGATACCAAATGCTATATTTTACTTTAACAACTGTGTTTTACAGAAAAGGACTGTAAGCAGGCATAGCCTAATGCAGTCTTGTGCTTGGACCATGCACAAACATTGAGTGCTCTTTTCACCTCTAAGATTTTTGACAAATATCTTTACGCATTGTTTTAAAATAAAGGATAAGCATTGTGCTAAGCTTTGTGTAAGGCAATCAAATTAAATACTACCCATACAAATCTGAGGAAAATCTGAAAAGTCAACAATGCCTCCATCAGAGGACTGTTACAACACTTTCCAGTTATAATTATTACAATGTTATAATATTTCCTTAGCAACAGTCTATGGTTTGTTTATGCTAAGTGAATTTTAAGAAGTTGACGCTGTGGATAATAGAGTTGGGTCCTTGTTAAACTACAAATAAAATTTAATCCCATTTCATTTCATAAATGACATTTGATTTAGCTTGGCCAGCATGTCATACGTGAGGGGAGAGCCACCCTGATACAAGAGCTGTTCTGACTGAGAAAAATGATGGGAGAAGACCAAACAACTAACACAATTATTCATTCTTTCAGTTAGGATGATAATAATTCAGTTAGAAAAGGATGTGACTATCCCTGTCCTGCACAGGCTTGAAGAACGTGACTTTCCCAAGGTCACCCAACAGAAGAATGACTTGCACCCAGATTGCAAGAATCCTACCCAGTGCCCTCCCGATTAGATCACAGAGGAGGTGCTTCATTTCAGCACTGCCTTTTGTCTGTAGCAATGAATGCACACTCTATCTTCTCACATTGATGCAGCATGCTTTCTGTTTGCATTTTCCTTTTAACTCCAGAGTACTTCATTCCAGACCCTATCATGACCTACATATTAGGGAATAAGTAGTTCAGTATGCACATATCATTATCCTCTTTGCCTCTCTTTGCACTCATGTTCACAACACTTGGATTTTTTTAGCACCTAAGCATTTACAAAACAATTTATTTCACATTTCACTGCTGAAGTTATCGTGAGAGCTTGAGAAATCCCATTACAGCACTGGGGTTTTCAGCAGGGCCCTAGGTCCCTGGCAGCTGGAGTATGGTGCTGCAAACACTGGGACTTCTATAGCTAGGAATGAGTTCGTGTATGCCTCAGGACTGAAACTTCCTCTAACTTAGCCAAAAGACTATTCACCTAGGTTTCTAGGGATGTTCGTCTGTTAAAATGTAATGACTGGGGTTTATCTGTGGAGCACTCAAATCAAGAGATCATTGTAAGAGTTTATGCTATTACAAGCAGAGCTAAGACTTTGCTGTGGTATCAGTCACATCATGGTTTGCTCCTCTGCTTTCTCATCTGGAACTACAGTACACTGCTGAGGGGTTTCCATGGTGGCCTCAATAACAACCAGTTGCCTCTCTCTGCCTGGGAGCCATCAGATCTGTTTTACATCCAGTCTATGCTGGAAGGAATTATGGCTCTTTGAATATTATTCTGTTCTTACACATTTATTAGATGCAAAATACTTTCACCGAGCACTTCTTAGAACTATTATAAAGCACTTTAACACTTTTCTATGCTTTAGCCAATCCTGTTCTCTGCCTTGGCAACTGCACCTCCTACATTCCCTTTCCCTCCCCCTTCCCCTGCCCCTAAATAAAAGAAAATAATGATTTAATCCAGAAGACAAATGCTGAGGGCATCAGTAAATGTGTTTGTGATTCTCCGTTCTCTGACTCAGCCTGAGGCTGTCTCCAAATCCTCAGATAAAGTCAATGTCACTGATTTCATTGATTCAAAAGGGTTTGGATCCAGCCCTTTTCACCATCCTGGGAAATCTCTCTGCTCACCTCACACTTTTGTAGAACATGGATGGCAATAGGAATCAGACTCCTTGCCTGGGAGCTGCCATACCACTAACCACATGTTGTTATGATTACAGATAAGCAAATAGTTAATGATCTAGCCACTATAACTACTGGTTAAAAAGAAGTAATATTTTGTTTATATTCACTGTTACTTAAAGTACTCAAAATTAAAACATGAAATATCTGATGATGAATGACATGTTTATATGTTTGCTTCCCACCCACATTTTCCTAATATGAATAAATACTTCCTCACCACAGAAATGAAGGGAGCAGAGCAAGGTTTCAAAGGACAGGACAGAAGTTTGCATAAGGGCTCCTTTCTGCAATTTTTGGGACTTGAATGAGGAAGGAGCCACTCTCCTGGTTCTGCTAGGCCAAACATGCTTAGCCTCTGATTTGTGGCTGGGCAGATGGTTGGGTGGTGGACCCTTTGGAGTTTCCCCACTGTTCCTGAAGAAGGCTTGAAGCCATGCTTGCTGGTCAGTAGGTGGGAAGGCTGGGATTGAAGGAGCTTCGCTGTTGGGGGGATTCCTTCTTGCTTCCCTTCCCACTCTTCCACAGGCCTCTGCCTGCTTGCTGTGTCCTCTAGTTTCACCTGTTCATTTGTTCCACATTTCCACAGCTCTCCAAGACTGACTCTGAGCCACAAGCAAGGTGTGGGATGGCTGGTGGAGGAGAAGAGCTGCCAGATGTTCTTTAGGCATTGCAGGGGGCAGCAGTGTCATGGTGGGAAGCGACTGCCTATCTGCACATTTGGGAGGTTGTGCTAACAGATTGTGGCTCCGATCATACTTCCACCCAGGCCCTCCTCCTCACTCTACTTCTGTTGGATGCTTCAAGAAAAATAAAATTTATGGAAGTGGTTCCAAAAGCTGTTTTCTGCACCGGTGCTAGTTGGTGCATGCTCCTCTCGGGCTCAGCCCTCCCTTCTCCTTGCTGCCCAGCTACACTCACTCCCTTTATACAACAGATAGATCATGTTACCTTCATCAGCTGCTCCTTCTGGGCCCCCGTGCTGGGGAGTGCAGACTTGGAAGTGCCAGGCACTTGCAGCTCCCTGCTCTTGCACCTCCTTTATCCGATAAACGTTCCTTGGTTTCCACCCTGGGAAAAACTTGAATCTCAACAGTGCTCTGTGACAAAGAAGGAATGATGCTAACTTCCTATGTATGAATACATGGTAAGAGAAAGGCAGGATCCTCTTGCTGTTTCCCTGCCTCAGCAAGCCACAAAAGCATCTAGCCTTTATGGATGGCAAAACTCATTTTTCCAGGACTGCTGATCTTGCTCTAGCCTTTTAAGCTCTAACAGGAATGGCCCGTCCTTCTCCTTTCTTGCTCTGGGCTCTTGCATCATTAGCTCCTGCATTTTCTTTCTGTATCTCACTGCAGAGCTTTCAGACTGTAGTATTGTTTTTTTTTAAGTCTTGATAAGATTGCAAAAAGTTTGAAAGAATTATAGAATCATAGAATGACTTGGTATGAAAGGGACCTCAAAGATCATCCAGTTACAACCTCCTCGCTATGGGCAAGGAGGTCAACCACTAGATCAGGCTGCGCGGGGCCCCATTCAGTCTGGCCTTGAATGCCTCCGGAGATTGAGTATCCACAACCTCTCTGGGCAGCATGTGCCCATGCCTCACCTCCTTCTCCACGAAAAACTTCCCCCTGAGATCTCATCTAAATCTTCCCTCCTTCAGTTTAAAAGCATTTCTCCTTGTCCTATCACTATTTTCCCACGTAAAAAGCTGATTTCCCTCCTGTTTATAATCTCCCTTCAAATATTGGAAGGCCATAACAATGTCTCCTTAGAGCCTTTTCTTCTCTTGGCTGAACAAACTCAGATCCCTCAGCCTGTCTTTGCAGAAGTGCTCCAACCCTCCAAGCATCTTCATGGCTCTCCTCTGGACCCTCTCCAAAAGCTCCACAAAAATCCCTGATTTGAATGGCGGAGTTCAAAAACCTGAGGGTGTCAAAGAGGGTGCGCAGGAAGCTTGCTACTCTGGACTTCAGGAAAGCAGACTTTGAACTCTTCAGGGAACCTCTAAGCAGGGTGACATGGCAGAAAGCTCTAGAGGGAAGAAGGGCTCAAGAAAGCTGGTTGGTATTCAAGGACCATCTCCTCCAAGGCCTGAAGAAGTACATCCTGAGAAAAAGGAAGGCAGGCAAGAACGCCAGTAGGCCTCCATGGATCAACAAGGAGCTTCCATACTTAAGATCGAAAAGGAAGCCTATAGAGAGTGGAAGAAGGAACAGATTATCTGGGAGGACTACAGAGAAGTTGTCTGAGCAGCTAGGGATCAGGTTAGAAAAGCTAAAGCCCAGACAGAATTAAATCTTCCAGAGACATAAAGGGGAACAAGAAGAAATTCTACAGGTATACCAGTGAAAAAAAGAAGAGCAGGGAGGATGTGGGCCCTCTCCAAAAGTAAGCTGGAGAATTGGTCACGTGGGATACAGAGAAAGCTGAGGTGCACAATTATTTTCTGAAGGTGCCCTGAAGACCTAAAACTGGTACAGCAGTGCCAGTGAACCCCGAGACCAGTGATGCCCCTTGACCTTCATGGTGCTATTATAAGGATTACCCAGTTGGTTAAAGAAGCAATATAAAAACAAGTCCATCTTTAAGCCCTGCTTCTTGGCCTTCTACCACGATGATGTCTCACCTAAAATATAGCCAGTGACTCATCCTGCAATTATTGCTGCTGTCATTCTGGTCCAAATTGCTTGGAGGAAGGGAAGTGCTGATAGAGACACAGTAGAAGATTAAAATAACTATGTCTGTGATGCTTTACAAAAGCTTTGCTGTAAGGAACCTTCTTTCCTCATGATTACTTTATTTTGAATTCATTGTGCAACACATTCTTGTCTCTGGAAACAGGAATCAGGAGAATCATTAGAGACAGAGAATATTTTCCTTAAAGAAAAGTTGTCAGGTCAAGTCATGCTTTTATATTACTGTTTGTAAAACAAGATGTTTACACACCTGTAAACCTGCCACATCTATTTTTTTATGTGATGAAAGTCACCTTTGGAGAACTATGTGAAAATGGTTCTTTGGCACTGGAGACAGTGTGAGCAGCAAAGACCAAGAAGAAGGAAGTGCTTCCCTCTCCATCTGCCCTTTACCAGGTGTCAGCACCCCAAACCTGGCAGTGAGCCCCACCAGCAGCAGAGCTGCACCACAGGGAGCCAGGCATCCAATCCTAGCTGCTCTGCCTGTGGCCATCCCATATTTTGGGGTTATGGCTCCCGCCACCTTGGGGCTAGGGCAGGATGAGGTGACACAAGGATGCCTTGCCAGCATAAATCACACATCTGTTCCCTGCTCCTTGGAAATGCCCAAGCCTTTTTCTAGTGCTAATGATTTAGATACTCCAGATGATAAATAAAAGCACTAGGAACTTGCCCTGCTGTATATTCCTCCTCTGAAGGCAGCTTGCCAACTGCTTTATCTAGATTATCATCTCTGAAAGAAAGTATTTATAACTTGGCAGTCATGGTCAATGTGTTTAGACAATTCAGTCAATGAGTGCCCCTGAGGAAGAAAGAAAACTAAAACAACAACAACAACAAAAAAGAAGGTGGAGGGATGCAAGGGGAATGCAAATCCCATTTGATGGACTGTGACTTTAAACAAAGCTCTGCCTCTCAGGCCCAGGGTGAATTCATGAGGATCGCTGCTTTCCTGGCTTCAAAGTATTTTGCCTTCCAAAGGTGAAGGAAAGCAGGCTTCCTGGATAAACAGCATAAATTAAGTGCTGAAACCAGAAACAGGAAAACTGGAAGCCAAGCAGAATCTCTGCACTTCTGCTTTCCTCACTGCAGGGCTGGCTAAGCTGATATTCGACATTATTATTCCAGAGTGCATGCTCCTGCCCACCCCCACAAAAACAAAACATACGTTCAGATAAAGACAGACTTACTAGCAAGCCTAGGCACACTATTTAATTAAGAGTTTCCAAGTGGAAACCACACACCATTTCCCCAAATTAAGGTCGCCACATACAAATCCTCTAGTCTGTCTTCAGCCAACATCTGATGGTCAGCTCTCTCCCTCCCAGCCTCCATCCCCTGAACTTCCATTCCTGTGCATGGGAGCCAGTAGCCATTTGGCTGCAGAGCCCTGCAGCTCCCCCACTAGGCTTCCAAGGGCGTAGATGTAGTATGGGGCTAGGAGTGCTGCTCCCCTCCTGGCCCAACCTGTGAAATCTGTCTCTCGTATATACCAGCCATTTTCCCACTGAAACTCATGACTGTGTGTAATTTGGCTGGTTCACCTAACCACTGAATTAAAGGAAAAAACAGACATACTGTGGGGTGCAGGAATTATTAGTGATGACATGTATCACATCTGAAGCAGTGGGGCAGAATGACAACATACAATAAAAAGGAAATTACCTCTGACACACTCTTTGCTTTCTTTAATGGAGTATCATTTCTGGTCCAAATTATATAAGGACATCAATTGCTATTTGACAGTACCTGGAAAAGATGTCCCTAAAAATTTGCCAGTTTTGTCACAGATAAATAGATTCAGTTTCTTCACTATTCCCTACACTTCTTTGTATTTACTTTAGAGAATACTCCTAGCACTGAGGCAATGATATTTAGCTTTCAAGCAATTGGCAGGTTTTATACAATCATGTTTTCATGCTCAAGTGGTAAATCTGGATCTGAGTCCCTGGCATGGCCAAAGAAAATGTGAATATGGGCTGCATAAGACAGGTTTAAAACTTGAGAGAAATTATTATGCAAGTCACTTTTGATGAAATCATAATTAAGCCTTATTCACGTCTGAAAGTTTAAACTTACAATATATTTCACTCCCCATTTTTCACTTTTATGAACCTCTGGCAGCTTCTGCATCCAGCTAGGACACAAAGCAAAGTGTCTATAAGTGCTACAAAGAAAAATTAAGGGAGATGCATACACTTTCAGGAGGGTATGCTGATGTCTTCGGAGAAATCCTTTTTTGAGACAGTTCTACACTGTATTTATCAGGCTGAAGATTATGATGTATAAACTAAGAAGCTGCAATATTTTGGGGAGTTCATTCCAAGTGAAACCCTTTTTCATGCAAGGGAGAGAAGATGCTGGAGGTTCAGTTGTGTTTTCCCTGAGGAACATTTGCCTTGAATTAGGACACAAGAAAGACTGGAGAGCTCCCATCTGGGGCAAAAACCAGAGAAAAATGGAGCACATTTTTTTCAGAACAAGAACATAATGCATCTTGTGTGCATAGTGATCAAATATTCCTGTACAATATTCTCCAGTTTCTCTATGATGTGCAAGTCAAAAGATTGAGTTGGCTGGAATAGGAAGAACTGCATTGACAGCATTGCTTATAAAGTTGTTTGTATCTCAATCAGCACTCAGAAAGATTTACTTGCTGTGCAAATGTAAAATTCTCTGTAATATTATTCCTTGGATCAATACACTACTACCAATACCTAAAAATTACAATTTTCCAGGCCCTAGATTTAACTCGAGGTAACTGCAAGAACTGAGCCATGGTCTCTTGCAAAGGAGAAGACCAGAAAATGGATCATAAAAAAAAAAATTCCACTATCAGACATAAGGGACTGGCGGATGTTCAACAATTATCTGCACTTTGTGAAAAATCTAAGGCTGTTTGCACATGCGCCATGGCTGTGAAATAGCTTGAAGAGAACTACACATCTGCAGCCTATCTAGACCTCTAATCTCAGCACACATAGGAAAGTTGATCCTGCTCACTACTCCCGTCTTCTATTCTCGTATGGATTAGAGGGTAGAAACCCCACATTAGGCTTGAAGCAGTGTGGCTATGCATTTATTTGGAATTCTAGCCAATATGTTCAGAAATAACATAAAAATCAAAGAATGCAAAATATTTTTATAATGGCAACACCCATTACCTCCAGCACTGACAAGAGTTGTATTATATAAACATCAATGTGTTAGAAAAAAAATCCATTAATTTAGATAATAAAGATTAATAAAACCACACATCCCTAGAAGAATTTATTTTTCTCCACAGGTCCTGGGAATAAACAAACATAAAAATACAACAACAACAACAATCATCCCCAGATTTCAAACACCTTGAGTAGAGATACAATTTTTAGTACATTTGAGTATATAAATTAGTAAGGTATAGTGGAAATACTAAGCCACAGCCTGAACCGGTAACTGAGCACCTGGTGGAAAGGCAGAACTAACCCAGGGGAGCTCAGGTGCATGCAATCCGTCTGAGTGACTGGAAGGAGTGGAGCCAGGATCCACCCCTTCCCAGATCTCATTTAAGGGTTGGCAGTGGGTTAGGGTATCTTACTGGAGATTCCTGCCTACTGGAGGTCTTTTAAAGGTTAGTAGTTTTACTTTCTTTGTTTCTGCATTCATAGCTGCTGTGTTTGGGCTTGTTCTTATTTGCTGTAGCCTAAGATTGTACCATTCTGCTGTTACTGCTGTACTTTTCATCACATTATAGCATTAAAATAGGCTATGAGAGGATGCTAGAAAGAGTAGACTTTTTCCATTCCTGTTACAAAAAGAAGTGAAGAGGATGAAGGCCCTGAGCCAAGGGGTGCTTAGCAATTGACCTTTGAGTTGGGATGGCACTAGCCATCATAAACTGAAAGCTAAAGGGATGTTAACTTTCCTGTTTACTTCTCACATTTAAAAAAAAAAAAAAAAAAATAGGAGATCTATTAGGCCTGTTTATTCAAGCAAGAAATGAGACAATCAAGAGGGAAAAAAAAATCCCAAGAAATGAAACTATTGGACAACAGTGGGGCAGACTTTCTCTTAGGATTAAGAACACAATATCTTAACACATTAAGAACGCAGCAATAACTTCAGGTTACAGACATTCTCAACAGTCTCTATGCTAAAGTAGATAGCACTTTCCAATCCTTACTTCTTGAAGGCATAATCTTAGCTCAGGAGGAATTGCCAACCATGGGAGCAAAATCAGCTTCCCCAGAGAGGCAGCATCTGGAGATAACATTGCATATGTGGTAAAACTTTTTCAGCCTTGCTCAGGGAAGAGCATTCTGTCAATTCAGGTGCCAAACTTCTAATTTCTAAGGCCATGTGAAAATTGAGGAGTTGAAAAAGAGAAAGAAGGATGTAGTAGCTTTGTGGATGCACACCAGGAACTCAGCCTTCAAAATGTGTCCTAGCAGGTGGCAATGCTGCCTACCCCAAAGCTACAGAGGGGCTGGAACTATATGATCTTTTAAGGTCACTTCCATCCAACACAAGACATTCTATGAGTCTATGATATTCTTTCTCACCCACAATAATTCCACAGTTCACCTGTGATATTTCCCCACCACAAATAATTGAATTCAACTGGTGCTTGCTAATTTTAAGTACATGTGCAGTGTCATGTGGTGGGCATCCTTGCTTGAGACTAGGCATGTGCTATGGTCTTCAAGACTTAAAAGCAGATTTTAAGGCCTAAAAATCATGCAAAACAGGAAGACTGTGGAACTAGGCACTTCCAGTGTCTCAGTAGTTGAAGCAATGTCCATACCCTCCATCTGGTTTGGGTTATCTGAAAATAGTACAGCATGCTTGATTATTGAGATAGATAGTGAGTTATGTATGTTAATAAGGAATTTAAGTAATATGATTTATAAGTAGCAAATATGCACTCCCCTGGTTTCCCAGCTAAATCCTAGGAATGCATTGCCTGGAATTTCACAGAGCAATCACAAAACCCCAGCATTTGCCTTTTATTCATTCTTAGGAAAACACAGTACTGAAGTTGTTGTAACTCCCTCCTCAGAAAAGATTTTCATACATAGGTATGATTCAATAGAAACATTATGCCACATGATTAAAAAAAAAAAAAACACAAAGAGATATATTTGCACTTCATTAGTCTTAGTCTTTTGTGCATGCATTACACAGAGTACATAAACAAAGAGCAAAAACAATGAGTGGAGTGAGAAAACCAGATTAATAAAGATTTTGCCAGTAAAATCTCAGGCCAGTCAGTTCCAGGCTGAGTTTAATTCTCAGATTTGTTACCTCATGTAATCATGGTAGTGTTGGCTGTTCTCTCTTAGAAACAAAACCCTTGTCCACTGCTAGAGTCAAGGTATCTAAATTAGATTGTCTATTAGCTAAAAATTACAGAAGAGTGGAAACAGCTATGCTGAAAGTGAACTTCATTGTAAACTTCTGCTGAAACTATATGCCTTTTACTATTCTTCTACTATCAAAATCAAGTCTATGGGAATTTTATTCAAGAGTGTATCAGTTGTCTTTGTAACATAAGCAATGCTATTAAAGATAATAGGTAAGAAGTGGTAACAGGGAGAAGGTGGTATCTTGGACTGACATCTTTACTGGCAGGGGTGATGGAGCAGTTTATGAAGCTTTTCTAGTGGTATTTTGCCCCCCCCCCCCCCCCCCCCCCCCAAAAAAAAAAAATCAGGATTGTCTCCATGTTGTCTTGCCAAGAATGTTACAATCTTCCCCTTCAGCCTCTCCAGAAGGAATCTGTGACACAAGAGCTTCATGGGGGTTTTACACTCTTGCATCAGCAGATGTGCATTGGCCTACTCATACAGGGTTCTCTATGGCCCCAGCTCATCACATTCTGGGAGCATCCTGAGAGGTGGGAGAGGCTGTCTGCTGTGGAGACTGAACTCCTGCTAACAATGGCAAGGATGAGGGAACCCACTGCATGGCATGAGACAGAGAAAGCTTTCTTTTTATTCCCAGGTTTGCCCAGATAGCTCATGGATCCCCCAAGGTGAAAGGACATCCATCTCCACCAGAAGCCCACAGGTCGTTTCTTCTGTCCCATTACACAGATGGAGATTTGCCCAGAGCCCCCCTTTTCCTCTAGAGTGAATCAACATGGCTGTGCTACCATTGATGAAGAAGGATTCTGGAGTATCTATGTTATTAAAATTAATGTACTTGTCTCAGTCTGGAGTAAATTTGCTTCAGAAAAGCAAGGAAAACCTGCTTTCCTGATGGTACTCACTCCCTTGCAAGCCATATTGTTCGCATTTTCTGTAGCCTCCAAGTGATAAAAGGAGTGCAGTGATCTGTCTGTTGCCTCTCTGCCAAACTGCCAGATCAGCTGGTCCTGCAGATTACCAGCTACAGAGATTTTCAAAGACAAATTCCAAGCCATAAATATGAGATACAGGGCACTGTATAAAGCAAAACCAGATCATTTCTCAGCCTGAAGCCACCCGTGAAGTGTCAGTCTACGGGAATCAATTCACACATGTTTTAATCAACTTGTAACTTGCACTGGATATATGGGAATAGTTAAATTTATAGAGCTTGGAGTCTGGCCCATTAAACTCTGTCTATACTGTTTTAACACTCCTAGAGGCCTGTGTTCAAATTTGCCTCAAGTCACAACTGAAATGAATTCTCCAAGTTCCAGAGAAGTGCGCAGCACAGACCTATCAGTGTACACCAAACCCAGAGCAAAAACTTCCACATGCAATTGGCCTGGGATGCTGACAGAGCAAGGAGCAGAGGGTGGCATGTGGAGCTGCCTGGCTCTGGTCTGAGCCACTAGTTGCATGCCTTCAGGAGAACCAGCCTCACCGAACGTACGCGAGCAGAAACATGCGTCAGTGTAATTGGCGGAGATGAGACCCAGATGTTTTGCTGAAGCGATCTCCATTACTGGCTGCTAATTTGGACTTTTTCTGAGCATCCGCTATTCTTATCAACAGGGTAGGGCTTTCTGGTTCATTTTTTTCTGTGTTCTCTTGGAGCATGTTTAGCTGATAGCATCAGTGTCTGTGCGGTAGCAGTAAGAGCCCTGCCCATGCAGGTACTGTGGAAACTAGAGACAGGATTTTGCCAGTTGGGACAGGAATGTTTATTTGAATGTAAGGAGAGAACCAGATCTGTGGCTGCTGTATCTGCCACGAGTCTCAGAGGAGTACCCAAGGCAAAAACTGACAGACTTGAAAATAGTACTGTGCCCGGTGAAGCGGGGAGGAAAAAAAAAAAACAATAAAAACCCTTGTGAGAGCATGAACTTCTCATGCTGGAAACACATTTTTGGTTTCCAGAAAAGACGGCTGCAATGTGCATGCCTCAGGTTGCCCAATGGCATGCAGACTTACGTGCTGCATATCGACAGGGGAATTTGTGGAGGTAATTACTTCAATTATCTTGTTGCCTGGACAACCACATAACACACACACTCAGGCTTTAATGAGTCACTGGGAGCCACGGGGCTCTCCAGCATGGCAGGAGAGCAGGCAGAGGGCTCTCCAGAGCCTACAGATCTGCAGGCCAAGCCAGGGAACGCAGAGGAACTGAGGGACTCCATCAGTGCCCAGCATTCCCACTTACACCATCTCAAGGCTGGGGGTGAAGAAGATGCTCTTTTTCTGCCTTTGACATATGCCTTTTCAAATGGCACCTGGGTGGGTGATGCCTATCAACCTAAGAAAGGCATGGGCTTTTTTTCCCCACCAGATACATAGAGCTGTTGGAGCAGGTCCAGAGGAAGGCCACAAAGATGATCAAAGGGCTGGAGCACCTCTTCTATGAAGAAAGGCTGAGGGAGTTGAGCTTGTTTAGAGAAAAGAAGGTTCCTGGGAGATCTCATTTCAGCAGATGTTTGGATTCCCTTCCAGTATTTGAAGGGAACTCCCAAGCAGGTGAGGGACCAACAGTTTACATCGTCTGACAGTGATAGAACAAAACATGCTTTTAAACGAAGAGAGGGAAGATTTAGGTAAGATGTTAGGAAGAAATCCTTTACTTAGAGTGGGGCGAGGTGCTGGCACAGGCTGCCCAGAGAAGCTATGGGTGTCCCATCCCTACAGGTGTCAAGGGCCAGGTGGGATGGGGCCCTGGGCAGCCTGATCTGGTGGGCAGCAACCAGTCCACAGCAGCTGGTTGGGACTAGATGACCTTCAATGGTCCTTTCAAAATGAAACCTTTCTGTGATCTAAGCAAGACTGATGTTCACTGTCTTTAATATTTTACTGGCCTTGAGGGTAAAACTGTGACAGTAATGGACTGGAGCAAGTGTGACTGTGACAAAAAAGACTAATGTGGATTAGAGCAAAATTGAGACAACCTGAAAAACATAATTGCAACTTCTCAGGTACATAGACTGTATATAAAAGCACCACTACCAAACTAAAATCTGGCTTGGATGCCAGCAGTAACGATCTGGAAAAGTGTCACTGAGTCACAGCAGTATTTCTGTGTACAATCAAGAACACCAGCTTACCAGAAACAGATAAACAGTTGTACAGCCTTCAGTGCGCTGCAGTGCAGAGCCTGCATAACTTATTTTGTCCATCTTAACAAATTAGTGCAGAATATATGGCTTTCATACCCCTATATTGTATACATCTATATATACTCCTATACACCTAGGTAAAAAAAATATATATATATATAGTTTGGATAGGTTGGTTTTGATTGCCCTTATCTTAGTTGCATAGCAACTGCAAACATCCAGAAAGAGCAACAGAAATGATCTGAAGTTCCTGGGAAAGTTTATATTAAGATGACAAGTAAGAAAAATGTATTGTGTGTTCACCCAAAGTTTTGAGTAATAGAAATGAATAAAACAAGGCTTATGATAACAAAAACTGATCTGGGGCTCTTATTCATCTTTTTGTGCACTTTGACAAGGAGAGGACCTGAAAATAAAAGGAAAGCACACAGAGATCCATTTTTGTACATAATCCCTTGCCATATACAATCCCTGTACATATCTCTGCAGCAGTATACTCAGGTAATGGTGTTCTGGGAACACCAGTATTTAGTAAACTTGCTAGAATGATAGCTTGAATGGGAAACCAAGTCTTATACATTAACAGACCAAGGGAGAAAGGTCAGAAAGAAGTCTCACCAATGTTTCTTCTCTGAAATGCAGCAGCAGACACACAGATATGGTGAGGATTTGGGGATAGATAAGTGGTCATCCCACTGATTTGGCAATTTGCTCATGAGAACCTGTTCCTACTTCATAAAAACCTATAGCTTTTGAGAAATACTATTTTTTATAGACACAAACTTTTAATTACAGACTGAGCTACAAGAAAATATACTTGATGCTTAGATTCTTTTGTGATCTCAGTGTAGAAGTGTTAGTAATTACATTTGGTGAGAAAGAGGAGAGAGGACAAGAAAAGGATTTACAGTCCCCAGCAGTTCTAAAAAGAGTTGGCATTGCTCAGTTTTCTTGCTAGAAAACTGCTTTCGTCTATTTTCTACAAAGATTGCAGCAAAAGTCTAAAGAACACATTGAATTGATATCTGTGTTGTTTTATTTTCATTGACTTGACTAGGAGCCAACAATTAAGTGTGAGAGTTGGTCAGTACTCTCTCTTTTTTATGTTTCAGTGACGTGGTTCCTTAAAAACTACTTTTTTGATAAAATATTCAATGAAATACTCAATGAAAGACACCTTTTGAGGGATATTTGCAATGAGGGAAAAGCAACTGCAAAAAAGAACATTGATTTTAGTTTACAGTTTTGGAGCTCATGAGTATTTTGTTTTTGAAAATGTGGTATATTTTATTTAACATAGTGCCTGGCTCATCGTAGCTATGATCACACTGATAAACTAAAACTTTTTCCACTGGTGATGAGTGAAAGGCTATTTTGCAGACAAGACATTAAAACAGTTGCATTGGGTACTCAAGTAATGAGTTCAGCCTGACTTAAAAACTTCCTTTTTAGAACATATCTGACTACAGGAAATAAATGATTTATCTACTTTATCTATTTCTCTTTTTGTTCCCCTGGCCCCTCACTTTTTCTTGCCTAGCTTTACTTTATTTTTAAGTTGGAGAAATTTCACATGGATGAATTCAATTCTATCCCTTTGCTTCATACACTCTTCCATGTCAGATGCCATTTTGTCATATCACCCCTGTGCCGCCATCTGTCACACAACAACAAAATGTTACTGAATATTGGTAAGAGGGTTCAACCTCTGCTGCCATACCGCCACCGTCTGCCTCTGATGTCATGGGCCAACATAATACAATAGGAAGCATTAGTTTTGGAGCAGTCCTCACAGGTTTACAAGTTAACTGGAATAATTTGGGTTGATGTCTTATTAATGCCACTGGCCTCTTTTTAGCAACAGGGGAGAAATGCAGCTAGTGTAGCTGCATATATTTCCCACTAAGCTAGTATAAGAGAAAGGGAGCTAGGAACACACCTGGTGCTGAGCAGCTGGAAATCTTGAAGATAAACTACAGCATAGCAATTACAAAATAGTTACAAAACTAACAATATTTCATTATGTAATCACAACAAATTTTTTTTAATCACAAACAGATGAGACTCATAATCAGTTTTCTAAGGTCAATCTAATGAGAACCCCAGCAACTCCCAGTTGAAGAATTACTTTAGAGGGCAAAGGAATACCTGTAGGTCAATTTACCTTGGCAGAAGCATGCAACCCAGTGGGGATATCCAGAAGGAAATAAGGTCACAAATTGGCAGGACGGCAGCTATATTTACCAGTTTAAACACTGTTTATTTGTTGAAACTCCTCAACTTGAAAGCCAAATCAGTATCTTATAGACCAAATTATGAGTCTTCAACTTAAATGTTATTTCCATTTGAACATCTGGATATGAAACCTAGCCATTCCCCAGGGGCACAAAGGCAGACATCTTAGAAGTTTTGAAAGAAAATGTCTCTGAAATGCTAAATGGAATAAAAATGCAAAATGGGATGGGATTTTAACAAATGTCAGGAGCTACTAAAGAGCTCCAGAGCTCTGTACCCCTGGCAAATAAAATGGGGGCATCTGGGACATATCAAGAATGAAGGCAAATATCTGCCATTACGGATGCCACTGGGTAACCAAGGAAAGAGGTATGTAGAGCTGACTGTGTAACATCAAAAACTGATTAGAGGTTAGACAAGAACAACACAAGGATGGAAATGCATAGCAGCATTTTCTGCAGCAGCTGAAACCTAGTGATAAAGGGTAAAGTCTAAGTGAGATTTGTGTATAACTCTTCTATCACTTGATCAGTCCATCTACCCAGCTAACTCCTGACATGTTAAGACATGATATAATGCATACTTCTGCTGTCCCTGAATGTTACTTCAATTACATTTGTTACTTCCCAGAAATATTAACACCATATTGAACCAATAATGGAAGTCCTGAGTTTGTAGCTGATTGTTTCTTGAAGGGAAAAATAGCTATTTCAGTAAACTAACTCATTCCCTCCCTTTGAGAGTTACTTCTTCATCTGTTACTACCACAATATTACTAGAAAATATGGCTTCTTGTTCAATTGGTTGCCATTACTAAGCATTGATTCCAAAACTTTTAATGGCAGTACCACAAAATAGGATAATTCTTTTTCTGCTATATCTGTATTTCATTTAAAAAAACAACAGCACAGAAATGGGGAAGAGAAATAAGGTGAAGAAGAGTAATTCAAGTATGACTCCTTCCTTCTCCAAGACAGTGTAGATTCTCTGACTTACTCATAAGCTGTTAAGTACACATTGCCTTTGTGTGTGATTAAAGATCTTCCAGATCATCTCAATGGAAGGTGATCCCTTAGAAGAAATAATAGGTAGGTCTTGAACTTCTATTCTCTAAACAGAACTTGATTTCTCTAGTAACTATTTTTTTTTCTTTAAGAATGAGGTTTTCTTCATCATGAAAACATATTTTTAAAAGTCTTCCTGCTTTGTGTAGAGCAGTTTCCTCCCTACTCTTTGTGCAAATACAAACATCCAGCCCAGCTGGCATCAAGATGTATATGACACTGGCAAATCTACTGTGTACCAGATGTGATGGGCATGATCTTGATGGATTTAAGCTGTCACTATCAATCTGAGCTAGTGAAAGGGCTACTTTCCAGGTGTGCTACAAACAAGCTGTTTGGAAATCCTTTCCTTTCTTAGAGTGGCTTCTTGTGATTGTGGGAAAATATTTTTTTTGTTTTGTTTTCTGATCTCAATGTGAAAGTATTTCAGATGCTCTGAGCAATCCACCATATTGGGTTAGATGAACAAACAGCAGGCAGTGGCTCATATTCAGAGGAGAACAAGAGGGAAAATAATGAATTACTGGAACTGTGCTGGCCACTTCAGTAGGAACACCACTAATCTAATGAAAATATTGACATTTATGGGAATCCACAGACAGAGTTATACATACTTGTGGTCTGGACTACTGTATCACTTTTCATAATGTTTTGTTCCTGTTTACCTTCCAAAACAAACTACTGTAACTAATAAATTTACAATAATTAAGGAGGAGACAGCCAAGTCTGAGAAAAGAATGGCCTCCAAAATTCACACTTTTCCCTGCTGGATTGCTTAATTGGGCTGGGGAGATCTTTTCTGTCTCTAATGAGATAGAAGAGCTGGGAGAAATGAGTGGGGTCCTAATTATCTCTTCATGAAAACCAATGTGCTTACACAGGGGACTCATTTAACACATTAACCCTTGCTAATAATCCAATTAGCAGCTAAATAACCTGAACTGATATATTTGTATCTATATATAAATGTGTAAGTATATATTTGTGCATGAGACTGTCATATAGGACAGTCTGGTTCCTTCTCAAGCTGGAGGTTGTGCTTGGTGTCCTGAATCGCTCTGATATACTAACTACCACTGGGGCAATCTTTCTTTGGGCCTCAGAGCAGCTTCTATGGTCTGTTACTGATGGGAGCTGGCGGTGCACAGGTCATGCCTGTGAAGAAGAGGAGACAGCTTCCTAAGTAAAAAGTTTATTCTGCAACTAAACATTACCTCCAACCTGAGGGGTTTCACTCCAAGAACGCCACTGCACCCAGTGCAATGAAAACAGTGGAGTGAGTGAGGACATGGCTGTGCTGCAGTTTTGTAAGGCTAACTGAGGATTATTGCTGTGGCAGGAAGGCCTGTCCCAAGCATGCATTGACACTGATCACTTAATCTCACTGAGAAAAACATACTCTGTGCACGTTTTTCTAATTACTCAACAGGAAAGGCCTTACTCAGCACATAGCAGAATTCAGCAATTCAGTTTATTGTGCTGCCTTCACTCTTCTACCTCTGGGAGTTAAAAAAAAAGAAAGAAAGAAAGAAAGAAAGCTACCTTTCTTGAGCTACTGGTTGTGACAGCTTTCCCAGTTTTGCCTACAGGATGCCAAGGCACCTGGCTGTCCCACCAGAGGTCCTCACTGCTCCCCATCTGTCCAGCCAGGCTTCATTAGCACAACGTTCTTTGGCACTGTTACCAAAGGGATGATTTCTTCAAGATAATCATGACATGGACCTGCCAGTTATGAAGTAATGTTTAATCGTTCTGGATAAAAAAAAAAAAAAAATTGTCAGGAGAACATGTTTTACAGCCAAGGCACACACATCTTTTCTTCCAAAAAAGCTGCATGCCATTTCAGTAGTTAGCAATCTATTTTTTTGGCACCAGAACTCTGATAATCGTGTATGTCAGCTTGTTTCTGTAAAGTATTGATATTGTTTCCAAACAAGTGACCGAGCAAATTAATAAAACCAGTCAAACTCAAACCACACAGTGGAGGTTTCTTTAACTGAAGATAGAAGGGTCTAAAATCAACCTGACAATCAAGGTAACACTTTGTATTGCTGAAAGAGATTGACATGCAAAAGCAGCATGCAATAGAAACACATTTCTTTCAGTCAATATTTCTTTCAGATTTTAAATTAGAGGGTGTGCACAAAAGATTTCCTCAAGTTCTGTATGGGGCATACAGGAAAATATTGACCTTGGAAATACAACTGTCTTTCAACACAGTAAGCATTCTCTTCTACGGCATAATCACTGTTGTCTGAAGTCATTTGTCACTTGTAGACACCCTTGCAGCACTGACAAATACTGCATTTCTCATTTACTTCTAAACAAATTGTCCTGCTATTTGCAGACCAGAAGTGCTTTATGCAGTGGTCATGATTAAAGCATCAGTTACCAGGTAGATATGGAATTGAGTCTCTCATTCTAAAAATTGGCAAGTACTCAGACAGCTGTAAGTTTTTGTTCAACATTTTTAAAAATAAGGCACCCAAACTTAGATTTGGGAAAGGAAAAAAGTAATTCAAACACTTAGTTTTTCAAAAGGACAATATAAAGAATGAAGTTTACCATTCATCAAATTCAAGTGCACAAATCTAATTTGCACAACTTTGGATGTTAGGTAGGAGTTATGCAGAAAAGAACATAGCGTATTTATGATATCATAACTGTAGAAGAATCACAATAAAGCTTTAAATAAAAATATTTTGTACAAGTCAGTGTTAAATCTGCAGTGATAAACTATGGAAATAAAAGGATTCTATAACTGGAAAAGGATTCAAATAAAATATCCATAAATCCACTGCAACTCCATACCTTCTCCTAATTTGAGTTGAAACTTTTTGTTTGCATGGCTAATGCTGTGAAACTTCACTTGTTAAAAACGCTCAAATTTACTTAGGTCTCCTGTCCTAAAGGCAGGACTCTGAATCTGGAAAGCATTTAGGTTTCACAAAAGGATATAACAAAATATTCCTGGCAAAGCTACTATGCTCCCATTTGATTTTAACTCTGGTGTGTTGCAAGCAGCTGAGCTCTTCCATCAAGACTTTGAGAGGGTGGTGCATGTTCTGGTTTTTAGCTTTCTTTCACTGTTGGAACTTGATGGGTTCTTCAGGGTTTGCTGAAGGTACAGTGGCATGAAGCCTTGTCTGCCTTGTGGGGACCCCTGCCTCATCACCTCTCTGGAAAATCACTAGCAGACAGTATAAGGAAAGCCTGCTTCTCACATCTATTTTTGAAACTTCCTGTGCTACTTTTTCTTCCTTGCAGGATCTATCCCATGACCAGTCTAGGATGTTGATGGTTTGCATTTTGGAAAATGATCTTGCTGGTTATTTATGTCCTATATCTTTATTTCAGTTATGCGTTCAGCAGCTGGAGTCCATATGGAAATGTTAGTCATTTTAACTTAGTGAAGACCTTCACAGATAAGGGGTAGGTAATATGATCTCTTCTTTCCTATTTGGTCCCCAGGCATATATTATTAGTGAGAAATATGTACAGAATAATGTATTTTTCCTAATGTCACGATTTACTACATCAATTTCAACTAGCAGCTTGGGCCTTGGTGCAGCAAGCACACAAACAAATGTTTAATTTTAGAGCTGTGAGCAAGAATTAGCGGAGCTGAGCACTGCACTACAAGTTTGAAGGAGATCAACATTGAGCAAGACTTTCTTCCTATAGGAAGCTTATTCAACTCCATTTTCCTGCTCCCTCAGAAACACTTCTACCTAGGAACCTGCTCCTTTAAAAGCCCCAACATCCTCCAGGAATCACACTGGTTCACTAACATACATCAATGCCAAAGAGAAGCACTGTTTAACACTAATAGATCGACAGCTTAACTTTGGTGGCAGATAGTGGTAGCTCAGCGGAATCTAAAACCCAACAAAGTTCACAGAGATCCAGCAGATACCCAAAGGAGCATCGCAAAGAAAACACAGTTGCTCCAGCAGAGAAGGTAACATGACAGCATTAATCTTGGTTATTTGCAAAGCTCCCAAAAGCACAAGAGGTACCCTACAAGAAGTGGAAAAAAGTATCTAAATCTTGTTCCAGAAAGCTAACGATTCCTAGAGAGATACAACAACAGATAGGATGAAGGTGAAAGATAATGAGAGAGACAGGGAGAAAAAAAGACTTAGATGTGTACGCAACCCAGGAAATTCAGTGAGCATGCTTGCTGAGGAAAGAGAGGAAAAGTATCTATTATCACTGATTCAGTAAGGCTAAAGTCACTTCTTCACAGGAAGCCAGCAGAAGGTTTGCATGAACAGCTGTTAGGGGTGCAGATGCCCCAGGATGGATTTCACTCCGCAACAGGGGAGTTAAATGCAGGCACTGCCAGGAAACATGGGACTTTTCCTCAAGAATCACCAAGGAACAGTGCAGCCAGTTAATTCAAACAGGTATTGAAAATCATGCATTTTTTCATCTTCATGTCATTTAGTCTTGGATCTCACAAAGGGTTGTTTCTCATAGAGACAATATTTTATTTCAATTAAATATTCATGCCCTTTCAGCTCCTGGTAACCTTCAAACCCTATCTTAGGTGGCTTTACCAGGACAAAGAGGTGCCTTGCTGTCCTCCAAGTTTGGTCAGCAGAGAATGGTAAGAAGTGAAGCAGACTATTTTTTTTTCTTTTTGTCTCAGGAACATAAATGAATTTCACTTTCCAGCTAAGTATCAAACATCTGTATGTTCCACTTCCTCAAGAAGCTGACAAAATAAATTCAGCATTACGAGCAAGAAGAAAATTTATCTGACAGATTCATTCTCGTCTGGGCATCCTTTTCTAGTTTACTCTTTGCCAAGCCATGATTGCAAAAGCAATTCCTTACTCCCTTGAATAAATGCCATAGAACTGTTCCAACAAGTACAACCGGATAAGTCAACTTGGGGATGTTGTATTTAATATGGTTGATAGCTGTGTGCAAAGAGTTAGGAGTAAATGCCACTCCTGAAAATCCAAGGCAGCGTTGGAGCTGACAGGAAAAGTAATTACAGAGCCTCAGTGAGGCAGTGGAAAGAGAATGATGGACAATTTGAGCATTAAATTCATATATGTGCTAGAATTTCAATTGAATAACCATCTTCCACCTGCTATGCATACACAGAAGAAAAATGATTTGAGTAAAACCTCCTCAGTAAGAAAGAAGGAAAACCACAACCTAACGTTACAAAACTTTTGAGGCCATGTGGAAAATCCATGAAATAGTAAAGAGCAAAGCTAGGCCTGCTGATTTTCAAATGTAAAGAAAATGAACTGCACATCAGCAATATTAAACTTACAACAAGTAATGATTTTAGGCCAGTTTACCACAAACAGCAGTGTAAGTTGTTGTTGAAAGAAAGTCACTAGCACTGTCATAAATCCCACATTTTAAAACCTGAAGCTTTTCTGACAGATTCAAGTCTGAGAATTCTGAATTCTCCTAACAGCAATTTTTCAATAGCAAATGCCTACTGAAAGACATTCTTTGTATCCAGAAGCAAAGAAATTACTGAATACAAAAAAGTATTTAAACTTCTAAACTTCTTCAGTGAGAAAAAGACAATTTTTTTGTTGTTTTTTGTTTCTTCAAGTGAAAAAAACACAGTTTTTCACCTTTCCATTCTAGACAGTTCATTATGAAGTTTATCTGAATTACATAAAAGCAAACAAACAAGCAAACAAAAATGATGCTATGGCACTGCACTGTATCTGGGTGCCACATCTGTAGTTGCCAAGGGGCATTAGATGGGCTGCTTCTGCTAAAAAGACATTCTTTAGCAGTGAGACTCTTTGGTCTTCCTCATTGCCATCTGAGAAGCATGGGCTCCTGCACCTCCCATCAGACCCATAGGACTTCAGCGCAAATAACGCTATTAGTATTAGTCAATGGCAGCAAAAAGGAGTGAGACACTTCCCTATCCAGAAATGAATTATTTGACTTGCAGTCATTTCACTATACAACTCCTCAGCAAGAACATATGCTATCTTTTTTTTTTTTTTTCAAAGATCTACTGAGATTTTTTGATACTAATTAATCAGGAAGAACCACTCTGATATTAGAATCATAAAGGTTAGAAGAGACCTTTAAGGTCATCTCATCCAACCATCCACCTGCCATTAATATTTCCCACTAAACCATGTCCCTCAGTGCTACATCTCCATGTTTCCTGAACACCTCCAGGGACAGTAACTGATACCACCTCCCTGGCCAGCCTATTCCTGCGCATCACCATTCTTTTAGAGAATAAATTATTCCTAATATCCAACCTGCACCTCCCCTAGTGCAACTTGAGGCCATTCACTCTCATCCTTTGATGGAATGGAGAATTTATACGACCCCTCCTGTCATGCAATTCTGTATCGCTGATTGAAAGAAGCCCCAGCGACCCCAAAATTCAGCATACAAAAGACTTAAATCCACCCTACAAGGCCATGAAGAACATTTGGATACACTGTGTTGGTTCTGAAGGTACTCACCTGTGGACTAGAAGGCTAATGCCAGAGCAGCTGTTGGAACTCAACTTTGGCATGCATTCTTTTGCAAGGCTTTTTTTTTTGCGTTTTTTCTTTGTGATTCTTTCCCCCCCCTCAGAGCATGCATACACTGTTTAATCTGGGATGAAAAATGTAATGTCTGGTTTTGCACTGGTCTTTATATTGGAAGAACAATGGAAGAATTGGTTTTATTTCCTAATGCTATTGAAGCTCACCCTTTGTGCAAGGTTGCTTCCTGGAAATGGGTATTTGGAGCGCAATTTCTAATAAAAGGAGTTGCCTAGAGCATCTTGTGACTACCTCTATCCTATGACTCATGGACGTATAGAGGAAAACACAAACACCTTGACTGTGTGTACTTCAGCTTTCTGCTCCAGTGATTTCCCCTTTACTCAAGGTCCCCAGATCAACTACTGCTTGGCAAAACCACAGTACATGCATTAGAGACAAGTAAAGAGCTGTCGACAGAGCACTGATTAAGCAGGTGATTTCAAGTCTGATTTAGATCAGGTCACATGGATATCTTTATTCTGATCTAGAAGAGGGGTTTGCTAGCTTAGCAAGGAGCATTGCAGGCACTGCTCCTCTCCCTGATGCCTGCCACAGTCCCATTGGGGTGATTTGGAGCTGCCTTGATGCAGTGGACCTTTGAGAAGAGGCCTGCACAGCCAGTGAGGGAACATGACCTGATTTCCTGTCTGCCATGTAAGAGTTCACAGAGGAAATCATTAAATTGGAGCCAAGTATGTTTGTTGCAAAATGGAAGGATGTGGTAGTCCAAGGGAGCAATTGCCAGACAAGTTTGAGCAGCAAACTATTTTTCACAGGATAAATACTTATGTTCTGCAGTTGATAAATGTCCTAATAAAGTATTGCACCATTAAAACTGAAATATATGCAAGGCTTATGGTCTCTTTACCATTCAGCACGGCTGTCTAGCTGCTCAGTGCACTCAAACTTAAGATGAGATAAAAGTGGATGCGAAAGCTGAGTGCAACAAAAGGCTGAGTTTCCTCCTGGCTAGGGTGCGGCCGATGCAATCATTTAGAGTCAGAGCATTTTGAAGCAAGAGAAGCAGACGTCCTGGATATTTACTGAGGAAAACCAAGTGGGTGTTGCTGGGTTTGCAAAAGTCATCAGCACCCAACTCCTGGTGGCTGCGGGCGTCGCACCACGATGCAATCAGGTCAAGAACTACACAGCCACACACAGCCTTCCCCATGGGGCTGCTGCAAGTGACAAACCAGGTGTAACCATTCCTGGGGCTGAGCTCAGGGGGAACAGAGTTACAGCACATTTTCTCAGGTGTGCTTGAGTGTCTGGCAAACTCTGTCATATCACTTGCACATTTTCATTTTCCTACCTTTTTTTCTTTTTTTTTTTCTTTTTTTTTTTTTGCATGGGCAGTTTCGCAGTATGAAGTTTGCAGAGCTGAAATAATATTGAAAAAAAATATCTCTCTTTGCAAGATAATTTGAACTCCAAAAAAAAAAAAAAAAAAAAAGTTTGGATATAATGATGTTTGCAGGCCTTTTTGTGTTTATTCTCCCTGTGCATTTCAGCTCTGCAACCTTCTTCGTGAGAATACTCATGGAAAGTGAATTTCAGGTAACAGCTCACTTTGGACTTCATTGTTGACTTTTATACTTGCCCTTTGCAAATCTCATTATAGCAATTAGTTAGATAAATGGCGGAAGAACGAAAGTATCCCACAGTGGAAAATCTGATCCAGTGAAATTCAGAGGAGTTTTTACCAATGGCACTATTTCAGCCCACATTTGTAATGTAACAAACAAGACAGCTGCAAATTTCAAGTACACATGGCTGGCAAAAGGAAGACTTCCGCTCAGAAGAAATAAAAAAGCAGTCGGTGAGTGCAGCTAAGTCAGTGACAGACAAGAAATTTGTGCACACATAAAAAGCAGTAGTTGTTTATTGTAAAGTGAGCTATTGGCTCAGGCTACAACTCCAAATCACAACAATTTTGCCAGCTTTATAAAGAATTTAAGTGAATTAAGTCTGTTCCCTATACACAGCCCCAGTAGTCAATCTTAAATTCCTGAGATGCATCACTTATGCTGCAGCTCTCTCTACAGTTTGTAAAGTTGGCAGTTGAAAAGAAAGCAGCCTTCTTCCTAGGTTGCATTTGAAAACTCTGGACACTGTTGTGAGGAGTTGTTGTGTTATTGCTATGACATTAAATTTCAAACTGACTTACAGGGTCAACTTGAGGTAGCACTGTGTATGTAGAAGGGTGTTACGAGTGTGGAGGCAAAGGCTGTCCGTCCTTTCCAATAATTCATTGTTATCAACACTCACAAGTAGAAAATTAAAATAATTGTGCTTTTTTTCAGCCAGTTATCAACCTTAATTCTGGATTAAGCTTGGAACAGATTGGGAGATAATTTTACCCTGAATATCCAAACAGTTTTTCTCTACTAAAACTCTTTTTCCTATACAATGGGGTTTGCTCTGGATCTATTCATTCCTCTCATTAATTAAATATAAGTAAAGAACTTAAAGAACATAGTTGGTCATTTAGTCACCACTGACTTGTTTGAATGAGATAATTAACTGGAAGGCTTACAGTTTTCTTAGAGAAATGTACGCCCATGCATAAAGCAACTGTGTGTCTGAAAGCAGCTAAATCTTGTGACATTCCTTCTCTCTGCTAAATCACTAAGCACTCCACATACATGAGCTCATTAATGCCCATCCTCATTATTTACTGAAAAGTGTTCCTGCCATGTCAGTGCCCCATGCTTGCTATGTTCCCATCAATGCTGTTTTGGCAAGCACTCAAAGCCGCCAGGTCAGTACAGCCAGCCTCATGTCCCAGAGATGCCAGGAAGCTCCAACAGAAGGGCTACAAAACAAACACCTGGAGTGGAAAACACAGCAGTGTTATGAAGGCATTGGGAATAGCTCCTAACTATGCTTCAAAGCCCTGGAGAACAGGACAAAATAAAAGTATACACTGTACTCTGACAATTCACATACGTTGCTAAAGTTACCCCAGATGTAAGTTCCCGCATAAGGAAAAATGGCAGCATGCAAGATCTGATATCTGGGTGGCTGGACCACAAGTCCTCCAATGATTTTGTATCTCAGCACTCATCTATGGAGTAGGAAAACAAGATGGGCAATGTAGACACTCAGCACAGAAGTGCAGTGTCTCATTTTATAATCTCTTTATTTTACTGGCTCTAGGGAGACGGGGAATTATTCAGGGAGGAATTGTGTAAGTGGAGTCTTTGTCAAACATGTGCAAAATGAGAAATAAACATTTAAAACAGCTGAAGGGCAAAGAAGGAATTGCCAAAAAAAAAAAAAAAAGCATGATGGAAAGAAGAAAATTAAATTTAAACCAAGTGCTACTAGTATTATGAAAGAACAAGAAACAGAACCTTCTCCTAGACATGGTGCAAGAGCAGGGAAAAAATCAGGCAAGATGGGGAGAAAGGTGTCAGCCTTGTCCAGGGTTGCAGCTGGACCACGTGTGTCTGAAGATGGGGTGGGTTTGGGTGGCCTTCACCACAGCTCTTCTTCCTACAGCCAGGCTGCAGCTTCTACCTCCAGTGGCAGGGCCTGGTAGCAGGGCTGGTCCCAGTGGGACTAACCCCTTCCTGTTGCAGTTGCTTGGGTAGCCCCTGACACCACCTCCTGGCATTCCTCATGCAGACCTCAAATGCCTCATACACTGACATTTGCAAAGTAGAACCTTTGTTGAGTACAATCATCTCGATCTTCTCCACATCAATAGGTTGCTTAGACCACATTGCAGGAACATATCAGACTGAAAGCATTCCCCCTGTGTTTTCCAGCAAATCTGGGAGCTCCAAATCAAGAGACTTGATGGATCACAGCAAGGGTCAAGACATTGTAAAGCAGCTGCATTATAGCCTGTTTTCCTCTACAACACCAGCTGATGAGCACATCTTTAGTAACACAACTTAGGAGCACCTCCATACTTCTGCAGACACCAGGCCTGCTGGCCCATCCCTTAAACTTCTGTTCTGCATAAGGAAACTATGCTATTAGCATGGTGAAGCTCCTGTGCTTGAAGAAGGAATCAGAGAGCCCTGGCAAACCAGTGAGTTGTGCCAAACCCCACTATGAGTACAAGCTGGGGAATGTAACAACAGAGCACAGCCTGCCAAGAAAGACCTGGGAGCCAGCAGTGAGCCCTTGTAGTCCAGAAAGCCAACCATATCCTTGGCTGCATCAAAAGAAGCACAGCCAGCAGATCAACGGAGGTGATCCTACCCCACTGCTCTGTGCTGATGAGACCTCACCTGTGTCCAGATGAGGAGTCATCAGTACAGGAGAGACATGGACCTGATGGAGTGCATCCAGAGCAGGGCCACTGACATTCTCCAAGGGATGGAACACCTCTCCTACAAGAACAGGCTTGTGAGATCTGGAGTTGTTCAGCCTGAAGAAGAGAAGGCTCTGGGGAGACCTGAGAGCAGCCTTTCAGTATGTAAAGGGGGGTCTATAAGAAGGACAGTGACAGACTCTTTAGCAGGATCTGTTGTGACAGAACAAAGGGAACTGGTTTCAAACTGGAACAGGGGAGATTTAGACTGGATATTTAGATTGGATATAAGGAAGAATGGTTTTTATATATAAGAGTGGTGAGGCACTGGAACAGGTTGCCCAGAGAGGTGATTGATGCCCCATCCCTGGAGACATTCAAGGTCAGGATGGATGGGGCTCAGAGCACCTGATGTAGCTGAGGTGTTCCTATTCATTGCAGGGGAATTGGGATAGATGACCTTTAAGGGTCCTTTCCAACTCACGTGATTCTATACCTGACACTGTATCTGCACTTGCAAGCAAGTCTAGAAATGTCAGCCCTGGGGAGCTGCAGTGAGTGTGCTGAGGGGATTAGGGTAGCTGCTGGAAGAGCAGCACGAGCCTCTGGAAGATGTTCAGTAGTACAGTGCCAGCACAGCTTGCTGGGGCCTGAGGTAATAACAACCATCTGTCTAAGTCATTTCTGCTGTTGTCAAGTACTGTAATTGTAGGTAATTTTGTGCCTGAGTGTTTCATTACCTCAAGACTTCAGAAGCAAGTTTAACACCTTTTTGCAAGACTGAAAGTTCACAGATCTCCAAGGTGGAGGTCATTTTCCAAGCAGAACACCAGTGCACTGGACTGGTGTTTTTGTGAAGGGGCATTCAGCTGAATTAAGTGAAAGAGTGGTGGTACACAGCTGACAGAGAGCTGTCAGGAAAGCATCAGCATTTTGGGAAAGGTTGTTCTATATCACATCTACAATCATACCATTGCATACATTTTAACTACAAGCTTGATTTCAAAGCAGTTTATAAATAAGGGGAAAAGCTGAGGGAACAAATGGCACCAACTGTTTTGATACTGAAGCTGTCTGGCAGATCCTTAACCCAGGATGCCAAAGAATGGGACCAGCTGTGCATCTCTCCCATTTTGCAGCCATGAACTGTGAGGAAATCCTCTCTCAGGAGGTATCTGCACTTGCCTTACAGTCTGAGCTTTGCTCATCCCATCTGATTTTTGTCTTTTCATACTATAGACAGAGATAAAGAACAGCCAAGATGTAGTCTGGCCCTGCTGCTTTTTGTTATGATTACAAAATATAATATCTTGGTCAGCCAAAGGAACAGGGTGTTTAACTTCTCCCTCTCATTCTTTATGGAAATGGGCCTGAGCCACAAAGTTTGGATTCAGACCCAGCATTGAGCATTCTCAGAGGGTTGTTTGGATGTGGGCTTCCGGCACAGGCCTACCTCTTAACGCTTCACTCGCTGCGCTGCCAGACACAGCACTGGTTTTGCAAAAGGACAGAGACGCAAAGCTATGCATGGTTTTACGTCTGATTCTCATTTCCACACAATGAATAATGGAGATATGACATCTCCAAGCAACATCCATCTGACAGATCAGAGTTCAGCTCGTGTCTGTAATCCCTGCCCAAGCATATGTTTTCTATGAGTAGCTGACAACCAATGCTCTGCTAATTAAACTTGGGATGGTAAAAAAAAGGTATTATGAACTCAATAAATAATGCATTTTCAATAGCAAAACAGATGAGCTTTTAAGGGACCAACTTATTTCACTTGCATGGCAAGAGGCCTCTGCCTTCTCAATGTTTAGCCTCAAGTAGGCAGATGAGGGGACTAAGCAGTTGAAGAGAGGTGCTGAGGCTCAGCGCTCCCTGCAAACTGCTGCTGAGATGACCTTTAGCAGGCAGAGCTGCCACTTACTTTGGCAGAGGTGAAGAGAGAAAGAAGGAAAAGCTATAGAGAAGTTAGCTGCTTCCGTCTTAGTAGTTACAGATAGGGAAACAAGGGCAGGATTTGCACTGCAACTACCATCTACACCCAGACAAGGGTTATGCCTAGGTGTCTGGTATGTGCTATAGTAAGGGTGCCTGGGACAAAGAGGAAACTGGAAATGGCTTTTGCAGGGTGTGGGAGAAGAAGGGAAGATTATTTTTTTTCTCACAAAAGGCAATACAGACAAAAAAATGAAGAATGTCCTAGGGTGTTGACATGCCCAAGGGATGTCATCCAGAGAGACCTAGCCAGGATCTAGCAGGGTAAACCACATGAGGTTCAACAAAATCAAGTGTAAGGTGTTGTACCCAGGGCACAGCAATCTCCACTATGAATACAAGCTGGGGAATGTAAGGATGGAGCACAGCCCTGCCAAGAAGGACCTGAAAGTACTGGTGGATGGCAAGCTGAACGTGAACTAGCAATGAGCCCTTGCAGCCCAGAAAGCCAACCATATCCTTGGCTGCATCAAAAGAAGCACAGCCAGCAGATCAACGGAGGTGATCCTACCCCACTGCTCTGTGCTGATGAGACCTCACTTGGAGTACTGTGTCCAGATGAGGAGTCATCAGTACAGGAGAGACATGGACCTGACCGAGTGCATCCAGAGCAGGGCCACCGACATTCTCCAAGGGATGGAACACCTCTCCTACAAGAACAGGCTTGTGAGATCTGGAGTTGTTCAGCCTGAAGAAGAGAAGGCTCTGGGGAGACCCGAGAGCAGCCTTTCAGTATCTAAAGGGGGATCTATAAGAAGGACGGTGACAGACTCTTTAGCTCTCTTCTGTTGTGACAGAACAAAGGGAATTTCAAACTGGTTTCAAACTGGAACAGGGGAGATTTAGATTGGAGATAAGGTTTATGGGTGGTTTTTTGTTGTTTTTTGTTTTGTTTTGTTTTTAATAATAAGAGTGGTGAGGCACTGGAACAGGTTGCCCAGAGAGGTGATTGATGCCCTATCCCTGAAGAAACTCATGGCCAGTCTGGATGGGGCTCTGAGCACCTGATGTAGCTGTAGGTGTCCCTGTTCCTTGCAGGTGAGTTGTACTAGAAGACCTTTAGCGGTCCTTTCCATCTCCAACAATTCTATGATTGGTCCCAGAGAGGAGCTTTTGCACACCTTCAGTGTCTCAAAGCTGAAAGATGAAGATAAGAACCAGACTGCTTTAGGCAGTGACTACAACTTAAGACCCTGCAAACATATTCCTTTTAATAAAAATATAGCTACATCTCAGCCTTATTATACAATGAACCAGAAGTGTAAATGAAGGTGTCCTTCAGGAGAATATCAGCACAGGAGGTGGGAACAGGTTGGTCTTCAGAGACACTTTCACACTCATAACTTCAGAAACAGCTCTTTAAACTCCACATTCACTACTGTCTATCCAAGTTCTGCCCCTTTGCTGTATGTCATATAACCAGGAAATGGGAATTATACAATCTGCCTCTGGCTTCTGTAGCTAAGCAAAACACTGCACAGGCTTACTGCAACAAACTAAAGAATTCCTTAGTAACCTGGAATGCAAATTAAATGAGATGGTTTCCCCTTTCTGATGATAGATGTTTTGCATGGAGAAAAAAAGCTAGCATTTGAGCACAATTATGGGTGAGTTCCTCACTGAGCTGTACTTCGCATGTTTTAAGATGATTCCAGTACCCCAGCGCAGACTCTTACAACCAAAACAAACTCAATTTTTATCTCCCCTCACCCTCCCCCATAGTGAGTGGATATATTACCATCTAGAGGCATGTAAATCTGTACAAATTTATGGGTTTGTTCTAATTCAGTTTATTTGTTGATTTAGCCATTTACCTCTTTAAAAGAAAAATAAAACAACTAAAAGCTCTTCCAAAGCTGTTTTTGTGCTGGAGTACAGCTACAGACTTGCACCATACAGGCAGTCAGCTCTCTGCACCTCTCACACAATGTCACTGTCTCGTTGTAGGGCTTGTATGCACCAAGTCAGTCTCACCTAATTCCAGGAGCAAACACAATGCATAGCAGAACCACACACAGCACATTCTGTCTGTGTGTACAGGGGGCCATCTTTAAGCCACCTTTTGCTCTGTACAATTGCATTTGGGACACGGAGATTAAAGAGAGGCAGTAAGTATGTGATTTTCCTGCATCAGGCAGGGCTCAGTATTGCCACTCCTGTTCTCCTGCAGCTTTCTCCCACCCATGGGAGATGAGGCTGGTGAGCTTTCATTGCCAGTTCTCATCAACACAGTTCTGGGGGCCAGGTAAAAACAGTGTGATCTCAGCTGCCTCTGTCCTCCCTGCCGCTCTGCGGGGACCCTGGGCCTGATGATGTAAATCCACAGAAGCCAACAGGAGCCTTATCAAAGGGGCCTGGGTGAGACCTCAAGGACATTCCCTCCCAGACCTATTTATGGCAAATTGATGAGACTTCGGGGAAACGTCCTGACTTTTAAATTAAACACAATCTAATCTTAAATTTCAGGTGGAGCAATCTTCTCCTTAGGTCCTGATCCAGAAAATCACTGAGTACCCATTTAACTTTAAGCATTTTGTTCAGTCCTGTGCTGTCCAACATGAGACCAGAGTAAGAACATTACGCAAGTTCACAAGTCTTTGGTTTAAGTACGTAATTAAAGGTAAGCAGGAGGCTAAGTGTTTTACTGTAGAGGGATGAAATGACTTGCATGCTTAGGTGCTGTGCTGAAGCATGGAGACAGGGAATGCTTTGTGCTTAGAGCTGAGAGAGCAGGGAACAGACACTGTGCTGCTGCAAGCCAGGGGATGAAGAAGTGAGCATGCTTGAGGAGCAGCCACTCTTTGGGAAATTGGTTGTGCACCAAGACTGGCTACAGAAATAGTAGAGGGAGATGTCTGTGCATGCCCCATCAGTTTGGGTGACTTCTGCTGGCTTTTCCTCTGTCTCCATTACTTTTCTGGAGAGGCCCTGTAGGGATGCAAGCGTGCTCAAATGCAGAGCAGCATGAAAAAAAATGGGAGTGCAAAAAGAAAACAGGATACAAAAAATCTGGAGATCTCCAAGCTTGCAGGCTGTCAGATACCTCATTGCAGCTGCAGGGCGGGCAGGAAGGAGGGACCCAGCGGCCCAGCTGCAGGCCCAGCCTAGCTGTGAAGCTGACCCTCTCGTTCCACCGAGAGGAGGAAGGGGGAAAGCCGCGACGCTCGGCGGAGCCCTACAGCGGCCATCGGCGGGGCGCGAGTGCCACCTGGTGCCACCTGCTGTCACCTGCCTCCTGCACACGGCTCGGCACGTCTGCCAGTAAGCCCCGCTTCTGCTGCATATTGCTCTTTGCTCACAGTCTCGGAGTGGCAACGTCCTTTCTCTTTTAGACTTCGGGTTTGAAGCGTTCAGTTCTATTCCCCGAGTTTTTAAATCATACGGTACTCAAATATATGACAAAGTTCATGTAAGCCACTAACACTGCTGGGCTAGTTGCCATAGTGTGCATCTAGTTTAACTGCACCTTCATTTATCATACAGCCAGCTGAGCGCTGCAGAAACAAACCTGCAGTCACCCACAGGTGGGAGAGTTACACAGCCCCCATATACACAGCACCTACAGAGAGGATAAAAAAGGTGTCCTGCACTGTGAACAACATCCTTTTTGAAAAAGACCACACTGATCATCAAGTTTCAACCCCCCTGCCTATGTGCAGGGCCACCAACCATCAGACCAGGCTGCCCAGAGCCACATCCAGCCTGGCCTTGAATGCCTCCAGGGTTGGGGCATCCACAACCTCCTTGGGCAACCTGTTCCAGTGCGTCACCACCCTCTGTGTGAAAAACTTCCTCCTACTATCTAATGTAAACCTCCCCTGTCTCAGTTTAAAACCATTCCCCCTTGTCCTGTCACTATCCACCCTCACAAACAGCCATTCCCCCTCCTGTTTATATGTTCCCTTCAAGTACTGGAAGGCCACAATGAGGTCTCCCCAGAGCCTTCTCTTCTTCATCCTACACAAGCCCAGTTTGCTCAACCTTTCCTCATTCCTTCCTCAATCTCACACCCTGCTCTGGGACTGCAGTGAGTGTGGGAATTTAGAGTCCTAGAATCATTTGATTTGGAAGAGACCCTTAAAAGTCTTCTAGTTCAACTCATCTGCAGTGAACAGGGAGACCAGTAGCTACATCAGGTGCTCAGAGCCACATCCAGCCTGACCTTGAACATCTCTCTGGGAAACCTGCTTCTGTACCTCATCACTCTTATTGTAAAAAAAAAAATTCTTCCTTATTTCCAATCTAAATCTCCCCTCCTTTAGTTTGAAACCATTTCCCCATGTCCTATCATAGCAGCACTGCTAAAGAGTCTGTCCACTTCTTTATTATAACCTCCCTTTAGGTACTGAAAGGCTGCTCTCAGGTCTTCCCAGAGCCTTCTCTTTTCCAGGGTGAACAGCCCCAGCTCTCTTCAGCCTGTCCTCATAAGAGAGGTGTTCCATCCATTAATGCTTGGGCCCCCCACACTCTACCATCCACATGTCAGCCCTAAGCAGGCTAAGGGAACAGAGCAAAGCTTCCAGGTTCACCATCAGACAACAGCTCCTAGGGTCCTCATCTCAAACGAGGGAAATGAAGACAGAGAGGAAGAACAACACGCCCCTGGGTAATGCACTATGTCAACAAGTGCCAGAAATTCAGATGGGCTTTTTGAAAAATGCTCATTCAAAATATTTAATGTGGCGCATCATGCATATACCAACAGGACAGAACTACACACACAGAGGGCCCATCCCTGGTCTGACACCCAGCTTAGTGTCCAAAGGCACTTTCCTTCAAGTGCTGTGTACTCAGATTTATTAGGCAGCTTTATGGACTGATACTTCCTCACGTTTTACCAGTGTGATTAATTCAGCTGGCACCTCTGATCCCACATCCACCACCAATCTTTTCTCTTGAATGGGATGACTCTGTAGTCTCACCATTCATGTGTTTGAGTCAGATCTCACATCAAAGATGTCCCGGGTTTTATACTGTCAGAAGCAATTTTGTCCCAGAAGAATGAAGATTGTGATTATCCCAGGAGGAAAGCTGTCAACTCAGCTCTATGTAGAAAAACTGCCGTCTACAAAAGCTTGTAGTGGACACCCTTTGGCAGACTGCCCTCTTAAAATTAAAAAAAAAAAAAAAGTCCACAGTCAACCTACATGAAAGACTTTTTCTAAGAGCATTTTTTGTGATTGCTGTCTTGGTTCATACAGCAAATTGAAATGAGGAGGAAGAGACTATAATATAATGTTTTTCATAAGCATTAATTTTCCCAGTGAATGTACAGAAAAGCAATATAAGTATCACAAGGAAGAGGCCTGTTTTGAGATGGGACTAATACATGTTGAGCTTTGACAATACTGTAGAGCTCTCAGACAGTGAAAACTACTGGACCACATGATGGATGTCTGTGCTTTAGAGCACAGACACTACACCACTGGCCCTCAGAGAAGCAGCTATTGGGCTGCCAATGGCACTGGGTCACTCACTAAGCTCCCTCACTTGCAAGCAGACTGAGGCATGTTTAGGAGTGTGTGACAATTCCCAGTTCTGTAACTCAGGTTTATTTCCAGCTGAACCAATGCTGCCATCCAGGGATCTGAATGCTGCTGAAATGTCAACAGGTTCAAGGAAGATTTCTTTGGAATTATTTTCTAAAATTGTCCCAGAATAAAATGCTGCCAATGAACAAACCTGGCTTTGCCATAATGATGTGAGATATAAATAGTTTTGAAGAGCTGCAGGCTCAGTGAAACATCCTGTCCATACACTAATACCAAATCATGGAATCTTTAAGGTTGGAGAAGACAACTGAGATCATCCACAGTCCAACCCCCAACCCATCTCCACCATGTCCACTAACGATGTCCCTCAGTGCCACATCTCCATGGTTCTTGAACACCACCAGGGATGGTGGCTCCACCACCTCCCTGAACAGCCTGTGCATCACATCAGCACTCTGAGACAAGATTTTTCCTAATAACCTGAGGAACAAAGATTTTGGTTATGATTCAGTGAAGTACTTAGGAAAGACCTTAATACCCTCACGTGTGAAGAGAATCATAGAATAATAGAATTGGTCAGGTTGGAAAAGACCTTAAAGACCATCGAGCCCAACCATGACCTAACCATACTACCCTAACTCTAATAACCCTCCACTAAATCATGTCCCTGAGCACCACATCCAAACGGTTTTTAAACACATCCAGGGATGGTGACTTCAACCACCTCCCTGGGGAGCCTATTCCAGTGCTTAACAACCCTCTCTGTAAATAAGTTTTTCCTGATATCCAACCTAAACTTACCCTGGCACAACTTGAGGCCATTTCCCCTCGTCCTGTCACCTGTTACCAGTGAGAAGAGACCAACCCCACTCTCGCTGTAAGGACCTTTCAGATACTGGAAGAGAGCAATAAGGTCTCCCCTCAGCCTCCTTTTCCCCATACTGAACAGCCCCAGTTCCTTTAGTCGCTCCTCGTAGGGCATATTCTCCAGGCCCTTCACAAGCCTTGTTGCCCTTCTTTGGATCTGCTCCAGCACCTCAGTGTCCTTTCTGTACTGAGGTGCCCAAAACTGAACACAATACTCAAGGTGAGGCCTCACCAATGCTGAGTACAGGGGCAGGATTACTTCCCTAGTCCTGCTCGCCACACCATCCCTGATACAAGCCAGGATGCCATTGGCCTTCTTGGCCACCTGGACACACTGCTGGCTCATATTCAGCCGGCTGTCCATCAGTGCACCAAGGTCCCTTTCCATCAGGCAGCTTTCCAGCCACTCTTCCCCAAGCCTGTAGGGTTGCCCGGGGTTATTGTGATCAAAATGCAGGAGCTGACACTTGGCCCTACTGCCACTCATACAGTTTACCTTGGCCCATCGATGCAGTCTATCCAGGGCCCTGGACCATGTACATGCTTATGATGAAACATGTATGTAAGTATTTTTACCGATTCCAGCTTTAATTGCACAAAATATAGTAAAAGGTGAGGAAAAAGGTAAAAAACTGTGAAGGACAAGAAAAAAAATCTGAGTGTCAAAGTCAAAAGGTAATGTAAGACCATTAGAAAATAGTTATTTTGAAAATGTTACAATGTCAAGAATCAAACCTGTCATACTGCTCAGAAATACAGGTTTCTCCCTTTAAATACATGCCTTCCAGGCTTAATCTAATATGGCAGTATTTTGTATAACTTCAAAAAAAAAAAAAAAAAAAAAAAAAGGCTGCTTAAAAGATGACAGGACAGGGTACATTTCTATTACTGGAAATGGAATTTTAAGCACTGAGTTTATCTTGTCAGGTTAGCTCAGCAGTGATGTGAGCTTGCAAAGGGTGAAGCAGATCACTAATTGCCAGCAAGCGTAACAATAAACTGATAAGCACAGAAGCTACAAGTCTTCAGATGGGTGCTGTTTGGGAAGCTGGAGACTGCTAGAACAGGTACTTTCTGTGTGAGTTCGCTTCTCCCTCAGCTCAGCAGTGATAGCCTGACTTTTGTTCTCGGATCCCAGAAAGGAGCACGTTGTGGGTTGTTTGGGCCAAATCAGAGAGACAGGTATATACCTGTACACCTTGTTGCCACGCCAGCTCCACCCTGCAAATCTTGCGGCTCTGTTTATGCTTCATTTTTCCATGGCTCCAGACAGCCACAATTTTAATTGGACTGGCTGACTTTTTTTAACCCTTTTTATTTACCTTATTTCACTTTATGATACCAATCTTGGCACCACAGTCTCCTGCAATTCAAATTACAGTATCAAATGTGCATCAGCTAATTAACAAATGGCCATTCACCTAAAATTAGGCAACCTACCCTAAACAATAAACCAAATTAACCCCCCACCTCTCTTCTCTTGCTTCTGGCCTGAGCTGCTCCAAGGTTAGCAGAGGGAGGAAGGCACCAGGGAAAGTACCAACTCTGCCCTGGGCTTTTGAACCTTGCCACACATCTTCCTCCTCACAAGGAGCATGCAACACAGAGCAAAAAAAACTTGGCTGGCTGTGAAAAGGAAATCCTGAAAGTGGAAGGGGACTGATTGGATACAAGCTTTCCCTTCTGAAGTGTTGCCATCACTGGCGGGAAGTAAATAGAAGGGAGGGAGAAAGGGACTGGCCCCATTTTGGGTGCTTCGTTCTTGCCTCCTGGAGCTTACCCCACACCTCTATTCACTAACTATTAGTAACAACAGTCAAAAAATAATAAAAGAAAAATATCAGAAACATATCAAAACCTTGTCTTCTCTTAGATGAGTTGTAATAAGCACAGGCCACAATTCCAGCCATAGCAGAAAAAGCATATGGGTCTTTCCTAGCATTTTTCCCCATATCTTTTACCGCAGAGTGCTTCACGCTAAGCTTTCATCCTGCAGGCAGTTTGTGCTGGTGTCAGTGGCTGTACTCGTGCATGCAAATTGAGGGCTCTGCAATGGTGAGCATTTACGGCCCCAGTCCCTCAGGAGAGAGGCTAGATCTAAAATGTCTTCTGGAAAGCGCTCTCGAGACTTGAGCTGCTTCATAAATAGCAAAGTTGACCTCAGGGAAAATTGGGTTCGGTTTCAAACTAGATCTGTACTTTTTACAATCGGCTCAGTCACAGTGTATATAAAGCCAGGGAAGCAGCCACAATCAGTGCAATGCCTTCTGCAGTAGAGAGCATGCAGTCTATCCTGGTGAGTGCTGGGTGCGCCAGACAAGGGGATGGTGCCACTGTGAGGTCTGCAGGTAGCATCTGAGATTGGCATGGCTGCTGTGCCCAGCTGCAGCACGGGGCAGGCAAGGGGTAAGCCAGCACACACTGCCAGGACCGCTTTACAATTTTCTTCCAGGTTTCAGTCAAGATTTCCCTCTCTCTCTCCTGTTTGCTTAGAAGGTTATTTATGAATTAGTGAGCTAGTTTTATGGCACATAGTATCTCATAAATTCTCCTAGATCCCACTGGGCCACTCCATAAAATATTTACTTATACTACCAACTGTCAGAATAAGAAGTGAGTTCCAACCAGTGTGAATGCTGGCTATAATAACCCAAAATGAGTTTTAGTAGAGGTTCTTGTAACTTTGGCTGCTACCTTGGCAGTGAAACTGCAGCACAACAAGACACCAGGTATAGTAGTTCCCACTGAGGTTACAGCTCTGTCTATAGGGTTTTCCGTCTGAAGGAAAATGCAAAATAATGTGCCAGACAAAAATTATACAAGTATTTTTGTTTAAAGTAATTATGAACTCTATTTATGCCAATTAAGTTACAAAGAATGCACAGAAACTGACAGAAGGCAACACCTGAACTCTACAGAGGTTGGTGGCTCTGCCTGTGGCAGGATGGTTGGAACTCTATGATCCTTGGGGTCCCTTCCAACCCAAGCCAATCTATGATTCTATGAACTGTGTAACTGTGTATGTTTAACATCCATGCTAAAAGAATCCATTTCTAAAGAAACTTGCTCACTCATTTCCTTAAAGCTGCTTAGATAATAACAATTTTTCTTCCACTTCAAATGAACTCTGGACAGAAAGAAGGGATTTTCTACTCTCTTGCCTGGGAACACTTGGTGGACTTTGATCATTTTTCCCCCCCCATGTTTTATATTTGATAACTCACTGTTGTACGGAGAGATTTTGTTCACAGAAGCCTGATGAGCTGTTTGCTACAGCCATAGCTGAGCCAGCTTTTCCTATAAGATACACCTGTTCTGGAAAAGCTTGAAGGGAAGGGAAGGGAAGGGAAGGGAAGGGAAGGGAAGGGAAGGGAAGGGAAGGGAAGGGAAGGGAAGGGAAGGGAAGGGAAGGGAAGGGAAGGGAAGGGAAGGGAAGGGAAGGGAAGGGAAGGGAAGGGAAGGGAAGGGAAGGGAAGGGAAGGGAAGGGAAGGGAAGAACATGGGTAGACTGTGTTTTAAATGTCACTCATCACTAAAACTGATCTGTAGCTGATGCTAGAGATTCTCTCCAAATTTCTCCAATTCAGAGCTGATTCACTTCCAATACCAAACTTTTTCACTCCTTGGGCATGTCAGTGTCCATTTTAGTCTGTAAGATGAACTTCAAAGATTCTCATCTAACATGCTCTGGCCTTCCCAGTGACATTTCTGGTGAAAGCTGATTATTTTGGCTGACTTTCAAACACTGCCAATGACGTGTAAACTTCTGAGGAGCAATACCAACTTTTTAAATGTTATCTACAGCTGCTTCAAGCCAAAGTTGAAAGAAAAAAAAAGGAAAAAAAAAAAAACCATACCTGGCATCTTATGTCCCTCAGCTTGAGCTGGAAGCATCAATTATAAAAACAGAATGGACAATAAACGGCTCTGTCTAATTCTCATGGGGACTAATATGACTAAAAATAGTCATAGCACAACAAAAAACATTCCTTTCATTCTTCATTACTGCAGGATAACTACTTATTCTGTTCTATTAGTATTGTGTTGTAACGAATGCTCACACTTCACAGATACAGGAAGAACAGCCTTCTGTAGGAGATAAGAAAACCTAACCTGTCTGGTATTTGCTATGAAGCTCTGGATTGGACATTTGGGTTCCAGTTGTATTCTCCGGCTCTGCACAACACAATCCATGCTTTTATGGACCATGTGGGCAGGTCAGTAGCATGCTATGTTGAGCTTTTGTAAAGGTGTAGACAGGGCATATGGGAGCTGAAAATGCCAGTGTTGGTGGTCTTGTGCTCAAGACTGCCTTCATGGCTACCACCCTTTTTTCCTATAAAATCTGCCCTCCAGATAGTGCTAAGGGTCAGGAAGAGCCCCCCCTCCTTGTACAGAAAGGGTCTTGACATAGCATGGATGCCTGAAAAGTTTTGTAAAAGATGCTGCCAGGGATGGAGGCAAGGCTCCCATTTGCAAGTACCAAGATGAGAGAAGCACAGAGCACTTAGGCCATCCTGGGACACCCCAAGAGCTTTTCTTGAGGAGCAAGGCAAGTAGGGCTTCTCCTCAGGGGCTGCCCTCAGGAACAGTGCTTCTGGGACCTGAGAAGTCCCAGCAAAATAGCTTGGCAAAGCCCATAAACATTTCAAGTGAGTCAACAGGAAAAAGAGAGTAAATTACCTGTTTATTTTCAAGTTCATGTGAAACTAAATGCTGCTGTATTGCTTCTATTAAGAGCAGCTCTCTTCACATAACATTTCCATCTGTTCTTTACCAGCAGTGACTACTTCCACATGCCAGAAATGCAAACTGCTTCATTCCTTATGCCCTTCTTTTCTACAACTCCTACCTGGAGATTGAAAAAAAAAAGCCTCTCCAACTGCGTGTTTCAAGGCTGTCATCAGTTAACAGTTTTTCTTCCTACCAGATGACCAGGCAGGGAAAAAATTATAGAGCTACTACAGAAGATTATATGTTTAGCCTTTCAGAGTGTGGAGGTATGTAACTTTTCTTTCAAGCATCCCTCTGTCACCTGCCCACCCTCTCCCTGAGGCTCATTCCAGCTTGTTCACAAATCAGAAGTAACTGACAGCAGCAAATCAGATCACATAAATCACTTGGTAGCGGCTGGAGCAGGGAAGGTGAGGGTACACAGTGGCTGTGTGAGCCAGAGGTCACTGAGATGCTCCTCGCCACTCATGTGGGAACGCTGGCAAGTCCTCATCATCCTCACTCCTGTGTGGGAACACAGGGAAACCTGCACCCTGGCCGTGAGAATGTGTGTATTCTGAATTAGGGATGGATGGCCTAAGCTGTGGGCTTGAAGAACTAAATCCTGATCACTCTCTTCCCAAAATAAAGCCACTTCTATTAACATGCTTCAGATCAGATTTTGACACTGAGATCTGCATACAGTGGTTTATAACTCCACCTTATAAAAGAGTTCTTGATATTCTATCATTCTGCATTGATGTGACACTTTTGTTAGACAGTGACTAACAGCACAACAACAGCTTTAATAATACCTGCTAACGTGACATTAATGGAAACTGAGTGTAAATCCACAGAGATGTGAAAACCACTGTGCTGAACCAATAAATTGGAAGGCAAAAAAAAAAAAAAAAAGAAAGTAATAAGCAACATAAGCCTCAAAAGTAATGAGTGGCTGCTTACTGGCTGAAGCTTGTCAGTGAAGTGGTGTGCTTCAATGGATCACTAAATTACCAAAAAAAAAAAGGAGGAGGGAATTAAAGGTGGATATCTTAACACCATTTTTAACATCAAAGGACTTTTTCTTCTTGCCAGAAAGAACCCCCAGCACCTGCAGACTGACATCAAAACAAGTAATTGAAGCTATACCGTCATTAGCAGAGTTTTAGCTACTTACACCGTATCAAAACTAAACCGACCAATTTTTGTGGAGAATTTTTTTTCTCCCTGACATACCAAGGTCCTTCATTTTAATAGATGATAGCTTTTGCTTGTGATACCCCAAAGGTACACTGGTAGAAGTGCTGAAGCGTAGATATAGCTGCAAATTCTCTGAGATACTCATCTCTTCAAATTCTGCTGAAAGTTTCAAGAGGAAAGAAAATCCAAACTTCCCTTTCTCTAAGTATTAAATTAGTACAAAAGATATCTAAACACTGGAGCTCTGAAAATGTCACACTAATAATTTAAAGAACTCAGTAAAACCAGCTGATTTTATAAAAACGAGATGCTAACTAAGACAATACAGAAACATACAGCATTATTTCCCTTTAAGATATTTTACAAAGCTCGACAACATAAATTCATGCCTTTCACAAGCACAGCACATTCATTTCCCCTTTTAGTGTTCTCTGTCTTATTAATCACACTGGGCACAGATTCTAAAAAACTTCCTAGGGATTAAACAAAACTGCATACCCATGAGATAAGCACCACTTTTCTTTTGATGCTATCAGGACCCTATACTGCCATTTCATCCCATAAATGTCCAAGCACAGTGCTCCCTCAGAACGTCAAATTAACTCTGAATGAGTTTCCTTTTGTTTCTAATGCTGTAGCCAATTATTTTCTTTCATTTCTGGCTCAGTTTCAAGATCAAATGTTGAAACACTATAGTACAAAGAGAGAAGTTCTTCTTGTGTTATACTTCGATTAGCTAAAGTAAGGATGCTTGAAATCTTTTATCAGATTTCCCAAAGTGGGAGATGCTTATTTATTAAAAATGACACAAGAAACCATACTAGCAATAAGAAGCTACAGTTTCCATTATTTTCACCCTTTACTAATAAATACAAAAGTTTTGCAAGGCCTACAGATGAGTTTCAGAAGGCACTATGGAAGACTTTTGCTGAAGCAAAGGCAAAAAAGTGATGAAAACCTGAGATTCTGATGAAATAAAAGCCCTACGGAGTCCATCAGAGACCATGTACTTATTCTCACATCTAGAATAGGGTACAGTCTCCTCTGTACATGTCCTAAAGCATCTATCATAATGCATAAAGAATAATAAGTTCTTAATTAAAATTATGTCCTCATGCAAATAAGTATGCCACTCAATTCCATGCTGTGTCAGTAGTGATTACTTTAGTCTCACTAAACCTGACTTCTAAGAGAAATAAAGCTGTTCCAGCTAAACCTAGAGACTCTAGACTTTTAGCATCAAGAGAAACTCAGTTTAGAATCAGTGATAATTGAAACCCTCCTTTCATATGCCTTTTCCTGCACATGGTGCTTATTGACACTACCAGAACAATGTGAATATTGCCCTTATGCTGGAAAACAGTTTGAGGTGTCATTTTGCTTTCTGGCATCCACATTACTGCACAATTTCCTGTTAAACATGTACATGCCACGTACCAGCTGCAGAAGACAGCTAAAGACAACATTTCACCTAAATATTGCAAGCGATCTCAATCCTTCGCTGCTGGTCAGCTTGACTTTCCATCATATTTTGTATCATGGAGGAATTCTGACAGGTTTATGTGTGACACAGGTTACCCTATATAGTGGAAAGCCTGTAATTAGAAGCTGCACAATCAGCTACCTCCCACTGGCAACCATTCTGCCTTAAATCTGCCATTGCACTTAATCAAGAAAATGCCTGCAGGGAGGCCAGTGCCTCCACAAGCCATGAACCTATCATCTGTGGGATTTACCGTGACATGTACTGCCACCCCTGCAAAGGACCTGCCCTGAAATACAAGGGAAGGCCACAGGTGGGGAAAAGCATGTGTCCTGTAAAGATAAAGCCACCAGCAGGACTCCTCACATGTTGCATGGAGGTATGACTATCTTCCACAAATGTATTACAGAACATTTTTAATGGCTTAGGAGTTTTAAACTAAACTCCTGTGTATTTGATCAAAACATTCTTCACCATTCTTAGCAGTATCTGAAATAGCTGGAAGCATGCAACGTGAAAGGTATAGCAATAAGATAAAGCTTAAGGAGCGTGGCAGGACAGTTGGCACTGAAGAAATGAGTTGAAAGTTTTTTTCCATGTAAAACCATTCCCCTATTTATTATATTATTTTGTTTCTTTCCTAAATGTCACCTACTAAAAAAAAATAGATGTATTACATAAGGAAAAGATGTTTCTAAATACCTGAGAAAATGCAGAAGCCACGTGAGTACCATAAAACTTCAAAGGGGGGGGGGCATAATTAAATATTATTTTTTTTAATAACATTTCTTGGAACTGGGTTTATTATGCTCAGATATATATATATAGCTGCTTATTTCTCAGATAAAAACATGCAGTAAGAGAAAACAGGCCAGCAGCATCAGCATAGCATGCACGTCATTGGTCTTGATGCAGCAGCCAGCAAGAAAACATGTTTAGAGAGAAACAAGCAGCAATTGTAGAGCCCGGCTGAAGGTGGGGGCCTATAGCTGCCCCTAGATTCTCAGACAGGTGTCAAATAACCCTTCTAGGGAGGAGGGGATAGTGCCTAAGCCTCTAATTACAGTGAAAATAGAAGTTTGAATGCAGTTATTTGTGCCCAACAAAGGCGGTGGCTGGTTTATATCACTCATGATATACACACTGGGCAAAATGGAGGCTCCCCAGCAACATTTCCCCTTGGCATAACAACACGACACAGAGTAGACAGATACTCCTTGCAGAAAACCTGATCGACTCAAGTCCCATCTCTTCTTCCCCTTTCCCATAAATGCTTTCATCTAGTGTTTAACACAGGAAGTATTCTCAAAGGCCAGTGGTATAAACCAGCTTGTTTGAGCTGCTGCTCACTGCTGGCACTGACCCACACACCTTAGCAGGGCCCCATACCCGCAGTAGTCAATGGTCATGAACTGCAGCATAGAGGTAGAATGGAGATAAAGGTTATTTTGTTTTCACTGATTAATACTGCTTTTTTATTGAGTTACTCTACATCAAAGTGATTGACATCCTCAGAAATTAAGCTCTTCTCTGCATCTTCAAAGTTATTTCAAAGTAGCTACAAGAAGCTTTCTAAATCATAATAGATGCCAACCAACTAGTACAGCTTTGCATCCCTGTTTTGAACACGTGACTACACTGTATTTTATGGTATTCAGCTCTATAGACAGCTCAGATCATTTAATCTAGCTTCAACAATTCATGCAATATCACCTCACAGCATTACAGAGTCTGCTTTGCAGAACACCAATTCCTGGGGATGTTTAAGTGGAAAACAAACTCTTGGGGTTGCAGACTGACTATGAAAATCTTTACTAAAATACAATGATACATTTATATATATAAATGAAAGGCAAGATTAAGAAACAAGCATTCTATTCTTTAGAGAAAAACTTCTGGTCATACAGGGCTTTGGATCTATCAGTAAAGGAACTAAGTGACACATCTTAGGAAGACCATATGCAGGCATGGATGTCAACCAGTCGTAATGGCTAAATTAATAACTTTTACTTCTTTGCTCAAATCTCTTTTGAAGAAGGAAGAAGTAAATGAAGAAAAAGTCACTAGTTTCAGTCAAATCTGTCACTACAGATTGATCTATGAAACATTCTTTGTCATATCCACACACACAAAAAGGACAATTTCAATAGCTTCCACTGTTTCCCAGGAGTAAACCAAGTGGAGGATTAGATTACTAAAAATCAGCCAAGTAGTTATGCCAAAGTGTGAGAGTCAAAACAAACAACTGCTAACTGGCAATCTTTTTTGTCCATTAGAATCCACAACCTCTGTTAAGAGCTTCAGCCATGGAAAAGTTAGATTTAAACTCCATGAACACTTGAGCACGGAAAGTTTATAAGACAAAGAAATTCAAGGGTGAAGAAAAATCAAAATACTTGCTTGCTTTGTTTGTCATACAAAATTCTAATCCAATGTCCAGAATGTCCTGTCACTTAAGTACTTAAAGAAGTTCAACACACTGAGCTGAAATCTGTTGTCATCCAAGGTAAAACCCCTGTAGCTTATACATCTCTGTGAAAGCATTCTTGTTCCTTGACTCACAAGTCATTGATGCATTGTGCTACAGCATAAAGACAAAGGATCATGCCAAAGTTAATCTGCAGATAACTCAGAGGAAGGTCATGTTATTACGATGAGGTCATCTACCGGAAGATAACCCCTTCAAGGGAAACCACCATCTTGCATCCTCAGCTTTTTCTAAGCAGGTTATCTTCTGCTCTTCATCCTTTCAGCAGAGCCATTCTCTAGGCGAGGAAGCTGTCAGAAGGTGCTTATAGCACATAGCTTTTATCTGACTATCCCTTGACGAAATTTCTGCTCCCATATTATTTGGAGGGGAAAAGAAAAGATCTTTGTCAGTCTGATCTGCTGAACAAAATATTTTTCTCTTTTTCACTTGGTCAAACTCACTTTGATGGCTTCCTATTTAGACCTGATATATACAAGGGCTGCTCCAAAAGCAATGCCGCCTATTGTATTATGTTGGCCCGTGACATTGGAAGCAGACGGTGGTGGTATGACAGTAGAAACTGAACCTTCCCACCAATAATCCATTACACATTGTTGCCATGTGACAGATAGCAGCAGAGGGGCAGTCTGACATGGAAGTGCTTATTGAGCAAAGGTGTGTCATCACATTTTTCCATGAAGAAACAATGGCATCCATTGACATTCATCAACACTTGCTGAACCTTCATGGAGATGAAACACTGGATTTAAGCACAGTGAGGCAGAGGGTGGTGCGTTTTAGCAGTGGTGATGGTGGGCCACCTCCACTGCTGCAAGGGCTTAAGAAAACAAAAAGAAACTAGCACAGCATGCAGGCTCTTGTTCATCGCTGGTGACTACACTGAAAAAAAAAAAAGGTCTTTTGTAGCTGAGAATTTAGCTGAGAATTCTATGAAACAGTGCAATTGTGCTCACTATAGCTGTTACAGTTTTCATGGAAATAAACTGGAGGCAATACTTTTGGAGCAAGCTATAGAATATTTTTATGTTTCAAGAAGACTGCTGTGCCGAATTAATTGAAAAGGCAGATGACACTGCGTTCTTAATGACATACTGTTTCTTGCTGCCGTTATGGCGGCAGTTGTAACGCCTAACATTATCAGAACTGGAGTACGTCTGTGCCCTCTAGTGGCACTGTGATTTAACGACAAGCATTTAATGCCTCATTACCCGACTAGAAAGTTCAAATGCAGACTGGTATGTTGTGTGTTATTAGAATCCACACTTCAGTGGGAACACCAGCCAACTGAGACTACAGGCTGAAGAACTCTCAGTAAGCCTATGACCCCACAAAACACTGAATAGGCAGCGATGGCTTAGCAAAAAACTACTTTGTAAAACTTTCTTAAACAAGATGATCGCTGATGCCAGCAATCTCTGCAATTCACAAATCCTCCTTCTGTTACTTCATTTCTTGATCCAGTAGAAGACTTCTGTGCTCCCATTTTAGTCTAAGAATGACAGGCATCAGTAGCAAGGTTTTGTTGCTTTTGTTTTTGTTATTTTAACCATAGCACCCTCACCAAGATTTTTGATAGCAAACAGTGGCTGACACACAGCCTAATACTGTCAAGGCCATTGTCACCTCTGCACTTCAGGTTTTGCATGTGTTCCTACCCACGTGCTGGCCTGGCAAGGGAGAACAGCAGGAATAACAGATCTAGGCGAGGTGGGAGTAGAGGACAGAGCCACGTGCTGTACTAAATCACAGTCTCAATCACTTGCAATTTACTTTGATATTTGAGCATCTGAATAGAAAACACCACTTGGACTGTAAAGCCTCTTGTTAGCCCTGGAGATCACTCCTCTTGGAGTTTTTCCTGCAAGCCTACACCACAGGTGAGCCTTTTTCCATTTATTTCTGATTATCCCTTTCCAGCGTGATAATCTTTCTAGCTTTACGATCTGTAGCTACCAATCTGAAGACACCATTTTGTACATTTGTCAATTATATGACACCATTCTGTATATTTGGTGATTAAACAGGACCACAGGGCAAGCACGTGTTCTGGGACAGCCCTGGTGGTCCCATAGCTATCCCAAGGTGAGGACAGCTCTCTCCTTGTAGAGATTTCTGGCTGGTAAGAGTGAGACGACATCCTGTTATGACCTCTGAACAGTGGCTCATATTCTCCTCTACAGAACCTAGAAGCATTAGGATGTAGAGCTGGCTTCTGAGCCAATTCAGTTACAGCCAAATCTCATTTCTTGCATCTGGTCTGATGAGAAGGTCATAGCTCCAAAGAGGTTGGAAGAAGGACACTGCTTCCCTGTGAAATTACTATGTGTTTTTTGCATTATAGCTTATGATAGTGTTCTAAGAATTAAGGCCTGTAGGGGTGACATCTTGGTAGGGGTCTGTTATAGACTGCCTAATCAGGATGAAGAGATGGACGAGGCATTCTATGAGCAGCTTGCGGAAGTTGCGTGATCACCAGCACTTGTTCTTGTGGGAGATTTCAACTTCCCTGATACACGTTGGAAATATAATACAGTGCAGAGGAAGCAGTCAAAGAGGTTTCTAGAGTGTGTGGAAGATAGCTTCCTTATGCAGCTGGTATGACAGCCTACCAGGGGTGGTGCTCTGCTAGATCTGCTCTTGACTAACAGTGAAGGACTGGTGGGAGATGTGAAGGTTGGGGACTGTCTTGGGCAGAGCGACCATGAAATTGTAGAATTCTTGGAGATGTCAGAAGAGCGACTAGCAAAACTGCTATCTTGAACTTCAAGAGGGCAGACTTTGACCTGTTCAGGACGCTTGTAGCATGGGTCCCTTGGGAGTCATTCCTTAAGGGTAAAGGGGTCCAGGAAGCCTGGACGCTCCTCAAGATGGAAATCTTAAAGGCACAAGAACAGGCTGTCCCCAAATGCCATAAGGTGAGCTGTAGGGGAAGATGACCAGTGTGGATAAACCGTGAACTATTGTTGAGACTCTAGAAGAAAAAGCGAGTGTATGTTCTCTGGAAGAAGGGACAGGTGACTTGGGGAGCTTACAAGGAAGTTGCTAAGGTACACAGGATGGAAGTTAGGAAGGCAAAAGTCTGACTTGAACTCAGATTGGCCACTGCAGTAAAAGAGAACAAGAAATCCTTTTACAAATATATCAGCAGTAAGAGAAGATCCAAGGAGAACCTCCATCATTTACTTGATGCAGTGGGGAATGTGACCACTGAGAATAAGGAGAAGGCTGAGGTCCTCAATGCTTTCTCTACATCTGCCTTTAATAATCAGATCAGTTATCCTCAGGTCACTTTACGCCCTGATCTAGAAGTGTGGGATGCTATGCAGAATACACCCCCAGTGATTCAGGTGGAGATGGTTAGAAAGCTCCTCCTCCATCTGGACTGTCACAAGTCCACGGGACTGGATGGGCTCTGGTCCCCAAGGGTGTTGAGGGAGCTGGTGGGGGTGATTGCTGAGCTGCTCTCTGCCATCTATCAGCACTCCTGGTTATCTGGAGAGGTCCCAGAGGACTGGAGGCTTGGTGATGTGACTCCCACCTACAGGAATGGCCGTAAGGAGGCTCAATCTTTACTGATGACCTAGATGAAGGGAATGAGTGTACCCTCAGTAAGTTTGCAGATGTCACCAAGTTGGGAAGTAGTGTCGACCTGCCTAAGGGTAGGGAGGCCCTTCAGAGGGATCTAGATAAGCTGGATTGCTGGACCAAGGTGAATGGGATGAGGTTCAACAAGGCAAAATGTGGGGTCCTGAACTTTGGCCACAATAACCCCATACAGTGCTATAAGCTTGGGGCTGAGTGGTTGGACAACTGTGAGGAGGAAAGGGACCTGGGGGTGTTGGTGGATGCTTGGCTGAACATGGGCTGACAGTGTGCCCCAGGTGGCCAAGAGGGCCAACAGCATCCTGGCCTGCATTAGAAATAGTGTGGCCAGCAGGAGCAGGGAGGTAATCCTGTACTCAGCACTGGTGAGGCTGCACCTTGAGTATTGTGTTCAGTTTTGGGTCCCTCACTACAAGAAAGACATTGAGGCCCTGAGGCGTGTCCAGACAAGAGCAACGAAACTGGTGAGGGGTCTGGAGCACAAGTCTTATGAGTAGAAGCTGAGGGAGCTGGGATTGTTCAGTCTGGAGGAGGCTCAGGGGAGACCTCATTGCACACTACAACTTTCTAAAGGGAGGTTGTGATGAGGAGGGGTTTGGCCTCTTCTCCCAGGCAACAATCAGGACCTGAGGAAATGGCCACAAGTTGTACCAGAGGAGGTTTAGATTAGATATAAGGAAAAACTTTTTCTCTCAGAGAGTGTTCAGGCACTGGAATGGCTGCCCAGGGAGGTGGTGGAGTCGCTGTCCCTGGCAGTGTTCAAAAGGTGTCTGGATGAGGAGCTATGAGATATGGTTTAGTGGCTTGTGGTAGCAAGGGTAATGGGAAGATGTTTGGACTAGATGATCTTGTAGGTCCTTTCTAACCTCTATGATTCCATGATTCTAAGAGCCCCTCCATTAGCAAGAAATATCCTGATCTTGCTAAGGGACTAGAGATACCTAAAAGCAGTCTCTGGGAATAGTACAAACACACATGCAAGAGTCATGACCTGATCTTTAGTCAACTAGGCACTGGCTAACTTAGCTGCAGGAGTTAATTTCTTCTTCCATGTACCTTATTTCTCTCCTAGTTTACTCTTTGCTGATGAAAAATACCTCATTTTCCCTTCCTTCCTGCAGGCATACTGATAGACGAGTCAGTGCCTTATGTAGCCTTCTCCAGGCACTTTGGTGAATGAATTTCCTGCACTAGAGTCTGCAGTCTTTCCACATGGCCCTGAAAGTGAATTTCTCAATTATTCTGGAATATTTTACATGACTCAAAGACCCTGTTCTCCCTCTCTTTTAACAGCTTTGCCAAGAGAACAGTAAATAAAACAACCCCAACACTGTTAAGCTATAGCAAAATCCTTCTCAAGGGTACCTTAAGGAAAAAAAAGACCAACACAATGTAGCATGTAAAGTGAATAAATCCCATATTTCATTTGAAATATCTGCTAATTTTTAAATCAGAACAGTAAATGTTGCCGTGTAAGGCAGAGTTCATTGATCTATGAGAAATATCTGCCAGGCTTCACAATGATTTATCATTAGTCTCTTAAGTATTAGAGCGACCCACAGAAGCTATCCAAAACCTCGTGTAGTTTTACCAACACAGCATGTGTAAGGAAATCCAGTGCCTTTAGCTCAGAGTGCACCTCGGAGAATGAACATGAAAATAATCCAGGGCTATGTAATACATGCTGAATCGACACCCTGTTCCCAGCTTCCAGACTCCACTAGGTGGCACCCACGTCCTGGTTCTCACTATGAAGGCTCCTCTGAGGCCTTCACAGGAGGAGCTATGCTCCTTGGATTTTACTTTTTAAAAGAAATTAAAAGGTCCAGGAGGCAACTCAGGGTCTTTCTGCTATGGAATACCAGTACCTTCATACTTGTGTGTGTGTGTGTGTGTGTGTGTGTGTGTAAAACTTCAATGGTTTAACTTTTTTAAATGTGTCATTACGTACTTTATGAAATTAGCAGTTCTTTTGTGCAGTTCTGTGCTCAAGCAGAATTAAGAGTTTTATAGTACAACACACTGCTTTGCAGGATAAACCAAAAGAAACGGTTATTTTGAATCCAGGTTATTTTGAATCCATTATTACGCATTTTGTAATTGATGGCCTTTACCAATGCTAAGAAGAGGTGGGTAGAGAACAGTGAATAAGTCAAACACCAGCAGTTTTATCAGAGAAAACTGTTCCACGATTGACGCAATCTCTGGCCATCGCCGGCTAAAGAAAAGAGCTTTACTTGCTCTCCTCTGCCATCATCACCCAAACAAACGTACTGAACTTTAATACTGCTGCAATAGAGAAGTCACTTGTATTTACAAGTTTTCATGAAAATGCATTCCTTCTCTATTAAAGCCTTTATGATTGTAAAGCAGTTAGCTCTGACTCAGATACAAGCACCATAAAACAGGCGTTCCTGCAAATTCAAATTCACGAGGACTGTTCTTGCCTAGCTATTCTTCCACATAAGCAGATTTTAAAAGCTACACTGTAACACGCTGTTTGCACTGACGGAAAGAGATTCAATTACCCAGACCTTTCAAAGACTCAGGCACTCCTAAAGTATACTTCAAGAGGGAATATTGCCTCAAAATTAAGCAAAACACTAAGCAGCGGGTGGGATCACACAGTATATGTTAGTTGCCTGATACCTCTGGTAATGAGATTTAGGAAGATGAACTGAGGAAGCCTAGTACAGATTTCCCCTGAGCAAGAGTAATGAACACAGCTGGGAGAAGCTAGAAGCAAGGACTGGGGACATCCGTCTGCACAAGATCATCTATGAAGCCCAGTGATGAAATTGAATGTGGGTTTCAGGAGCACAACAGCTGCAAACAGACCTTCAACTCATGGGGTGCCTGTCTGGTAAGGATGCAACACAGTTCCACCGAGGACAGTCTTTAGCATAACCCATCTGCTCCTCAGGTTGCATGTTAGCATCCACTTTTTGGCCGCTTTAGTTCTGGCAGAAAAAAAAATTACACAGTTTTCTGAACTTTATCCTCCACAGGAAAGTTAATTTTTACTGAAGGACAGAGAGCAGAAAGTGAAAATAAATGGTAAATTGTAGAAAGCCTGTAAATAAAAGTGACAAGAACTAAGAAAACTCTTCTAGGAGGTAAAAGCTTAGTGTACCTTATTTATATGCTTAGCTTTATTTTAGGACAGAGCTGGCATACAAGTGAGGTCTACTTGCAACAACAAAATGTAGTTTTGGTGACAAGTGTCAAATATTTAGTTATATTCTTATCCCATCTTTCAATTTCACTAAAAGACCACTTTCACCTGCCTGACTTCCCACTACAAATCCTAGCGTGAGTGAGCAGTAGTAGGCCTGGTTTGCACACCTGGGTGTTTTTCAAGGCTGCAATGACAGTCAAGCAAGTTCAGGCTCGCTTCACAAAGTTCTGTGCAGCTCCAGCTGAAGCTGGAATTCAGGAGTACAAGCTATACAGTATTTAAAGCAGCATTGCTGCAGCTACATCCTGCTGGCATGAATGTTCAAACACTAACAAGCTCTGAATGAAAATGTTTCCCAGCAAAATTCTCTAAATTCATTTAAAATCACAAATCTCTTTCCTCCCATTTGAGTACAAACAAACATCTGGAACCACGGTGCTTTGCGTCTTTGTGTAATTACTTACTGGATGGCCAGAGGGTTAAGAGGCTGCCAAGCAATTCTAGTGTTAGGAATTTACATTAATTAATTTCCACAGGATTTGAGATTTCTTTGCCAAGTTCCAGATACAAGCAGTGCATTTGCAGTTGAGGTGCAACTCCTGGAAGAACAGTCAACAAATGTGCCAGACATGCAACCTGAATTCATCTTCAACCCAAGCATTATGGTACTAGGTGAAGCTGTAGCATTTGATCTTGCATAAATAAGAACTAGAAAACCAATTAAAGTCCTTCTATGGTCCCACAGTCTTTGAGAGCAGATGAAGATGTGGAGGGAGAATCATGTTGAGGTTTCTTCCAATGTCCCTACAGCTAATCAAGCTTCCATCTGAATTTTTATATGTACAGCTCACATCACACCATCAAGAAGCCATTTCAAGGAACCATGCAGGCTTGGTAAAGCATGATCTCATTTACATAAATAAAAACTTTTTCCTTATACCATGATTTGTGAACTTAGTATTCCAGTAAAGTAAAAGAAATGTGTCTGCTTTTTATTTCCCCCCCTTACCTTTTAACCTTTTGTTATTTGATCTTACACTGATGTGTTGATGTCAGCGATAAAGAAGTTCTGTTGCTAATGAAGGCAAAATCCCAAGGCTAATCATGAGCAGAACTCAGAAAAATACAGAAGATGGGATTTATAAACACTGTGTGTCAGTGAAATGGCCAAAACATTCACATAAGTTAAGTCTCAGAACACAGCAGTTCAGTGGCAAATACTCCTTTAGATGGCCACAGTCTGAATTGCTTCCTTCCCTTCAGTGACATCCAGCAGTTCCTCACCATTTCTAAGGAGAGTCCCACATTTCTAATAGCTGACACACAGACCCCATATCTTTCAGCTCATATCCTCTTGGAGTGAAGGTGTCAGATAAGATCTAAGGCTCATCAGTTTTCTCTCCACAAGAAAACAGTGGAGTCTACATAATAGCTAAAAGAAAATGAATTCTTAAGTTAGTCATACAGAGGGATGAGGGTTTATACCTTCCACAGACTAAGCCACCATCTTTTGAGTATGATTTTTCTATGGAATGCATCAATTTCAGAGCATGACAAATATTACTATATTTTGTGTAGCTGCAACGTAGCTTTACGTCTTATTAACTATTTCTAAGGAACTTAACCCCAGAAAATTGCACAAGTCCCAAATAAGTACTTCTACCTCACCCTTAAGCCTGTCAAAAAAAAAAAAACACCACTGAAAAATAACTCTCACAAATCAGAAAAGCATAACTCTGTTTTCTTGACTTGATCTTCCTACAGCAAGGGGCCTTCTTCCTTTATCTTGTTCCATTGTTTGTGTAGCAGTCTCATATCTTTCCTTAGCTATCACGCAGCTAAAGCATAATACTCTGCCTCAGAAAGTCCTTCCAGTCTTCCTGACCATATCCACAGCTTTTCTCTGAGTTCCAGTCAGGTTACTCACATTTTTCAGCGTGAAAGCTGTTTTTCCTGGAAATTTATTAGCAGCATTATGTCAAGTACTCAGTATTTCTTAGATAAGAATTAACTGGCTTTCATATTCCACATTTTGGGAATAATGCCTATCAAAGCAGCCATTTATCTTAAATGTTTTGAGAATTAATATTAGTGAGATACACTGAAAGAGCACCACATTAGGAGGAGGCCATACTAGCTTGCTGCTGATGCAGCGTTAACCTCCCATCCACTCCAAGGCTTGTCCAAAGCCAGTTGCAAACGATGGAAAGAAGTCTGCTAACCCTATTAACATTTTTTTGGCTGACTTCACAGAGTTCAACTCTAAGCTAAAGCTGGGTGTTTGAAGAGTATTATGACAAAATTAAAGCTTTGCAATTAATAATGCTATGTGCCTGGTTGTTGGGGTGCTTAGCGTTTAACCATTAACTTGGGAATTCCTAGAACAAGAAAGGGATGGAGGAAAGCCATTTCACAACAAAACAGGAAAAAAGAAATGGTCCTGAAAGTTGCCTTCACACCCCCATGTTCAAGTGGAAGTACTCCCCCCCCCCACTTAAAAAGAAATTCAGAAACATTGTGCATGTTTACTGAAACCTCCTTGCAGACATGGATACATATTTTACATCAGCAATTTAACAGCAGCGAATTGCCCTCTGTTCTGTGACTTCTCTCTCCTTGCGAGAGTTGCTCCCTCAGAGGAAGGGCAGAAACATTGGTCCAACGATAGGATGGAAGGATGCAGAGAAGCCCTTGCACCTTGCAGAGCAGAGGCAACTCTGTCTCTTTGGGCATCTGGGGACAGCAGTTTTGTAAGCTGCCAATAGATTGTGTGATTTCATACTCAGGAGTCCCATCACATTGTTTTACTTATTTCTACGTAGCCTCCAACATCAGAAAATTGGAATAAAGCAGAAATCATGGTTCTCCATTACAGAATAGACAGACTAAAAAGCCAGCCAGTTAAAGTAACAACTAGATAAAATTAATCAGAATTAACATCCATAAACAGCAGCAAAACAAAAATTCAGTTCCTTGGTGTAATTTGTCATGGGTAGTTTTAGAAGTTTTGTTTCCAGTTTGTTTGCATTTGTTGTGCTGAACCCAACACCCCACCATTACAATTTCCTAGGTACCAGAGGAGAAAACAGTACTGCTTATGCATGCTTACAATCATTGCTTAATTTAAGTCATCTTTAAGGTTTCAGATCCTGAAAACACATTTTGCACTATCTGCATATGCAAGCAGAGGTACAAACTTGGCATCAGAGGCTCTTACACCAAGCAAAGAAGATTCTGCTGTTGACTATGATCATACAGTGCCCTGGTGAAGCTCCTCCGCTGACAGCAGACCTGCCCCATCTCCTTTTGCCCCACACTAGGCTCCCTGGTTGAGCTTTGAACCTGGCTTACTATTTGCCGTGCCTGGAGCTGTCACAGACTCCCCTGGTCAGTCCTTTGCTCACTAGGCCCTATAGCCCAGTGGATGTCACTCCTCAGGCAGGGGGGTACAGCTACTGCTGGTATCACCTCAGCATTACTCTGCTGCCATGAGATCATCAGCTGCATGTTCACAGTACACCATGCCTAGGCTCCCAGATTCACCATATCCTGTAACCAAGTTCCCAGGAGATACTGCAATATGGTTACTGACACCTTCCAATAATTCCCATGTGATATCTTTGTTCCAGAGCAGAGACAAGAAATTGTTCACAAGTCTTGCAGATCCTTGCTAGAGTATGCATGAACACAGGAAACAGTCTCAGGATCTTTCCTACTAAGGAATGTGTATATGTGCAAAAAAAGGGGGGGGAGGAAAATGGAGAGAGCAGCAGGACAATATTTTTATTATATTTTACAAGCTAGCTATTGCAAGAGCAAGCAGGATGTTTAGACAATGCTGAAGGACAGACAGTTTCCCGGAAAGGGAAATTTTGAAGACAATTGCTGCAGTACTGAGTAGGTCCCCATTTTTTCCCCCCAGAGGGTTTACCCATTAAGAACAAAGCAATGCAGAGCCTGTGCTCTATGACAGCAACACATTTGTTGGCTGTGCCAGCAACAGCATAGGCAGAGCACTGAACTGATGCAGCTGAGCCATTGCAATGCAAGAGGCTTGGCTGAGCAAAATCTGTTATTTTACTGTTGGAAGTCTACCAGGCATCATTCACATTGTAATGTATGGTTTCTACCTTTCATATGTAGTTCACCTTAGAACAAACAGGAAACATATCAATGCTTACTTATGTTCTCTGAATACCATGATTTCCCTAGAACACAGGCTTATCTGATTTGTTTATGAAGTTTGCTTCAGTAAAGCAGAGTCAAGGGCTGGACTGATTGAAATACATTTAACTGGAGAGCTAAAGAAGCTAAGGAATGTGCTTCTTTAAAACAATAAGTGTGGTTAAAACAATAAGCGTGCTATCTTAAATCTCAGGAAGTAAACATCTGATCCTGGAAAGCATTGATTTCTAGACACTATTTTTGTACCAATAAAAACATATGTATTGGAGATTGCCAGCTGCTGGTTCAGTGTTTGTCCTGTGCTGCTGTTGGCAGCAGCAAATGAAAGTAACACAGCAATGATAAGGGGAAATTATTTCAGACATCAACTCCCACCTAAGTGCTTAATTGAATTATACGGGATAGAGAGGGATTTGTTCCCCTTCCCACCCATTGCACACCCTGGAAGTTATTGAGCAATGTCATGTTTCCCTGCAGGCACAGTATTTGGAGTCCTGTTTCAGACAGGTTGAGCTTAGGGCATATGGTATTCCAGCACCTTTTAGAAAAGCCCACCATCTTGCTCACACCCACTTGCAATAGGGCTGCCTTCCTTACTGCAGCCCTCCGTACACTGCATACATTGCACCTTCCCATGCAAACAAGTGTACTTAACCCCAGCTTCTGACCAGGAGAAACTTGCAGATGAAGCAAATCTCTGCAGAGGCATCTTGAAATATCCAGAGTTACAAGATGACTTGCCTAATTTATTTATTTTTTAAAAAAATTGTTCTTGCCATAGGACTGTAACCTCAGTGAAGCTTCTTGTTTTCTGCATCCTTCTGACTGACCGCTCTAAAGATCCATTATTTTCAGGGCAGAGTGCAGGCTCACCTCTGACAGCATCCCTTCTGACCTTCTTAGCTTACATGATTTGGCAATTTGCACATTGAAAGTCTATCAACCATTTCTAGGTATTTTCCCTAATTCTTCAGTACTTACTACAAGTTTATCAAGAGGACAATAAATAAAGCCTTAAGCAGAGTTTTCTCTAATTCCTTAATTTGTTAACAGTCCACAGTTATCTGGACATACAAAAGGAATTATTTTCTATCCACCAATTAGCAAACCAGAAGTTCAAAAGCTTCTGTGACTGCATTAACACAGAATTCCTTAATCCATAAAAATTAATGGAGATTATGTTAAAGAGACTTAAATACTTAAATCTTTTGCCACATCAGTCACTCTTTTATGTGCAGGTAACTCCAGCTGAAGACCTCGGGAGCCTGTGTGTGTGTGTGGCAGAACGAACTAATCTCCTCAAACGAGAAACCTGAGCTTTAGGCCAGCTCTCCCCAGCAACAAGAGGTGGCTGCTTTCTCCATAGCTGTTGAGGTCTGACTTCTCCCTCCACCGAAGCCCTCATACTGTATGACTTTAACATACAGGATAATTGGCTCCCAGACCTCTAAGTGGAATAATTTATTGTTGTTGGGAATAGTTGTCATGGTTACAGATAACTACAGCACGCAATTAAATACAACTGACTTCATAACACCGCCTGGCTGCCAGACAGAAGTTCTGGGCTTTCAGTTTTGCTTGGATCTGAAATTTGGCTTCAAGATCATCTTAGACCAGTCCCGGGACAATACAGCCCTGAAGTACGCATGCTGCACACAGATGCCTTTATGGCTCTTTTTATGGCTGCATACTTTTCACACACACCTATTAACTGGAGTAACATTAAAAAGTCTGGAACTAACTTTTTCCTCATGGCTTTAAATAAACACATCCTCAGAAACGTAAGAGATTTTAGAACAGAGTAATTATCGCTGCAGATGAAAGTCCCCTTTCAAAGATTTGCTAGGGGGTATTTACTGAACTATATCTGCCATAGAAATAGTTACAGAAGTGGGATTATTTCCCACCATCGCCATCATTTCTTCTCTTTCCTTCCCGGCCCAAGTGCATCACCCAAAATATTTGATTTCTCTTGATGTCACTGAGGCTCTTGATGCAAGCAAACAAGGGGCACATGTCATAGAATCATTAAGGCTGGAAAAGACCTGAGATCATCTAATCCAAGTATCCACTTACCACCCGTATTTCCCTTTGTGCTATACACCCCGTTTCTTGAACACCCCCAAGGACAGCATCACTCCGAGCCTCGGGAGGACCCACCGGCTCCGATCTGTCGCACAGCTGCCACCAGGGGTCAGCTGGAGCCCGGCAAATGCCCTGCAGAGCCCGAGCCCCCCGCCTACGGAGATGCATGAAGCCACGCAGCTGCGAACATGACGCTTCCAACTAGCTTGTGTTGGAAAAACAGTAAGAAAAAGCCATGAGGTGGAGACAAGCTATTCCTTTTGTGTGTCAGAGGGGCTTCTGCTCTGGCTTCACAGCACAAGCGCAGGTAGCCATGGAGTGCTGCCCAAGTTGCCATCACAAACATGCAGCATCTTTCCCAGCAGATTGAAATATATCTATGTATTTCCCCCAGAACTTAAGCTGAAGTCCTAATGGCTTGTCATTCAGAATTTAGAATAGTCTCAAGTATTATCCAGGACAGTTAGCAAATGCAGAACTCATCTCTGCTCAGGAAGCTGAAATTGCACTCCCATGCTGCAGGTTTACTACCTTGCAACAGTACAGAGCAGCTAATGGCTTTGTTGGTAGATAGTGTTTTATCAGCTTAAATCAAGCACATTCAAATATAGCATTAGCATACCATAAGAAAATAGCCTTTATCCTCTGACATACTAAAGCAGGCATTACACAGTATTGTACAGCACAGAGCTCATGGGAAAGGTCACCGAAATATTTTCAGTGTATTTTCAACAAGTCAAGCTTTTTCCAATTTAGTTGACGTTTACAGACTGATGTTCCTTCAGTGAAAATCTTGTGCAGATTCTATTTTTCTTGGGATACATTGTTCTACTTGCACAGTTCAATAAACTCTTATTACATGTGTTTTATATTCTCTTCCAACCTTTATAGCAAGGATTATCCTAGAAACTATTAAATTACATGAGAAGTATGCAGCACCCCAAGAACAACATTTAATCCTTGCGATAGTGATATGCGTCCAAGGTGTGAGAAACTGAAGAGCCCTGACCTTTCTCTCAAGCAAGGAGGGGGAAAGACAATGAACAAAAACCATGGTCTGTTAGCATTTTTGTAAAGCACAACCCTCAAGCTGCCATTTGGTTTCCCTCTCAGAAATTTTGCCAAGTCTCCAGCCATAAATATCAGACCACTTTCCAGATTCTTTTTTAGCATTAGCCTAATGGCCAGAACATGGAGGAAATTCAAGCAAAGACTTTTCACAGACAGATCAGAATAATTTGAACATTTGGCTAGGAGGTCACCTGCAGTTCTCAATTTAATGCCAAAGGGAGAGAAAAAAAAATAAATCAGGGTTAAGTTGTAAATGCTTTGAAAGAAAGGCAAAGCAAAAAAGGATAGAAAGCCAATGATAAAAGAAACCTTTTGGCTCTGGTGATCAGAAAGTATGTGAATGGTAACACATGGAGCAGAGCCTCATTTCGAGAAAGAAAGTAGCTTGTAAATGGTGACTGCCTTGCAATTACAAGTAAAGCAGTAAGCTACTTAGCTGAATAAGCCAAAAACAAGTGACAGAATGGCAGGACATGATTCTCCATCTAATCAAGAGCTTTGCCATCTTTGTCAGATGTGCAAAGCCAGGAGAGCAGGAATTCAGAGAAGGGAGGGCTGCGCTGATCACTAATGCAAAACTGAGCAGTCAGTCTGGTCTGAAGTGGGCACCACTACTGGTGCACACACACACAGGGAAATCTAATAACACTGTCTAGTGAGTTGGAAAGAAGGGTTTGCCTGCATGGCAAATACCTTTCTGTGTACATAAGCAACCAATGTCAGCCAGTCCCTCAACCCAAATAAAGCCACTTAGTTCTCTCTTCTCACTCCTGCAAATCTCCACCAAAACAAAGGAGCTGGAAGGACAAGCCACTTCCTCTGCCTTTTGCAAAGCAAGTCTCTATTGTAGTTCATTAGGATCTCTAATAGCTCTACAAGCTTGTATACACTCAGCATTTCATGAATAACAAATTTTTGGCAGCCAACCAATCATGTGAATATTTCAAGGCTTGGCAATATTTCAGCACAACCACCACAGCAAAGGAGGTCATTTTCTCTCTATTCCCCGAAGTGGTAGCTTTCAGCTCAAATTCTTTCAGCTGACCTTTCCATCCATTTGTTTCAAATATTTATCTTTTAAATAACTTGTCAGACCATTGCAGCAGTTACAGAAGAAACCCCCAAATGTGGGATAAAGTTCTGGATATAGCTCATGCTATTACCAAGCACTCCCCTGACAGCCACTGATTAGAAGTGACCAATTAACAGGCATCCTCCAGTACACAGAATAGGCCTAATTAGCCAGGGCAAGGCATGCCTAGGAAACTAATGGCATTTCCCCCATTTGCATTGGAGATGAAGCCCAGTCAGTATAGTTGGTACAAGTAGCCAGAAGACTCAAGGGGCTGACAAAAGCAAGATGACTACTTCAGGGGTAGACTAGAAACAAAGTACTTAAGAAAGAATCTTTAAGACAAAAAATTATCTGAATGTAGCACAGCACCTCACTCGGCAGGAATAATCTAGCATGGTTTCACTCAGCATACAGAGAACGGGTCAAATGAAACAGAACTGGAGTAACTGCCAGATTAGCAATTAAGAACATAGTCTACTGGCTATGGACACTTCCATAACATTGAGAAGTAAAACACAGAACCAACTACAAATCAATTTAGCATGAAGATAACCTCTAACTGGCTAAGAAATTGTGAAAGGTCCAGATAAACCAGATGAAGATCCGGAAGCCATGCAATAATCTCACTCTTTCCTAAATATCACCTTCTGGAGGCTAACATCCTTTTAGAGGCCAGTGGTCACAGGACCTCTTTCAGCATCTAGATACCTGTCTCACTCCATCCTTTGGTATCTACATAATAAGTAGCATTGCAGGGCTTGTTCCATCTTGATAAGTGCTCTCTAAACACTTGGAAGATAAAGGTCTCCAAGCTTGGAAGAGATCAGTCTGCACTCACTTCAATGATGCTGGGATGACTAGGGACATAATTCAAATGATTCCCAGATGAGAGGCCTGGAGCTTCTAGAAGGACAACAATACAGTCAAGAAGAGGAATCGGTGGGGGCAAACACATTTTGGCTGGGTGTGAGAACCCCTACTATGCGTGATCTGTTCTTTTTTCCTTTAGATGCAAGTCCAGTTTGGCTAAGCAGGATCAGATTGCTTTCCACTTGAATGAACAAGCAGTTTTATAATAAGAAACTCATTCGTAGCGTCCATGGAACTATAGGATCGACCAAAATAATTTCATTATTAAAACTACTAAAAGAGGATTGACTGTTTTTGCTGACTTGTGTTGTTTTTTTATAAACAGTAATAAGAGAAACTGTCGCTGAAGACTGGAAATTCCCACAGTTGAGAAATTGAAAAACAGAGCAAAATCTTTTCAGTGTCATGCCTTGTACAAAAGTATTTAACAGGCTCAAGTTTCTTTTGCATTTTTCTAAATATTGCAGTTGTTTTGTGAAGACCACTGTGAACACAGCTGTGCCAAACCAACAGTTGAGGCCATTGTTGGTATTTTGGCAAAACTGTCTTACAGAAAAGCATGAAAGCCAGCTGGGTTTGAAACTGACAATTCAAATTTTAAAGCTTTGAGGAATGGAATATATAAAATAAAAAGGTTTTTTCTTGCCGTATTTGCCCATTTCAATAACAGCCTTTGGAGATCACACTCAGCACAGGATATATCCAGGCTGCAGGGCAGATACACATAAGAGGAAGGGATTGCCAGCCAATGGATATTGAAGACCCATCCCAAAGCTAGAATGTAACTGAGAATAGGATGAAACTCAGGTGTGTGACAGGCATATTCCCCCCTCCAAAGCATGCTATCAGATGCATCAGTGATGACTGAAGATATTTGCCCCCACTGCAGTGGTTGGTTGTTGTAATACTTCAAGGAGTTACCTCTACCATACCTCAGCTGCCAGAATGGAACTGTAAGCACAGTCCATCTGCTTCAGTGCCCCATTCACCAAGGTGATTTGGACAGCCACGGAGATCACAGTGATTTTGTGACAACAATGAAACAGATGTCACATATGTAGAACCAGTGGGTTACAGTACTGCTGACAGTCCTGGCAGAGATCTTACAGTCTTCCTTATTATAGAACATACAAGTCACCAGCTAAACTTAAAAGCCAGTCCTCATAAGCAAAGAAATTATGCCAATATTTAAAGTGTTAAGGAACATAAGTATTTTAAATGGTAGAGACCAAGACTACAATACATTTTATGCAGAGGGAAACTGATACTCTGCTGTGATGTTCCATCTATTAAGGAACTACAGCTCCTTCTTGCAAACTGGCAGAAAACTAAACACAAGGAATGCCATGCACAGGCAGTGTTAACTAAACTATCTTTTCCTAGCTGTAAGGCATCACTCAGAACACCAAACAGCAGAAAACACATTGGTTACCTCTCCATTTGCACAGGCATATGTAATAAATTGGGTAAGTCTGAATTACAAAACAACAGGAAGAATAAGCATTAATTGAATGTGTTTAGGATCACCTTACTCTACATTGCCTACTGGCTGCTTTCACTTTTAAAACTAGTTCACAGTGCCAACTTCAACATCCCATCTTCAGACAAACTTAAATCTGGAACTAACAAGTTCATTAATTATAGTCTGTGTTATTGAAATAGAGCACAGAGCACAATTAGAATCATAGAATTGCTCAGGTTGGAAATGACCTTTAAGATCATCGAGCCCAACCACAACCTAACCATACGACCCTAACTCTAACAGCCCTCTGCTAAATCATGTCCCTGAGCACCACATCCAAATGGTTTTTAGACACATCCAGGGATGGTGACTCAACCACCTCCCTGGGGATCCTATTCCAGTGCTTAGCAACCCTTTCTGTAAAAAAGCTTTTCCTGATAACCAACCAAACTTACTCTGGTGCAACTTGAGGCCATTTCCCCTCGTCCCGTCACCAGTGAGAAAAGACCAACCCCGCTCTCATTGTAAGCGCCTTTCAGATACTGGAAGAGAGCAATACAGTCTCCCCTCAGCCTCCTTTTCCCCAAACTAAATTAGCAAATAAAAACAGTCACATAGCTACTGCTTTAGTTTCTAGTCATGAAATTAAATTATGCAATGCATTTTTAGAGCTGATGCAATACCATCTTATAACTTTTAAAACTGGTGGTATCTTGGAGGCCAACAGATAAGCATTATGTTACTTAAAATTACAGCCGCTCATAACACATTAAATTGTTCTCTGGCCATTGTTATCTGATGAAGCTGATTGCATCAATAGCATTAGCAATGGATCATATGCATGCAAAGTTTCAGACTGCTACAGGATAGCTAAAAAACTAAGTTTTCACCAACTGTCAGAGGGCAGCTTACCCAGTATTGTGTTTTCTGCCCATTTTGCCTATAGAAATTTCCACAAATGTTATTGTGTTTAAAATACCACTGATGGCTGCTGAAATTCAGAGACAAGGTTGCTGATAGTTAAAAAAAAAAGAGCACTTTATGAAGCATGCAAGTTCACTCACTGCAGCTATACCTAGTTACATCCATCAGAACAGATTTAGCATGTATAGAGAAAAGAGTAAAAATGCAAGGAAAGAAGGAAACGCTGGTCTCTGTCAGAGAGGTACATAGAGACAGATGTGGGGTTTTCATCTAGTATTAATTTTGAAAGCTTTTCAGTTTCCTTATGGGTTCTTGAAGCGATCGGCCCCCAACAGGAGATTTAGGGAACCTGAAGTTTTGCTGAGTAAGGAAAGAGCCCAGGAAAACTGAGTTGAGAGACTGATTACAGTAGTAGTCCTCTGCAGCCTATTCTTGCTTCTACTGTGCTATTACACACTGAAACTCATCACTAGAAAGACAAGGAAACCTATACATGACGTGATCCAATGCAGGTTATCATCTAATAAGAATACATCAAGGTCTGCATTTTATTTCCCTCCCCCATGTAACTACAGTCTATATGGTTAGTACTACTCAATACAAGCAAAGCATAATATTTAAAGTTTTCCCTTTGATCACCAGTGCATGTCTTTTACATGAGAAAAGTTCAGTCTGGGTTTGGTTGGTGGTTTTGAGATAAACAGAAAATTACCCTGCAGAATTTCTGGCAAGTTCACAAGGAGCCAAGCCAATACTCAACTAAAATTAAATTTATAGTAAGATATGGTTGCTTCATCATTTATTCTCCCCTGGGTTTTGGGCAGTAGAACTGGTATTCCAAATCTCACACTTCACAATAAGGAACATTTTTGTAGATGTTTCGAGGAATTTCAGCCCTGAAAATAGACTACTTGAGCTACAGCTATATTTAGTATGAAGCTGAGCCTGAGGACTGTCCTAGATATCCCACCCACTCCACATTCACAGCATAGGTCCCTCAGTTTACCTCTTGCCTGGCTTAGAAACAGTCAGGGTGAACATTACCTGAGAAAAGCTCAGATATCACATTTATTCCATGAGACTTCTGACTTTCCTCGTGCTTCTTTATAGCACTTTGATGCATGCATAGCAATGGAAACTATGGGCTTTCTGTGAAGAGCAATGCATGACTTGCCTACTTGTACAAAAATGTCCTTCAGCAATGGAAAAATAGCCACCTGCCATGCTGAGACTACTAAAGAGCCTTCACAGGACAGGGCACAACAAAACTATGTGTCAAAGTCATGAGATACCTATGAAGAGCACAGAAGGCTTCTTATCAACATGACCTCTGACAGCATTGCTTAAATGATTTCTTCTTTGGAGAAAACCTGACAGTGGCACCCAGTGCTTGGTAACAGAGGAAGGGAGGCTTCCAGAAGCAAAGATGCAGTAGTAGAAGCTTCCACAAAAGGTGAGGAATACAGAACACAAAAGCTACATTATTTTCCAGCAGCACCGAGCCAAGACAACACAGGTGATAGACCTTATCCCTAACATGATCCCCTGCTCTCTTTATACAAATGAATGCTAAAGAAAGCACCTATCTTCATACCCAGCTCTTAAGCAAAAGCAGAATAGAATTTCAAACAAATTATTGCAAGGCTTTCCTCTTTGTAGTATTGAGGAACACACCTCTGTCTCAGAAGCTGAGTTCCCTCATCTGCTTTCATTGTTAACTAATTGCAGAATATTGTAAGTAGACAGATTATCCTCTTGTTTGTGACAGGATTAGCACTCTGCCCCCTTCAAAAACAATCTAGTAACTTTCTTAACTGAAACTTGCTGTACCCTAAGGGTTGTTTTTTTCTTTCTTCAAGAGGCAGTGCTAAGTGATCCATAATATGATCTAAGTGATCACCTACTGAGATTGAAGTCTCATGAAATCCTGACCTTGGCTAGAGATGAGATCAATTTATTTCACCTTAGAAATTGGCACAGCTACTTCAGTACAGTAGTTCCTCAACTACTAATACAGAAAAACCCAAACATTATCTGAAAGCACTTAGTCCAACATTAGTAAGAAACTGACAGAATGTATTTGCCAAAAATGACTAATCAAACATCAAATTAGCATAGAAAAAGCAAATGCATAAATACAAGATACAACAGTAAGACACGTTGCCTGAGAAGTATATGTACTGTAAGACAGCTGATGGAGACAAAATTGAATGCAACTGACATGCAGCTGACAAACAGATCCCTTTCAAACCAGGTAAAAATCTATTCTGCAGCCTACATAATACAGAAAGAGATATAATAGCCTAGGAAAAAAACACCAAAAAACCCCAAACCAATGCTGTGATCACATTCTTTCTAAATTTTGACTAATTTACTTAATCTGGAGCAAGAACTGTATGGGAACTGTTGAATCATGGCCTGATACACTGATTGATCACCTGAGGCAAGCACCGAGTCAGCCATGGGAGCACAGGTGAAGGCAATTCAGCTCTGTGACCAGAAGGGGCAGAGCTGGGCTGCACATCTCCTAGACACCAATTAAGGGCTGACTACCATGGGGGAAGGATCTCTTTCTGGAGATCATTCCCCTTGGAGTTTCTTACTGCAAGCCTAGGACATGGGTGAGCATTTATTTTTGATCATCTCTTTCCACCACAAAAACCTTTCTAGTTATACAACTTGTAAGATACCAGCCTAATCACACCACTCCACTAATTGTATATTTGTTGATTGTACAGAACCTATTTCTAGTTTGTGGTGTAGACATGCTAGAGAAAAACATTTGTTCATTTTCTGTAGAATTGATCAGAAAAACTAAAAGCAAAGCTTAACGGAAGGCATCTGCCACAAGATTCAGTGCATCGATTTATACAGTAATATATGGCAATCAAATATCAGATAGCAGAAGACAGCTCCCAGTACAGTGCTGTGAATTACATGCTAATCTATTTTAGATATTGTAATGCTTTCAGAAACATGAGCTCTTTCTCTTCTCTACATGACACCTGAAACTAATCAGGTCACTTGAACATCAAGCGGCAACATTCAAAGCAGTCAAGAGCAGAATAGAATTTAGCTTGCCAGTTATTCTGCTCACAAAGAAGCAAAATTGCTTCTGACAGGTTCTCAGCAATGCCAGGCAAAGTATCTGCAGGTAGGCCAGTAGTCTTATACAGAAAGAAGAACAGAACTTACCCAACTGGAGAAGGGGCTCTCCAGCACTCCTCAGGAAGCAGCCAAGGTGCAAGAGATGCTCTCTCTTTGGTGGCTGGCACTCGTATGAGCCCAGGGTGACTCCAACCTGGGTCTTCTAATCCCTAGGGAGCACAGGTGCAAACAATTTGCCTGTGCTCCCTCAGCCAGCCACACCCCTTCACCAGGTGCTCAATCACCAGTTCAAGCTCTGAACAAACAGTTCCCCTATACAAGTATCCCCAGCTGCTCAATAACAGAACAAGCCATCGTTAACACTGCACATTTTGGCAGTGATACCAAAATAGCAAAGAATAAGGGTTTACTAAGCAGCATCAGCCTCCCTTTAGACACACGAGAAGTTGTAGACATGACAGTGATATTTGACTTTTATGAGTCACTGACATGTTCTGCAGAAGCACCTTCTACTAACAGAAAAAAAAAATAGTCTGTGCCCCACAAAAAGATGGCCTGAAAAGGGTAAGGTAAAATCAACAGTGAATTTACAACCACTCCTTTGCAAGAGGACCTGGATGCCCCTTGCCTCATACTTCACTCACTGCTCGAGTTGGGCAGCACCTACTCCAGAAGGTCTCATTCTAAATTTAACCTAGTGCTTTCCAGCACTAAGGAAACCAGCAGAAACACCTGTCCTTGCATTTCTGATGCAAAGTGACTTTTTTTGAGATCTGGTTCCATTTGGCACCAAATGTCTAGTGCAGAGCAAGCACGAGAGGGACAAATGCTGTTTTGTCCTTCTATCACAGTTAATTATCTTAGCAACAATCTTCTACTAGACATAGTACTTGAATTTATCATAGTAGCCAATGCAATTTTCACTATGAAAAGTAACATTTCCACACTCAGTTACCTGAGAAAAGGTGAATTACCCATGTTTAGAAAGGAAAACAGAGGATTTGACCGCAGAGACATAAGTCCACTGCAGGGAGAAGGTGATCAAGTCCTGGGTCCTAACATAACACTTTAAGCCTCAGACAGGCTTTTCCTTTTCTATGCTCTAAGTGCTCCATGTGCCCAAGGATGGAGTGTGTCCTGTAGATTTTAATCAGCTGCTTAATATATGGATGTCACAATTCAAGAAAGTGAGCTTCAACTTTAGTTCCTCTTTTTATTGTGCTGAGTTCTCAGGTGATTAGAAATTAATTTTTAGTCTCCTTCACTTTTATGTCAAATACTCATGATGGCCAACTCCTGGGATAAGGTCATTTCTATCAGCCTACCCCTCCCTCTCTCACTGCTCTTTCCTCTCAGGTATTTATAGAGCATCAATCACATCAGTATCTAGGCAGGAACTGTCAACTGACTAATGGCCCATGGCTTTCAGATACCACAGCAACATAAAGACATCAGAACACACCTCCATCACTGCAGCAATGCAGAGTATTTAACACATGGCATCTGTGCCAGAAGAGCATGCTACTTTCCACACAAGGTCAAGACAATCTACATCAGACCTCCTAAGCCTTGCACCTTAGAGATTCAACTTGGGAGTTAAAACCATTTCTCTGCAGAGTAGAGGTAAGTAAATTACTCACAGCCTAAGTGGTTTTCCTGCAGAGAAGAAAACACACCCAGGCCAATCAAGGGTGCTAACAGCAGCGAGAGCCAGCTCCATGAAAGCACACATAGATACAAGGAGCTTGGATTACAGCCTCTGCATTTAATTGAGCTGCACAGTCCTCCTCCCACCAAGCAAGGGTGCAGCCAGGCCACGGGGGTCGCTCAGGACAGCAAGCTGCCTTCTGCACAAGGCGATCTGTTCAACAATGCACAAGACGGGGCTCCACCAGTAAGCACCCCCACCCCTCTTCGCTGCCTTCCTACACACAGTTACTCGGTATTCATTCCCTTTGTCTCCTCGCTCAAGTCTACTCGCATAATTGATAATGGAACAATTACCAACTTCAGCTCTAGCCATTAACATACAGAAAGCACAAAACATTTAGAGTGCTTTGCTGCTGGGCGCGGAGGGGGGGCGGGTTGTTGAGGAAACGTTAGTTCCCGGAATACTTAAGAATGGAAGGAGTATGAATGGCTCTGAACTGAATCAAGACATTTACATCTCTATTCCCATCCCCCACTCTTATTATATATAACAGTAGGATTCTAACCACTGCTCTAAATAAATAAAACATGGGCACCCCTTACAAAACGGATAGGAAACTGTTTCAGACTTCAGCTGGATGCAGGCATGTGCACTGAAATACTCAAGCATGGTAATCACAGTATAATCAGTATTCTCATCTGCATTATAAGCTTATCTTGCATTCATTAGACTAAATCTCATGCTTAGCCTGCGAGTTTATGCAGTTCTCTAATACATTCAATTTCTCTTGATCCATCTGTTGGCATGTTTCAGCTATTTAGAAAGTTTGGATGGCTATACAAGGATCTGAACAGAGAGGTTGGATTTCTTCATCCTCATGGGGATTCAGATTAAAAATTTGCTTTATTACCATGCCTCTTTCCCCCCATGATGGTGTGAGTATGTACCATATGAAGTACAAGTGCTAGCAGCTTTGCATGTACTTTCTGCTTTTTACTAAGTTGTTTGTTCTAGTGACTTCAGTACAGCTCATGAGTTGCAAAAAGTATATTGTCTATCTGATGTATACTCCTTCCAGCTATGATTATCCTGGTAAGACTGATTTATTAATGCCAATCTCCCCCCATTCTGTTTCCCCATCAGATCTTTCTCTTTTTATTTGAAGTCATAGGATAGTTGTATCTTTTGAGACTTGTTATGAATTTGTCAGATCCAGGATGCATGCTGGACAGCCACTTCTTCCCACACAAAGAAGCTTGGAACTTGTATGAATTACAAACAGCATCAGCATCTTCCTGTCCCCTCTTCCCACTCCCTTTTGCAAGCATTTTAGTGCAGAGCCGTAGCCTTTCACTGAGCTGTGGCTTTCCTTTGAGAAGCTCAGACACCACTGCACATGAGACAGGGTATCAGCCAGCTTTGCTATCACCTCTACACTTGCATACACTTACAGGTTTTCTACTTAGAGAACCATTTCCTGAGGAAACAATTGCAGCTTTCTAAAGACAACGTACTGGCACAAAAATTCTTTGTTCAAACACTCACCAGAAACTTGTCAGTTCACCTCTACCACTATTTACCCTGCAGGTCTGCAATCCTGCAAATGTCACGTTGCTCAGCATATTGTGAAGAAACAGTGGTGGGGAGAGAGAAAAGTAAGGAACACAGCTTGGAGGAAGCTGGTCAGCAACACCACAGTTGCTTGAATTCAGAGGCTGATCTGCTCAGAAAAGCTACTTACTTTAAACTTTTAAATGAAGGTGTAACCTATGCAGCCTGTAATTGAAGAGAGACAACTAATTTTGTTTTCCCCTCCTCTCAAGGTTTCAGGCCACCCCCCCAAGCAGTATAGTGGACTGCCTATATAGTTTTGTATGAGAAAAGAGACTTTGCTGGCTGTCTAGAAGCTGCCCTTGCACCTCAGCAGTTCTTGCTCCTCCCACTCTCCCAGAGCTTGTAGCACTCCCAGAGCACAGAAACAGTTTGTTAGTCATTTTCGACAGCAAGATCCACACAGGAGCACTGTGCTACAGCAATCTGGGCACAGAAAGCTACCCCTCCACATCACCACTGCATAACGTCACACATTATAGGGGTATCAGTACTTGCACGAGATAGCCTTGTATACGTAGTTTTACAAGTGAGGTGCTCTAGAGCCAACTGATAAAATTCCTTTCCATAACTGCACTTCAGGAATTTCATATCTATCCATCTTCCTTATCAAATTCATTCCACCCAGACACATCAGTTAGGACCCCGTTTAAACTGAGATGTGAATACCAAAAGTAGCTGAAAACGGCCTTCAGTCGAAAAACTGAAATTACAGCTTTAACTGCGAAAGGGCTACAGAGCAAGCTTCAATAGTTTCTACATCTAAAAAATTAATCTTGTTCAACACAAATAAACGCAGAGCTATTTTCAAAGCACATTGGAAACGTGATAAAGGACAAAGTTTTTATCTTCTACTTTTATAGTTTAAGATGCTTCAACTCACTAAAAGAGACTCCAATTATCATCCGTGAAGCACTTCACACAATTAGTTCAATTGAACTTAACGTTTTCCAAACCACTACACAACAGCCGAACAAGAAAACACTAAGCCATTAGTGCTTACTTCAGGAAAACTTGAAAAGAAAAAGATTAAAAGCTGCCACTCAGCCAAACTCACCTAATCCATCTTCCATCCAGCAGCCACACTCGCTCTCAGATATTGAAATGCCTCCCCCACAGAGAGAGCCCTACCCAGCTTCCCTGCTGTTCCTATGGACTCCACATTATTGCATCATTGAAATCAGGTGAGATCGCCAGGTGACTCAACAGTGCTGGCTGATGAGGAAGCAGACTCACCTCAAAATGTGGGGCTGGAATACGGTCTCTTTTTGTCTACTGCTGAGGAAAAAGAGAGAAATAAAGCATACAGTCTTAGTTATATGTGTATTGAGAGCTACTTTCCACAGAACTGGGTTCTTTTCCTCCTGCAATTTCAGTGATTGGTTAGTCCGGGATACCAGCTGGGCTAAGATACTTGGTCAGGTTATTCCTAGTCTAGAGCAGTCATCTCCTGCTGACAGCACTTTTCCTTTTTATTTTCATGTTAACACCATCCAGTGTGTTAATACTCCCAAGCACACAGAATGTGTCTGTTGACAAGTTTCTGAAAGCTATTTGAACAAGCCAATAATAAATCATCTTTAGAGGGCAACTGCTCTCTGTGCTCTCTCAGTGACTCCTACTAACATTATATTTTTTATTTGATTAAATATCAATATTAAATATAATAAACACAATATAGCAGATAATATAATCATGTAAGTTTCAATACACAATTCTATAATTTGTATTTCTATATCATGTTATAGTTTTCTATTTTCTTTGCTTGTGTTATTTAATCTCAGACTTCTACTCGGATTTTTTTCCCCCCCAAATAAATCCTGATAGTTTTCCTATCTTTGAGATAATTAAATTTAATTTTTTTTCCAGTCCAAGTGTTTTCACTAACCTGTGCCCTTATTTTCTCAGTTTTTTCTGTCTGAAATCCCAAACCTGTTATAATTCAATTCTATTTAATTTAGACCAAATCAACACATGATGGCTTGATCCAAAATTACTTCCAACTGTGATAATTCAGTTGTTTTTCACTGACCTCATTCAATTCCCGGCCAGACTAGGTAATCATGTATGATTAGGTATCACCTACATGATTATAGCTTTCGTAAATATTATCTTACAAGAGGCTGTTCTCTGACAGTCCTGCCATCTTAATAAAAATTCTGTTGATGATGTACGATGAAGACAGAAATAAATTCCAACCTTTTTACTAATTCACTCTTCTACTTTACCAGGAATTCAGTGGTAGTAAAATCTTTGGTTTTGTTACTAACATGTCTGCATATATCTTTTACCATATGAAACGAACGGTCTGATAAGAATTCCACCTATCTTTCAGGAAAGATTTCTGTAATATATTTCAGCTCTACATTGGTTCTGAACTTGCTTATCTGTGTATTGAAGGCAATTAATCTGAATACTTGTCCTACAGATTCAAGTCTTGCGGTGGAGTGACTTAGAGGTCTAAGAAAATGCAGTCTGGAACTGTGAATGAATCTTCTATACAGTCTAATACTTGATGTTACATCAAATTTGACTTCTTTCTTAACCTCATCACTTAGTTTTAGAATTACACATTCACAAAGTGTATAAAAATGTGATTGATCTCCGGAAGCTCTATCCATGACATCTCCCAACGAGCACATCATCTAATAGCGTTTGGTTACAAGACAAAAAGTTGATAGTTTCCATCTTTACATGAAGCTTATTTCCATAGGAGAAGAAACAAAACAAACCAATCTGTATGGGACAGAATATTGTAATATAAAGTGCTTTCATGAGGCCCCTTTGTAATCTAGTCTATATTAGAACCCCAGTGAGATGAACAGCTGTACAGCAATTGATCTCTTATTGTCATCAAAATTCAGGGGTGAAAGGAAAGCCAAGCATGGATGATAGCTAACGGGGACTCTGTGTGGTGCTCAGATAGTTAGTGTTAGAGTAACTGTGGTTTCTACTTGCAGTTTTATTTCTGCTGTTCACATAGAAAGTATTCCTCAATCACTCCCTTATGGCTCTTCTGTACAGTTTGTTTCCCAGTCTCTCACTTCCAGCTGCTAGACATATGTAGTAACTAACACAAAGGCTGTTAAAATGCACTTTGCGTGCATGAAGTGGGCATAATGATACTTGGACTTCTTTTCAGCTGGGCTCTGACTTTGTATGTGCACAAGTGACCATACAAACTGCTGCACGTTCTCAGGGCAGCTGACAGCCCTACTTGCTGGTTTATGTTAATGTCTGAAACATTGCAGAGAATTTTGAGCATACACACTGCTCTCAGTATTCGTCACACTAATGAAGGGTAATGGCATGCACTGCCATAAGTTGCTAGGAACACACAGGTATAAACAAGCCCAAACGATTTTCCTTTCCAAGTGAGGAAAAAGCATGTGGACAAAGATGCTTGTATACTTAGGCATCAGAATGAGGAAATGGAAAAAAACCACTCGCAAAATAATCGAGTGTCTGTCCAATGAAATTCCAAACCCAAACTCAAAACCTTTCGAACTGTCGTATCTTTTTGCTCCAGAGTAGTATAACACAGCTTTCTATAATGTAATGGACCTGGTCTAGGCCTCTTTTATTTCCCATTTGACTAAGATGATTTCATTCAGTGTTCAAGAAATCTAATATCATATTGGGCAGATACATTATACTAAAAAGGAATTTTCAAGCCATATCTTCCTTATGGGAAAAAATGTGTCTACCGCTGTCTCCATTATGTAATCTAAAGAAATTTATATTATGTCAGTCAGAATGAAAGCAAGTTAGTTCAGCATTCAAACACGTTATCTCACAAAGATGATATTCTGTTCTTAGGATAATCTGAAGAAGCTTGGAGGTAGGGACAAATGCAAGTTAAGCTTTAGTAAACAAATTTTAAAAGGAGTTTCAAGGTTTCCAGGATTTGCAGACTTGACTTGGAAAACCACTGAGCATTTCAGCATCACAAGACTCTCAGGAATGATTGCAGATGTTTGAAACATAACTGTGATATTTCTGGCAGCAAAACTGAGAAGAAAAAAAAAAAACCAGCATGTGAGCACTGCTCCTGCAATAGTTACAGTTCCCTTTTGCTAGAGAAGAGCTATAGAGCAGACTTGGCTAAAGCTTGGTGATGCTACTCTGAGTTAGCTGAAGGTCACGGTTGCTATTTCAATCATTTTAGATTCAAAGGAAAGTAACCGTCTGGCATTCAGTACAAGTATTCAAATTCTTAGAACTGTAACAAGAAGAGGAATAAAACTAGCAATATATAGTTTTTTTCTCACTGGATTAGTTGGATTAGCTGCTAAAGGTAACAAAAGGTTTTCATGTTTGTTTGTTGTTTTTTTTTTTTTAAGAAATAATAATAATTAAAAAAAAAAAAAAAGAAAAACCCACAAACAATTAAAAATTGACCTTTTCCTTTAAAGCCAAAGAAAAGTCTCTATCTTGGATATCTCCTCGGTGCCCCAAAAGTGAAGATGATAAGTCTCACCAGACCCTCCTGAACTGAGGGATGTACACGCCATTGTTCTGCCATTAGCAGAACAAGAGAGCTTTCTCCACAGATATTCAAAGTAAAGTAAACAGCATCGGCAGTTCAGCAGCCCCGACAGCTAAACAGCTGGAAGCAGGATGTATGGAGAAATCCTCAGAGCCCAGGAAAAAGACAGCTGCTTCAGTACCATGAAGGCTGGATGCAACCACTTTGCAAATTCTGCAAATGGTGGAGTGGGGTGGAAAATGAGGGGTAAAAAGGGGCTTTGAGAGAGGAAGGACATTAGCAGGGAACAAGAACATCTACTGCTTGGACCCAGGGTATTTCAGACATGTAGACTGTAGTAATAGGCATGCATCTGGGGTGGGCATGGGAGGGCAAAGGAAGCACACCACAGTTGGCTCATGGAAGGATCCTTGCAGCACAACAGGCTGTTTGCTGCCTTTGTTGCCAGAGGGTGCATGGGGTCAGCTTGGTGATAACCCCTCAGCCCCTCTGGGTGCAACTCTGCTTGAGGAGCAGATGCCTTGGCTCCTGAAGACAGATTAGGCACTGGATTGCTCTCTTTCAATTAACCAATTTGTTGCCTTTCATGTTCAGTCAATGAGTTACAGTGTATTATGTCTTTAGTGGATACAAACTAATTAAGGGTGAATGAGCTATCTAAAATTTCTCATTTGAGTACTGGGATAGCTTTGCTATTTTGCATGCAGGGCCTCATTCCAAGAGTACTGAACCTTTTTCAGTCAAGAAATGTCATGCAAAGCATCTGCATACTGTATATCATTCATCTCTAATGAAGAGTCCCAGGCCTGTGTTCTCTGTTCAAAGGAGCAACACATTCATAACTATCAACAGAGCAAGAAAGCCCACAAGATGTTCTCAACAGGAAAACAGGCAACACTCTTGCTTTTATCAGTGATTCCAACTCCAGGCACTCCAGTCAAATGTTGCTTTTAATATTGCAATTCAAATCTTTGTATCTGATGTAAACATGTAGTTTTGAACAAGCTGCCAAGTATTCCCACAAGCTCTGGTCTTGCTCACTGCTGACAATGAGGGACACCTACTGAGGGAAGAAGAAGCATTTCCAGATCTTAATCATGTACCAGAGGGCGTCTTATCAAATATGAGACTCCACGAGAGAATATAAGTCAATGTATATGTTGGGAGACGTGGTAGGGAACGTCTCATGTCCCTGACTAGCACAACAGCCTGGTGGAAAATATGCAAAAGTGCATGAGAGAACAATATTTGTATGCCTGGTGGAGGTAATACCACTTCCCTTTTAAATGTGCTCACCACTGCACAGCTCTCAACTCTGAAGTGGGTCCTGCTGGGAAAACTTTTCTCCTCTTCCTTGGACCTGTTTGTCTGTTGTATTACTTTGCCCCTCAGGAAGACTTTGTTAACATCCCAATGAAGAATGTTTTAGCATCTGGTCCATAGAATATATAAATCCCATGATACAAAAAATCCTACAGAATAAAGCTAGCTAACTACCTTGTCTGCACAATGAGTCCTGCAGCACTTTTTTTTACAGTTACTTCCACAGTCTTTTTCATAGGAAGAAGTTGCCAAACTATATCTTGTCAAGTGCTAAGTACAGTGTAACCATGATGTGCAAGGTAATTGAATGTGGTTTTATCAATAAAATTATCATGTACTTGTTTGTTGGACACTGTTACTATGAATGGTTTAATCTCAGTGCCTAGTGTATGTAGCCCCTGTTTCGTGAACATAACATTTATTTTGGTGGCTTTGAATAAATACAGTCTAAGCAGCCAAACATGTGTCTGGATTGAGAAGCTGTAATAATTTTCATAGAAGAACAGCTCTATGTGATTTCTATTTCCAGTTTTTTTAGAGTAGCAATAGTTTGGAAGGCATTTAGCAGACATACTAATAACATTCTGCAGTTTCAGTCTCAGCTCAGGAAGTTGCCTAAGCATTTCTTACTTCAGAAATGAAGTATAGTGACTGTTACAAGAAACAGTTTCTCAAAATTTGGTCCATGGTTATACCCTGAGGACTCTGGCTGTTTCATGCAGGGACACTTTCATTCTAGGACTGCAAATCAGTGAGTGGGCATGACATGTCCCCATGTCCACATATTTGGCTGCATCTTTCTAACATACAGCACAAAAAAGCAATGAACAGCTTGCACTTAAACAGGCAATAAAATTGCTTTCCCAGCAAAAAGATTTTCTAAGACAAAGTCCCACACTCCTGTGGCCAGCCTGTCTTCTCATGATTGTCTATTCCACTTCAACCCTAAGGCAGATTGCACATGCCTGTGCACGTTTGTCAAGAGCCAGCCATGTTCTGGTAGAAACACACATGGGTCAGTGCTAAGAGTATGTGGATCCCATTAAGATTTCTTCCCCGAATTACCTCCAAACTTGCTAATCCTAGGACTGAATCTTAGGATATCCCTAATAAACCAAAGTGAGCTCTTCAATGCCAGGATTAGAAACAACAATTTTTAAAATCATTTGCATGTATGTTCTGCTTTCCAAAGTTTTCCAGGAATAATTACCCTGAAATCCATGTCTTGGTTAATACTGGCCAAGGTTACGAGATTCTGGGAGGCTTTGGAATTATGCCATATTTCTAAATTCTGGAATTACAGCTTATTTCTCTCAAGAACACAGTCATATTATCACAAAATGGGAATGCAAATGTTTAACACTTCCCTAGTTTTTGCAGTTTGTGAAGTTTACAGCCATCTTTTATGCTGCCTCCACCACGCAACACAGATGTTATTGTTTTCAACATTGTCTTCGTTACTAGAGCACAGCTGAAGAATAAATTTAGTCCCCTGGTTTACATAGTCTCTTTCATATGCTAGTGCTACAGCCATCAGCCAGACCAGACACTTAATGAAGCAAACCATTTGTTTATTTTGCATATCCAAGGAAGATAAGTAAGATCCAATTCCAAGTTCATGTATAAGATGCCTCCAGTTTGTTCAGTTCTCATAAGTGCCAGACTCATAAGTTTCTTTTTTGTTATCTTTGGGAGATTTTTGACCAAAAACAAAACAAAACAAAACAAAAAAACCTTTTAATCTGAATGTTTTGAAATCTTTCTTCAAAATAGAAATATTTCTCATAAATATCTCAAGTTTTATGACAACCACCGATTTCTTAAAGTTGTCTTGTAGCACCAGAATTTAGTGTATCTCAGCAGCTTGCTTTTATTACCTGTAACATGCAGGTATGCGTGTATATTGTATGTTTTCAGCCTGTTTGTATACACATACATGCACACACATAAATTTTGGGCATTTCTGGAAAAATACAGGCTGAAGAGGTGACTGTTAACTCTTGATCTCGGATTTGGTGCAGTGCTGGGTTTTTCCAAGGCCATGTCCTAATGCAGAAGGGACCGCACTACAGAAATACGAAGAAATGCATGTGCACTGCAACTATATCAGTAGCTGAAGGTTGAATATATCTTTATGTCATAGCAATCTGTCTCCAGGACACCAGCATCCCAACAATAAAGAATTTCTCTTCCCTATGACAAAGACCAGTCAAATTAAAAGAGGGGAAGATCAAAACATTCCAGACTTTCTGCCTGTAGGAGAATACACCATGAACTCAAATCAAATGTCTCAGAGCAGACAGTAATACATATGAGAAACCAACTATTTCAAGAGATTTCCTGCACTGGGTTCCCCAGCAGGTAGTGCCAAGAGAAAGTGCTTACAACGTCTCAGCATTTTGCCTCTTGCTTTTAACCAGTAAGCATGGGAACAGGTGAATAGAAGCTGATTTTTAGAAACACGATCTGAGGATCTCTGAAGTTTCAGAGTGATGTCTCTTTACACATTTGGAGAGAGGAGGGGGGAATCTACCTCTAATTTAGGACTGCGTGCCAAAATGATCTAGATATGAAACTGAAGAAGGACATACAATGAAAGGGTTTTCCTTCCCATCCCCAGAGGGATGACAGACTGAAAATAGAGCAGTTCACAGTTTATTGTTTTCCTGACACAGAACCTCACAAATGTGACAATAATGTTTTAGGGATAATCAGTTCAATTTATGTCCAAGTGTGAAGTGTCCAAATCCTGCACAACAGGGAGCCTGTCATCATTTCTTCTGTGTGCAATGAATGCAGAGAATAATTAGCAAAATAGACCTTGGACTCAATTTTATTCCACCTCTACCCAAGGGTAATAACACCCCAATTCATTAAGCATCAGATGCACATTAGTGAAACACAGTGGCAACTTAATTCAGTTGGGAAGGGCATACCCCTAGGGACGGCTGAAACAAGCAAGCCCATCATTTCTCCATAGGCAGTTAACATTAATTAGGCTTCTCAAAACATAAATTTGTACTCACCTTGAAAGAAAACATGAGAGAACAATTTCTTAAAGTGCCTTCCAGTTGTATTTTGAGGTGGTTTCCTTGTCTTGATCAAGAGCAGTAGAAATATTGATGGAACACAATTCAAGCTCCGGAAGAACGTACTCAGGGAACCTTACAACAGTGAGAAAGAATTTGTAATATCTTTAGGGAATATTATTATAAAATTTCACAGCTTTATTTGTTCCTCTGGATCACTCTGCTCTTTCTCTTGTCACTTCTGATCAAGTGCTCTTTCATGTGTACATTTTCTCATTTATTAAAGGCCAAGTATATTCTGTTTACCTAATTCCATGGGAAAACGCAGAGTGACAGCTTGCTATGGGCCTTGGGATTAAGAAATATAGCCTGGAGTTTCATTTCCTTGCAAACCCTTCTATTAAACCAAGAAGTGGGAAAAGTGAGCCAATTTTCCTCGTCTCTTTATTTTCCCTAAAGATTTCTTTAATGTCTCTAGCTTAGACAAAATCTAGATGGAAAACACTCATGTGATCTGGTTCTTGTTTTCTTGGTAAAATATCTTGGAACTAGGCATGTGCAGCAGTTGGGGAGAGAAGTTAATTTGACTGATATCCTGCTCTGATATGCCCTTGTCTTCTGAGGCCTCAGTTGGCAGTTTCAGCACTATAAAAAAATTGGCCATTACAGAAATTGCTTATTAATTTTCCCAGGGTTTCATGTTGCACCTCTGACTTCAAAATTCTCTGGGATACTATGTACGGTTGAGGGAAGGAAATCAGGATGCAGTGCTCCCAGGGTCATTCCTTGACTCCAGTGCTGACTCACTGCTCAGCTCTCTGTGAGACAAGTCTCCTTCTCAGCCTTGGCCATAGCAAGCAGAACTAAGGACAAAGAGTAACTGTTGTCCCCAAAATAGCACAGGCACCCTATGGCCAGTCCAAGGAGAGAAAGCATCATTTGAACAGTGCTCTTCACTTCCCAGTTGTTTCTATACAAAAGACGTTTGTGATTCAACAGCAGACATAGTAGATGCATGTCACTGATGGCGCTTAATTTCAGGGAAAGCTGTCCCTGTCTTCTGTGTCAGCTGAGAAAGCAGGAAGCTCGGGCGCCTGCCCCCTCTTGCTGCATCAGAAATGGAAAGAACTAGGCAGGCAGCAGATCCCAGCACCAGGATGTGTGGTATGTATTTCCCTTAAAGGTATAACGAGCTGGCACCCTCAGCTCTGTCTGTTCCTTATATTATCACCCCCGCAGCCCTGACCTGAGCTGTTAGGGCTACATTTGCTATGCCTCTCACTCAAAAAAAAAACATTTTGGGCTCCATTTTGAGACTCAGATTTCTAACATGGTATTGATAGGCCACAGCTAACCCGAAGGAAGACAGAAAGGCTCAGTTAGGGCAAAGATGCCCTTCCTTCATCACACTTCTTGCATTACTCTGTCATCTGAGAGACCCTCCGACCACAAGTCTGCTGACACAGGGCACACTAGGCATGCTCAGCAAACTGGCCAGACTTGGTGATTGTTGTGAAAGGGTACGTCACTACCTTCTTCATTCTTCCCATTGCTACACAAACCAGCCCTTCTGTAGGAGCCCTTCCTGGGAAAAGTGGTTAGAGTTAAATCTCAGGGAACTAAAATTACCATGGAATCGTAGAATCCTTAGAGTTGGAAGGGACATTTAAAGGTCATCTAGTCCAACTCCCATGCAATGAACAGGGACACCCTGCTGTTCTGTATCCGTGGCCAGTTGTAGGAGGTGTTTCTTGGCTGCCCTTTATGGGGACAGTTGTTTCTGACATCCATTAATAAATCTTCTTATTCTGATTCTCTGCTACATCACTGTCTCTGTTAAGGAGACTTTGGTGGTCTTAAACCTTCTCCAACCTGCCATGCAGCACATGGATAAGGCAAGTTATTCAATGTTCCAACAAGCATGACTTTCAACATGTTTGTGCCCCTGCACTCATTAGACCAAGGCTTTACAAGGGGTTAAAGCCTTTGGACATGCCAGCCATGCATAGTGCTTCAGCATAGAAAGCATTCAGGGGCTTTTAAATTCCTTCCTGTTTTAACACTTCACACAGGAAAACCTTGAATTCAGTGTGATAGCTGTGTCAATGGCAGCAAGGACTGTTTGTAAACACATGACAGGGAAAGATTATTTAAGGGGCAATAACTCTGTGGACTTCCCTTTTGTAGCGGCAGGTCTGCTTAAGCCACCGCAGGCAGCTAATGGGTAAAATAAATTAAACCCAGGAACTCTTCTGGCCCTTATGGTCCAGGCAGGGGGCTGACAAACCCTTTTCTCTTTCTCAGAAGGCACTCTGTCTGCAAGGCTGTGAAGCCAGCCTCTCTCTTTTCCCGGCTTGCTTTCCTCACCTCCTCCCTGCTGCCCAGTCCCAGCTGCAGATCCCAGGGCTGGAAATGCCGAGAAGGACAAGCAGGCTTCCCTTCACAGCATGAAGAGGAAAAGGCCTCTCAGACAACAAACAACAAAAAAAAAACGCAGGCAGCCAGATTGATTGGGGAATGGCAGGATATCAGGTAGCAGAAGGAAAAGGGCAGTTGTAGAGGGCTTCAGCACTGGCCTCTCCGTGCCCTGCCATCAGCTCAGGGTGAGAGAGAAGGGATCTTGTCACAAGGAGAGCCATAGAACTTCTCTGAGGTCCTATTATTAGTAAGCACTCTTCAGCCTTCCAAAGCATCCAGCAGCCCAAAGCGTCACAAAACCTCTACCCCAGCTGTTAGATTACATGGATAATTATAATCTGCAGATGCTAATGTGAGGAACGGTTGTCACTTTCAATGCATCGTGAGAAGGGATGAAAGGTTTTTTTGGGCTACAACGTGGCAAATTGTTAGTCTTTCTTTCCTCATTGATTTTTATCCTTTGGGGTAGCAAGCAAACTCCATTCATCACTTTGGACTGAATTAAGTTTTAAAGAGGGATGGTGTTCAGAGGCTATCTGAGGATAAACAGACATTTTGCATGTGGCTGTTGCGTGAGCAGGCAGTTGAGAAAGAAAGCACCTGAATCAACCCTAATGTGGCCTCTCAGGGACACCTCTTATATTTGCCATCTTTTGTAGGGTCGGGCATGGCCAAGCTACAGCAGCTCAGAAATTCCCGTGGGGAAACTCCGGCACAGCCCCATCCGCCTCTCTCAGTGCCATGGTTTCTTCTTAGTCCAGTCTCTACCACATTGCTTGACTGTGTTTGAGAAAAGCTGAAAATATCCCAAAAGCTCATCTATCCATGTGGTTTTAAAGGACACTTTTTCTGCATCCTACGGGCATATGCAATCTCTTTTTTGCACTTGTGTTGCAACCACAAGAACAGTTGGTGCCCTGTGATTATAGGCTTTAACTCAGCCTGGCCAAAAATAATTTGAAGAGTATGGATTAGAGGGCTAGCAACCCTACAAAATGTTAAACTGCTGAAAGTACTTTCAAATATGTCTCCAAATCAAAGAGCATCAAACCAGATTTACTTTGCAAGACAGAAATAATGGAAGATTCCTTCCTCTCCAACATTAAAGAGAGGCAGTCAGGCACATTTTAAGAACATGCTCCTTTGCATCATTTTTAAAATGAATGCTATTAATTTTACATTCACATATTAATTTTTTACAACGTTTCATTTGAACCATGGGTCTATAATTTTGACTCAGGTTTCTGGTAATTTGATGTTCATTTTATTTGTTTATAACATCACCAGGAAACCTTGATGGAACTCTCTCTGTATAATTCCTTCTGGCTTGCTATTCATTCTCTCCCTTCAGTATATGGAAGAACTCTATAAAAGTCACAGAGATAATTGCAGTATTGAAATTGTGCTATACGATTAAAAGTGCATATATATGAAATTTGTCAGGAAAAAAAAAACAATAAAGCTACATTCTAAAGAAAAGTTTCACATACATAAGCGAGTGGATATGTTTCTCCTGATGCTGACATTTCAAACAATCAGAGTTCAAGGCTGAACAAAATCAGTAATAGATTGTCAAGTAATGCATCGACCATTTTTCTTGACTTTCTTTTACCTTGCAGTGAGACTGCATAGTTACTGGCACTGTCTAGAACACAAAGCATAATGAAAGCTTAGAGTAGGTGACAAAAACATTAATTATAAAATGGCAGAGTGAAAAGATGTCTGCAGAGAAGACTTAACACTTGTTTTTTTTTTTTATTTTCCTGTCATCTGAAAGAGAACATTAACGATTCAAATCGTCTGTATTCTCTGCACACAGTGCATTATACGTTTGCATTAGATGAGTACAATTTTGTTTGTTTATTTATTTATTTATTTATTTTGCACTGTGAGGTGCTTTACTAGCCAAGGATGGTGTAAAAAGCATTTCATGTAGCACACTTTCTCATTTTTGTTCCTCAATTTAATTGTGATGACATCAAAGATTCCCCAGTCAGCATTTCCCAGACCATACGTGAGGTGCTGAGAATAATTTTAATAACTAACTTTGCCCTAACCTCTGTTTCTGTACCATGCTTCTGGCTAATGCTTGTGCACGTTTGATGACTGGGGCATTCACAATACCACATCTCTGGTTTCTGACTGCCTATGCCATTCTGAGGTGTCTTTTACCATTAATGACAAGGAAGGAAGCAGGATGCAAGCAAGACAGCCACAGAGTCTGCATCTCTACAATGAAAGGAGGAGAATAATTGCTACTGGATGAAAGCAGTTTCCCCAGTGCCCATATGCCTTCCTGCTATATCGGTGTAGTTGCTGAAGACATGTTAAAAGTGCATGGCAAATATGTTTTGTCAGAATACACCTGAGTTTGGTTTTCAGCATCCTTATTAGCATTTCCACCTAACAGGAAGAATGATCTGATAAAAAGCCAGCGCATATCCTGGTCTCCCTTAGCACAGAGGCATGGTGAGAGATATCACCTCCCTTGTGTGCTGGGAAATGCTCTCCAGTATCACCATTTGGAGATTACCAACTCAGCAACAGCAGTGCAACTCTGGGCTGCTGGCTGTCACCTAGATCTTGAGCGTTGAACATGACATCTCCTACTGGTAAGTTGTTACTAACATTTGTTTTCTGGTGGACCCAAAAGAGGATAAACACATTTATACAACATCAGACCACATTATGTTCCTATATTTCTGATAAAGTAAATGCTTTCTATTTTTTTCAGTTAGAATTAAAGAGGTAGTAGGCAAGATAATAGCAAAAAACAAACAAACAAATAATAATAAAAGAAAACAACAGGGGATCTGGTAGGTGAAAAACCCCACAGGTGTACTCAGTGAGAAATAGGGCTTCATGTTTGTACCTTTAAAGCAGCATGCTGGATAATTGCTATAACTTAAGAGAGCCTTTGCTGTGCAGAGCTTAGTTAACCCAAACAGCACTACTTGCCAGCAGGTATTCAATAAAACTGAGGCTTTCTATGTACACAAAAAGAGCATGGAGTATGCCCTTCTGAACTTACAAGTGAAGATTATGGGATATACAGTCTTTGTCCACTAAAAAAAGCCACGAGTATTTCTTCTCTCAGGAATTTACTACCTCGCATAATATTCCTTTGAAGACTGATACTAAACTTGCCATACTTTTTTATGCAAGAAGCCTCAGATCCACAGACTCAATTCCCCTGACAAATCTCTTCTCATTCTCCTATATATATTCAGTTACACATCATTTAAAAACAGATTCAATGACATTCTGCCCTTCCTGGCTACACAGAAAAAGATGACATTAGTTGTTGTGAGAAATACACAGGGAAACATTTATGTTGAAATTATATGGTCTTAATATGTGTGTTTTATTTTTTGCTAATGAGGAAAGACAGGAGGACAGAGGGAGATGAGGTAAAGGAAGACACATCAGATAGAAAACAATACAGCTACTTCATTCAGTCTGAAAATCACGGACCCTAACTTAATATTGGTTTTCTTTCTGTTTTTTAAGTAATAGAAATACTGATAATCCTGGGAAAGAACACATATTAGCCACCATCCTTCAGATATAATTAACATATTCATTAACAGCTGTTGTATCTTGACTTTTTGGCCGTAAATATGTACGACACTAATGTCTACACTGGAGCTGAAGCTACCTTTAACCTTGTGGCAGGCAACTGGCAGGATCTATGGCATAGCTTAGCTGAACTTCAAGCATTTGCAAATATTTACAAAGCTCTTTTTTTTTTTCCTGACTACCTTGCAAAAGGTAAAGTTGCATACATGCAAGATGCATACATGCAAATGTTTCACACCTTCTTATCACACCATTGATGGCACTTTCTCAAAAGCATTTAGAAGAAAAAAAGACTTTTTTCTCACAAGGCCTTTTGCTGAAGAAATCTTTGCTGGATGTTTGACACAGAAAGACTTCTGATACCTGATGTATATCTGTAATAAGAAACGTATTAAGGACAACTCAAAAGGGGTTGTTCCAGCTCAGTGGAAGACCATGGGATTGAGGCAATTTATTCTGCCAAGAGATGGTCTTAAGTACCAAATGCAGGCAAATAAATGTCTCCTGCTTGTGAAGGTTCACCCAGTTGGTGGGAGCGTGCTAGTGATTGCAGGCAGTCTGAGACCAGGAAATAATCTCACATTTTCTACTCCGAGGTTCAAGTCTCACCTAAATCAAATTCTGAGGATCTGTGATACACAGATTTAAAAGTCAAATACATTCATAAAGGCATAGCAGTGCTTAAGATAAGCTGCACGTATTCTTATATACATGTAGTCAGGTGGCTTCCTGTCATTTACTGTTTTCAAAGAAATTTGTCCTGATGTATGTGCTACATACATGGCAGGCTGGCTCCATTTGCAGCTGAACTTTTATTCTATTTTTCAAAGGTCACAGCAACTCACGAAGGTATCATTCAATCCTTACAAATGTTACTTCCCCATTAAACATCCTCCTTCCCTCCTCATTTTCCACTGAAACACGGCAAATAAAGGGACATGCCAATGGACTAAACTACACAACAGGAAAGACACAACGTTATTTGTTGATCTCTATGAGTCCCTTCATTTAATTGTGCTTGAATAAACACACCTTCCAATGTTGCAGATGAGTATTTCCCAAAAGCTGCCCTGTAGGACGCTCGCTGGCAAAGCGTGGCAGTACAGGGCAGGCTACCCATGTAAGTGTGACCAGCAGGAATGTGCATTCTGCTCTATCCGAAATTCCCAAGAGGAAAACCACACAATGTTAGGGAAGAACTGCAATAAATTTAGCACCAGATAATATAAACAGCATGGAAAAAAGGCATGCTGTACAGCAGGGCACAGGCACATTTGCTAGCAGGGATATTACTGAACATTTGGAAGCAAGATTGTTGTACATTTAAACTTGATCCAAAGACTTGTGCACGTCCTCAGTTTTATGCTCTACAGGTCGTCCCACTGGTGTCAGTAAGACTGCAGAGCACGCAGTCAAATGCTTTACAGTTATTTATTTTTGTAAGAACTGGGGATGTGGGGGGTAACGTGTCCTTGCCTTCACCTCCCAGATAGATCAGTAACGTAAATAGGCAGTTAGTTACTATTTTCAGTGATTAATCTGCCAGCAGAAAACTCTTACTTTCCCTGCTTAGCTTTACTTTGTAGGTATCTGACTTATCACTTTGCCTGAAAAAGGAAAAAACACAGTTTGCCAGAAGCCAGTGTACAATCTCACTCCCTTTAATTTGTGCATTTGTTTTCGGTGTCAACTCACTTAGATGTTTAAAGATTCAACCTCATAGTATACTTTCCTGCAGCTGCATTCATATCCCTATCCATAAACTTGACTCAAGTGAATTTCTCAGAAGGAGGACATTTGAAATGTCACGGAGCGTTAGTCAAATTGCTGAACTGCAAGCATTAACAGGAAACAATTACATAAACTCTCAAACTGTAGCCAACCCTGCCTGCAGCAATTTATTTGAACTCCTCTCTTTCCATGTCTGTTGCTATTCTAATTGCCTTTAAATGGTAGTTTAAAAAAAAATGACCAAATGTCTTCACTGCATCCTTATATTATACTGTAGACACAACCAAGACTGATAATTCACAGTTCTAGGTTTCCTTTCCCAGTTACAAATATCACTTTCTTATTATTTTTCCACAGTGACCTTCAATGCCATTTGATTTTTATTGATAAAGGGTGATGTCATTTCCTCTTATAACTAGCCTTTGTTCAGACTGGAGATGAGAAATACCCATACAGTCAAACACAGTGAGCCAAGCATGCTGCAAAGGTATATCCTGCTTCATAACATAATCCTTCTAAAGAGTCTGTCTCCTTAAAGAAAGGTGGTTACCATGCACATGTGTATTTGAACATATACAGATTCTTCAGTATGTATGTAGATTTGCACACTGCCATGTGCATGCACAAACAAATCCAATTTGTATTTAAAATGCTTTTAGTTTTCATCTGGAGATTTTGTTCTTTGTGACATTTACAGGATAAAAAACCCTCCCTTAGGATACAATGTCTGCACTAATATTTTTGTTATCTACAAGATAAAATTAAAGGACCTTTTTAATAAGAACAAATGGATTTTCAGACTACCAGAGGATGAGAGAAGCAATGCAAAATAATCTGCAGCTGAATGATCTGTTCTTAGTTTAATCAAAACTAGAAGGCATTGAAGTTTGAAGACTATCAAAATGGTAGTGGAATATTTTGGTGTTATATGGGTAGGAGAATGAAGTGAAGGGAAGTAGAAGGATACAATGACTGAAGTCTGCGTCCTAAACCTTAAAATCCCCAGGGGCTTTATTGACTTTGAGATCTAGACTTGCACAAAGTGCAGGATGAAGAAAAATGTAGCTATAGTCTTTCTTGCCCTGATCCCAAGAGAAGCATGTTTCTCAATACTTTGAGAAAAGTAAAAGCAGGGAGTGATCCAGCTGGAACCAATGGGAGCATTTGCAAGGATTTCAGCAGATTATGGATCAAGCCACACGTATATAAACATCTAGTACATGTAATTTTGTAAATTGCTCCTCCAGTTTAAATGGCACAACGCTTCAGTTCCTTGTAATGCATGTTTTTTTTTTAGTACAAATTGAGTGACTGGAGAACACTTTTTCACTGTTAGCAGAAAGATGTCTTGTTTTGATTTTCTTGTTTCAGTCATCTATCCCCACTGTAAAAGACAGAAAAACATGTGTACCTTCTCATATATAATGAGCAACAAACCTCTTTTTAAACCAACGAGTTCCTAATTTCTTTCTTGTTTTAGGTAGTGTCACTGCCGATCACATTAATTATTTTGAACTTGTCTTTCTCTCTTTCGTTGTGATGAAATTTAGCAATAATCCTCAGCAGTTATTTCAAAATTATGCATTAGCATCAGAAAGCAAACAGTTGTTTGAATTCAGACAAACTGGTAGGTTCACAGTTAACCTAGTGTAAAAGCCAATTGGAGAAAAACCTCCCACTTGCACTGCGATAAATGTAAAGCAGACAAGCTTTTGATAATTCAGAAGTATGCACAGTGACCAAAAAAAAAATAGAGTAATGGAAAATCCAGAGAGGGACCGTAAGTATCCATCTTGGTGAAGGAAAGCACAGGAAAAGGAGAGGCTGGATTGCTGAAAGGGCAGAGGGAGGGATAGTATTTTTTCTGTCAACATCATTGAAAGAAAAGAAAATGTCATTGAGATTGATAGGAGAAAGATGAGAAAGAGAAAAATGTCTGGTTATGTTAAACACTGAACAGTGAACTGTGCGGCAAAGCTCAGCTGTACAGCACAGAGACAATGGGTACGAAAGGCTGGACTGTTTGTTTGGATGAGATGACAAATTGCTAACAGCATGAGACTTGCTCTTGTTCAATAGTGTTTTAATAACATGTAAGGGTTCAGTGCAAGCGGCAAGAGGCACAGAACAGAAATTACCTTACCAAAAAATAATCTGCCTCAGTGTCCATGGCTGCTGAGAAGGGAGAATGCAATAGTAAGGAAAAAAATCAGAATGCCCTTACCATTTTTAACACAGTGGCATAAAGGCCCAGATATACAAGGATGTGCTTTAGGCATAAGATTGACTGATGTCAGTACTTGTTTTTGTCACAGATTTTGGACAAAAGGTACTGAGGTTGCCCAGACTGAGGATGCTATGGTGACCAGCACCAAGCAGGGCTGTGGAAACCCAATCTGTGCTTGCCTCTGGTCCAGTTTCAACATGAAGTTAAGGAGCTTGCTTTCTTTTCAGCAAGGTGGAGATCACTCCTTTATGCTTTCAGAGTCAGGAATTCTTCAGTAAGTGACTATGAAAACAAACATTAAAGTTGAAGGTGCAAAAGCTGTTCCTGTTTTCCTTAATACATCCCCTGTCTTTCCTGCCTTGTTCTGTCTCTGAACACACATCACTACCACTATGTGGTAGCATTCCAGCTTTCATTCAGTGTGAAGAGTTGGTCTTTTCCTAGTGTTTTGGATGCACAAGTTGCTGAAGAGAAGGGAGAAAAGACTGGGAGACAGTCTTTCCAACAGTTTTTTGGGGGGCATGGTATTCTCACAACTTTCACACTTTCCAAGAGGCACACAGCAGGGGCTCACAGCTGTTCATGTGCTGTCCTCCTGTAAGATATGTTTGCTGGTGAAATAAATACAGTCCCAGCAATGCAATGGCTTTCATCAGCAGGGCTAGGACTAGAACAAAAGAGGCAAAATCCCTCCTGACTTACACCTCAGAGAGCCCTGCCAAAGCTGGTAAGATTATACAGAGTGTAAGCCAGGGCAAAGCCTGACTTTCAAGTACTTTTTCATCTTCCTTAATCAAAAATTGGAGGATATATGACCTTAAGTAATATTTTCCCCTGCCATACTCATAGAGCATAGAGCAACCTAAGCTCATGTTCTTTCTAAAGGAAGACTACAGATGACTACCTGCCTACCATGCTCAAGTGCAGAACCTCGGAACTTTAAGGCTTTGTGACATTCCCTGGAGGCCACCCTATTGATGGGAACAAAATCTAAGTATAACAATTCAAGTTCAGAGGGAATTTTTCCAATGCTTTTTCACTATGTATTTTTATTTTATTTTATTTTTTACTGCTGGCATAATTCATTCTGAAATACCACTTCCATTACTGCATGCACACTGTGGCAGCCCTTCTTGGAAGACTCCCTCCATGCTGCAGAATAACGTGGTACTAATGGGATTACTCACAGGGTAGAGCTAAGCATTTATATAAATCTTTGCAAGACTGGGGTGTTAATTACAAGTTCACATACCCAAACCCAAATAATGAAACATAACAGTATACACATTTGCCCAAAATTTCTTGGATTCCTCTTGGTCACATTGCTGGTGACATGGGAAGGGCTCTGCAGGAGACTGTGTTCCATTCACTGCCACTACTGTGCATAACACAGGGAATACTTTTTAACACAAACACAGTACTGAGAAGTATTGAGTACATCTTAGAGGCAGTCACAATGCATTTAGAAAGTAGTTGTCTCTAAATAAAAACTCCTCATTGAAAAATGGAGCAAGCTGTGACTCTTGTAAGGTTTTAACACTTATGAATAGTTTCATTCTGTGGCTAGCTCATTACTTCCACATCCTTTCTCTTTTCAGTATCGGACCAAGTGATATCTTTGAAAATGTAAGGAGATCTCTGAATGTGATTGGAAATGCCAGCACTTACAGCTCGCACACCAGCATTAGACAAAACCAAGGAAACATTTGCATTGCTTAATGCAACATGGTAATCAAGTAATTACAACCAGACATGGCACATGCCAGCAACTGCAAAATATGTTATGAGAGAAGCAAAAACTGTAGGGACAGATTATGTAAATAATCCATACAGGAGATATGTAAATGACTAAAAACATGTTATTTGTGGGCTCCTCACAAATTCCTGAGGGAATTGTTAACTATGTGTAAAATATGGAAGATTACTTCCAGGTCCTTCTCTGTGTTGAATCACTCTTCCCATTGTCTCATTAATTAACACGCTTCTCATGCTTTATTCTTTGTCTCCTTCAAATTGTTTCCAGCTAAGAATAAATGAAAACTACATTGTAAAATAAATTTTATGCCACTTTCAATCAATAAGAAGTGAAAAAGAGGAAGTCAGTGTAATATCTTTACATGCACAAAGAATAAATTTTAATAATTATATATCCTCCACTAAGCATTCTTATCATTTTTATTTAGATGTCTCCTCTGAAGGGAGGAATGAGGAGTTTGAATAGGACTTTACTAGAGCTATGGGAAACCTTGGAAAAGCAAAACACTTTTTCTCTGTCCAGAAGCATAATGAACAATCAACAAATTGAGCACTGCGGCCACAGCCCTGGTGGAGGGAGGGAGAGCAAGGTCACCTGGAGACTGGTCCCTGCCTGTCCGAAGGGGCTCAGGACATTCAGCAGAGCATGAGCTGTCTTTCAGAGGTGAACTTCCTAAATGGCCATGACTGCATGGAGGAAGCAGCTGAGTAGTAAATTCTCCCACTCAAACCCACCGGTGAGGAAAAAAATAAACACACAAGACTCTGGCTGTGCGTGATTTTTAAAAGGTGACATGCAAATGTCAAGAGAAATGACATTTCAGAGTGGTAAGATGCAATGCAGCTCCTTCAGTGGTGCTTATTGACAAGCCATTCATGGTCACATAGCTCAGTGCTTGCCAGCAGCTAATCAATGAGATCTGAAATACTGTGTGTTCATAAGGGATAATTTCAAGGTTAAAGGAAAAGAAAAAGAAAAAAGGTAGAAAACATCCAATATCCATGTGTTATCATCCTCCAAGAGGTACCCCATACAAGGGGAATGCACAATTGATGGTGAGACGTTTTTGGAGGACATAAGAAAGAAGTACTAGGCACTTTATATTAGACACTTCATAACAGGCTTCATATTAAAACTCCAAGCTTTTCCTCAATTAAATAACTTCTGAAAGTTGCTCTGTGACACACTGTGGAGGCGGATGAAAGGGAAGCTGAATCTCTCAGTGATGGTTTCACTCTGGTATGGCTTTAGTTGCACCGTAGTTTTTCATTTTTTGTGAAGGATCACCCGAACAAACACTGCCCCATGACTTAATAGATCTATCTGATAGGGGGCCCACTTATTCCTCTTGTTCTTATTGTGTTCTGGTGACCCAGAGTACCTGGGAGCAGACTGAAGTCTTTCTGACTAGGCTGCAAATGGCTCTCAGAGCAATTTCAAGCTGAAAATATCCAGACATTTATCCAGACATTCTCAGGACTGTATCAGCCAAATGGCTATTTACCAATGCAGAACTGAATGCCTGATACTGAACGGATTATGTCTGAGAGAATCAAAAGGATATAGAGCATATTCTTCTATAAAATCGGAATGTAATTATGACTTGTGGGGCATAGTAAAAATAAATTACAGCATTTGTCAAGTGTTTTGAAAAATACTATTTTGTATCCAATCCAATGGGCGTGCAATAGTTCAGTAGACACAACAGTGCAAATTTGTATTGTTGTAGCAGATACAACAGTATGAATTGCCCTGCTGGAACAAAGAGTTGGTCTATCTTAGTCATCAGACCATTTGCATAGTGAATATGTGCTTCTCTGTAATGAATATTTTACAGTAGTATATCTCAAAAATACTTAGCAAAGGTTGACAAAATGAATCAAATCAAATCAAATAACTAGGTGATGTGAATGCTTTTTCTCTCTCTCAAGATTTTTTTATTTTACTTTTTTTTTTGTGTGTGTGTGTGTGTTGAGGAGGGTGTGACTTATGCATAGCTTTATGCCATGTCTACTTGAGGTATGAATATTTGGTTGATTACTGGGGTTTTTAAAATGCAGTTGTGGTGGTCTTAAGATGGAGAAGGCACAGGCAATCTCAGCAGCCACTGTAAGATACTGCTCTTTTGTGGACTGAACTCATGTGCCTTTTGCAAGACTGCTATGGGTGAGCAGGAGTACAGGTAGCTGGGTTTGGCAAGAACAGCTTGCTGTAGGTTTTGGATCTGAAATTCCTGGGAAATGCAGGAGGTTTCCTTCTTGGTGTTCTTCTGCTGTGTTGGAGGTTTGCCATTGTTTAAGGCACTAAGAAGGAAGTGAAGTGATAGCATCTATCAGTCCTTATAACCTTCACTTTCTCCTACCTTCTGTTAAAATCAAGAGACAAAGATGAGCAGGAACAGCTCTGAAGCCTGTGAAGAAGCACTGAATCTGACATCTCTCTCATGTATACTCCACTGGCCAAGATATAACTGAGTCAAGAAAATAAGTCACATCAAAGTGATTTTAAATGGATTAGAGACATTGATAACTTGTGAAGAAATAATTAAATTCACTTCAAAATTAGCAAACGCAATATTTTTTCACCAAAGAAAGGGAAGAAAACTGTACAGCTGGCCTCAGTGATGGGCATTCCCTCTCCCTCAGATGGGTCCATATCCGCTGCTCTGCTCCTTGTTTCCCTCCTCCTGGAGAATAACAAGCTTCAAGGACACAGGTGTGCAGTAATATTAAAAATAGACACCACATTTCAAAACAGCCTCTAAAAGAGTTTTATCACTGGAACGAGCCTCCGCCTGTATTAGCCCATCCATTAAATACTCTGTTTTTCAGAAATGAAACCAGGTTTTCAGAAATATAGCTGCCCCCAAGCTAGCACAGCCCCTGCTCTAAGAGGAAGGGATGCCTCCTTCTTCCTTCCTTCCGTCCTTCCTTCCCAAAATAAAAGCACCACAGACAACTTGAAAGACACAAAAATGTAAACACAGCTTTTGTTAACATTTAAAGGAAAACAAATATATCAAGGCTGATAAAAGATGAAGAAATTCAGCTACCTGAAATCATGCTTTGATGACGCTCCTTTATGGCTCAGACAAGAGTTGGAGACTGGTGTACTTCACATTTCATAGTAAAACAACAAAACCAACCCAGAGATTTATGTTTAACCACAAGGGAACAACATTTACAAATATGCAGTCTGGAAATGAGTCTTGTGTCAAACTGCAGAAGGGACTGAGTGGGAGGATTGCACAAAGCAATCAGAAAGCGACGGTCAAAGGGGAAATGAGCAGATTTAGGTATACAGAGCAGGAAATGGCAGGGAGGAAGAGTGGGCTGCTTTTCTCTCTCCCTCCTCCAAGAAAATTACTTCAAAATATTAATATCTAAGAAAAACAGCAAAGGGAGAAGACAGATAACTCACATAACTGAGGTATATCAGATAGCTGCATTTGCAGCTGGTGGAGATTATGTGTAACATAGAACCTGTTGCCAACCCCTTTGATGAAACCAGTGCTCCCTTTAAGTTACTCTTGCAAATAAATGAGGTGGTGACCAGTTGTCATTAATCTTCTGAAAATCACAAAAGAAGGGCAACAGTTTTCTATCAGCCTCCTTATGCATATATAGTTGAGGTTAAGATCAAAAGCTCAATAGTCAGAGCAGGAATACCTTATTTTGACCCAACCTCTCTGGAGCAGCAGACAGATGATGGGCAAACCCAGGACAGCATTTAAGCAGGTATGTCATGGTGCCTGGCATAGGCAGCACACCCAGGACTTGGTGAAGATTTCCCCCTGTTCCTGAGAGGACACGGCCCCTTCTCCAGATCCACCTCATTTCCCCAGCTCCAACACAAGAGCCAGAATTAGTGAGCCACAGAAGCTTCAACCACTGCTCTTCCTGAAGGCATGAGGGCCACAAGCAAATCCCCAATGTCTCTCTCGGCTTTGCTATTAAGTTTGCTATAACCTCCTCATGCCTACACATTAGTGACACAAACTTTCCAGTCCTTCTGTTGCTGTGAGCAAAATGCATGTACAGAGGAACACCTGCCACCACCAGCATAGCAATTTTTGCAAGCCACTGAGCACAACATGATGAAAAACCCTCCTCTATAACACAAGGATGCTGTGTGTAACATCTGAAATGGGAGACAGGGTCAAAGGGCCAAGCAGGGCCCTGGAAATTATTGGAAAACTGAGGTGCCCAACACTAAGAATCTCTTGGCCGACTCCTCTTGCCTTTCCCATTTGTCCTTCCCCTTCTTTTGGAATTGACCTTCCCCTATAAGTTAGATGAGGATATTATATTTAATGCAGAAAAGACCCAGTACAGAGACACGAGAGCTTGAAGTTGCTCTCATTCACACCGATACAGTCTTGTGATTCACACAGATACAGAATTTTGTGGGAGACTCGTGGGTGCTGTCTGAAAGAGGTGAGGGACAGCAGGCAGGTTTTCTGCTCTTGTTTGGCTGCTGTGGTGCATGGGAAACAGGAATTTGTGCATTCTTGGTAAGCAAGCTGTTGTGAAGAAAAACCAAACTCATCAGCCAATTCCCCCCACCCCTGCTGGAACAGCTTACCAGACTTTGAAGTTTTCCTAACCAAGGAGTATTAGTATGCTGTGACAGCTGGCAACACATTCCAGTGGGTAAGTGATGGACTGACTCCGTGAAGAGTAAAATAAATTACGAAGTGGGTGAAATTTCAGCCCTCTGAATAACAGTCAAATGATTTCATTGGAATAGCTCTTTCTGGCAATGCATTCAAACATATACAGCTGGGCAGAACACACAAACACTCCTATATGAAACAGTCTCAAGCATGGGAAGAGAGGGAGTTGTTCTTGCATAAATGAGCCCAAGTCAGTAGATAGAGCTTTTCAAAATACACGTGCAGGAGAGCAAGCCATGTATGATTATATATAAAGGTAAAAATCAGAGCCAGCACTCAGCACCTTATGGATGTTGCTCTAAAATATCATCTTCAGGATTATTCACGTTCTGCTTGGTCTAAGGGATGTCATCTACTGGCTAAACTTTTATCTCAGTGAGCATGATTTACACGGATATTTTTGCACCTGACAAGATGAACAGTAATGTAAATCAGAGCTTGTACCTGCAAGATTTCTGGCAAGCAAAATGAAGTAAAGTATCTACATTTCATTTAGAATGAAATAGGATTGATAGCACCAGCTTTCAAACTCTCATACTCATGTCCAGCATATGACTCTCAGTATGGAGTGAATGATACGGTGTTAATTGCTTTGATTTGTACCCGAGACTAGGAGGAGTGCTGGTGGTAGAGATGAAGAGGAGAGGGAGAAGGAGTGGAGATGGGCTTCCTGTTTGTATCCACAAACTTGTGTGTTATGAATGTATCATCAGCAAATGGTGAGCAGCCTGCTCTGCTAATATTTGTTGTTGTATAGGATCTTATTTTCTCCTTTTGGAAAAAGGTAGTCAACATGATTTGTTTTGATCGGGGAAGCACTGTGGAGTTTAGTTCTCCAGAATTCATAAATCTTTTTCAGCCTCTGGATGGGATTCACTGAAATGCAAAACACAGTTATAAACAGAATTAACTGGAGGTGTGTTCACTTCCTTCTCTTATCTGCTCCCATTTGAATAGCTGAGCAGGAGCAGCTAGAATACATAAAGGTCCAAATGTTGAATGAATGCGCCCTCACCAATACAGAAACCACATGTAAGAGGAATTTCTGCAATTTTTACATTTGCTCAGGGACACCAAGGTCTTCAGCTATCTAAATCCATGCAAAGCCATCTCTGCATTTGTATTTACTGCCCAAACTGCACCTGTGCATGCAAGCCTTTGCACAGGGTAACTGCTGCAGAACAGCCAGCTCCTGGTTCTTGTTCCCCTCTAAGGGAGAAAAATGTGCACTGAGGAAAATTGCTGCTATCAGATTCATAATTATTCTGTATTGATCTCTACCCTATTATTTTTCTTTAATTAGGATCATTTATGCTTCCAGTTTTCTTTGCAATAGTGTGTGTTTTAGTTTCACCTCTGTCCTCTTGCTGCTAGACCTCTTGAATACCTCTCCAGCTGGGAAGTTCTAAGATCATGAACTCGCATGAATGCTTTTAGAAGTAGTCAGGAGCACTGAGAGTAGCACTTCTGTTTATTTAAACATAACATGCAATTATTATCTTTGGGATTCTTGTGAGAAGAAAAAAAGGATTAAGATACTATTGGACCTCATCCCAGATCTGCTGGAGTTCTCAGTGGTTTTTCAGGGTTTAAAATTACCAAGATGTTAATTTTCACCGAGAACAGTCAGCTCTGGAGACCCATCTGTATGCTCCGCTCCAAGTGAGCAAATGGCTAGAAATATTCTGAGGGGCATTTGCTGACATTCAGATTTGTGAAATAACAATGGGACAGTCACATTCATTTGCAGTCTCCATCAGCCTGCTTCTGCAACGTGCCTCTCAATTAAGCCCTATTCATGACTGTGTTATTTTGAGCCCGGTTTCCAAAGGAAACAAGGCACATGAGACCGCACGGTCTGTCTGTCTGCTTATAACTGCACCCATAACTAAGCACGACTGGCCAGTCACAACCAAGCTTGCCAACAGGATTCAAGTCTTCTGAAAGCAGTTTACCAATGGAAAGATGCAGTGGGACATCAACAGTTGCCCAGTGCCTGGGGCTGGCCAGCACTCCAGTATAGCTGGCAGATGTGACAGGCTCATGTCAAAAACTGCTTAGAGCATGGGGAAGAGATGGGACATCCATATATCAGGCTATGCTGTTTCTTCTGTCCAGATGAAACCTGTCCAGACAGTGAGATAAAAGCTTCAGGGTCAATCTCAGGCTGGGCTCAATCTGTGTCCTCCCAGGCTTCTCTCTCTGGAATTTCTCCTCCTCTTTTGTATCTATGCACACAGATTAACCTTCCTTCCATTATACCACTTTGTGTGGTTTTAACTTTCCCTCTCACTGTATATTGCCACATACATTGCACTATACAATTTGCCACTGTCACAAATATGGACTTCATTGTACTAAGGCACATGTGAAATGCTCAGAATTACTTCCATTTTTGTGTTTTCCATTTATTCCAGCTTCAGTCATTCCATTTGTTTTAAGATACACGATAAAAAAAGACATTTGTCAAAAAACAATTTTCCAAAGTGACATCTCTATTAGGGAAAATTACAAATGCTTCCTGATACATTCAAGAAAGATGCAAAGCAGCCAGCATCTTGTCTGGTAGGGCAGAAATAAGGCTGACAGGATATCTAACCCCGATTGGATTCCTGGGGGATGTCAGAGGCATCCATCCTGCCTGGTGGGTCATGTGGCTCAGAGGACGCTCAGAGCTCTGCAGGGAGCTGGGTACACAACCTGACACCAGTCCCATGCTGCTGGGCTGGGCCATGACCATGCTTTCTCAGCAGCTCTCCATGATCATGAAAGGTAATGGCAGTGATGCTGATGCTCAGCCAGCATTAATTGCCACCAGCTTGGGGTTAGCAGGCTGCTTCACAGTGCCACCATGATCAGCAAGACCAAAACATTTCAGTAACGGTTCCTTTCCCCATCCTGTTTCTCATCTTAGAAGAACAATTTAGTGCTTGACTACCTTATTCTTTTCATACCTCACTGTTTCAAAAGCAGGAAGCTTGCTTTGGCTGGCCCAAACCAAGTGGAGAAGAGAACAATCTCTCAGGCTGTCATGTTTAGATACCTAGAGAAGGACATAGCCCAAAGAGCCTTGCTAAGGGAACCAGGGGGTGTGAGGTTTGAATTGCCCCCACCTAAATCCAGCCTCCCAGTTGCACCCAGCATGAGGGGCAGTATCTGCATAAAAAGCTGTTTGTCTGCTTGTCATTTAAATAATACAAGGCTATATAAAACATCTGTTTAGGCCAAAATGAGCAGACCTAGGAGACTACCTCTGTTTAGGATTGTTATAATTTATTTATCTGCTTCTGGTTTGCACTCAGTTCACACTTCAACAAAACAAGGATCCTGCAGAACACTGCAGTATGAGAGATGCCCACCATAGCATTGGTTATGCCTTTGTTATTTATATTACAGCATATTTTGAGCCCCCATGACACAGTGTCATCAAGTACTGAGACTGTTAGGTTCAGTGTCCCTTCTGCAAACCTTGAGTTGTTATTCCAAATATTTATCTTTTGAGTTGAAAATGTCCATGCTTGATCTCTGGCTGGAGCTACATTCTTGGAAGCAAAAGCAAAGTGCTTTAAGCTGTTTGAAATAATTTGGGAAATAATTTTATTTTTATTTTTAGCTCACATATAGTTGCATATATCTTCCAAAGCCACAAACACAAAAAGGAATTAAGTTTAACCACTGGCTTGGGCAATGATTTCATGTAGGAATACTGATCCACCTTTGGTGGATGTGAAGTTAAAGAAGGATCTGCCAGGTGAAACATGTGCCTTGTACATTCACAAGAGGTGCATCTTTAGAAGGTATGTGTGAAAGTTGCACAGACACAAGTACACATATAGAAATCAAAAGGAGACTCTGGACCCACAGCTTTGAGTTTTCATGTCTTATACCTTCTTTTAGTCTTGAGAGTAGATGGGGCAGTGGAGGAAATAAATCTATTAAGCTTGGATGAAATGAGTACCAACTGGGAACATTCAGATTAAACAGAGGTGAAAAAGGCTGCTGTGCATTCTAGTAATTAACAAACCAAACAAGAATATTGAACAGTTACCTGCATAACAGAAAGTAAAGTATGTGCATAAAATAGATACTGGACATTTTGGAATGACTTTCTCAGGCTTGAGTCCATATTCCCTTTTAAGCTGTAAGTTGTCTGGAGGGAAGAGATGCCGCTTGGTTTAGCTACAGAGCTAAACTTAGAAACACTCTGTGCACAGGCTCACTGCCCTGCCCCAGATGATCATTTGCTATCACATAGTGCACCGTGTCATCTGTTCTCTGTATTTCATATCGCATTAACAGAGGCACACTGGTTAACAGACGTGCATTATTTTTTGAGGTTGGGGGTGGAGTGAGGAAGAGAACAAAAGAAGGAAACCTGAGTCTCAAGAACAAGGAGAGGGCATTAAAAAGCCATCCTTGAAGAGAGGTGCTGTAATATGCTGGAGAGCAGTGATTACCCTTAAAAAACTCTCCTCTGCATCTGGAGCTTTCACTGGGAAATGAATACTGAAATTACTAGGCTCCTTTGAAAATCTCAATCCAAAATCTGTTCTGAGTGCTGAGTCTTGCACTTAGGCTCATTAAAAGATGTGAAAAACGTCTGCTCTTTTATTTTATGCACTTGTGCCAGGAAGCTTTTGTAAAATATTCCTAAGGTGAATTTTCCTGATTGTTCCTCTCCAGATTTAAAAAAAGATTCAAGCTAACTGCATTTATAGCATTGTTCACATAACCGAAAACAGGAGGATCTGTGAAACCACTGGCAGTGAGATGATTCCTCTGTTATACATAGGGTTCAACCTGATCTGTGAGAGTCACTGTCACAAGACCCCGTGGAGACCAGCTGGATGGTGAGGAACAGGGAAGGATCACTGACCCTAAGGACCCTAAGCATCTTGCAGTCCTGAAGAGAGCATTTATTGCTGCACTGCCTATGCCCACTCAGGTGAGGCTGCCTGGTTGCAATGCTGCACCTCGCCTCAGGCTGGCTCAGCACTTTTGCGGCAGCGCTGGCAGCAGTGACACAAGGAAGAAGGCAAAGTATCCACTCTATTTTCATGCTAAAAGGCAAGCATAGCATGACTGAAGGCCTGCTCTGTCTTCTAAGCCTCGCTTTTCCTGACAAAATGGAAAAGCCTAAGAGAGAATTTTGGGTCAGTGGGGGAGGTGGTTGCAACCTCTGACAGCTATCACTGGTAAGCTGTTATTCTCCATCATCTTCTCTCGAACATTACACAGCATTTGTGGAAGGCTGCAACTGTTTATTTGGCAAATGCTCAAATTATTCTGAGCAACCATATTGTCCTAAGGTCATTCAGGAAACAAACAGCCTTCCTTTCCTCCTGCCCCTCTGTGCTTCCTGCCTTTCCTGTGCTCTTCCTAATGCATTTGGCCACCTTCAGTGCTGCATTGCCCTGGGGATGTGAGCTGCTCAGAGGCTCATGTTGCATGGATTACCCAAGAAATAAAAGTTCTTTCTGTAGCTTCCCCCAGCTGCTTGGATACAGCATCCGTCCTGAATACAGCCAAACTCCTCCTTCACTCAGGGCCATAAACATATTTCTTGCTCAACCCTGATGGAATAGCTGTGCCCCCAGAAATGCCAGCAAAAAAAATTATTCAAGAGTCTTTTTGTTATGCTCAAAATTACATCTCCATTTTCCCCAGAGCATAGGGAAAATGAGGGATGAGGAGCATTTAGCTGAAGGCACCATGCTAACCAAGAGTGGGAAAAGTGACTCATGTCCTTTGTGACCTGCCACCAACCTCACACCATGAGTCTTCCTCACAGGAAGAGACAAGGAGCAATGATGATTCAGTGATAAATCCCCAGGATCTCATAGCTCACTTCTCCAAGAGAAAGCAAGCCAAGCTGAGAACATTAAATAATAGGGTATTACAGAAAAGCTGCAGAGAGCAGTTGTCCTCTGGAAGGCTGGTGCCTACCTTGTGGGTTAGCTGGATCCAGCTGGGTCCCTAAGGGGAGGGATGAGGGAAAGCAGGAAAAATTGACCTGTGATTGGCCTTAGAGTGATACCTCGCAGACATTTGGAAGGGCATTGATATTTGTGCTGTATCAGGGGCATGCCTCTGGGAATGAGATGAGGAACCGTGAGACTGGCAGCATGTTCAGCTTGTGCCGACTGAGCCGCAAGTAATTGTGTTGCTTAAACAAATTGCCCACCAGGGCCAAGAAAAGCAAAGCAGCTGTGGGCATGTTGAGATCCTGCGCCAATGGGAGCAACTCCAGACAGCAAACAGGGAGATGGGAGACAGTGGCATATGAGGGTTTGTGAAGAATGGGCCTACAGACTCGGAACCTCAGAAAGACGGAGAGCACAGCCCTGCAAGGTGAGGGGGAATTTCCACGCAGCACTTGAAGATATTATAGAATGTTCATTAAATTAGGTTTTCAGTGATTGTCAGCATTTGAATTATAAGGACCAAATGCAACTGAAAAACTACCTTTTGCTTTCATGTGCAATGGTAACTGCACATCAAACGTTTTAATCTTCTACAGTGACTAAATATGTGGAAATCTGTAGGTCTTCCAAAGGATGTGTTATCTCTGTGATTTCTCCTCCTGCTCTTTCCCCAAGGGATTTTTCTTTCATGTCTTCTTGCACCATCTACATTTATTTACCAGTGAATATCACTTCAAATGAATTTAATAGCAGGGATGTTTATAGAAATAGCACATTTTCATTGACTTGTGGAGAATATTTATAAAAAGTGAATGTTGTAAAACACAAGAGTCTTTATATTATAAAACCAATAACAGACTGGCTAACAACCAGTCAAGATGTGGAACAAAATGAGAGACCTGTTCTCCTACTCCAAACCAGCCTACAGTCTTGAATACCAAAATACTCTTCAGTAGTTTCATGTCTTCTGTGACAAATATGTTTCCAAGTAAGCTTTAGACCAATAATTTTTCATTGAAACTATCTGAGGATCATCTGAATAATAATTTGAGTAATCATTTGAAAAGATATTATCCCAGACTGAATGGAATAAAGTAAACCTTTTCTAATAAGCAATTTACAATAAATTATTCACTCGCTTCTAATAAAAAATGCATAGCCTGAAGGAGAGTAAAGAAAAATATCTCAAAGCAGCAATGAATCTGTTATATCAGTGAAAGAAACAATGTGTGACAAGTGTAGAAAAAGAACTTTCCCAGAAACCCTGGTACTTTCTTGTTGCGCTTTGGAGAACAGTGATTCAGATACTAACTTCCTTTACAGGGAGCATTTATTTCCAGGTCATCCAGCTGCTAGGTATTTAGAAAACAAGAATAAAGTAACAAAAGAAGACACCAACTTGTTGCCCCCTTTTGTAAATTAAGTTTTTATTTAGCTGATGAAGCCTGCATCACTTCCTGCCCTATGGAAGCCCCCAACCATCTAACCATTGGGTCAAAATACATAGTTGGCAACCAGAGTTTATGTAACTCTTTATGCTATGTGAATGGAATGGAGAAAAGGGCAGCAGCAAAGGGCTTTTAACTCTTGGCAACAGACAGCGTTCATGACCCTCCCCCAGCTTGCCCTCATGCCTCAGTGAAGAGTTGAAACCTTTGCCACTCTACAAAGGCACTTGCAACTCTACAGCATCTCCTCTTCCTTCCTCCCACGTGAGGTTTCTCAGCACACTGGGTCTCAAGCTGCAAGAGGCTGTGGGATGACAGAAGCTCTGCTTTTTCAGTACATGTACTGGTCAGTATTTCACTGAGCTTTTAAATAATGAGCCAGTAGATGCCTTTTGTAGCCCTTCTGTGGCTCTGCTCACCCTGATTTGGAAGCAAAGGGAAAGAGAAAATGAAGACACTGACACTTTTTAAGTCCTTCCCCGATGCAACAACAATCCATCCAGTTTCAATAAATACTCAAAGAGTCCTCTTCGTGTCTTTCATTAATGCTGTGACATTCATCTGATGATCTATTTTGAAAGCACAATCAACAAGGTCCCAGTTCTGCAGTGCATATAAAAGACTGCTGAAACAGGGACCAATCACACATCTCAAAAATATCTATAGTACCAAGAATCGGTTTTAACTGAAAATATGTGTATTTCTGGGTACTTAGAGTAACAATCAGGTAGAGCCAATTTACCTCTAGCTGTAAGAAATCTAACATCTAAATTGAGGCAAGTTGAAATGCTCATTGTAAAGGAAAAGTTGCAATGAATAGGAATTCATGTCAACAGCTCTTGGGTAAATTGGAAGTAAAATCTCTATGGTGAGTGGAAGAAAAATAGACTAAAATGTACTGAAATACAGGAAACATACTAAAACCACAAAAATGGGGATATTTCTAGTATGGGATAGATGAACTGTATGGATTCATTTTGCAGAGGAATCCTAACAAAACTAATAATGGTGCTAGCCAGGCAGAGTATGTAGATGGCTATAGTTGACATATTTCCAAGATGAATAACACCCTCCTCCCATTCTGTCCACCACAGTATATGGGAAGATGACTTGTTCCTTGTCTTGACTTAATTTTCCTCAGGCCAAAATGAAATAAAGATTCAATCAATGAAAAGATGGCAAGAGAACAAAGAGGGACATGCTGGAAAATGTGGTCTCCAGTCACTTGAACATCCAAGGCAGAAACAGAACACAAGTCAGAATAAAGATTAAGGTGTGGAAAGCCTGCATTTTCCTGCAAAAACTGGAAAATGATCAACGCATTCCTCTCTATAATTCATTGAGATGGAGCTACTATTGAGAAACGAAAAGAAACTTTGGGTGTCTCAGGTATATCAGTGATGTTTTACAGAAATAACTTGTAAGCCACTGGACAGGCTATATATATAGCAGACACAGTGGAGTGGGCAAGCATCAGTTTCATTGGAAAAAATCAGAAAAGTCTAAACATACATACTAAAGGAGTGATTTTTAGAGAGCATTAAACCCCTGAATAAAAGCTAACATTCAGAAATAAAGCAGAATTATTCCACTTTTTAATCACAGACTATTAAAAGAGTAGTATATAACCTCTTTTAGCAAGCAGATAAACTATTCTGGGAAGGTGCTATAAAACTTTCCAGCCCTCAGAGATCCTTGAAAATTTTCAGCCCAGCAAAAAGGGAAAGAGCCACCTAGTTATCATTTTAAAATCAGTGAGCTTCTTTCAGCTACACACTGACAAAAAGGATGCTGCTACCCAGAGCTCAAGTTGTAAAGTGGTTTTGCCAGAAAATAACATCTAACACCCCAAAACAGCTCTGTCCTGTGACTGTCTGGGGTAGACAACGCTACTATCAGCAACATTTCAACCACTCCAAAAATAGCACACTGGGGGAAACAAGCCCCAGGCAAACACCAGATTAAAAATCCTTTCCAGAGACTTTCCAATTCCTGGTGGGAGAGGTTTGATAATGTCTGGGAGGATTCACTGAACTAGTGGTTTCACTGGCTCACACCTCTGCTTTCATATTAATACAATATCCCAAACTAAAGTAGGCACTGACTTGAAGAAAAAAATTATCTTTTGGATCTATCATATTCTTTTTTTTTTTTTTTTCCCAACCATAAAGCAGTTGTGTAATGCTTCAGTGCAAATTTCTAAAATGAATAATTATATTCTTCAGAGCTTTGCCTTATAATTATGGACACCTTTAGAGAAATCAGATATCTTTGTAGGTTTGGATTAAACTACTTCAGAATGTTTATACAGAGTACAGGCACCTCCTTATGATATTAAGCCCAAATAACAGCAGACACTGTTCATGTATAAAGAAGAAATAAACCTACTCTCTTCTGAGGACAATTTCTGTGGTGATCTTCAGAGTCCCAACAATTCAAGGGAATTGTAGATATTTAAAAGTGAAAAGAGCATTCCAGAAAATATCCTTGTTTCCCTGACACAGTACATGCAAATGAGAACACTGCATCCTTGTTTCTTCAAGGCAAAAAAAAAAAAAAAAAACCCTTCATGCTAGATGAAAGGAGTTGCTAAATTATAGCTATAGGTTTTTAACAAGAGTTCACAAGATTTCCTTCCTTAAGCGCTGTTTAGATAAAGTGCTTTAAAACAGAAATTCACTCTTTCTCAAGTTCAAACGAGATCATAGTTTCCTGTCATTCTAAATTTCTCTGTAGTTCTGTCAAACCACCACTCTTTGCTCTCAGCAATGAGGGCTCACCACACACTAACAACCTAGCCAGGGTCTTGCACACAAGGTGGGATGGTGGGGACACTTCATGTATTTGAGGTGCAGCTTTCCATGAATGGGAATGCAAATATTGCTAAACATGAAGAAAACGTGAGGGAACAATGCCCGTGCATAGCCAGCTGCATTATGTGCTAGTTTCCCTCACATTTGTTGCTGTACCCATACAGCTGAAACCCAAATCTATATAGCAGAAATTAACAGCCACACAAAGTGAGCAGTTTACCTGAATTACCACTACACAGTGCCAGGAAAGGAATCTGTGGCAGTGTCAACAATCTCTTGCCATGCCATTATGAGAAGAGCTGTAGGGAATCGCCTATTCACCTTTCCATCCCTCCGTATTTCAGAGCAGCAGTTTCACCTCACCCATCAAGGGAGAGGATGGCGGAGCATCAAGGTCTGTAGCATTTGGGAGTAAAAGATGAGGGGGGGGGAGGAGGTGAGATTTACTGGAAAGCTGCTCATGTTTAGTTCAAGAAATCCTGTCTGCTTCCAAGCAGATTTCAGAAAAATATCAGTGCTCTGCTGAATAGCTGTAATGGGATTACCTTTAAGGCTTCTCTAATAAACAGTGTTATTAAGTTGTCTGGCTCATACTGAGACTTATGCATATCCACTGGCACTCCCACTTTTTCCTGTTTTTGCTACAAATTTGAATTAGTGTCTATTTGGTGTTGGATTTCATGTTTTTAATGAGAACTGTGTTAGGGGAAATTTTTTAGGTAAGAACCTTTGTAAAATTTTCCTATGTTAAAAAATCCCTTTCTTTCAGCCTACAAAACACGTACTGAAAGGGATTAGAGATACTGTTCAGTACAAATCTGCCAGAAAGTCCAAATCAAGATTTCGCAGTTCAAACACTGGCACAAATGACTATAAAGAGCTGAGACTTTGCAGGAAAATAAAGTGAACTCAGATTCCTGATGGCAGTCTGAAAGTCCAGTAGAAACTACAAAGAGAGGGCAGGATTTGAAATGATGTAATTCTTTCAGTTTCTTAAGGTGAGTCATTAAAAATATTTATATTTGAATCACTTTAAGCGAACACTCTTGGAGGGCATTGAACATAGAATGTTTTGAACTTGACAGAAAGACTCAATAAAAGTAAATGAAAAAGATGCCTCATTACATTCAAGAAGGTCTTGATAAAACCCCTTCAAAATCAAATAAATACTTGTGGTATCCTCACATTGAAAAACATAATAACACAAATGAAGAATTGTTAAAACATTGGAAAGATTCACCTGCATTAAATCAGTCCAGGGAAATGACACAAACCCCTGGAGATACTGTATGCAGGGGAAATGGTTTCAAACTATAATAGAGGTGATTTAGATTGGAGTTAAGAAAAGTTGGTTGTTGTTTTTTTTTTTCAACAATAAGGGTAGTGAAGCACTGGAACAGGTTGCCCAGAGAGGAGATGGATGCTCCATCCCTGGAGACACTCAAGGTTAGGCTGGACTGGGTTTTGAGCACCTGATGTAGCTGTAGGTGTCTCTGTTCATTGCAGGGGAATTGGATGAGGTGGCCTTTAAAGGCCTGTTCCAACTCAAATGATTCTATGATTCTATTACAAGGTTTGAGTGAAGGAAATTCCCCATTACACTATATTTAAAGGGCCTGTGCACTTGTGGGATATTCTGTATAAACTGGGATAATAAGGAAGGCTGTGGCTGTGTCAGCAATGCTGTAATCTTCAACATTAGTCTCATTCACTTGCGGCAGGAAGAAAACAGGCTCTGACTCCAGTATGACAACTGCCAACAAATTTTAGTGCAAAACTATTTGTTTTTCCTCTCTTATGACTTGATTCTCTTCCTCTCTTGGCAGCAGCACCTTTTGTTGACGCTGAGAGATGTCTACTTTGAATAGCTTCATGTGGCACTGCTAAACTTACTGCGGTTGGACTTGATTATCTTCAAGTTATTTTCCAACCTGAGCAAGTCTATGATTCTAAAGGAGACAGAGCTCTTAACTACTTCAAAAGTTCTTTTTATTTCAATTTAGATTGCTAAGCTTACAGGAGAAGATGATATTTAAATACTTGCTCTCAGTTAAAATGTTGGTAGACATTTGGATATAGAGCCAGAACCCTAAACTGATGAATTTTTAGGCAAAGTTCTTTCCTGGTTATTTTTGTCTTAGAGAAACAAGAAACACATTGATTTTTCATGGGGGTCTCCAGTCTGATATGTGGGAACTCATACAAAGCTGGAGAATGTTAATACTACACAATAAACCTGTGTGGGTTTTGTTTTTCACATGGGAAATAGCATAGATGAATTTTAAAACTGCAATAAAAATAATTGAGAAATTGCCAAGACTTGTAGCAATCATCTGAGGATTTAACTCACTGGGCAAATACCCTTGAAACTCCCATTATGGTTTGTGAATCAGTCATTGCCTTACTTTCTTACAGATATCATCACTACAAATAAAAAAGTTGAATCCCTGGGGAGATCAGATGTTTCTGGTCTCTGTTCTCTGAGGCCTTTATTTTCTGGGGAGTGCATGGGTTTCATGCTCAATTTTTTGGAAACAGAAGAAAGGGCCTTGAGGTTTACTGCATCAACCAGCCTCCTGCTTTCTGAATATACACTTGACCTTTCCTACTTACCTCGTAGGAGGAGTTCATATATAAGAAGACACACTTAGTCTTATACTTTCTGCTGAGCATTTTATATTGCAAGAAGTTTTATTGCTTTTGGTTGGACTACTCAGGAGGCAAACTGTTTTTCATTACTTCTTAATGCCATCAAAATCTCACCCTACACATATCTAGTGTTGTATCAAATATCCTCTACATTATCTGTTTATCCTGAAGATGCCAATAATCACGCAAAACACATCCTGAAATCCCATGATTCTGAGGCTTAAGGACACATTTAAACTACTTCTCTTCTTTAAACTACTACTACTCTTCTTCAGCATAAGGTGAAATCATTCTTTTTCCAGTTGCATTGGAAAATCTACTCATGCCCAGATTTTCTGTGTTTTTCTAGTGACTCCCAGTGGGCGTTACCACACCAGCATCACTGTTGAATTTCCAGGCAAAGATACGAGGCCTTGAGGTAAAAGAGCTGCTCAAGGGAAGGAGTCCATTTTTGGAGGATAACTCCTTTCAAAACAGTGTTACTATTATATTTGAAAGTACAGAGAATTGCTATTCATTATTCACTTTCACTAACTCCTCCATATGAATATGTAAACAAACAGTAGAAGAGAATGTAAAATAGAAACATAAGTAGAATTTCCAGAAGAACACGGGTCCATACATTTCACTTTAAAGAATAATCACTCTAAAAATCATCTTCAATAACCTTGTGTTTATGATCCAAAGTCTCACTGGTTGACCTGTCATTCAAGCTGAATGGAGTACAAGGAGTGAGTCACTTGTGAAAGCAGTTTAGCATTTTTACTCATTTTTCTTGGTATATTTATAGAAAAGGTTTTATTTATTGTGCTGCCTGACATTTTTGCATCTTTCTTGCATATATTGCCATAGACAAAGTATTACAGCTGTTCCTTCAGAGCTGGGCAGGGTGAATGTGTTAGGAGCATTATAGCAAGAAAATGGAAACAAAGTGGTTATATTTAATCGCAGAAGTGAAAGGATAACATTTTCGTATTAAGAAATACTTTCTCCAAAGGGAAAGAAGTTGGCTATGATCAAAAGAAGCCAGGAACAATCACTAGCTGTGATAAATGAATATAAAAAGATGGAAAAAGAAGAGCATGTTGCTAAAAATTCTTTTGCCATAATTCAAAGTGTCAGGATGCAAAACTCAGCAGGACCATTCTGATATCTGATCAGGCTTAGGAAGCTCTGATGACCTTTCTCATTCTTTTTTTTCTGTGAGAAGGATGGAAAGTCATAAGTATGAGTAATAGAAATGTCTTTCACCCGAAGGACTCTAAGCCCAGTCCTTTTTTAGATGTGCTAAAAATTTCCCTCTCTGTTCCTTGCAACCCGTTTACATTCCCAATCTTCATGTGGTGTCCATTAGCAAGAGCATAAATATTGAATGCTAAATCTCTGTGTATCCCAAGCTATCTGCAGCCATGAAGGATTCAGGAAAAATTAAACAAGAGAGTAGGCATGCTTCCAGAAATAACATAGCTTTAACAAACACATTAAATATTTATAGAACATATAAAGAACAAAGGAAATGCAGCATTTCCTCTATGTACAACTTCTATCAGGGTTTCAGGAATACCCAGTCCCTTTCCATGTCACTACTCTGAGGAGGGGGATCACAGCTCAAACAACTCATGAACTGTCTCAGATTAACCTGATTTTGTGAAGAATACCACATTCCATTGACATATCAAATGCAAGCTAGAAGTGCTTTGTTCGTTTAGGTAAGCTTTTTAGAAAGGAATCTTCCAGTAAATCTTTTGGCTGTGGAAAGTTGAGGCTTACTAGTAGCAAAACCTGCAGTGGTGAAGTAATAGCTTATTGCATTTTATAACCAAATAATGTTAACTGAATATGCAAAGTGTCTGTTGCTATAACAGCAAGTAGCGAGGCAATGGAACCTACAGGAAAAGGATGGTTATGGGTCCAAGGACCCAAGCTGATTGGTGTTTTCTGCTATCAAAAGTTAAACAAACGCCAAAATCACTTTGATTATTTATCTCAATGCTAAAATTTCCAGTTTTTTGCTTGTTTGTTTGTTTGTTTTTTAATTTAGCTCTGAGAACATTTTTAATTATTAAGCTTCTGTACTTCCAGATTTAAGTCATGATCTATTAGAGATGAAGATAAGGCCAACTGTGGAAAGTGAATTACCTTATATTTACATGTAGCAGAGTTCTTGTATAGCCTCCAGAAGTGCTTGTGGTAGGAGGCAGGCTGCTGGACCAAAGGTACCTCGATTCAAGCCTGAATAGCAATGTACACCCATTTCTGCGTCTGTTAAATGAAGCATAGAAACAATTCTAATTTAAAAAAAAGTCACTCAGTGGTAGAATGAGGAAAGTATAGATTGTTTTCTCAGTTATGGAATTCATCAAGATATTAGATATTCAAACAGCAAGTGAAAATGAAGTCTCGAGTGAGAGGGAAGAGACCCAAGCTTGGACAGAAAGATTTCTTAGGGTGTATGGGTCAAGGCTACTGCTCTTGATGGTGAAAAAAGGGTGAAGTTTATGAATTTCAGGTTACTTCTCTGAATCTTTTCTACATATTCAAATTCTCAGCAACCCAGATTCCTGCAGTTTATGGGAAGATATCCAACACTATGGGGCCTTGAAATCATGCTGGAGATTGCTCTCTCTGATAAGTCTGAGGATCAGCTACAGATAGTTCTTTTGCCCACTCCTCCCTCTCATCTGACAAGGCAAGTCTGCTAATTTCAATTGCAACAAGACTAATTTCAAGTGAAGCAGTTCCTCTGCTTCTGCTGAGTTATGCTGAAGTCTAGATTGTGTGACAGGCCAAATACAATTTCTTAACTCTACTGCCTAGGCACAGCTTCAGAGCTGGAAAAAGAGGCTCATTTACACTTTTAAAATATACCTATAATAATGAACCAGGTATATCTGAAAAACTTACTATTACAAGTATAGAAGAACGATCTATTATCTTTTCTTTATTTTTCATTACAGGAAGGAAAAAGAGAAAAAAAAAGAGGAAAAAAAAAGAGAAAAAGAGAAATAGAGAAATGGAGTAAAAGAGAAAAGAAAAAAGGAAAAAAAAGGAAAAAAAAAGAAAAAAAAGAGCCAAAGAAGCCAAATCTTCTACAAACGTTCACTCTTCACACAGGATAAAAACTGAAGGTACATGCTCTTTCCTGTCAGATAACAATCCCTCATACCCAGCAAGTCACTGAAAGGGACCCTAAGACTTCATTTGTCAACCAAAGACTGTTGCACAAGGAGGCTGGAGATAGTGACCTTCTCCCAGTGCACTCTGCTTAGCTGGTGCTCTGTACTGAGCCTTCTGCAAATCTAGGTGCAGTGTGGCTGTTCAAAGCTCAAGCCTCACACCAGAGCTTTCTTACAATTCTCAACCTTAAAAAAAAAAAAAAAATGACTGAAAAAGGAGAAAAGATAAAAAACTGGAGCCAAAAGCTGACCTACAGCAAGAACCTTGAGCTTCTTTTTAATATATCTAAAAATGAATATGGAAAGAATTACAGCAAATAACTATTTGATTTTTCATGCAAGTCAAAGATTATATACACACGTACTTAAAAATATCTTTTGCATGGGCTAATGGAAATCTTTAGGCAACTTTAATTTAGCTGCTGTTAACATTGCTGCTACAACAGACTCGAGTGCAAAGTGCATTGTAAATACTAGAGCTGTTTATAACCTGAAGGGCAAATTCAAATCCTGTTTAATTTCCTCACCGTTGTTCATAAAACAGTCATTTCAAGAATAGAAGCATGATGTGCAAACATAGCAAATCTCTCACTTTTATCACCGCATCAGAACAAACCAGCCCTCTTTTCCAGCTTCATTACCATTTTTGGAAGTGAGAGAAAATGTTACTCCTAATGATAGAGAGGGACTTCTGACAATCCAGAGCTGCTCGGGCTTAACAAGTCTCTCTCAGATGTCACAAATTATTTGTGTTATACTTCTCAGCACTGAAAGCTATGAGTGGCTGTTCACTGCCCTACCCTGCTGACTGGCAAGGCAGCACAGCAGAGTTGTGGCTGTTGGTACCAGAGGCTGCTGACATTTGAGAGCAGGAGAACCCGAGGGACCCAACAGAGAAGTTGACACTTTTTTGACAAAAATAAGTAGTTGCTAAAAATAACTGGTTGTACGTACTCACAGGGCTCCAGGCCTATTTGTGAATGATTCACACACATGAAAAGGAGCTAGATTCATGGATGCATGAGGTCGTTGCAGTTAGGTCATGGGCTGTCCTCACACTGAATTGTGCAAAGTATGCTTTGTACAACAGACATGGATGGAAATAATCTGATAGCTTTTTCACTCAGAAAGATCATAGAAGGTCTAGGATGTTTGAAATCTATTACAAAAACAAAACAAAACAACCCACACAAATCCCTCCCCCCCCAAAACAACAACAACAAAAAACCCCATGAAAATATTGGGCCAAATTTGGATTTTAGATTCTCTTTACACTTAACAGGCATAACCTCAATAATTTCTGCCTGTCTCTTCAATTGTTAAAAGTTCTTAAAGTACTTTGTCCACTTGCCTATTTGTCATTTGCCATTTTTGAGTCGAACTTGTCACTTTTATTCTAGCTCAAGGAAATATTATTTTCTTCCTTACTGGGGATGTTGAGGGACCGCTTGGTTGCTAATTAGATCTGTAATCAGTGTCTTTTAGCAAATTGAAGGAAAGAGAAACATTAAAATAATGATGAAGGTTTAGCTAAAAGTGCCTGAGTTCATTTGAAAATTGTTATTCTCTAGGAAAACTTTGAGAAGTACTTATTGAGGAGGCGCATTTTGTTATCCATTTGTTATACTCTGCTTGTGTTAAGCCTAAATTGACTGGATTAAGAACAGATTTCCAGCTTTGAAAAAGATGTTAGCAGTTTGCAAAGCAGGGAAGCAAAGTTGGAAAGAAAATCATCCATAGGAGATAAAATATAATTTGCAGCTCTTATTTTCCTTTCTGTCCACGATCAAACTCTAATGAGTTGACAATATGGCTTTTTCGATCCAGTTCTCAATTGTTCGGGATGCCCCTGTGAGGTCACAGCCTGTATCTTTATGATGTTGCTTTGTTGCCATGGCCATCTGTCTGCAATCCTGGACCTGGGAATTCTGGACCTGGCATGCCAGGGTCCAAATGGAAACTTGGTTGTGAGGGTTATATAGCTTGTATTTAGCCACTGATGATACTAAGAAACAGCAAATGTGGCAAGAAAAATGGTGTGTGAAAAAAAGACAGGATCACTTGCAGAAACACATACTCCAAAGTCTACTCCAACAGAAAAGGCCCTCAGCAATTTGTTACTACTGCGGGGCTTGAAGGAGATCGGTATCTCCTGAGAAATGGTGATGTTGCAGCTGACTGCACCAGAGGAACATACTGAGCGGCACTGGGCTGAAAATGGTACCTTGCTCCTGGAAAAAGACCAGCTCAAGTGTATTAATGCCACATGCAGCTGTAGGTGTAAGTCATCAGATACCAGGAGCCGCTATTGCTGCATTTTCTCCTTCCTAAATCACGTTCACAAACTTGTTCTCCAGGAGGAGGAACTGTAAACATGGTAGTCAAAAAAGAGTATTGTCACCTACCACGCATGTTCATTGGAGTCTATGTAATGGCACCTCTGAAGTAATAAAAAATTGAAACAAAAAGCATAACACACACATGATGAAAACAAAGCATAGAATAGATTATGAATGACAGTTAGGTTTACTATCTCCAATACATGATGGATTTCTTGGTGTATAATGATCTGCAGATGGCTGCTTATAATGCAGGTTAAATACAACTGGTGAACCTCTGAACTGTGTGCTCCCTGTTTGCAACTGCTTGCAGTTTTTGAATCATGTACAGTATGAGCAGCCTGGGTAAAATTCTGACCCCTGAGTAATCAGCATGAGTGCTGGTGCTGAGCCTCTGTAAGGCCAGCATCACTCACCTTCTGCTAATTCCTGAAAACATCCTGCCATGTGTTTAAATAAACCTTTGGGCTCTGCAGAGATGCATGCATACAGACATTTATATCCTCTCTGTTGATGTGAGAAGAATGACCGGATTAGTAATAAAAAAACCCAAACATCATGCACAACTTTTTGACAGCTACTCTGTTAGTTCAGGTCACAGACACAGCACGAGTTCAGGCAGTATTTCAAAGAAATACTGTTTGAAAGCCATGGCTCCTCTCTGTCCAGACCCATTAGCAGGAGAGACTATTGTCCATGAGAGATGGCGCCTGCAGACACTAAAGTGCAGGAGAAGGCAGGGACCCACTGTTAGAGACCACGCACAGATACTGCCCCATGTCCTGTGCAGGTGATGCCTGTGTTGCACATCCCAGAGCCCAGGCAGAAGGGGAAGTGCCTTGCATTGAGGGTGAAAAGCTCTAGGAACAGGATTCTGCAGACCTTTTTTAAACACGCAGGTTTGCTTGAGGCTATTAAGCTGCTACTTCATGGCCTAAAGATACCAGTATCTGACTGGGATGTTTAAAAACAGAGTGACTGGAAAGAACCATCACAGCAGTGCTTGCAGAATGGCTAATGTCTTGAAGTGAGCTATGCTGAAGAAACTGGAAATGGGGTTATAATGTTTTATACTGTACTTATTTTTATGATCCCTGCAGAGCATATTGGAAGCAGCTGTGCCATTTTTGAACACAAGGGAAATGTGAAGGACCTATTTATTAAAGGGGGTTAAGAGCCCCAGGTGGTCTGGAGATTTAAAGGCCAGGAAATACCAGAGACAAATGAGAAAACAGGACGATCTAAGCCATACCAGTTGAAATAGATTCTGATGATAAGGCACAGCTTTATGTCTTGCAGTCTAAGATGGATATGTCACGGTAGAGACAGCATTACTGAATGGTATTACAGGCAATAATTACACAGTCCCTTTCCAAAGGTTATGTGCCCTCCCACTTCAGATTTGGCCATCCTCATTATATGCTGCTAAAAACTGCAGGTTTTCTAAAAGTATATAAATATTCAGGATTTTTATAAAGTAGTAACAACTCATAGACCTCATGCAAGAGTGTTTCTTTGCCTGGAATTGAACCCCGAGGAGTCCCAGCACATTCAGTTCAACATATAAACACAGAGACAAGTTCAGCTTTCACATAGTGTATGGACGTTGCTGCTTAATACTAAAAATCAGGCTTTCCTCTTTCTACCAGCCTTATTCTGTGGGAAAGTCACATGGAAGAATGAGGCTTTTAGAATGTGGTTTAGTCCACTGTGCATCTGTCGGTGATCTTGTTCTGGAACCTGATGTATTTTGCTGATCTGGAACCTGAATTTAATCATTTATTTTTATTACATAGGGAATTGTTTAGCAAGAAAACTGCAAATGCTTCCCAAGGACCTACAGATCATCTCTGCTATATCCTTTGTTACAACAGTTCCAAGTTTATACTGTCCACTATATTTGGACAGTAAAATAAATACAAACTCTATGTATGTCAACTGATTTCAGAGCTCATCTTGCAAGGCAACAGTATCTTGCTGAATTTTGTGCTGTTTAGTCTCCCTTGAACTCAGCTAAGTGCTCTGGGTAAATAAATACTAAAAGAGAGGCTAGTATTTGGCCAAACTGAAGGCGATGGGAAAGCTGCCACCCACTTCAATGAGGCCACGGTTTCACCGCAAATATCTTAACTGCCCACACACGCATAATGATGCACACAAATCTCAGCGTCTGGCCTGCCCCACGGGTATACCTGCTGCAGGCTGCTTGTTTGTAAACAGACTCGGAGCAGCATCACCTACAGCGGTTTTCATTAAGCACATCAGCAACAGACCATTATCACTCCCACATGCAAGAGGTATTGGTGTACAGCAACGTACCCAGAACGTCCAGCTGATGACTCATTTTTGTATTCTCTGCAAACAGCACTGCATGGCTGACAGTCAATACATAAAGCCTAGTTATAGTGGAGTGAGAGTGCTCAAAATACAATCTCCAGAAGAGGGAGGAGTTACAGATGCTAGATGAGAAGTGGAATCTCTGATATTTGTTGCAGAGGGAGAATTCTGTGAAATACATTAACTACAACAGCATGAAGCCATGTGAATACAGCCGAGCTGTCCCAAAACCACAACCCTGGCACTTCCAGGGAAGTGTCCTGCTGGCACCAGCCAGAAACAGTGGCCCCTGGAAGCCTCTGATGCAGGCCAGCCCTCTGGGTACGACAACAGCAGGGGAGAGAAATCCACCCCAGGCACTCCTCTCTTAAACCTAGATGGAATTTTGATCAGTGTTTCAGTGTAAATGTACACTTCACCAAAACACACTTCCACTCTGAATAGCTTGAAGAAGAAATTAGTTTTCAGGCATATATAGCACCAAGTTAATTCTTTCAAGGAAAAAAATGGTTCTAGTGGTAATTTGTTCTGAAAAGTGCTCGTATGCTCAATTTACACCACTGAGAAATGCAGAATCAATCCTTCTTATATATTACTGCTGTTTAGTAATTGCCTCCTGAGATAATCCAGCAGTTATTTTCCTTCCAGACATTTTAAACCAGCTGCCCAGATATTGCAATTTCATACTGGAGCCCTCTGTGCAGGCTGTGGCAAATAGGCTGATGTTCTGGATAATGAAAAAGCTCCTTGGTACTTGCTCTATCAAGACTACCTTGGTCACAACAGACAAAAATTAATCCTCTGCCCTTTTCATTCTGGGAACTTGTTATGAGTTTAACTCCTTACCTGTCAGGAAGAATTATTATGCTAACCTCCTCACAATATTTTTTTGTGTGAATAAGTGCTTTTTGATCATAGCTAGGCAAGATATTTGTGTTAAAATACTGTAGGTTTTATAAAGCTGTCTATAAAATGGGACAAGAAAATGAAAGTAGAATGAAAATAAAATAATGAGTAGCAATGAAAACCATTTATATAACAGTCATCTTTTATAACTCAGCATGGTCATCTTTTAAGTTTATAACAGCATTTTGTTTTTAACATAAAGTGGTATTAGGTAAAGGTCCTAAGAAGCTCTTCAGCCTGACTTCTGAGAGAAAGGAACCTACCCAAACTGAGATCTGCAGATTTACATAGCATGGGTTTGCTCCTCTACAACCCCCCACTAACCTCATCAGCTTCAGGGACACTGCTGTAACAGGCACCCTCAGGGTAGGGGAAAGAAATCCGGTTGCCTGTGCAGCATCTGTGCATATCAGAAAAATAATAAGAATGAACAGATACAAGTCAACAACATTTAATGCAAATTAAATGAAGTACATACTACCATATTTTAGCAAAGTCTTTAAATGAAGTTGTAAGGACTGCAAGAACTATCAGCAGGGAGTATTCGTTCTTTTTTTGACAAAAGGAAACCAAGCTCATTGCTATTTACTTTTAGCAGGCTGCTATTAACCTTATCTAAATTTTTACCATAACCTTACTATTTGCAGTAATTCTAAGTAGCCTACTGATCTTAAATACCTTAAATGCACATAACAAAATGACAATTTAAATGATTAGAGAACAGTGGTTAAAAAAAAAAATAATGAAGCACTATTACCCAGAACTTTTACCAAAGAGGGTAAATAACATATTTGAGAAACAAAATATATGAACCTAATCCTGCTTTCCACAATCCCCAGTCAACTGGTGAGTCTTTCTCAAAACACAGGCTGGAAAGAAAACTGCTCTAAATCAAGAAGAGTTCACTGTTTAGTCCTTTCCTTCCCTTTTGCTCCCACAACACTTACAGCAGGAGAGCACGTATTCTTCAGTCAATCCCACACAGACAGAGGGATTTGAAATTTTGAGAGTATCCCTTCACTCAAATACAAAAAATCATCTCAATGTCAGCTCTGCTGTTGCCTCAAGAAGAAGTGATGAAGCTGATATTGTGAAAATGGTGATGACACTATCACTTCATGCAGTTGGCCAAACTGCGGTCTGATAGTCATAGTTGATGGCCATAATCAATGGCTAGTTTCAGTTTGTGATCACCAGCTAATGCCACCAAACTTCATTCTCACAGTAATTATTTTGCAGCTCAGGTTAAACTTTATTCACATTTACACACATAGGTCTGACATAAATGTGATATGCAAATAAGATTAAAAAGATATTGGACTTCCTATTTCAGATGTCCTGAAAATGATCCAACCTATAACTTTTTCTTCATTTTCAGTATATTTTTGGACTTTCAAATTATTTCCCAGTTATATAGATAAAAGAAAAACAGCTGTAGGGTGATGTTGAGACATGTTAGCTCATGAGGGTGATGAGCTAACCTCTCTGCCTAATGAAGTGCTAGCCAAGCCTGCAGGTAGTGTCTCTTTCCAAGGGACTGGGTAGACATGATCCACAAGAGATGTTTCTTTCAAGACTTCAACTGTTCTCCTGAACCACAACAAACCCTGTAAGAATCTTCAAACCTATAACAACCTTACAAAGGATGATCTCCAATTATTCTATTAAGAATAGCTGAGTGTCTGTTGGAAGGATGAAGAAAGCTTTAACATACCTTAAGGACTGAGATTGCAGAAAGAAAGAAGAACTTTAATACCCAGAGAAGACTATAAACAGGAGAAAATAGTAAAAAGCACTCTTTTCTTTCAATTCTTTGATGGGAATCAAGGCTCAGCGATAAACAGCTTGGAAAAGGAGGGGGGGGGGTGGGTAGAAATAGAAAAAATGTAAAAAAAAAGTAAAGACTTTAATGTATAAGATTCCTTCCTTAGAATATCAGGAAGGGGAAAAAAATACAGCAAAGATTTCACTTCCTAAATAATCTTTCTGGCTTTGAGTAGCAATAAAATGTTGTCTAAGAGGAGCAACACTAGCAGAAGCCCTTTTCTCATTCCACCATCTCCCACTTCTTGCTCAGTGTCACATAAACAGCCCCGACAGAGAATGTAACTCTTCCCAGGTACTTCTCTTCCTTGGCTAACGTCCAGTTAAGAGTTTATCCCGCTGCTGCAGAGTTATTGAAGGAGAAGCAGCCAAACACTTGTTACTACAAAACAGTCTTTGGACAGTCCCCAGCAATGACTACAACAAAAACAAACAAACAAAACACAAGAACAACAACTGAAAAATCTTTTTTTAGACTTTGCTGAATCCTGAAATGTTTATAAGATTGCTTCATTGTAAAAATAATACCATATACTTCCGTTGAAGTTAGTATGAATGCTATTTTGATACTCCATTCTCAGGCTCAGACCCAAATAACTGTGTTGATTATAACGTATACGGCAATTAAAAGAATATTAACAAAGTAAATGTACAAAATTATTAGGCAACCAATACTTTGCAAAATCCTGAAAACACACCGTCTTGCAAACAAGGACAAATATAACCCAGTGGTGATGAAAGCTGTCAGAAGTGAGTATTTTTGCTAGGCAGGTTTAGGGATCTTCCCTTTGTCTGAACATAAAGGCAAAAGTTGCTCACATTTTTGCCAGTTCAGTACAATGAAGCTAGGAGCAATAATACTACAATCTCCAGCAAGATAAATCAAAAAGAAAAATCTCCTAACTGCACTACAAGCTTGTGCAATACAAACCTATACCATGACTGGGGTAGGATAAAGGAAGGAAGCTACTAGGAATGCATTTCACTGAGATACAATGTTCTGTAACCAAACAAAGAGCAGGCAAGACCAAAGCGGCTGACTAGGTTGAATATTAAGCTACATTTAAACATTTCTCAGGAGTTTAGAATGACATGCTGAAGGTTCAGCAATATTACTATGATTAAAAGTAATATATTTGCATACTGGATGACACTCCCTTGAGATATGTATTGCTGGCAGATTATAGAGATTGCAGCTGGGTGCCGTTACTTTGACATACCCATGCACTTTGTGACAGTAAAACACAATATTCTAAATAATCTTTTATATAACATTGGAAGCATAAGCTATGACTTAGGTTTCCAACACAACCAAAAATACCATGTGTCAGCCAGAGAAGGAAATCATAAACACTGCTACTTGCTTACATTTTTTTGCTTTTAAGGATTAGGCACATAAATTGGATTGAAACAAAAAGTTGCTGAACACTATCAGATGGTTTCTTCAAAATGGGAAGTAGTTTCTATGGGTCTTTCTGCACTTCAGTAGAGGCACAAGGAGGGTGGGGCCTTTGCTCACTAATAATTTTCTTTAGCTGTTAATGGAAAAAACTTCATCCTGCAGATAACTTGTAGCTAAACATGGATCTGTCGTTTTCATGATCCTCGAAGTACATGTCCTGGGTGAATGGTCTCTGAATCTCTTGGACAGAATTTGCAGTGCTAATGTCTGTTTATGCCTTATGATTTACATTTAAAAGTACACAAGCATGCTGTGTATTTCCACAAAATAACAAATTTGTCTTTCTGGCTTAAGCGCAAAAGTCTTATTCCCTAGACCTGCACGTATATAAACGTCTGTGCCGCTCAAACCCAGTGGCTTTTCCCCTGACCTCCAAGATTTTGCATCAGGTCACGTGCTCAGCCTCAGATCCATTTGTAAATACTTGGACACCTCACAAGGTAGAAAAGAGATTTCAGGTAAACACACACTGCAGGGCCAGACAGCATAAGAATGATCAGACTTTAATCTTGTGACTGTCATGTTATTGATATCTGTAGAAGATTTATATGCTTTACAGTTCCTCTTTACAATAGCAGTGCACTGCCCTCTTCACATCATCTGCTAATTTACAGCACAATTGCAATAGTCAGTAATGTGGCATATTCATGTGCAGTTTACCACCTGACAAAACAGCTTCAAGAACTGCTTTGGATCTAAATCCAATATAAACAGTATATCCTGCCATTTAATGCTTAGAAACATTTACACAATAAACATTAACAACGAAGTCCCTTCACTCTCTTTTGGACATTGCTTAAAGAAGCATGCTAATTTTGATGTTCATGAAAGTGACAGAAATAATATGAAATTTTGACACTCATTCAAGATATATTCCTTTTGAATGGGGAAGGTCTAGTTCTTACAATTACCATCTCTGAGAGCATAGATTTTTATCATCATTTCATAATACCTTTTAAATTACAGTTTCTTACAGATATCTAGAAACTTAACAGTCAGACAAAAATGTAAAATAAATACTATAATCTTCATCTCTTTTTCATGTTTATCACATAGCAAAAGATTCTGATTGCTGATTTCTGATTTCTAAAAAATGTCTTTCAAATATTTTCTATCCTTAAATATTGATCTAGGGCTCCTTTGTGAACAGACTTATATTTGCAGAAATCTCTGAAACGTAACTTGTACCAATGGTTCAGAGGAACCTAAGGTATAATTCACCCTACTGACTGGTCAGTTATCAGTTCCATGTCATTTTATTGATACAAGCAATTATTATGGACTCAAAAATCGTTTCCCACAAAGTAGTCACTGCTCTCATTATGTCGAGGGGCCAAGGAAAGGGATTTCCACAGGAACGAGATTCAGGCACAGCCAGAGATGCTTAATCCAAAAGCCACACACAAGAATTATTCAGGTCTGACTATGATGCTTCTGAAGCTAGTTAGTTGTGGAAGTTATTCAGCCACTGAAACACCAACTGATCGAGAAGTTCACCACCTGTCAAGCTACCACTGAATGGAGACCAGTGTAGTAGAAAGCATGGGTTAAAGGGGCTTAAGTAACAAAAAGCAAGTACTAAAAAGCAGATTCTATTTCTACAAACACAGAATAGTGCCAACTGGTGACTTCATGTCTATGGAAAAGTTTAAGTATTCTTGTCTAAATTAAGCCTTGAAGATTTTATTTGAAATTATGTTTTCTAAAATATTTAGTAGGGCAACCAGAGTTGTGCCATGGGTGGGGCAAGAAAGCCCTGAGTGCAAGCAAAGGGGAAATGCCAGCCCTTCTTGGGGTGAGCATAAGTGATGATAGCAATTGCTAGGTTTGTGGCTGAATGCAGAAACCCATCCTATGAACACCATCAGTACAACCGCTTTGCTAGGCCAAGCAGTAAAATTTTAAATGCCTCACTTCCATGTTAGCTATATCCCCACATATTTCTGCTGAGGAAGAGGAAATTATGGAGAAAGCTGTGACACAGATCCAAAATGTAAAGCAATTTCCCTGGAGTTCAGGCAGAGACTTTTGAGCCCCAGGGGAACTGCACTCTCCAAGTCACCCATGCAGAAAGCCTGGCCTCCTGCCCATGCAGATTTGCTTTGCAGCACTGAGGCTGTTCTAAGAGCAAAAGGCTCTCAGGAGTTTGCAGTTTCTGTTTCATCCTTGTACTGGAGGTCCTGTCTGTCTTTCTCAGTGTTAAATTACACCTTCATGCTCACCCTGCTTCCATGGGCCTGTAGCCACAGGCTCTGCAGCTTCAGAAGAGCACACCATCTGGTCTCCTTCACAAATGGAGACCCATAGCCCTAGGAGAGCCTACAAGTCCCACTCCCCCTAAGGTGCTCCTTCCTTTCATAGAGAAATCAGAAATGCTTGGGTTTTGATTTGGATTGGAACAGCACCAAAAGAACTGGACCCAAAATCTTCCACAAAAGAGGACTGCATTTCACCATCCATTCCAAGATCAACAGCTGGGAGTTAGCTGCGGTCACCAGTGCTGTTTGCTGGTGGATTCACCCTGGGAATTATTTCTGAGGAACAGCTCCAAGAAAGACAGGGCAGCTCAGAGAGGAAGAGCTGTCTGAAATGGTGCAGGGAAGAGGATTTTTTTTTAATAACCTCTCTTTTCAATAAAAAGAAAAAGACTTTATTTAAGCAAACAGCTCTGTATTTGCTACCAAGTCTCCACTGCATATGTAACCAGAGTATAAAATACAAGAACTTTAGCTCCTTCCCACACAACCTCCCCAAGAACATCCTCCCTCAAATTTGAATGAATTCAAACTAGGAATGCAAGTCAAGCCAAATATAATTTCTTGGTATCTGTTCCACTCAGTAAGAGAGGTTAATCCTCCTTCCTCCCAAGCTATTTTCTCCTCTAAGCTTCTTATCACCTTCTACACCATTCACAATATGGAGACACAGCTTTCATACATCTCTAAACTCTGCTGCTGCTAGTGGTGTGAGGAGATTGAACTACAGAAATGCAGTTTGTTTAAAAAAAGAAAAAAAAAAGAACTACAGAAATAATATGAAGGAAAGATGCTGAACAGTCATAGCCACTATCTTCATTTTTAGAACAATTTTATAGAGTATTAAGAATGGTCCATAAGGAGGCAGCTATACAGAAACTTTCTTGGGAGCTGGGTCACCAGAAGAGAAAATGGAATTCCCAGGGGAGAGCTATGAGTTTACCGCATGCCAAATTAAATGCAAAATTCATTTCTTTCTGTTAGCTTTCTCATGATAATATCTTCCCTTCAGAATATAAGAAACAAAACCCTTTTAAATTAGTTGGAGCTATATTTCACAATGTGTAGCAAGGACTGGGAAGGAAGAAAGCTTTTTTTTCTTTTTTTTTTTAACCTTTAAATGAACCACAAAATGGAGACTACAAATACCTAGAGCCATGTAACAAATGCAAGACAGCACATATCTATCCATGGTAGCCACAGATATCTTACACAGGTAGACAACAAGAAAGTGAAAACTCAGTTACACAATAGCGTTCCTTGGTACCTAAGAAGTCAGTGCTTTTTAGAGATTTTAAGCTTACAGCCAGGTTAATGAGTTGTACTTCTTTTTTTAGAGCAAATGGATAAAAAGGTAGAGTGGTAATGGTAGAGGCAGTATCAGAGTCCTCAACATTCTCTTTCAAAGAGTTGAAGACAAAGTTTTTGATTTTAGGAGACTTTTCAGTCATTGAAAACAGAATCTGAAGGGCCATGATTTTTTTTTAAATCAGAATGAAGATAAATCCTCATAATGGTCCAGGTTAAAGCTCCTATTCTAACCTGGTAAAACGGGCAGCTCACAGACTGAATCCAGATTGAGAATGACATTTGGAGGCAGATCTCTAGTAGCATATGGGGCCAAACCAAAACGTCAGATGGAAGCAACTTCTCCAAGGTTTGGAATGAACTAAAATGTAGATGAAGATCTACGGCCTGTTTCTTACACCCATATATAAGTCACAGCTTTCATCAAGATGCTATTGCACCATCTGTAATTTGCCTTTTTCCCCAGAATCTCTACTCTCCATACGGGAACCCATGAAAAAGTTGCCACAGATAAATTATGTTCAGCTAACACCTCCATACTCATAAGGAAGGCTCAGAAACAGATTGTCCTTGATGGCATGAACATTTTATGTTGTCAGCATAGCCAGAAGACAGTGTTTCTGTGCAAAGGAACTCTGTGCTGTCACTTAAGGTTCAGCAGTTTAATGGCATCCTTTCATGTTCGAAAGCACTGCCAGCACCTGTTAGAAAAGATTTATCTTACCTTTGCAATCTATCCTTGCCACCTGATCCTCTGCTATGATGAATGAAAACATGACCTTTTTAATTCTCTTATCATATGAGACAGAGCAGCTGTCTCACATTTTTGAAACATGTTTATACTATCTAAATTAATCTAAATCTAATTACAAGTACTTTGGCTTGAAAAAAAAAAGTTTCCACAGAAATTACAGCTGCTGGATGTAACTGTAATATTCTGAGAAAGAAAAATACTTTATGTCTAAAACATACTGGTGAACAACAGGGTGAAGTATTTGCTCAGCAAAACAAAATGTCTGCGGAAAGGAGATTGCAGCAGTTTCTCCAAATGATGGTGCTGTTTCCAGTTTTACTTCTGCACTAAAAGAATTACTTGACATAGACTGCATCAACATTCAAGGAAAACAGCATAAGGATAGTTATGGAGGAATGAAGGCTCCACAGCCTGGCACTCCCAAAAGCAACAACTGCTGGTCCCGATGACTGCCCAGAACTCCTCTCTGCCCCCCAAACAAATGCTGTCCTATCAAGAAGTCAGGGCTCTAAATACAGCCTATAGGCACCTTCTGTGTTTGCAGTTGGTTTAGGTGTTTGCTTTAGATGGCATTTCCTCAGCTGCAAAAGACTGCAGACCTAGTCAGGGGGAGCCCTTCAACCTGATGCATCTGGAGAAACATTTATATTATTTGCCATGGTGATTTAATTCTGTTACCAACAAACTAAAAACAGGAATAATTTTGGTTCACAGCTGTCCCCAGCAATGGCACAGGAGTACCTGGAGTGAGGTCTGGCCCATGCTCTCATTTCCTCATATTCACTGACAGACAGGAATGGAAAGAATGCCTGTCCCCATTCTGTAGTCTTCTCTTTGATGGTCTGAGTCCACAAAGGGCCGTTAGCTGCTCGGTGCTGGACAACCTATAGTGGGTAGGAGGTGGAAATAAGAAGTTCTTGTCCCACTAGGACTCCAGAGTATGAGATGCACAACTAGCACGTAAGCTTAGAAAAATAAAAATGAACATACAGCAGACATCCAGCAGAAATTTCTTTTAGAGGAGCTTCAAGAGGGAAAGAGGGGCCAACTGCCTATCTGTGTCCAGAGCTGCTTTCCGACTTAGACAGATTTGACCTTTTTAAAGGGCTTAAAAATGTAATACTTTGTTTTGCTTCTGTTCACCTCCTTGAATGCCTGCTTCTCCTCCTCTTTCCTTATCTAAAAATTACTCTCAAAAAACCTTCTCTTTGAGATACAGTCAGGTCTCCCCTGCCAGCCCCTACCTTTGTAAACACAGGGTCGTGGTCAGACCCGGTGGGAGCAGGTCTGTGGCACTGCCCATGAAAGTGCTCTGTGTTTGTTCTTCAACACAGGGAACAGAGCTGCCAGCCCCACGTGGCACAAGGCACTCTCCTCAGAAAACTCAACACTAAAACAGACTGCTGGGGTAGGCATTACTTGCTGCTGACTTTCTGCTTTGACTGGTCTGGCATTTAAGACTCTTCTGCCAACCCAGGATCTTGCCTTCCAGCATCTTCCTGGAGATGGGACGAGACCATCAGCAGCCACAGAGCTGGGTGTGGTGCTCTGCCTGGCCCTATAGCTAAGTAATTACTTTCTGTCCTCTGCTGCATATTAAAAAGGGGAGAGGGAGGGGGAGACAGAAATGGAGAGAGAGAAAGACAGAGGGGGGGGAGAGAGAGAGGAAGAGAGAGAGAGAGCGTGCACATGAGGGACATAAGCCAGAGCTATACCAAGCTTCAGATCCATTTGTAGGAGGAGAATCAGAGACATGGTCGAGAGAAGCCTGCAGCAAGCTCTCATGCCATGCGTGAACACAAGAGGATATGGCGAGGGCAGCACCCCATGTCCCCACGACACACAAGGCCAGGGATGCAGGAGGACTCTCCCACATTGGAAGGATGCTGACACCTAGAGCAGATGCTGACAACTCCTGGAAACAGCAATGTGGATCTCTACAAGGTAAATCTGGAAGAAAATTTTTAAAAGGAAAATAAAAAAAGAGAAAGGACATGAACTAGAAAAAAGGTATGAACTAGTAAATTCTGAATGAGCACTTATCTAAGGTACAGACTTAACAGGACTTGGATGGTTCCCTTCACCCACTGATGGTGGCCCCAGCACCCACATGGGCCTCACCACCTACCACCCCCTGCAGCGCAGCTAGGAGCAACAGCCTCTTCAACCAAGGTGGAGATTGAACATGGGGGGTCTTCCAATAGGAGGAGTTTTGTCATGCCTGACCAAGGACTGTGGAGTCATGCCATGTCATTACTAACCCTTCTTGTCCACACTTAGATTTCCTCATCAGATCATCAGGGGATTTTCTCTCTCTCGGTGCAAGTCTACAATATTTCCTTCTCACATATGTATTTCTGTTGTGCCTGATCTTGATTTCAGCGCAATAATTTTGGGTGCAGGAACTCATTTTATGGCCACTACTCTGATAGTTTGTTTATTATCTTTAACAAATTCCACTATTATATAACTTTAAAAAGATTAGGCTATTTGCCCAATTACCTTAAGATAACTCATAGTTTCAATAGCACAGAAAACTCTTTCATTTTCCACTCCTACACATTATAATTTTTTCCTTATACAGGTTTAAAGTCCTCCTCTCATTTATTTTTCATCAACATCTATTTGAGTGTATTTAGAGTACGCTACAGACCGGCAGAAATCAACTATAAATAAAAAATGGAAGGCACTATAAATAAATATGGTTTAAATCTAAATAAATACAGAAGGCATTTGTACATCACTGCTCTCAAAAAGGAGAGTCCATCTCCCATGCAAGAATCACAGAACTGTGGGGTTTGGAAGGGACCTCAGAAGATCATCACAAAATTTGAGTGTATATTGGATATTGTTTGGTACAGGTTAGAAGGATATTTTCTATGACTATGTTTTCTGAGCTGCAGGTTGCATACTTAAAGTGTTTGTCTTTCCAGTGTTGACTTATATGCAAGATATGACAGTCATTCCCTTATTAATCATTTGGCAATCCTCTTTCAAAAACAAGGGATCTGCTTACGTTCAAGGGAGCAGGCTTCAGATCCTTTCAAACAAGTTGTAAGAAATGAATGCTAGAGTGTTACTTCTAATACTGCAGCTAGAGCATTTTGACTGTGTAACACAGCAGTGCATCCATGCTCATGGCTATCAATCCTTTATAACTTATGTTTGGTTTTGGCATCCCGCTATGTACAATTCTATGCTGACATATCAAGACGCGCTTAATAGGGGGATTGATATGAGAGAATAATGGAAGATTTCCTTTTTTCTACTAAGTAATAACAATTCATATATAATTGATGTCATTACGACAAATGCAAAATGCTTAGAAGAATTTATAGCTCCATGTAGTAAAGACTATTAACGTGCTGCTTTCAGCCTAGGAAAATAAGACATGAAGAACCAAACCTGGGTAATTAAAAATGCTGGAAGACGGAAAACATTGCACAAATTATTCTCTCTCTCTCTGCCTAATGTGGTTGGGGTTTGCTTATTTGTTTTTACTAAGAGGTAATATAAACCACAAAAATGTCAGACTTGTCAACCCAGTTTTTCCATTCAGAAGATTTGTTCTGCATTTCTACCTTGTTTCATGGAAGGCACACCTCAGAAACTGCAGCAAAGAATGAAAGCCACCTTGTGAAACTTGAAAGGGTCCATGCACTGCAAAGGGCAAATGTTGAATACAATATATTTCCTGCCAGCTTCAAGAAGTAACATTGCAAGTTCTGTTCACTGCACGAAACACAGAGTTCTAACAGAGAAATTTGGAAGAAAAAATGAGAGAGAAAAAAGAGAAGTTAATTAATACCCTATGTTTAGATTTAATTTTGATGAAGTGTTGGTTTTTTTTGTTTTTTTTTTTTTTTTAAATGAAACATGGATGTGTTTTTTTCCAGTCCTCAAAACACAACACATTTTCTTGCTATTGCTTGATAATTTCCAGCTTATTTGGTAAATTTTGGACTCTACTTGAGGAAAAAATTTGCAAGATTAAAAGCTCAGCTACAGACCAGTTCAAATTTACTTCTTCTGTGAATCCTCAGTAGTCTGTTTTGATTATATCAAAAATATAGATTGTACTGCAGTTATTTGTCATGAAGTTCTGAAAAACAACACCGACAACAAACAAAACAATTTGACCTACAATGTTAATAATGAAAAAGATAAAACAATAAGTTAATCATTAACTTATTAATAAATACCTAAGATGGTCTGAATTAAAACATATTAATGAGGATTACTAAGCATTGTAGAAATGTGCATCTTGTCAGAATTGTTAATAATTTTTAACCAATGCAATGAAAATCTCCACATCTTGATCAATTATATTAACCAGTAGTTTTGAAAACATCCTGCAGCTGGATTCAATTTTCAATAGTAAAACAGATTCAGTATGAAGTATTCATATCTTAATGTAACCCTACTTCAGAGCAGTTACGTTTGGAACTGAGCCACTGAAAAGATTTTTCAGCACCTTAAACTCTCTCTCAGGGGAGCTGGAATTACATCACATTAACACCTTTAAGAGCACAGGTCAAAAACGCTCTTTTTGTCTTGGGAGTCATCTATACATGAAGTCTGATCTAAAATCTCCTGCCAGCTCAGCTTCTCTGGGGAAGTCTGGATCATATTCAGGCCTATCTGAGCAGATGTGGGTGGACTTGACAACATACTGAGAAGTTGGGCAGCCAATGGTCCTGTTGGCTTGGTGCTCCTTGCTTTGTTCTGTAGCTAGACAAGCACTTCCAAAAAATGAGAAAGCAGTCTTAATTCTAACAGATTAATGAAATGCAATGCTTTCAGACAGTTAAAGGGCAGAAGAACAGGTTTCTCCAGACTAATAATGTACTTTAGACCTGTGTCTTTCCAAAATTCTATCCATTTCAAATACCACATCTCAGTTTCAATAAGTAGAGTATAAACAGGTTACGTGCACTGATTAGATTAAAACTCCCCAGTATTGCCATGAGTGGATCTCCTCATCCTTATATGTAGAGAAGCAGAACTATTGATTAATTTATTACATACAACTTATCTTAACTGCACATCCAATCTCCTCATCAGAAAGTAATTTCAACTTCTCAGATGAGAGAAAATCTGTTTGTTATTCACAAACCCCTGACGGATAACATAGGAAAACATTTTTCTGTGCACAGTCAGTTCCAAAGTTTTTGCTCCAGTTATTCTTCCTTCATGCCACGTGGACACATAGGCTACACAGTAATTTTCTGCTTTTGCGTACGAGCTGAACACTTAATAATAGCTTAATGAATGATGACAACTACCTATTGGTCATTATTCTTCTTCTAAAAAGCTAATAGCATTGGTGTTCTTCATTAAAGGGCAGGCTGTGATGGACCACTGCTGAGATGAATGTTCAGTAACAGTTTTTGGAGTAGTTGACCAGTTCTGAGCAGTTAACTGTATTTACACTGGGAAGACAGAAGCTACGGCTGAGGAAAAAGTGGCAGGCAGTGCCAATTTGTGCAGCTATTTTTTATTGCCTACTAATAACTCTCGAATCTTTTTTTAAATTATCTCTCAGTACTGAGAATTTCTGATTTCTTTAAAGAATTGGAAGTTAAATTGACAGTATTTCTGTTTGATCAGCAGACTTGGAAAGAGCTACTGTGTGTCTATTCTGCTTTACCCTCTTCACCAGGAACAGTACTTGCCTGCTCATACTGTCATTTAGTTTGAGATATTCTCCAGTGAAAACGCACCCAATGGAACTTTGCCCTCAAAAAGATGGCTAGAAAATGATTGGACAACTGAAAGCAGAGTTTTACCAACTCTGTGCCAAGTTAAATTTATGTCACTGCAGCTCCTTCCAGTAGGATGATATTGGATTGCTCAGGTCCCAGCCTGGGACTGGCATGCTGCCCAGCTGTCTGGTCAGCCTGGGATCAGCCCCTGCCTAGGGATGGCCTATGCATGGACCACAAACACGCCTTCTCCTTTTTCTTATCTAAATTCAATTCACAGCAATTTTATGCAAGCAGCCATTGTAAAGCAATGGCTTTACATGCCACTTACATGCCAAATGTTGGCAAACATTTTCCTGACATTTAGTATTTACCCCTCCCAGGAATACTCTGGAGACAACAATGCTTCCAAGAAAACAAATGCAAGCAGGATCTACTCTCTTTCTACCTTTATACAGAACAACTCCGTAAAAAGTCAGCTGCCTTGTGGGACTGGTGATATTAGAAGATCAATAGGCGACCTAGCTTAGTGGGTCATGAGCAGCAGAGCTGTGTATATCAGACAAGCAGGGGGGTTCTGCTGGAGCAACACTAGTGCTGTTACATTGTCACCTTCTGCTAGGTCTTGCTGTATATTGTGGAAAGCTGTCAAGAGGATACAGGGCTTGGAAGGCACTGAAAATGTGAAAGCTTTCACAGTAAGCTCAGTGGCTGTCATGTGAGGAGATAGGGATGAGCAATGATATTTCTCAGAGAAGGATGGAAGGCTTAAAGCCAACCAGTGCAGTGTACAAATAGGAGCTCAAGAGTTCAACATATGCATGGCATGATGAGGCAGAGCAAGCATATCGGAGCAGTGGTGGGAGCTGGAGGAGAGCTCAAGATTAAATTTTTGCCAGAGTAGCAATTAATATTACATCATTAATTTTTCTCAAAGCACAGGGGTGTCATTTGTTGAGTTGTTTGCATTTCACTGGTCCTGAGCAACACTTACCTCTCTCTGGAGTGAGATATTGCCCTAGAAGTTAAGTGCAGCATTTGTAATCACAGTGAACGTGGCCTGTGAGACTGCACAGGCACCGTGACCTCTCCATATAGTGTAAATCAACAACCATTCATCTCAGCTTCTCCATCTGAAACATGGATAACATCTCTAATCTCCTTCTCTGGCACATCACAACCCATTGTCAGTTGCCTATGGGTCCCAGACATTATTATATTTTAACTACTCTTAGGATAATCTGGGGCCCTGCCTTCATTCTAATTTTTGAAGAGTATTCCCTTTCCCTGAAATACATATGTAATTCCAGCTGCCTTAAGGGATTTGTTCCATTTCTGTTCCTTATTGAATCTGCCATGAAATCCAGCATACAGCTCCAAGGTACTCCAGCAGAGTTGATGACTCACTCAGTATACCCAGCTGTACTTTGAATGAGGCAAATGCCAAGTGGTATATCCTAAAAATTAACGTAAACAAAACAAACCCCCAGACTAATAACAAAAAATCTGTAGATCTCCTATGGGATCCCACCAAAGCTCAGAAACATGACCAGGATCTTGTCTGATTCCCTTCTTTAGGCTCACAACTGTGTGATGTGCTGGGCTGTAGAGATGAAGGTCAATTCTAGAGTAAATCTAGGAATTTTCATGAGATAAATTACGTTTAGTTTCTGCTCTGCATATGTGTGTGGGAGGTTATTTACAACTTCCAAACCACACTATCTGACTAAGTTGGATTTTGAGATTCTTTATTTCAGACACTTGTTTTTTCTACCCCTGCCCTCTAACTGCTGATAAGAACCAAGATGACATAAATTCACACTTCCCAGCACACACGCTTAGTAATTAAATAGTCTGCTAAGGTTTTCCAGCAAATATTTTTGCACTTTAATGCAAATATATGTATATATCTGCTGAGGTTTCCAAAGCCAGTTACTTAATGATTAACTTGTTATCAGATGAAAATACTTAATGTGAGTCCACATCCCTTTTTAAATATGAGTTTCTCACTTTCTAAAGTTTCTCACCTTGTGACCTCAGGAAAAAAAAAAAGAATTGAGTTTCACTGACATGAACTCTAAGTCATAACAGAATATTTCCACAGTGTAATATAGCTCTTGTTACAATTTTCTCTCAGCATTTCCTGGTTAGTAAGGATTCAGAAGTGGTGAAACAACACAATTTTTACAGGTTTGGTTGTCTGGCACATTCACTATTTATTTAAGCAGGCAATTTATGAAAAAGCAATCCCTCTCTCTCTCTCACCACCTTGAAGTGTTACTCCCATCATCCCACATCCTTAAAAAATATGTGCATTTCTGGAGGAAGAGATTGTGCTACTTTAAACTCTAAACACAACTTAATAGCCATATTAGAATGTAATGATAGCAAAACCACTTCTTTTGGGCACACTTTGTCTCCTTGAACTCTTAGAAATTCTGCAATAATCTTGAGGAAGAATGCCATGCTTCTAATTTGACCAGGTCAACTGCAGTTTTCCTATCCAGGAAAGCCCAGAGGCCATCAGGAAGGCTTCACCACATGGGGAAGTTAAGGCTAGCCTCTAGTGAAACCTTACGAGAGCTAAGCTACTTCCAGGGACAGGTGGCAAGCACAAATGGAGAGGGACGAAAGCTCTCAAGGTCTTTTCATCTCACTCTCAGTTCTGGAGAGGCTGGTTTGTTTTATAGTTGTTTTGTTTCTGCAGGAACAGACTTCAATATCCATGGAGATGACATTAGAATGCCAGGAAATCCTAACAAAGATGACTATTGTGGTTTGCTCTGAAAAAAACAGATGTTTATGGAAATGTCAGCCAAATGACTGATGTGTCACTGAGTCTGAGGACAGTACAGCAGTTCTGCTATGTTTAAAATGTAATAATTATGAAAAAAATGGTCACTCATTGCTGTGGAAAGGTGGCTAGAGGATCCTTACAAGAATGGTCAGTTTTGTTCAAACCTAGTCAGTGGAGAGATAGCTGGAGAGTCCTATTTGTTTTAAGTGCTTAGATCCATAGGTCACACTGGTTATTTGGAAAGGACTGAAATTGATACAGGCTACTTTATAGTTCTGACATTTCTATTTCCCCAATGAATTCCATTAGAGGTTATTGCCCTGTCTAGGGCTGAGTAAGCCTGTAGAGAATGTGCTTTCAGAGACTTTGGCACTAAAATCTGTAGCATTTCTTCATTTTAGCAACATTTATCAGATAATTCCAATTACTGTTTGCTTTTGCACTTTCAGATGGAAAGGGATTTACATTTACAACTCAATTCCCATCATGCTTTACAGTAGAGCACTGTCTCTATTATTTGTCATGTGTCCTTCGCTCTCTCCCTCCACTCTGTCAGATTGATAGCGCTTAGTAAATCACAATTTTGCAGCCTGACTCCATAAATTTTAGCCACACCAGCTTTGTCCAAATGTCACAGAAGTGCTGAGAGTGCTCTTTGAACCATGAAGAATGAATGTTTAAACCACAGCCTGGTGCGATTATGTATTTAGTAAATAACACTAAACTAGAATGCACCAGTCAATTCCATCCCCATTTCAAGAACTGTAGGCGCGTGGCTTCATGAATCCACTCTTGTGGATGAAGCATGTGTATGTGATTTGGGAGATAAAAGACAAGGGCACACAAAGAAACAGATTTTTCCCTGCTAATAAGTGAATAGTGATAGCACCTAGGGAGCCCCCCTGCCACAACATACTGCTGGAGGAGAGGGCCTTGTCAGAAATATTACGTTGCTTACACACCACTTTAAGCTTCACAGATTTGAACCAAATCAGTTGGGCTCCCAGTAGTGTATTGGATGGTAATTCCAGACAACTTCCCTGATTGTTTCTCACGTCTCATATAAATATATTCATAGTAATTTCCACCTGTAAATTATCTGGAAATTAATACAATAAGCTAATACTCCTATTTTTAAGTAAAACAACAGTTTTACAATCTCAGAGTATTCTTGACAGATTCTTAAACAATGATTGACTGGTCCATTCATTGTTCCCTGGTTAAAGTTGTTTGGAAGATCAGTTAATTATGTGAGGCTTTTCATGGTCAATGAAGTTTATAGTTGGGTACCTTACTCTTATGCCTCGCTGATTTGTTTAGAAGCCCCAGTACAAATAATGCAGCAAATATAGTTTTACACTTGTGGAGAAACAAATCAGCAATTACTGAAAGGCAAATATATCCAGATGTGTTTATCAGACATTCATTTGAGTATTAAAGCATAAATAACTTGTTTGCTTTAAGTTACATTTCTAACTTTTGCCAGGAATCACATTGGCAAACTAAGGAACCTTTACAGGTTTGCAGTGGATATGGAAAACTGCATTTGCTCACTTTAAGCATCCAAAGAAGTTACACAAAATTGTGCTTACTTTGCTTTTGTATTCTTATAAGCTGGTGTATAAAAAGAGGAAAAAAATAGTCCTGCATAACTATAACAGCATACAACAAACTAAGTATGTCTCTGGATAAAGACCCAAAGGCATTTGAAATATAACTAATTAACAATGAAATTCCAGGTGGTCAGTGTATTTGCATGTGATTAAATAGAATTAATTCCAACTCACTCATCCTTTTCTGGTTGCAAACTCTTAATTTCCTATAACTAAGTGACTGACAACTGCATTGTCAGAAGTTCACAACACCAAGTGTTAAAATGTATTTTAAATGACAACTCTTATAAGAGATTTTTGTGTGATGCACTAGTCTCCAAAACTCAGGCCAGTTATTAATAATGCTAAGCAGACCAGCTTTAGTAGGAGTTTGGACTTGATGATTGCTAGAGGTCCCTTCATTGTCCCTATCCTAGTTTCCTTGACATTGAAGAAATTAAACAGGTAGCTAAGCAGGGGGAAAAAAATACACTTGTAATGGATTTACACTGAAATTTGAAAGTGTATCAGATAAAGAGCCACTACATGTAATCATGAGCGTATGATATGAATGACTTCGTTAGATGTCTGGATATTTTAAGAGTCCAACTAGTTGTTATGAGGCTAAGTAGCAAGCACAGTTCACAGCAAGGTATGAAATTCACATTTATGTCTGTGGGAAACCCTAGCTAATGATAAGTTCTTCATTATCTTTAATCCATAACCATTTACAATATCCCAGGCTCTCTTCAGAATCAAACACCAAAGCAAAAGCTTGTGATTACTACCATCAGTTCCAAATCCTTAAGTTGGTGAGTTGGGTCATACTAAAGAAGATGCTCTGCTTTGCAGAGACTATGAGAGGAAGGGTTAGGACATGGCACCAAGCCGGAACTGTCGATAACGAAAAGATTATAATAATAAATTTATTTCTTTAATACCTGTTGTAAAAGTGCAAACTTTATCAGGATAAATCAGGAAAGTGGAGTATGAGAATAGGGCATCATATTTCTTGCAAAATTTAGCCAGGATTCATTACAGCGTTATTGAGCATTCTCCAGAAAAGGAGGCATGTCTCTCCTAGTATTCTGTTGTGCCTTTTAAAAAGAGCATCCTAGTTTTAGTAACTAACTTGAGAGAAGCATTCACAGCTGTAATTTCATTTTAGGGTTATACGCCACGCTCTTGCCAGGAATTAAGTTTCCAGCTCTTTCTGAAAGATGGATTTCAAGGAAAAATTCTCTTCTTAACCTTTCCTGCTACTGCTTTGGAGACTCCTCGCTTAATGTGTTATCTTTTCTGAATTTACTTCTCAGGTATTTAACTGCTCCCACACATAATATACAGCATGCAGGAGCCTAGTCCAAGAGGTAGGAGCTCTGTGTGTTGCTCCTACCTCTTGGAGCAAGAGGTAATTGCTGCTAATACAGGATGTGTTACATCCCTATGCCTACAGCCTGGTTTATAAGCCATGCAAATTTAATGACCTTGCTCTGTGTGAATTGGACCCATTTAGGCCAAAGTTTCTTGATAAGACAACTGTCTCCAGCAACCTAAGTGCTGTGCAAATCTGGGCTCACAGTGTGATTGCTGAAAGCTTCTGTGTTTTGAGTCACTAAGCTCCTAATATTCTTCAAGGGAATCCAGGCACTATTCTTGTAGCATGTGTTGTTTTCCTTTGAAAAAGTCAGCATGAGCTCCCTTAGAAATCAACAGAAACTTTTCAAGTAGGATGGACAACACCTACTCAGCTAATCTTGTTGCAGTCTGTGCTCAGGGAACAGAATTACTGCTCCCTCTCGTCTCCATTTTCCCTGAATCAGGCACATCAGATTCACTCTTGAACTCTTTCATCTGCCTTAGAATATGAACGAATAAAACTTAAAATGGGGTTTAAAATTTTATGCTAATTTCATGCAAGTGTGCAAAAACTTACATGTTGGAAAAATACTTCTGAAGGAAAATGTATATCCTCCTTTTATTTTATGTGATTTAAAACATAAGAAAGATATGCCATAAGGTCTATTTCTAACAAAAGAAGAGGACTTATGTATTCAAGTCTCCTTGTATACCTTACACACAGAATGAAATTACATTAGTCTTAACAGAGAATTACACCTACAAAATCTATGCTTACGTTGAGATTGGAATTTGATACATACAAGGCTCACCAGATGTGCTGGTGGTCTCAGATCTAAAAGAAACACATAGATGCTTTTATTTTCTAGAAGCCATGATTTGGTGAGGAGGTGCCTGATAACATCACTGCAGGAGAGAAATGAATTTGCTTGGGTTCAGTGATTGTTCACTGCAGTGATACATCTTGCTTCCTCGTCAAATCATCCTTGACACCAAATATCCAACATCTGCAAGTGTTCTATGCAGAAGAAAGCTGTGACCTAAAAGTTAGATAAATATTCAGTCTTAAGAACAATTTGTTTTAATAAAATATTCCCTTATAAGTAAGGATTTTAAATTAGGGAAAACTTCAAAACCATTAATGTATGCTTCCCATTTTAGCAATTTGATCTGTGTATTTTATTTCAATTTGGAAAAACTTTTCAATGCCCCAGATAACGCAAAGAAGACTTTCAGACTGTTCCTCAGCCTTCAAGATTGCTAAATGTCACTGAGTGCTCTTCTAGCTGCTATGTGCAACATGATGCCAGCAAAAACAATAGCTGTATTTATGAAATATGTTATTGGAGTTTCCAGCTCACAATTCAGAGACTTCACAGTAGAATCTAAATTACGTGCCAGCATGCGTTCAGTTGCTATTAAACCATAGTTTGAAATGCAGGACAGTTTTTAGTATGATGTATTCTTTGTAAATTAGTGAACTATTTTTGTAGACATAAACTAACCTAACAATTTACCAATCCACTAATTTCATTGGCAAAAGAGATTGTCTAATCTTTGTCTTAGAACTTATAAAAATTACTTCAGGTAAATTTTTAGCAGTACGTGTATATACTGGTCTCAGAATTTCTCCCCTCCCACAAATCTCATCTGATAATTAATCTCTCAGCGACATGGCATCTTCCAAAACTTCCTGACACATACGAGAAAACGATTCTCAGCCTGTCTTCCTGGCTACATTTTGTTTACTTGCACACAGATTGCACCGGTTTTCATTCTTTATAGACATAATGATTCTGCTCAGTAAGTCATAGTTTGGCTGGTGAATGACAGCTTTTTGGCATGGGCTAGAACTATTCACAAAGTGACACTTGCCCACTTCTAGTAAAGCTGAGTGAACTCCATAACATGGACTGGGCAAAGAGACCATGCAGGGATGATTATGAAGCCCTCATCTCCAAGTGATTGTGCATCAGATCAAATTCTTACAGAAATACCAACAAATAATTTAGCCTGGCTGGGGTCTTCAGAGTGCCTCTGAACAGCCCTTCCCTTCTCATATCCATGCAACCAAGAAACCAAAGCCAGTGTGACCTGCAGCAGCTGCCAGAGGTGCTCCATTTTGAGATGCTCTCAGGTAGCCTGTGTGATACCTCAGAAGGAGCCATTTGAGAATACACCAACCTCAGAAGAGAAAAGCAAGAACTGATGACACAAACTTGTTATCTTATCCCTGTTCTGCCAATAAACATAAGCATCCCCCATTTCCCCCACCGAATCCTGGAAGGTTTCTGGTTTGAACCAAGGTCCTAAATCCTCTGTCTACAGTAACCACTGATACTAAGTTGTTCCTTCAAATGCAATAGCCATACAAACCTCAACAAATGTCAGGAAGTAAACTTTTCAGGTCCATTAAGCTATTTCAGTAGTAGCATTGAAGTGCATTGGTAATACAAGAAGGCTGTCATTACACTTTTCACTACAAGGAGAAATATCTAAGAAAAAGCCACCAAGTATTGCTGCCTTTAAGATCTATAACACTGGTGGTTCACATCAAGAAAACTGAATTCCCAGAGCATTGCTAATGACTGCTTTCTTTTTCCATCTCCTTATCATTATGGTAGAAGTCTCTGTAGGAAAGCCTTAAATTCGGTGAATGGCAAGTTTAATTGGATATGTACCACTCCAATATTTCTATTTTTGATTTTCTAGTTAGAATAGGGAAAAGATGGATCACTTTTATACTCAGATTGTTTTGTGGACTGCAGTGTTTTTCTTCTATTCTAAAAATCACATGCCTATTTTAAGATCTTCTTCCTAAAATATTCTGTCCTGGAATCTGACAGAAGCTTTGTGAAGAAAATATACAAATGGTAATTTGAGGATTTAGGTCATTTATAATCAACAATTCAAAGCAAGACACTAAAGACAGCTGAAACAATAGACATGCTGAGGAAAAATGCACAAAATGGTATCACTGCTCAGATTTCATTGGAACAACACGATGACACTTCCACATTCAAGATGGCGTTCCAATATTACAGAGATACCCTTCTTGCACCTCCACCTCACTGATCTAAAATATACATGAAATATTCACTTTAGCTAGCAGGGACATCATCAGATTTTTCCAGTTAATCTTCATAAATATAATATCAAACAATTCTTGTTCCAGTCTTCCATGGTCTGGGGCAAAAAGAGGCTGTTTCAATATGCTAACAAATCCTTCATCCCATTATACATCAACTAACTTCAGACAACAAGCAGATGCTGTCATACAATTTCTTGAGGTCTTGTCAGCCTATTATAATTCGGGAATTTGGCATGCTGTCTACTCCATAAATTTGTGGATATTTGCTTTTATTTTCTGTCCAGGTAGGACTAGAATGCACAGAGAATGTGTCTTGCTTCTTTCTCTCAAATGAGTTGTAAGTTTGAAAGTACAGGAGTGTATTGTAAAGTAAGGATTTAATGCCAAAAATTAGTTCATAGTGGGATATCAAGAATAAAATTTAAAATAGTTTATGTCAAAGAAGAAGAGATAAACAGCCTATGTGTTTGTGAGTGTGTGTGTTTCTTTTCCTGGAGGGAGCAGGATTTGTCAACATGATCGTAATGAGAAATAGCAAATACATTTGCTTTCCAGCATCCCTTGTGCAGACTGGTTTGCCACTGCTCATCCTCACAAGCCATCATTTGTATTTGCACCTATCCCTCTGTATAGCTGTCACTACCCTGAGAAGATGGTCTTGCATGTATGCTTGCTTACAGCACTAAGGCAAAGGAGGGATCTTGAACCAAGATATCACATTCTTACTGGTGACACAACCCAAGATGCATTCCTCCTTTTCCCTAAAAACCATAATGATGTTACTTCCCCTTTTAACTGGGAAGCATGTTGTGCATGCAGCTGTTGCAGTAAGAAGGAGGAGCTAGCCAGGGCAAGGGACTCGGGACTTCGGTGTCCTTTCTGTTAACTATCTGCTGCTTTGGTACAGTGAACACCTCATCAAATCTTGCTGCTAAGTTACTTGCCTATCTATTGAGAAAGCTGAACAGCTAATTAATGTGCAAAAATATGGGTTCACTCATTCCTGATTTTGTGGAGTCCCTGGTCTCTGAAAAGCAGTTTTGTATTTCAGTACTGACTCTGAGATAAAGAGAATAATAAAAGTATTGGTAATAGTTAATGAGCCTAAAGCTGTTTTATTGTAGCTAAAACAAACCTGAGATAACATCAGGCAAAACACTATCCTTGTGTGCCTTATAAAGTCCAGTTGTCCTTTAAAATACTTTGGGTGAAATTGTGTATTATCATATCCTGAGTGAGTCTGGAAAAGCATTGGGAATTTTTAAATGGCCATAATAAAACATGATAGTATCCTTGGCTTGGAATAATTAGACAGATGGAAAGAATCTTGTTAATGCTCAATACTGTACCAAGCAATGCAATTATGTCCTGTAGCTAGGATGCAGTTACTAATACTTTGCAAGATATAAAGGTATACATAATCAACAATTTTTACAGCTGTCATAAAACTGTGTTCTTAATATTGCTGTACCTTTTCTAAGATGCTTTCTGCGTTACAGTAAGTAAAAATTCTAGGTACTAGTAAAGAAAAAAATTGCAATTATAACAAGACAAAATCTGTTTTAAACCCAAAGCAGACAGCACTGTACTGAGGCCATATGGTATGAAATCCCTGACCTAGCCCACTAAACTGCATTTACAACTGAGAAGCAAATTCTTAGAAGTCTAGGGTTGATGTAGTCCCACTTTGAAAGCTAGAGAATGTCTTTTGCACACAGTCATAAGGCCAGCAGAAATCCCATAGCCAGACGTGCATCATCCTGCACAGCCTGGCCAGTGCCTCCCTGTCTTCCCCATTGCCCACCTTGTCACAGGCTTCCTTGGTGAATATTCTCAATCTGCATGCCACAGAGGCAGATATCTCTCTATAAGTCTACTTTTGTGAAGATACAACCGGCATTTTCTAAGGGGACCCTACAGTTGAAGGACTGAGCTCTCCTTGGCCAAGGACTGAAGGCCTGTCTTGAGTCCTGCCCTCCAGGCCCACACAGGTCTTGCTAACAGATGGCCATTCCAAACCAATACAGACATTGAGAGAGAGGGATATCTGTCGGGAATAATACTTGATGCACACAGCCAACAAAATTGGAACCAGATTCAGAGATCACATGCTGGAAAAATAGCTGTGATTATGAAACAAATAGATTTGTTGGCTGCGTCATTGACTCCAGATTACAGATAGGGATCTGCTGTATACAACACGCAATATCACAACAGTTCAGTTATGAAAGGAAACTGTATAACTGGCATTTTGACTAGTTGCACCTCCACATGTAAATACAGGTTTCCCAGATCTGCATCTTTTTGCAAAGTGCATTGAATTATAATTGTTCTATTTTTCTGTGTTTTAACAAAGTTTATGGATGTAAAAAACCATGAAAGAATGTTTTCTCTCAAAGCTCACTTTTGCTTACCACTTTAATTTCATTAATTCAAAAGATCTGCTTTGGAGATGAGGAAGTCAAGGAAGAGATTAGAAGCTAGGGCTGAGTACTCTTTATTGCACATGGTAGCATTATTTTTCTGGAAGATTTCACATTTTTCTCGTAATAGTTTTTCCATTAGTTTCAATCTCATAACAGCTAAGCTATGAACAGCTACTTGCCAGATCCTCAGTTTCTATATATTGAAGTATATAACGATTCATTGTGTAAATTTAACAAATCATTATATACCAAATATTCTACTAGCTACTTAAAATTATCATCTTCCTACATTTCAGTATGCTGATGTAATTCAGTTCAGTGATATAAACCATATTGTCTAAAGGCTGTTGCTTAAGAAGTCATTGAACTTGCTCAGACAGTTTTTCTCAGCCATATTAATGAAAAACTCAAGATCTTAGGTGAACAAGAATCATTCCTATACTATTCCTATACTATTTTCATTCCTATTTTAAACGTATTCTGGCTGGCACTGTCTTCCAGTTTATTTAAATAATAGTTTTCCTGATTCATGTTTTGCCCTCCTGAGCTGCCAGAATTCTTGTCTTGAGCAACCTAAAAGACACAATCGACATGTTTTGAGACAGCAAAGAAATCAGAATACCTCAGGTATCTTCTTGCACTGAACTCTGGCAGCATCTTTATTAAATAATTTCCTAATTGAATCCATGCTGCATTTGCTCTTTTATAAGAGAAGGGAAGATGTCAGATAATTGTGTGCTTCATACCAGGATGGAAGTGATTAGATAATTATACATTATCAAAAGCAGAATCTTCTAGAGAAATTGTTCCTGTGGGTACTTTATCTGTTGTCCCTTTCTTTTCAGAGTTTTTGCTTAGTAGAAATATGTCCTCGGGCTCTTCTTTAACAGGCTAACTGAATATTGCTATTGGAGAACTGTGTTCCACACATACCAAGGAGAAATTAAATATAAACCAAAACACAAGGAGGAAAAAAAAAAGAAAACAGAAAGATTGCATGTGATGATAAACCAGTAGCACTTCTGCTTATATAGTACAAAGCACAACCTGCATTAACGCAATTGCCAAACAGAGCAATTTCTATCATCCTTCAGGCATGTTCATCACAGATTTTTTTTTGGACGACCTAGAATTAGCTTGGATAGCAACAAAAATCAGAGGTTTTAAGTCAATTTCATTTGCAGAGATTAAAGCAAAAAGATTAAATGAATGGCAAACATCGCCAAAATTAAAGCTAGGATATTAACATTGTCATCCTTGCAAACTTTTCTAGTACCATAAATCTTCCTAAATTACACTCAAAGGCATTTTTTTTTAAACATTGGCTTGATGAAAGTTATCAGTACTTTCTAGATAGTATAAATTGTGTAAAATAATTGCTAGCCTTGGGAATTCTCATCTCTTTGAATGACACTTAAAACCTATGAAATTTAATTAAAAATACATATATCATAATTGCTGTGCCTAATTTCCTTCAAGAACTGGTTTTCAGACTTAAACCATCTCATTTTCTATTTCTCCTACACAACATTTCTCAATTGACTGGCTTGCATAAACTATTATATTTAAGTCAGAAATAGCCGGTCCAGTATCAAAGTTTTTTTCTCTGCTAAATTAAGTCACAAGCTATTTAGCACAGTACAACTGAGAACTCACAATCCCTAACACAACATGCTGAAAGCATTAAGCTCCTGACCAGAAGTCCTTTTAGAGATACCGAAGCATATTTCCGAAGGCTTTTTTCATCTAGTACCAAAAACAACTTACATCACATTTTAGAACCCTACAAATAGACATAGTTTCAAAACAAAACAAAAAAAAAAGAGTGCAATTTTGTACAAACACATCTTCATTCTGACCATGAAGATGTTTTGTGGGGTTGGAACTAGACAAACTCTAAGGTCCCTTCTAACCCAAACCATTCTAAGATACGATTCTATGTTTTGGAGAAAGCATGTGATATCAGCACTGTTCTCTCTGTTCAAAGAACACTGACTTCACTGCAACAAAAAACAAACAAAAAAAAACAAAGACTGTAATATTATTGAGCTAGTATAGATAACAAATAGAAGTATAGATAACAAATATAGATAAAAAATCTGAAATATATTTGAAAATCTAGCCTGGATTTCAGTTCCTGATCCACAAATATCATTTCTTTCCACCTAGAAACCTTCTCAGCAATCCTAGACGTAATTCACTTTCTTAGCTTACTATGAAATCTCTTGCATGTGTATCAGAAAACCTAGTAATCCTTAAGGTTGTAAACACTCCATGGATGCAGAAAGGATAGAAATCACACTAATATCATCCTTCCCTTCATACCAACCCAGTGATAACTTGGTCGTTTGCTCTTACCTTTCCTCTTGCTCCTTTAGCCTTATCATTTCTGTGAGTGATGCTGCCATACAGTAGGGAGGGAGCCCAGGCTGGCACGTGGAATGCCTGGTGGACCTCTTTTCCTGGTTTGCTGGAGCAGTTCTCAGTATCTCACCTCCTCCTCTGTGCCTTGGGTTTCCTCCCTGCAAAACAAGAATGGCAGTGCTGACCTCCTCTAAGGCTGGTATTGAAATCAAACAACGCAGTTACAGATACTGGCAGAACCTCTTTAAAGCTGAAACTACTTTGTAATTTAGTTGATTTTTAAAATATTTTAGGAAACAAAAGAATCTTTCCTTTTTTTTTTTAGTAGCACATTCAAACTCTTATGAGTTCCTCTAGCTTAAGTTGTCAAAGTTATTGCATCCCTTTCTTAGCAAGTCTTGAAGTGGTTAAGATATTGGTTAGGCATTACAATGCAACTAATTAGGTCTTCAGTTACTACAAAACTGCTTTTTAAACAGCTGTCTACTGAGATGAAAATTGTTTGATCTCAGTCAGGCATCAAGTATCGCACTGTTCAAAATACAGACAAGATCAGGTTTCTTTTACATTAAATGGCTCTATTTATAATAAACTATTTCCAACTAACCAGTACAAAGGAGTTCATATTATCGCAAGCTATTATTTAAGACATAATCAAAAGACTTTTCCCCTTCAAAATGAAATTTGAGCCTAGCTATAAGCAAAACACTTCCCAACTTTGTTTTTGTTATATTAGTAAATACTTGTTAAGAAGTTGCCTTCAAAAAGACTCCCTCTGGAATACCTTGTGTATATTTAAAAGGAGGGTTGTTTTCTTTCTTGAGAAAAAAGGCTCCATACTTATTTCTTGTTAGCTTAAGGCACCAGCTAAAGCATATTACTTCTCTGGGAGATGTCCTAATTAAAAATATCCTCTCAGAACAACTTAATCAGGGGAGGACTCCTGTTCTCTAAAAAGATACTGCTATTGGTTAATTGCTGCCTTAATTATAGTCTGCAGTAGCTTCTCCCCAAATTAAAGGTTATTGTCAAACACTCTGCAAGACTATGCTAAGGCAAACTGAAAGGTATAAAAATACATCATGGAGTTCATACAATTGAGACCCAGAGGCAACAGGCCTAGTGTTATTGTGAAGAAATCACTCTCATTAACGCTTATTGTGCCTGCCACTTTCTGAATGAAGCCAGTAATAGACCTGGCGTCTGTATAATTAGCTTCAACGTTTTCTTTAGTGAAACAAGGAACCAGAAGGAGCTACAACTTTTTCTGGGTCCTACATGTTCAAGAAGCCTCTAAATACCTTCTTAGTGACACTAGAAACAAGAACAAATTCATTATTAGCAAGGACAACCATAGTACAACATTACAAGGCTGACAGCTACCAGGCTTGCATTGGTTGTGAAATTTGTCCCTTGGGAAACAAGCCACAGCTCAGTACACTAGAACAGACTTCTTAGCGAGGTAGTTGGTGCCTGAAGTGTTCAAGGGGCATCTGGACAGTGCTCTTGCTTATATGCTTTATGTTTTGGTTAGTTCTGAAGTGGTCAAGCAGTTGGTCCCAATTATATCTACAGGTCTACTCCAACTAAACTGTTCTGTATTATTCTATTAATTCCACTCTACTCCATCTTATTCTATGAGATAAAAAGAAATGATTCTATGACTATAAAATGAAAAAAAAGGGACTGTTCCCTACACCCTTCTTATTGTAGTTGTGCTGTATACAGAAGATAAATTAAACCCATCTAAAGAGACCCCCAAGAAGCAGCATTCCTCTCTAGCTTAGGGTCAGGTGCCTTTGCTTGCAGCAGTGGGTGTGTTTTTAAGGACTCCCACCCAAGAACATATCTGGTGCAACTCCACTTGATTTGTGAAGTCTGATCACAGCACAAGGTGATATGACTTCAGGCAGCACGGCTCTAAGTCACAAAGTAAAAAAGATCATAGTGCCATAAATAACAGTACTGGAAGATCTGCGTAACAACTTCCAGTCAGATTAAAGCTGCATTAGGTTCTGAATTTGTATGATCTTCTACCAGTTACTTTAACTGTTTGGAAGCTGGTATTTATGGAGTCTGTAGGACAAAAGACTAGTCACCAAGCATACTAATTGTTTGATCTTCTTCTGAAATTAGCTCTGAACAGATTATTGTTATTATACAAGTAGTTATGTTTATTTTAGAGGAGCAAAGACATTATTTTCCATTATTCTAAATCCAATCAGTGGAGTTCACTAAAACATTTGCCAAGAAAATGAGATTACCTGATCTGGTGCCTAATTCAGTGGTTGGCAACCCTGCCCACAGTAGGAGGTGGGAACTAAATGGTCTTTAAGGTCCCTTTCAAACCACATTGTTCTATGACTTTATTATTCTGTGACTTATTCTATGAAATTTAGAGCTAATCAATTCTGTGGAAGAACACGTACTTCAGTTTATGTTGAGCAGAAGCTCTGAAACCTTATATGTGAGTAGGTAAGGGGCCCATGTTCAGATTTGATATCTAAAGAGTCCTTGGAATGATTAAATCAAGAGAAAAATATGCAGGAGGAGGAAACGTGTTTCCTCACCCACGTTCTTTTTCCCTTTGGTCCTGTCTCAGTAGTTTCCGAAACCCCACCTCTGTTTCCCATAGAACCATATTGCATCTGTGGCTCTTTAATTCTCCCTAATGGAAAGCAGCCAAAGGAAAGCCAGAGAGCAGAATGATGACAGACTGGAATATGCTTGCTCATACTTCTGAGTGATTTTCAGAAAAAGAAAAAAAGCAAACTGGAGGCAAAAGACTATATAGTGGAAAAATTGATATTCCATAGATTTAGAAAGTCCATATATGATAAGACATGAAAATTAAAGTTGGGTGCAGATTAAAATTTTAGTCTTGCAAGACTTTGGGGTCAGCACCGAGTGCTAACATGACCTAGAATCTAAAGAAGAAACCACCTCAGACCAGCTAAAAAGTCCTGTCTGCTTATCTTAGCATTTTACACATTATTCTCTCTTACTTCTCTTTTTACTGTAAATTTTACTGTAGAAAGCAGTAATAGTCAAACTACCAAAGAAAATGCTCCAGTGATTTCAAACTTTGGAGAAAATTAAAATAGAACATTTCTCTAAATATGTGCTTGTGACTGAACAGCTTCAATTCTGATGACTTGCCACTTCCAGGGGAATTGCTTAAACAAAACAGACCTTCCCTGGGTTTTCCAGCAACAAAACCTGTGTGATATGTTAAGACTTCCCAATCTCCCTACTATACTTGAATCAAGAGAAGCTGAGGGACAAATGAGCTAGTCACTTCTATGAAGAGGTATCATTTAATTGTCAGTGCTAAGATGTGTTACCTTAACATTGCTTGTTGCTGGTCGTATTGCTACAGTACAGACCAGGAAGAGAAATGACATTTATCTTGACTGGTCATAAGCATCTCCTCAGAGCATAGCATTTTCCAGAGCTTTTCAAGGGGGTTGCAGTGTGTTGTTCCATCAGTGCAACAAGGGAGAGCTGATCTGTTCTGCAGTGCACCAGTGACTGCATGGGATGCTTGTTGAGCTAATGTGGAACATGCTCAGAAGCGAGCTTGCACCACAACAAAGAAATTAATCACCATTTGTTGGCATGAATCTGAAAACAATTTCTCTGGGTCTGTATTGACTGCAGTTATATTTGGCTTTGAGTCTCATCAGCACTTAGAGTACTCAAAATACTGTAATATAAACATAATTTAATTGGGACAAACTTTCATTAGATCTAAGTTCTGTGGAAATAAAGCATGTTTATCACTGAAGTAGACTCCAGATTAAAGCAGCAGTAGCTTCCTACACCTTGTGGTTCAGAAAGCCTGCAAAGCAAGTGGAGCAATACCAGTGTGAAAATGGGATGGAATACTGACTCAGCCTGTAATCACACCCCAGGGCTGGAGCACACTGCAAATGGAACACAGCACCATGGGCGGGAGTAACTAATGGGCACACTGTGAACATACTTCATCTCTTACACACAAGCATCTTCTCTTTTGAAACACAGCTTGAGTAGAGGATGGGCCCAACTGCATGAAAGGGCAGCAGCACAAAAGTCTGCAATCAGTTTTTCATCTGTCCGTTGGGATAAAAGCAGAATATGTGAGTCATTTTCTTTTACAATGGAGAAAAATGAATCTGACTGCATCTGGTTAATACCAAGGACCGTCCAAACCCCACTGTAATTTGTCACAAACTAAAATGCAATTGTGTTTCTTGAGGTCCTTTGCCATGGGTTCTGAACTCAGCAATACAATGAAATTCCACTGAAAGAATGATAGTTTCTGAACTCATACTAGTGACTAGTAATAAAGCAATTTCATCACTAAGTGATAAACAGTTGCCATTCTTTCTGTGCCTATACACAGAACAACAACATATGGAAGCACAGGAATAGAGCCATTCAGACAGGTCCCGAGTTTATCATTTTTTGCCTTTTGATACTCACATTTCATAAGCCACTATTGCAACAATAAAAACAGAACAAGGGAAAACATTTGGGAGTGAAGCCTATGTTTAAACAAATTTTATCGCATTGCTCTTTCTGACAGCCATGCAACCTGGTGGGAGAAAAGGGCTCTGGGCCTTGCCTTGTGAACAGCTTTCCTTTTTTTAAAATCAGCCTGTTCCATGTCTGTGCAGACATTTTGCCCCTTGCCAGCCGATGGCTGGTTGATACACAAGCAGTTGGTTATGTCGTTTTCAATCATGCTCCATTTAGAATGCTTTAAAGTAAACTAATTCTCACTTTGCAGTAAACTTGAGCCTGAACAGATATTTTGGGATTAAAGTGGTACCTAAAAAGAGCAGATATACTGTTCTGGTTTCCTCTAAACAACCTAATGATAGAGACGAAGCTGTGCCAACAAGCTGATAGCTACCTACCTCAGAAAGCAAGCATGGACCATGCAAATCACAGCACACTCTATGGCTGGAAAGTAATTTTACTTGTGAACCACAAAAAATGGGCGCAGCTGAGATAGAAACGCCCGGTGCAAAGCTCATGAGACATGGGCCACATGGCCTCACTCTTCACAGACCCATTGGGCCTACAAGAGGCCTGGTAATTGTAAGGTCACTCAGGGCACCCCACGTTGCTCTGTCATTCCAAGATCAGTGCAGCCAGGTCTTAATCCCTAAATTTGGTCACAGGACTGGGGTTGGCTGGTGGGGATTGGGTCTGCTCACTCAAGAAAGCAGCGCAGAGACAGGCCTCCTCTGCTTCAAGGCCCAGCTTAGGAGCACTGCCTGATGACATCTCCATTCTATGGCAGGGTCTGTGCCCCATGTCAGGAGAAAAGTGCAAGGGTGCTAGGAAACAGTCGTACTTAAAATGAGCAGATCTATTGTTCTGGTTGATTCCACAGGCTTGCTAGCCCTGGATGAACGCCTCTTCACATTGGTAACGCCAAGCGGGAGCAGGGAGCCACAGGGAATAGCAAAGACTGTGGCCAGTAGTACCGCAGGCAAGGAAAAGCCAGCATTGCCTCAGGGCTAACAAAGGTGCCCAGCTGATGTGTGGATGTGTGCACACTGTAATTCCCATGCACAGCCCACAGTGCGCCAACTTGGTCTTTTATTAATCTCAGCTAATAGAGAATTGACTGGGGTATAAACAGTGTTTTGTATGTGGAACTAGGCTCAAGCTCTTTGAATAAGCCCTGAACAAATTGACTTAGCTCTGTGCAGTTAACCCTCCCCACAGCCATGAGTGGAGGAGGTGCACTGGGAGTAACCTCTAGGCAGACAGAGCATACACCTGGAAAGCTTCCTTGCTCCGGCAGAAGTAGGCAGCTTTGGATGCAGTGACCCTGCTACAGAGCCAGTCACATCACATAGAATAAGCTGATCTCAGTTGCACAATGGATTTAGCCCTAACACAGAAGAAACCACTTAAGTAGTTTTATGCAGTTTTAGACTAATGAAAGCAGGGATTAAAGCCCACATCCCAACGAAGCAGTTACAGTATGCTAGCCTACTTTCCCCTTGAGCCCTTCAACTCAGACTTTTCTTTTTCAGGTTCCTACTCACTCTGTGACTCTCAGCAAAGTTTTGGATATGAGACCTTCTCTCATAAGACAGAGCACCTATGTCTTACACATTCTACTATTCCCATCTGCAGTAATTGTCCAATGACAGTTTTTATAGTGTAGCTCCTGCTATGCCATAAGTCTCTTAGATGGCATCCTTTCCTCTGCCATATTAAAAATAATTTTAAATCTTCAGCTCATTTTTCTGTTCAGCCTGCGCTGCCCACTGTGATGCTGGATGTTCAAACAAGCTATTCTCTCATAGTTGGTAAAGTAATAAACATCCATATGAAAAAAAAAAAAAAAAACGAGATTTCTTTCCCCCACAAGCCTTTTTAATAATTATTTTTTTACATTGAAGAATTCAAAGTTTGATAAAATTGTGAGAAAAGAAAAAAAAAAAAACAAACATCAGTTCTGTTGGCTCACTGTTTCCTAGCCTAGGAAATGCCTATGTGTTACCTGAGGCTGGTGCTCGCTGTTCTGGTGGGAGACAGCATGCTGCTTTGCTTGTTCAGCTCCAAGCGCAGCAGCACTTTGCCCTATAATTGGTATGTCTAAATGAAGACCAGAGCAGATTTAACAGTGCAGTGCGAGGAACAGCGCTCACACACTAGTGATTCAGGTGGAGGGAGAAAGCTTGAAGAAGCCAAGGAATACTTTGACCAAGGTGTTATTTACATTGTAGAAACTTGTCCTATTTCAAAAGGAGTGAATTGCAAGCATGAATGTATTGTAAAAGGCAGAGGATATTGCTGCCATTGATAAGTTTTCAGATCATCCAGGAAAACTATTTGTCACAATTCAGTAATAAAGAAAGTATATCTTACCTGTTCAGAGAATACCAGGCTCACTAGTAAACTCCCAAAGTAGGCAATCTCCAAGTAAAGATACTTCTCCTTCAGCTGCCAGCCCTTAAATGTGGTTAGGATCCTGCAGGTGGATTGCTTGCACCTGTGCTCCCAGGGCTGGCTACGCCCCTTCACCAGGTGTTCAATCACTGGTTCAGGCTGTGGACCTAATTGTTCCTGTGCAACGGGGGAACATCAACTTTAAACCAGCTTGACACTACTTGGCAACTTCTAGTCATTGTTCATGTAATCTGTGAAAATCAAAGAGTCAAATGAAAACAGATTGATAAGACAGTCATTATTTCTGCTGGATAGCAGCTTGATCCTGGCAAAAAGACTTGGCAAGCTGGCAGCTCAGGAAATGCAGGAGGGAGTAAGGCTGCCAGATTCCCTTTCCTCTTCACTCAGTTGCTATTGAGCAGCAAGGTCACACTGAAGAGAAGCATTTCAGCAATGTTTTCTTGCACCTGTGTTTCCCTTCGTGTCTACACCCCTGCTTTATGGCAGTCACACAGGCTGGACTTGTCACAAAGTCTCTGCTCACTGCTGGCTGGGAAGTGAAGCAAGCACAACTGGTGCGTGTCTCTGCTCCTCCCTAGAAGATCTGCACTTCATTTCATGGTATTCAGCTCAGATCTCATGCACTGCTGTTTCATTTGTACTGCTCAAACCATAGGGCAAAATACAGAGAAACTCATCCCTGATGGTTGTTTGAGGTATTTATAAAACCTGGTAAAATGAGATAGTCTCCCAGTAAGAATGTAGCAGACTAATGGTCTTGTGAGAACTATTTAAGAGTGGTGGAAAGAGCACATCAAACAAACCCATGGACAGCACAGAGATGAGCATTGAGATTACTGTTTGAAACTGAGAGCAATCCTGCAGCTTGCTTAAGCTTGGCCAGCTTCTTCCTGCTGCCAACCCCACTGAGTGTAGGGCCAGCATTCCCAAGCGTACTAGCAATGCTGGGCTGCAGCTTAAAAGTACTGGATCATTACTTAAAAAAAAACATTCTGCTCCCATTTTTTTTGTCTGTGAATAGCCCAGTTTCTACCAAGCACAGTTCCAGAATGGGACACCATTAAGTAATGTTTAAGCTGAGCTATGGGTACTTTTTTTCTACTTTTTTACTTGCACTTTAATTTTGGAAACATTCATTTCACTGATATCTGATGCATTTGACTGAGGTGGAGAATCAATATTGCAACTTGTTCATGTTGCTAACAGCTAATAAGAATACAATAACTGATGTTTTCATTCTTGGGTCTGACTTGTCTCCATTCAGAAAGACCTCTTAGCTTCCCTACAAGGATCCAGGGTAATGTTTTTTCTTGCTTCTTGCAAGAAAACAGGTTTTTGGCAGATATGAAGACATTGTTTTGTCTCAAATAGTATATTTAGTTTCCGTATCATATAATGTTAATATGAATTGCACTACATTTATTCCATAATATACATATATATATATTTTAAACATACAGAGCTCAGATATAAATCTACCTAGGGCTTTAATCTTGTGTTATGTGGCTGACTGCTCAGCGGTCTTACTCTTAAAGAACAAATATTAAATAGTTCTTAAAAATAATAGTGTTCTTTTTCCTTCTCCGTGTGTCTGATTTGTTTAATATTGACCAACATATAAAATATTATAGTTAAAGACAGTCTCCCTGTTTGGAAATCCTCAAACCACAAATGGCTGGGGAGCACTCAGGACAAAAATCATTACAAGTTTACCCTGTTCTTACATTCTTCTCTTTATATCTGGTATTGGTCATTGCTAAAGACAGATTGCTGGGCTGGAGAGATCTACGATGTCCCAAAGCGGCACTTCTTAAATTCATCATCCCATCTTGGCAAAGAGAGAGGCTCACCCTTCATAAAAACGGGCTTCATGTAAATGAGCTGGCAGCATAAGCCAAAAAGCACTGCCACAGCAATCCAGGCACAGATCCTGCTACCTCTCCCTCAACTGTGTGCACCCTTCAAGTTCTGCGATAGAATCAGCAAAAGTGAGTGTAACTCAAGGAAGGAGTTTCTATGCCATGTAATTAAGAATGCCCTTGAAAAGTTTTCTTCATTAATTGCACATGTAAAAAAAGTAATTAATAGAATCTTTTAAAAAGCAGCTTAATCCAGCCCTCTCTTGGGAAATCTCAACCAAGGGCAAGCAGACTGAATTAGCAGGTGGGTTGCTATTGGGGCTAACACCACAACAAAGCCAGAGGGAAGGCATTTCTGCCCTGTGTCTGGTCTGCAATGGTCACCTTTGGTGGACAAATGGGGACTCTTGCTCTTAATTACTCACCCATTAATAATCTCAAGGTTTGTTCTAATAAGGAAGTTACTGGATGTGGCAGTGAGTGAACTGTGTTTTGAAGACTTCTGAGATGCCTGTCTTGCCCTCAGGCTTTCTCCCATGTAACCAAAGTTTGTAGCTCAATACTTCTTGAGCTTTCTGCTCCCCAGCTCTCAGAAAAAGTTCAACGGGAAGACATGCAGACAGCTCAGTCCTATCAGGCTTGTGGAAAGAACTCTTTGGACACTGTGCACACAAAAGATCTCAACTGGAGTCAAGATGATGACCTTCAGAAATAGACTGATCCATTAGTTTGTCAAAAGATTGGCAGTTTGCCAAGGGAGACATCAAAAGTTAGCAGAGAGAAAATCACTCTCGGTGTTTTATATTCAAAATATATATTCAAAATATATTCAGAATATTACATCAGAGAGGAAAAAACAAAAATGGTACGAAATATGAAAGCTGGGATGCATGCCGACTATTGCTTCTCACAGCATTTGAAAAGTCTGGATCTTCCTACAACTGTCAATCACTTTCCTGGCTAAGTCTGATTTTATAAGAGGGATTTCTGAAAGAACTGCTTGCAGCAGCATAATGAATAGAATTACATACAGAGCTCTCTCTCTCATGTGCTGTGCTTCTCAAGCACATGCCAGATCTGAGCTCAATGTCCCATAGCTGCAGCGACGCATCAGAGTGCCCAACCTAATACAAATTTGCTGTCTGACAGGCTCCAAATCTGAGCTGACTCATCTCTGATGGCTGGCCAGAGACTTAGAGCTGGCTGTACCCAGCTGTGTGGATAGCCTCCAGTGGGTTATGCTGCAAACACAAAGAAAGCAACTAAAAAAAGAAGGAGATGAGTTAATGCTAGACAACAGGTTATTCAAGGCAGCAGAACTGCCTAGTGCTGGGAGAGACCCAGCAGCTTTTCCTGGCTTTGTTTTTGGCCTGAGAGAGCAGGAATTTCTTTACCTCAATACTGCTCTTGTCTTTTCTGCAAAGTGTTTTGAGATCTACTGGTAAAAAGTAACATCTTATAGAAAAACAATGTAGAAAATCATCAATGTAATTATTACATCATACTTATTAGAGCAATCTCAAGCACTAGCATGGCATTTTACCCAGATAAAACGGCTGAATAGGACTGGACTGTTCTTTACTTGAGGAACACAAAAGAGCAAACCGAATGGCCAGTATAATGAAAAATGACAGAATAGATCATAATAAAAGTCCACTTTGTCCTTATCATATATGAACAAAGCGTGGAATTTTAAGTAGTCTCCCTGCCTGAGAGGTTGCTTATTGTTTGCCAGGACACAGCAAGCACAAAACAGCTGTGCATAAATCAAAACAGAAAGGAAAATAATAACTGTAGTACTTACTTGATTTATAATATTATTATTCTCTTTCTCTCTAGGAGATGCTGACTGAAAACAGGATGCATTAAAGAAGGTAAAACAAACAAGCAGCCCTTTCCACTCAAGAGCTTATTCTGTTTTGTCCCCACATATCTCCTCTCCAGAATTTCACTATTTTCAGCTTCATGGAGAAACCTTTAATGTCACTGGGAAGTCACTAAGCTGTTTGTTTGTTTTGCTTGCACGCTCCTTTAATAAATACACCAAACAACTGCCAAAGGATTCTCCCCAAATCTCCTGCTCCCTTTGGCAGTTCCAAATGTTCTTTTCTCCATACTTACCTGGCAGTATATCATCACCAATCTGGCAATTTAAAAATTGAAAGTCTCACTCTAACAATATGGTCCTTGCATTACAACCCTCACCAGCTTATCTGACCACCACTTCTCTGTAATATGTTTTTTTTTCTTGAGAAAACTAGCTTTGCACGCAGAAAAATGTCTGACTGTATACAGGTGCTATTCCCCAAAAGAAAGTGTCTATAGTCTGCCCTAGGTCTGTAAGTAACAAGATTTAACTAGAAATACAGTTATCTTTAAATCCAATTCTAACTCAACTGCCAGGTTCTGAATGGAGAAACTGCAATAGGTGCCCAGGACAGCAAATTTCTTTGTTTGTTCCTAAAGTAACTTGTGAACGAAATATTTTCATCCATAAACATCTCACCTTATATAGTTGGAACTTTGGAGTTGTGGCTTTCTGGTTTGCAAATGCCCAAGGCATGTTCCCTTATGAGTGCGAGTCTTCTTTATTACCTTTTTATGGACCACTAAAATTCAGTCATGAATCATGAGGATTTTGCAGACAAGTTTGAAAACCACTGTTGATGAGGCTGCACCTTACCCACAGTAAGCAAGTCAGACTTCTTATGTCAAAAGTGCAGGGGTAGTAAACAGAGCGAACCAAGGGTCTCCTCACCAATTTCGCATGGGCCATCAGCAAGGAAAACTGAAGAATGTCCGTAGCAGACTGCCAAGTCAAGTTTTTCAAGGGTATGCACTATAAATAGCTGAAATCTACTGTGGCTCTGGTATCCCCTGCACAAACACCGGGCAAACCCCAAAAAGAAAGTACAGAACAGACTGTAAAGTCAGAGATGGATTGATGAGACAGAGAAGAAATAAAGGTCCCAAACTACAAGATCTCTTACTGCATTCTTAATCCATTGGAAAGGGCTTCCGAACACAAATTCCTCAAGATTATATCACAGGAGAGTGTTAGAAGTCTAATACAAACTTAGTAACTGATAAGCATAAATGTAAGGACAGTAGGTCTTTCTGGGACACCAGTAAATTAAATTTTCATCATAATGGTCAATTTGTTTGCATTATCTCCATATAACTTCAGAGACTTTTTCAATAAGATGATTTGCCCAGTAGATTTCTCAGTCCCCTGCCCTATTACTGTGACTCTTTGAAGCATATAATAGTCAGGATTTAGACCAATGCCAAATTCTCATTGCTGTCTACAGGGCCTCTGACTGCAAAGCCTTGCTCTTGTTCGCTGTGCTAACTAGTCCCACATTTCTTTTGGAAAATACATATAATGCACAAGCCAAACTGTTACAAAGATCTCACAGAAGATTTGAAGGATTATTCAGCCTGACTGCTTATACTCCATAGAATTAGAGATTAAAAAGAGGTGTTGAATAATCATATTTACATATTATTCCTGTGATTATCTGAAGAAAATGTCTCTGGAACATAATATAGTACATATTTGTCTCTGCCTCTGTGAAAAACAGCCTCTGAACGAATGCATCTCATACTTCGCCATTTCAGACATAAAGAACTTAACAGAAGTGTGTCAGTAGATACATTGGGAAACCATAGAAACACTAAACAGAAAGTAGGTGAACAGTCACCTACATTTTTGTTTGTCACTCTCCTAATCTTACAAACCAGTCTGCTCGTGAGCAGCAGCAGATACAGTCAGTGTCAACCAGCATGTGTGGAGATAAACCCGAACCGTTCCCTCAAAAGGTACAGGCAAACTCTTCTTCCACACTCCAAACTCTCTGCAGAGAGATCACCATCAGTACATGATCTGAAGTAAGGCAGGTAAACGAGATTACTGCAATGACTGGAAGATCTCTCCTTCTCCGAGTATTTCTACTACTTCTTAGTAAAAAGTTCAAGAAAAGATAGTGCTGGCACAACTCCTGCAAGTTTTTGCTTAAAGTACTACAGACACTGAACAAACAGATGATTAATAAATATCATTTGAAGTGGTAAAGAACTAAGAGCAAATGAAATAGTTAATTTATTGGCCCTCCTGCTACAGCTGGCGTAAGTTGTCATTTTAACCAAAAGAACATGCAGTGAATTCTCTGCTGCAAATGTTGACTTGCTTTTAATGGGGAAAAGGGAAAGGTCAGTCGAGTGATAGGCAGGGCTGTAGGAACTAATCATGGGGTCTGAGTCTTGCTAGCCCAGACAGCCTGACGCATACGTTGTGTTTTACTAAGTACCGCACAAATGTTAATCAAGTTTAATAGCCTTTTCTTGAGATATCTCAGGAAACGAGGTAGTAAAATTAAAACAGTTAGATGTCTGCTGAAAAGCAAATATATTTATTATGCACTTTCATATACACAGGGATTTTCACTTAATATAATACAAGGAATAAAATAAAAATTTTACAATGTGAAATTCATTCAATGTACATTAAAGGCTATTTACAACCCACTCCAGGAAAAAGTCTATCTGCAAACCAAGTTAACTGACGAGTTCAGATGGGGAATATTAAGCATAACAGATGTTTGCATAGCAGAGTAACTGAGGAGGGAAAATACCTTTTTATTTTTAAATAAATGGTAATGTTTTCAATACTGATCACAGAGAGGACAAAAATGCATCATTGTGCCTCTATACTTCTTAATGCTTTTCTCTTTTGAAGAGGTTTCCACATGCATACAGTATTGACATCGGTGTCCACAAAACAGTCTTTTCCCTAGCTTTCCCACTACTAGGAGTTTTAGATGTCTTGTGGAGGTGACCTTGGAGGGGGCAATGAAATGTGATGAAGAGAAAGAGGATTCGTGTTTTATTTGGTTTTTTTTTTGGGTTGGGAGGACCGTCACACTGTCAGAAGAAGACGTGCTGAGTCACAGCTATGCAACTCCACTCACCTCCACCAGATCATACAGATGTAAAGGAGCAGAGCAGAACAGAGAGAACAATGGGGGAAAAGCGACTTGCCTTTGGACACAGAAACCTCACAAGCAAGGAGATTAAAAACTCACACACAACAGCAATGTGGAATTACACAGACCTTCTGAGAAAGTACATGTTTTAAAGCAATTCATGCTCTGTTCCAAAGCTATGTTCAAAATCTGTAAGAATTGTTATTTTCTTTCTAAAAACATTTTCAGGAGGTCTGCTTTCTGCTGATTTGGATATAGGATTTCTTCAACAGCTGTTTCAAATGTAAATATTATTCACACAAAAACCGTCAGGCTATCTATAAATGGTGGCCCCTTGTGAAACTGACCACGTTTACGTCCTCTGTCCACAAGGTGCAATTAATAACACAATAAAATTAAATAAATATAATCCCAATGACAGTCAAGGTCAGTAGAAAAATGTCAGCATTCAGGGATCCCTTTCTACAGAACAAAACATACATCTAACAACCAAGAAAAGTTTTATTCTTGCACAGCATTGCAGATGTACTGTACTTGAGGTTCAGAACAAGTTTGCTGAGAACATTTTGGTACTCTCCCTTTACTGAGCCACTAATTCTCTTGAGGCTGTTTTGCAAGACTCCTGTTATGTTTATGTTATAATTGTCCCACAGGGACAAGAAATTTAACGCACGAAACATACAGAATAATCAATATTGCTGTGTGTCAACTTTCAACATTTAATCTTACTATGCACTGAATGCCTGACTATAAAAGATTCTTTTTACATGTAGTAACAAGTGAATAAGAATGGAGGTGCAAGATACAAAAACAAACAAACAAACAAACAAACAAGACAACCCACAAAAAAACAACTTCAGAAAATGTTCTGACAACCGTTAATTACGATAACAAAACACAATGACCTTTAGTGCTTCAGAATATGCACTACATATACATCCAGGGGCCACTGAGCAAAGTTTAAGGATAGCCACACATCTAATTAATCCTCTATGAAAAAATAACATCAGGTTTCTACCATCTTCTTTGTGGAATGATCAGAATCAGAGTATGAAAAAGACTAATCTCAGCCTTTAGAAGAAATACTGACTTAGAAAAATAGGCTTATTTTCTAAAGAGCAAGACCATGTAAAGGTGAATAGTAGAATATAGATTACATTTTTAGGAGAAAATAATCACTTGTTTCATTCTATCACTCAGAGCTGTGCAAGTAAGATACACACATTCAAGGGAAAAATTCATAGCGTTCGCTTTCACAACGACGGTCTTGACTTTGCTCTCCCCTATATATGTAATTCTTTTCAGCTGTGAGAGCAGGGAACCAGCTCTCCATTACCTGTAGAGGGACTAGCCAGACTGCTGATTAACCACACTCTGTGTCCAGAGAAGCACACTGTCTCTACCTAATCCATCAGAAGCAGTAACCACATTCATACAAGTTTGTGCTTTAAGGAGTTACTGTCTCAGGACAGGAATAACTCAGTAATCTTTGTAGTACACAGACAACGGTATTCCAAACCTTTCTCCATTATACTCTCATTGTGTATTCTTTCAGCCTAACAAAGCTTCTGTGTTTTCCACATTGGTTTTACTGACATTTTCAATGCAGTCCTTTACCTTGAAGAAATAAAGAGCTGTTTCTAATGTATAAAGGCATACAGGAAAGCAGGATCAGACCTTTTACTTTAGCACCTAAGAAATACCCATATTCGGTTACCTCATTACCGTAACAATAACTGAGGCTATTGAAGACCCGGAGTCCAAGACCAAATTCACCTATCACTTTCAGTGGTCACAGTCTGCCATCCAGATTTGGCGCTGTAGTACCAGACATTGGATTTTGTTTCTCGAAAATCCCAAGGATACTGCAGGGGGCTGCAGTCCAACTCCTTTACTACCACTGACTGGCTATTACATAGACAGAACATACAAGTACAGTATTTATAAAATCCCACTACAAGATTTGTATTTCTTGAGAGAACTTTTTGAAGCACACAGAAAAGACTGACCATACATTACATCAATGCAAATGTGACAAAGTGTTTGCACTTTTTTCCTTTAGCCAGAGGAAAATAAACACAAAAAGCATGGCCTTTTCATACGCAGTTCACTCTGGCACATGCACCTTTGCCAAGCATTCTGGAAATCACAATTCCTTGTTCTTACAATTCTCAGCTGTTGTCAGGGAAATATCGCATGTATCTTTCTGCAATTTAAAACAAAAAAAGTGCTCATTCTGTGTATTAAATACGAAGTACACAAAATAAATTTTTGAAGCACAGAGGGTAATATGATGGAAGGCAGCCTGAAAATGTAGGCACGTTACAGTAATTAAGGTAACTGTACTGTAGTATTCACATTCTTGAGTTTTTAGGTGGACTAAACAAGAACTGTATGCTTCCATCCCAGCCCGTTGATAAATCACTTGGAGCAGAAGCGCTTCTGTTCACGGCATCATGAAACTGACCTAGAAGTATAAAACAAACACACCAAGTTTTTAAATATTCCGTAATAGATGCGGTTCTGTCAGCAAGACAGCTGTATAATTTCCAATTAAAGTTAAAAAGCACACAACAGCATACCAGTGACGAAAAGCATTTCCTGTCTAACTCAAATCACATGACGGATTTCCTGTGCTTGCAGACATCCAAAGCAGCAACAAGGTCCCTTCAGCAAAAAAACTTCTGAATACAGCTTAGAAGCAGCAACAGGGGAAGGAAAGCTGTTCCTCAAGGTGCTCTGGCAGAATATTGCTGATGTGATTCTGCACAGGTGACTAATGCACTCAGTGGTCAGGAAAATAACTGATTTTTTGCTCAAGACTTGGCAAAAAAGGAGGTAAATTACAGCCTGCACCAAGCAATCCATAATGCACACAATTGTTTTACGCTTCTAAATTTAAAATTATGTGAAATAATTAGAGAAAAAGCAAAAGAAACAATTCAGTTATCCATCATATCACCTGCTTCTTGCAGAAATAAGTACTTCACACAGGAAAACTCGTCTTTTTAAAGAAGTACTATTTGCTACTGACAAAAAAAAAAAAAGCCCAGCTTGAGTTGTAGAATTGTATGTGGAGTGTTAAAAACTCTCCATGCTTTGTTTTAAAATCTACAGAAAGGAAAAATGCATCAAAAGTAGTACTTTGATGACAGGTCAGGTCAAATTAATACATCGTAGGTCAGAAGTATCAACAATACGTACATATGAGTGCCTGCACCAGATATCAGGTGCAGGTATGGAGACAGGGGAAAAATGACTCATTTAAATGCTGGTTTAGACATGATGTAGAACTGTAGGAATCTGAAGTAGTTTTGACTTTTACTAATATCCAGGGCCTGTCTCCTCTCTCTGCTTCTGTAGTTCTGCCTCTTTGCTATTTGCTGCTTCACAGCTCATCTGACCTCTTGGTAAACAATATTAATACCTGCATGTTACAGATGTGCAGGCTGTAGTATATACCTTTTTGAAACCCCCAGGGACCTGGGGGTTTTGGTGGATGCTCAGCTGAACATGAGCCAAGAGTGTGCTCAGGTGGCCAAGAGGGCCAACAGCATCCTGGCCTGCATTAGAAATAGTGTGGCCAGCAGGAGCAGGCAGATAATCATCCGCCTGTACTCAGCACTGGTGAGGCCGCACCTCGAGAACTGTATTCAGTTGTAGGCCCCTCACTACAAGAAAGACATTGAGGCCCTGGAGCGTGTCCAGACAAGGGCAATGAAACTGGTGAGGGGTCTGGAGCACAAGTCTTATGAGAGGCTGAGGGAGCTGGGATTGTTCAGTCTGGAGGAGGCTCAGGGGAGACCTCATTGCACACTACAACTTCCTAAAGGGAGGTTGTGATGAGGAGGGGTTTGGCCTCTTCTCCCAGGCAACAAACAGGACCTGAGGAAATGGCCACAAGTTGTACCAGAGGAGGTTTAGATTAGACATAAGGAAAAACCTTTTCTCTCAGAGAGTGGTCAGGCACTGGAATGGCTGCCCAGGGAGGTGGTGGAGTCACTGTCCCTGGCAGTGTTCAAAAGGTGTCTGGATGAGGAGCTACGAGATATGGTTTAGTAGCTTGTGGTAGCAAGGGTAATGGGAGGATGGTTGGACTAGATGATCTTGTAGGTCCTTTCCAGCCTTGTGATTCTATGATTCTATTGTTTCAAATATTTTGATTTAACCAAGATACCAGCCTTATGGTCCAGCACAGTATCCCAACACCCCGCAGTTCACAAGAGACCACGGGTACATCTAAAGAGATGAGCTCCATTAAAGTGAATTCTATTTGACAGATACTTTTTTTGGGGAAAAAAACCCCAAACCAAACCAAGCAACTTGTCAACATGCTTTTCACAGCTCAATATCTCCCATTTGTGGATTCTGCACCATCTGCAAATGACTAGAAACCTGTGTCTTTTGATGACCAGCAGCACAACTGAGTCAGCTACCAAGAACATCCTGGTTCTAAGTAGCAGCAGTCTGGTCTGGAAAAATGGCAGTATTTACACAAACAAAAAAGTTGTTTTCAGAAATAAGCAAACAAGCAAAGAGAGCGCTGCATACATTTCATAAAGATGCTGCTCCTTTGAAATTCAAATAGTACACATTAATTATTAATAATCCAAATACGCTGAGATAAACAAACTTCATCAGGATAAGGCAGAAAAACAGCTCTGTTTTTGCTGACTTACTGACAATTTACGTTTGAAAATGGTACACAACACTTCTTTCTCAGCATAAAATTCAGTACAAGAGAGAGTGAAAAACCAAAGTGAACTCTGCTGATTTTCAGCTCATGCTACATAATGGTGAGGAAATTGATAGTCTACATTAAGCTATAATTGATAAGCTACATTAAACTATTATTCTGCTGCATATCAAGGGCAGTGGGGCAAGATTGAGCAATCACTATTGAACAGAAAATATGGCCATGAACCAATTCTTCCAAAGTTGATGCTTTAAATTACAACAAAACAGATACTTGACATGGTTTTCGTTAAGAAAACAACATTAAGCTAAAATGAAGTGCATTTTCAGCTTCTTTAAAATGCATGTGATGAAATACACACGTTTTACTCCTTTGTGAATGGACTGATTTTACCTTTTATAATGGTGTTTCTTTCTTGTAGTTGAAGCTTGGGTCACCACCTTCAATCTGCAGTTTTAAGGCTTGCTTAAGGCTGAGTTCTGTCTCTGCAGAAGGGTAGCCTTCCAGCACCTCCTGATGCCCTCGATCCTGCACTGTTCGTGGGACAGAAACCCTACCAAGAAAAACCTGATTGCTTTGAAGATGATAATTGGGATTTGTCATGATTCCATTCCTCTTCTTCTGTTCCCCACTCTGTTGATGAATTAGGAACTGCTGCTGAGATCGACCAACCTCTTGCTGAGCTGGTGGCACCAAGATTTTGCACTGTGGCTCTGGCGGCATGGATTTGAGTGGCACACTTGTCCCAGATTTGGCAATAGGTACTCGTTTATCAAACTGAGTCATTTCATACTCTAACACTTTTGGTTGGGTGGAACTATTTTGTTTGATTTTTTTTCCAGCTGACCCAGACTTGCTGGAATTGTCTGTTTTCCCCCCTTTGTTAGCTTTTGTTGATTTCAAACTAGGTTTCACTTGGCTCCATTCAAATTCACTACTTGGAGAATTATGATTTTGACTTAGGGAGTGGGTTGTGGAAGAAGGAGAAACAATAGACTGCCTGCTTCTGCTGCGTGGCAGGGAATGCTGCTGTATTTGTTCCGTAAAGGAGAGGCTGTGGAAACTATCAATGGGCACAGTCTGAGCAGTTGCTGTCGATGATGTGGTACGGAGAGAAGAGTTTTTGGAACTTTTCAGGGAATTATTTGATAAAGATGACTTCTGACGGTCAACTGTAGAATCAGGTGACTCTGAAGGAGAACTGAAGGCATGAGCAGGCCCATTAGATAAGCCCCTCATGCTAGGCTGCATATCTCCACCAGTACTCCCTGAACTATTTGACTTCATTGTTAAGGACTGCATTTTAGAGGAGACCGACTGTAAGGGTTTTTGCTCCATTGTGTGGACTGGAGATGGAGTGCAGCCATTCAGAGTAGATGCACCATATTTTTCCAGTAATTTAATAATCTGAGAGTGCCCATTTTTAGCTGCAACACGCATTGCAGTGCGCCCAAACTGATCGGCATGATTTGGATCAGCACCATGCTCAAGTAATATCTGGACAACATCAATGTGCCCTTCTTGGGCTGCGATGCAGAGTCCAGTAGCACCTTGGTTACATGTATGATCAACCAGAGCTCCATGCTCAATGAGAAGCTGCACTACCTTCACATGACCTTGCCATGCAGCAGACTGTAAAGCAGACCTCTTCTCGTTATCTGCAGCGTTCACATCAGCATGGTATGTTATCAGCACCTGTACCATCTCCAAATGGCCCTGCCAGCAGGAAACATGGAGTGCTGTTCTTCCTTCTGCATCACTAGCTTCTACATTTGCACCATTTTCTAAAAAATACTCAGCCATTGTAAGCTGGTTTTCTAATGCTAAAATATAGAGCGTTGGCCGGCCATCAGCATCTTTATAGTTTACATCTGCTCCATGGCTGAGCAGTAGTTCAACTATCTCTCTGTGACCTTCTAAAGCAGCAACACGGAGGGCATTTCTCCCATCATAGCCTCTCTGATCAATGTTGGATTTATTTTCCAGCAATATCTGCACACAATCATAGTGACCTTCTTGTGCAGCTAATATGAAAGGTATGCGTCCATCATTATCAATCTCATTTGTTCTAGCACCTTGTTCTATAAGAGCTTCACATATCAACCTGTGACCTTCAAAAGCTGCCATATGCAAAGGTGTCCAGCCTGCATCATCCCTGTGATTTTCATCCAGCCCCCTGTCCAGCAGAGTCCGTACTACTTCAACATTGCCTTGTGCAGAGGCTATGCTCAAAACTGTTCTCCCTTCGCTATCAATGCTATCAACAGCTGCACCCCAAAATAAGAGAGTATTTACAACCGAGGCATGGCCCATGGAGGCTGCAGCCAGGAGTGGCGTACGACCATTGTTATCTGTGTGATCCACATCTGCTCCTCCCTCCAGGAGCAGGTCAACAACATCCACATGTCCTTCGTAAGCAGCCACCAGCAGCGGTGTCATGCCATCCTTATCACAGTGGTCAACTTCAGCACCTCGGTCAATGAGAAGGCTGACCACCGAGGCATGCCCTTTGCTGGCTGGAACGCAGAGTGCAGCAACTGACAATGCTGTCCTTCCATCCACATCCTCGTGGTTCACCTCTGCACCATGATCCAGCAGGTGCTCCACAATCTCTTTATGCCCCATATATGCTGCTGCAATCAAGGCTGTTCTGCCTTCGTTATCAGCCTTATTCACTTCAGCCCCATGCTGAAGCAGATTCAGCACAATATCTTCATGCCCTCCCCAGGCCGCTGCTCTCAGTGCAGTTCGGCTGTCAGCATCTGCACAGTCCACTTTGACTCCGGCATAAAGGAGCGCAGAAACTACCTCGGTGTGCCCACCCCATGCTGCGGATCTCAGTGCTGTCCAGCCATCATGATCTGTGTGATTAACATTGGCCCCGCACCCTATCAAGCAATTCACCACTTTGGTGTGCCCCTGCCGTGCAGCTAAGGTAAGTGCTGTTTGACCATGAGTGTCTTCTACCTCTAAATCTGCTCCCCTGGAAACGAGCAAGTTAACTACATCGAGGTTGCCGCTGTAGGCAGCGTTGGCCAGGAGTGTTCTCCCATTTGAGTCACACTGGTTGACTGATGCCCCGTTGTCTAGCAAGGTGCGGATGGAGTCCTCTCTTTCCAGAGCCTGCCTCACAATGCAGGACGTGCGGTCATCCTCGCTGTTGACGTGAGCACCAGCTTTCACTAGGAGCTGTAACACTTCTTGTTCTTTGGGAATTAAGGTTGACAGGGAGTCTTTGACAGGTGTGCCATTCCATATCATCCACAAGGCCAGCTCAGAAGTCTCTAACTTTAAATTGGAATTAATTAGATGCAATGCAAATTCTTGAGCTTCCAGTGGTGTTAAGTCCTTTGCTCGGCAGGTGTAGCTCATGGCTAGCATTCTGTGCCCCTCAGCCGCATTACACAGGTATTTTTGTGTGCAGTGCTTCACATCCAACAACCATTCAGCAAAACTGTAATGAAACAAGATTTTTGTATTCCCAAGTCCATCAATAAGGACTTTGGACAGGACATCCAATTTGCGCTGAAAGTCTTCCATAGTCAATGTCATATTTTTGGTCCACACTGCATGATACAGCTCCGTCGTGGTTAGCGGCCTACAGGCTGCAAGAATCACATTAAGAATAGGCTGCACCTTTGCAAATTGTTTTCTCACAAAAAGTCTCTGACAGAGCCAAAGGTATAGGCCATTCAATGTTCCCGGAATATCACGGATCTCTCGTAACATAATAAAATTCTCCACGACTCCATCTAGGACACGTTCCAGATACAAAAAGCAGCCACTGCTTTTGATGTGAAGCTGATTCAGCATTTCGGCAGTTTCTTTTGTTAGATGTTGTCTCAGTGCTTCCTCCTGATCCAAACGATGCAGAATATATTGCTGCACGTCCTTCACAATGTATGCCTTCCGCAGATCATCCAGACTTATTTTTCTAAAACCTATTGGAAGAGATGAAAGTCATTAGCAAAAAGACACACTTTGAGGTAGGAAGCACCCACTTATATTTTGTTTGCAAAGATACCGAACGTAAATCATTATTAATAACAGCAGAACACTTTGATATAAAACACTTATTTTTTTAATCATAATCTGCTATAAGAAATACACATAAATAAACAAGAACATTTAAAAAATAACTTTGAGTCAGACAGTCTGTCTGCCTTGGACATTACTGAACACCTAAGTAAGACCAAAAATAAAGCAAAATCAAAACTGCAACTTAAGTAAGATTAGTAAATCTTATTATATTATTATGGAATAATCATTTATCCAACGTGGTCAACAGTGGAATTCCAAATAATTTTCAGCTACTAAGATTAAGACAATCGTTATCGTAATATAATTATAGAAGATATTATCCACATGTGGGGCACACTCATGAAGAAATGAGCACAAGTCACTTTAACATGATTACCTTTGTTGCTTTTCAAAACTCTTATGATCTAGGAAAGAGAGACACTCAAAACTACTTTAAAATACCTACGTATCTGCGTGTAATGACTAGTACATACTTTTTCAAATAAGGGCTGATTTTTAGATAAGCAGCCCAGTTCTCCAGCAGCTGGCTCACTGCATAAGGAAACAGGTTTTCTGAGAATCAGACAGTCCCATTGTTCTTTCAGCCTGTTTACTCTCGAGAGGAAAAGGGGAAATTATTTCATCTGTGTATGCTGTGTACGTCTCCTCCCTGCATACACACACTCTCACAACTCACAGAGTACAAGCTCTTGAGAGACCAAGGAGGAATGGTATTTATGAACGATGTTACTGTGCCACGGTATACACAGCTTTTTAATTTAAAACATCGGTGTTCTATGAAGACCTACTTTCTATGTTTAATGAAACATTACATTGTTTGAATGCTGCTTTTCTGGAAGCTACAGGAAAACTGCAGAGGATGCAGTCATGGTGCCTGGAATGACCAGGTTTATAACTATTTTAGGCCAGAACTGCACCTCACTTCTCCAAGGACAAGCTCTCATCTCTTCCTCTAGCATAGCAGTTTGCATAAAGTTCATTTAGAGTCAGCTCATCTGTAATCCAAAAAAGCTTTGCTTTGCAAACCAAAGCAGTTACTAACCCCCAAATTGTCCTGAAGGAAAAGCAACCATAGTGCAGCCCAGTCAATGCGATCTCGGCCTTCGCTCCATGGAACAAATAATTGGAAGTGACACCCCAAAGAATGTCATTTTCAGTTCTCTGTTTTTATTATATTTAAACATTCTGCGGATCAAACTGCTTTGTCTAGAAGTTTGTTCCAATAATTGAGCTTTGTTTTTTGTTCCCAAATGTTTTCAGCAGAGATTCTGAACAGGACATTCAATTCCTTCTGCTAATCACTTAGAGTGATATTACTAACAAATTTTATTTCTTCTTCCTTTATTAGTTATGGTAGCATGACAAGTCTGACAGGACTAAATCAATAGAACACTTAAAAGTATGCTTCTCCTCAAAATAAAATCATCAGACAGGATATTTTTGCACAGTCACTTTTCATGCTAAAAGTGCAATAAGATTTTCTACTTGTAGATATTTGCATTTAATGTTAAGAAAGCAGAAAATACGATTTGGGAGGATCTCTCACCATTCTACAGGTGCATTTTTTTTCTGGCTTTCCAAAATACAGAACTATCTTTATCCACTGCAATTTGTCACAGCTTTGAGCAGTGTCCTAACTTGACCTGCAGGATGGCATAATTCACTGATCAACTGTGCATTTCATTAAAATATTCTGTGTGCAACTCTGCAAAGCCCATAATTCACACACATAAGCCAAGTAAGAGACGTTGCTGAGTAAGGATAGCTGGTGCCCTCCCATTTTGCAGATGCCAAGACTTCTTTTTCAGCTCCCAGACTACTAGCATTCAGAACAGAAAAGCAAACGTTGAAGTTAAAAAGAGAACAGTGCTTGATGTATGCATTCGCAGCCATACCTATGTGCAGGGCTGTACTCAGCCAAGCATCACTTTGATTAGCCCATGTCACACGTGCAGGGAACAGCTCAGATTTACTCAATTCAGAGCAAATGCCACCATCATTCACTTACCTGCTAGTTTCTTAAACCTCTCTCTTATGCGAGAAGTAAACATTCCTGATAGTCAGATATACACCTTTCACTTGGCTGAAGAAAAGCAGGCACAGAGCTCTGCAAAGTCCTTCCCAGTGTGTTTAGCAGTAGGTGACTCCTCACACCAGATCCCCATCTCTAACAGCCATCCCATGCCCACATCTTTCCTTCCAATACATATCTGCCTAAGTTACTTTTATTTTTTAAATAACTCTGCTGCTTTTGCAATTTGTAGAGCAGCTGATATCATTCCAGCTGTGACAGAAAGCCCCTGACAGACCCACTGGACAGCAATGCAGAGACATCAGCCAGTGCTCAGGGCTGGCTAATGACTGTTCCTCAACTCCCTCCACTCCCAGCCTTCACATGTCCCAAGGACAATCTGTTCCCTAAGGGCTGGGATTAATACACTTTTTTGTAACAGCCTTTTGAACTGAAGTAGGTGGTTATATTAAACCACCGTACCATGTCATAGTACAATAAGTAATCCAAAGAAAATTTCTACAGCTAGAAGATACTTAAAAAAATACAAAAACCTAACATTCTTCTTGTTAGCTTGAAGGAGTAAAACAAAACTGTGTGGTTTTTTTCTGCCCAAGCTTTTATCTAAATGAGGTCATTTTACGCTTCCAAACAAATATTCTGCAAACTTGTTTTTCTACCCTACCAACTACAATAATTTATTTTCAAGGACAAGGAGCATCAAAACTCTAAGAGAAAACTCATTTGTTTCGGATGCATTCCCATGAACTACTTAAGCTCAGCAGAACACAAATGCAGCAGACAGAACTTGCAGTCTCACGACACCACTTTTTGCATTGTTAAGATTTTTCTTACAACACATCACTTTCAACCCAATGGGTGCTCCACTATGGATTTTCCTGATTTATTAAATTCCTGGCAGTTCTGTAAACAAATCAGTTCCAAATGTATTTCTTGGCAAGGTCTGTGGTCACTTAAAGGGAAAAAAAAGTATCTTGGCTATATAAATACTTTTACTCTTTATCAACCTTTTCAAACTTTAACAATAAAAAATAAACTATTAACAACCAGGCTCCACTAAATGATGAGAAATCTCTTTCAATTTCTTTATCTTTAATTAAATACATTTAATTGCACTGAAGGTTTAAATACTTAATATACCCCATTTAACTAGACTGATAACTTAAAAATAATCTAAATGATTGAAAACATGGCAATGTTTTGCTATTACTGATTTATACTGTTAATCTAAACTTACATCAAGTTAGGTATTTCTATGGCTATTTATGCACACCCACTCAAAAAGAATAACATATCCAAAAAAGTAAAAAGCACTTGAAAACTGAAGCAGCATGCTAAGTTTGTAGCGCGTTTGCACTGTACAATCCATTACAAATTCTATCATATTCATCACAGATGCTAAGAGACACAGGACCAGTCTCGAGACTGAATTCTGCTGCTGTCATTGGTCCACTTTGTTGTATAGAAAACTCACATGCAACTTTTTATTAGAAAGAACGAAGATCCTTAGCATTGCATTCTTGAAGTGGTAATCCAAAGAGTAAGAAAAGGGGAAAACGTAAGTAGAGTCATGGCTACAACAATATCACAGCTTTAATAATACTGGAGTAAAATTTACAACTACATAAACATAATTAAATGTATCTAAATAACCTTTTATTGTCAAAATCCAAACTCCTACAAAGACTTTGAACTAATGTGAAACTGCCTGCATAAATTCCAACATACAGTGAAAAGATTTTCTTTTCTTAAAGCAATCTCTCCTAATGCAGTCTCATGCTATTTATTCTCTGGAATGGGCAAGTTGAGGAAGAAAGGTGCAGTTCCAAATTTGGCAAGTGAATTGAGGATTCAGCAATACCACTAACCAAGTAGCTTGAATTTTCTGGCGCAGAAGCTGACTTGTTATTTTAGTACATTTTTGTTAGGTTTTCACATTTTTGCTCATTATTTAGTTTTATAAGAAAGGCTACAGGAACAATTCTCTATATTTATTCCAACCAGAACTAGCAAACTGATCACAGAGAGACTGATGCTCTCAAGATTGTTAATTTGGAGTAAATCTGGATGAATATCTTAATATCTGTACACTTAGAGCTGAATGACAGGCAAATGCAGAAGTGAAAAAGGACAAACGGTCTGCTTCTGCCTGTGGATAAGTGGGTGAATGGAGTACAAGATGCCCTGATGCTACAGTGAATGCTTGCACATGCATTTTTCATTCTTTTTATTCTGGTTTCTAGTGACTAACATTAACTATGTATTAACTACAGCTCCCTAAGACGAGCCATTCATATGGGCTGCACCACTCTGGTGCACACGTCTTGTGTGTGAGAACTATTTTGATCAAGAATGGCAGTGCTTAATTGAGGAGTATAACCAAGCCAGATGCCAAAGATAATTTCTTCTTTTGAGCAAATAAGTAAATGTCTATTAAAATGCCTCTTCAGCCCAATGAATAGAGCATTTGTACATATGCAGTTCTGTTAGCCTTTATGCTCTCAAATGAGGAAGTACCTGCTTTTTACTCCAACTTACCAAATAAAATTTCCAGAATTTACAATGCCTAAACTCTTCAGCTCTTATGATACAACCTTAGAAAAAGAATTTAGTTTTGCAAGAATAACTGATACATTTTTAATATTTAACCTCATTTTAGAGGAAACATTTCTATTTGCTAGTTAGCTGAAATGTAAAGCCTAAACAAGTTGCATGCCTATGCCACTTACAGAGGTTTTCTGAAAATAATAATAAAAAGGTTGGAAAGACTGCGTTTAATGCAGCTGCTTGACTGCTCACACTTGCGAGCAGATGATGTTACATGGAACTACTGGGATAACATGGACACAGGAAAAAGAATAGAGAACTTCAGGACAGACGTCTATAAGAAAAGTAAATAGGCATGATGTATGCACTGTCACCAACTGTCACAAGAGGAGGCAGAAGTACATGCATTATCTGTTCCCTTCCTTTTCTCCCCAGCTGGCTGGCTTTTGCTCACTGTGGAGGGTGACCACAGACTCAAGCAAGCATCAATTTACATTTGGTTCATATTTTTGAGGTTGTCTTTGCAGCCACAAGAGGCAAAAACTATTTTATTTTTAATTATTGAAAGCTGAGAATCTGGTGAGAGAAGAAAGAAATCTGTAGTGCTCTGCGCTACTACAGAAACTCTGAATACACCCCTGAACACGGGGCTGGAGCAGATGCAGGCACAGCTATTCAGCTTGCATAAATAAGTCACCAGCAAAAGGAAAGAAACGAAGATGACTAGAATAAATCTCCTCCTTTGCTTGGGATCTGGTGGTGGGGATGATGTATTCACCGCTGGCAGCAGCGAGATGAGAGTAGATGAGAAAGGCTGCACTCTTTCATCCACGTCCATGACTATTTTTGGCTGGAGAGATGCTTGCAGAACTCTCGGCTGTATTCAACACCCAAAAAAGAACATTGTCAAGGCCACACTACTGCTGCAGCCCTGCTCCCAATCACTGACACCACATGCTGACAAATGGGTTTAGCTCTTATTTCAGCACATTTCTGGAAGAAGATTTCACACATCAAAATTTTAAGTGAAAGCCAATACAAAATGACTTATTAAATTCATACCAGCTAGTACATACGTCACATCTTACTCTAAAACTTCTAACACAAAAACCTACAGATGGACTCGTTTTCCTAAAGTAATGCCAAATGTACTCGAGCCTATCTTACTAAGTTAGCGTGATACTGATTTCTTTGTTCCAAATGGAAGAAACACATCTGAAGAAAATGTGCAGTGACTAGGTTAATGTTATGCTTGCAACCATTTGCTGAGAAATTAGAAAGCATGAGAAATTCAGTATAATGGTGTTCCAGAGTGCAGTGCACATTATTGTGCACACCATTTCTTCAGTCATGAGTGCAAGAAATGCTCCTCGTCAATCTTGAATTCTGCGTGCTCAAATACATAACTTTAAAAAGAAATTTGCTAGGCTAAAGGTGAACATTCGCACTGTGCAGAAGGGAAGAAGAGAAGGGTTAACAGCAGCCTATCCTTTTCAGGTTAAAAAAAGAAAACCAATATTAAGTTTTACAACACAAAGTTCCAATATATCTGAAGTTAACAGACGCTTCAATCGTACTCCTCACGTCTTTGTTATATCTTTCACATACCTGAGCATTGGCTGTAAGGAAGAAAATCATCCAGTAGTGTACTGTGGGATGTAATGTCACACTTTGCTTTCATTTTGAAAAAAAAAAACGCCACCAATAACAAAGCAGCAAACCACCCCTTCCTACAAATAGACCCTAAAACTTAATCTCATTTTGAGTTCAATTACTTTGGGAATAATTCTTTTTTTGCACCTTTTCTTGCAGCGAAGATAGCGTTATAACATCACAAGCCAACTGCTGTTACGCTATTCATCAAATCATTCACTGTGGAAATGAGAAATTTACTCTTTCAAATTAAATTTATCTTAAAGGCATACCATTAATTCTGCTGATTTCTCCTGTCAAGAATTCCATCTGGAAGAATACTTAGAAGACAACAACAATTTTTTAGGACTAGTCTGAAACATTATATGATTCAGTGGAAAGGAAATAAAGCTGCTCTGAAGAAAGTTTTGTCAGTATTTTTGGCAGTGACAACCTATCTAATCAGCCAAGTTCTGATGAAACTATTCCCATACGAACATCCGAAAGAGCACTGTGAAACTACTCTAAAGTTTCCTTTAGTTCTCACATACCCCTAAATACCAACGTTCATGTCTGCCGCTGATTAATACAGGACTACATTCCAGAATGCAATTATCACATTGACCTTTTGCCACAGTGGAAACAAGCAAGCCTATGGGTCTATGTTCTATAATCACATTTTTGTCCTAATCGTTGCCTTAACACACACAGGCTTTATACATAGGCCTGGAATCCAGTCTAGATATTGGCCTTTATTAAATTTCAGAGAACATCCAGTAACAATGTGATTATAGTGAAGAAATGTTCTCATGACACTGTAAAGACTGGATGAAGAAGTTGTAAAGAATTCTTTACCAAGTACCCCTTGCCAAAAGTATACTCTAAGAATCCACATTGACAGCATTACCCTCTCAAATTCCACCTTCAAAGGTTATTCACTGCTTTCTGAAAATAAGGGGAAATATTTTAATGGGAGATGAAAAAAATCTTTTGAGGTTGTGAGGAATGGGTGTATACAGCCAACATACTTATGTACTTACACATCACCTACATGGTTTCAAAGCTTTTTAGAAGCAGCAAGGCAAAAAGGGAACTCCAAGCCACCAGCAGCTCTATTGCAGAGACATAATTTACTTCTAAATGCCACGTTAGGCTTTTGGTAGGTAAACTGGAATGTGAGGTTTTTAGAATTACCGTATTTGCCATTATCATTTTTTAGAACTACGCATGCATTAGTGCTTTCGACCATCACCAAGGGTTTTGTAAATACCAGATCCTCATTATAGACAGAGGTAATGATGCTTCTTGGGGTCTGCACTCACCTGTAAACATTTTTGTAACAGCTTTACTCTGCTTGCGGGCAGAACACAGAAGGAGCAACCAGGGAGGGAAGAACTCAAAGTGGCCAGCTAATAGCTCTGCTATCGTTCCAGATAGACTTGTAGACGTCTGTTCACCCTCAGAGACGTTGCAGCCCTCATCGACTGAGTCCACGAGCAGGAAGAGACTCTGCTGAGGGGGCTTCATTCCCAGAAGAGGAAGCAGAATGCACCTGCAAGGAACGAGGAACAAAATCAATCCTGTAAATGTAACAATATATTAAATGCTTGAATAATCAGCGATGCAATTTTTGCTTAGGCAAGATTACATTTTAATGAACTTGATGTTTCCAACAGTAGTTTGGAAACTACAATGTAACATGGTTCAATATTCATAAGAATACTTCGAAAAATGGTGGTTTAGTATGTGAGAAACTACTTGGCCTAAAATGTAAAAAGTTCATTAATCTTTTTTTTCCGACCAAACCTGTTGTTATTGCTTATCAGAAGCTGGTCATGATACCAAACTAAATAAAAAGACATCTGAAGTATCAGAGCTCAAAAGTTTAACCCTGAGTGAACAAATTTTTACAAAGAACTGAATTTCTGCACTTGTACCATTTTAACAAACAAAATGCAAATTAACTTCTTAGGAAACCGAGGCTGGCGAGGTATTGCTTTTTATTTATATTGGAGTTGCCAGGTCCCTGTTACTGAAAAAAAGAGATTATTTGCATTCTCAGAACACAAGGAGCTGAACAAATTCATCAGCACAGCTAATAAGCAGAGTTCCTGTCTCATATTTGCATGTACTGTTGCCATCTTTAGTAGTACTCATTAAAATATATCTAGCTCTGTGCTTATATGTAACTGCCACATGCCTTCTAGTATTTCTATGCAACACTACTGTTTTGTGGGCAAGTTTCATTTAGGCCCTTAAGTTCCACTGGATACATCTCCCATCCCATTTAAGGCCAGGCTGGATGTGGTCTGGGCAGCCTGGTCTAGTGGTTGGCAAACCTGCACATAGCCGGGGGGTTGAAACTAGATAATCATCACCCGGCAGGGGGTTGGAGATTCATGATCCTTGAGGTCCCTTCCAACCCAGGCCATTCTGTGATTCTGTGATCACAGTCCTTTTCAACCCAGGCCATTCTATGATTCTATGATCTTTAAATACATTTGACAAGTAAAGTTTGCCTTTATAGTAAAAAGACTCACAAAATGAAACAGTGTGTGAAATATATTCATTTTGAGAGTATAAATACACACACGCGCATGATAGTTCCCTCTTTTTGCAGACTTTATGCTTGTGTCCAGATGGCACAGACGTCACAAGTACTTTTGTTTTACTTAAGGCCATAATCATCTTCTTTTATTTGTTTTACTGAACAAATTTATCTTCAGAACACTTTGGCCAACAACCTAATTATTACCTATCAAGCATGCAAATTAGAACAACGGCAGATCTTGCCTGCTGATGGAAAAATGCAACCAGAGTCAAAAATGATTTGCAAGCACCAGTAGTACAATGTTGCTTTCTGGTTTTCTGACTGAGAAAAGTGTAAAATGGAAATGCAAAGTGGTGCACTGCTGACAGTAACAGCAGGATCTAGCAGAGCCAACTAGGCAATCTATTCCAGTTGGTGACATTTTCCCAAAGGAATAGAAAGGATGAGTTCTGAAAGCTTTCAGTATCAGTTGCATTTAAATCCTCAACTCTGGCCCCTCACATTTCCAGAAATGCAAGATTATTTTGGATTCTTTGTTACTTCCTAAAGCCAGCCCCTCTTTCAGAAGATGCCTGCAGTGCAGCTAGAATCTCTGCTCCCTAAGCTGGGAAGTTAAGCAGCTACTAACTTACAGAGCAGGAAATTACTGTAGCCATAAGGCTAAAACTACTTTCCAAAGTGATATCAACCCCACAATGAAAGGAGGCAGCCCAAAATTGCCTCATTTTCAACCTCCTCCCCCAGCAGAATGCAGCCTTGTACCCTCAGCTATTTACACTGCTTTGAGATATGAATAAATAATATCTTAAAGCAAAATCTCACCTAAAATCTGAGAGATCATCGTAAAACACCTATGAAATACCTTAGGTGTATCTGACAGTGTTCTTGTGTGTTAGTATTTACCTGTAGGAAATACCAAGAGAAGCTAATAGGTACATCTGGGAAAGAGTCCCAGATTATTCTGCTGAATTATTCTACAGTATGCCATAGTTGGCCACAGTAGGTCAAACCAAAAGGTCATCCTGCCTCCAAATGGAGTTAAAAGAAAACGTCCGAAGAATAATGTTTTAAAAAAATAGTGCAAAAACTAAACCACATTTTTCCATATCTCTGAGACTGCAGAAACAGTGGTCGCAGGAGCTTTGTGGAACAGATTTAGTTTTCCACTTGGCATCCCTTCCACTTCACAATACTTTCATTTCTGAGTGGTAGTATAACTTCCATTCAACTGGGGGAAAAAAAAAAAAGCACATAAACGTATACATACAAGAATATATTCAGTGAGGCATGACGACTTCTTCCAGCTTACAGCTATATTACTCAGTGTAGCACTGACAAGACACTGATAAAGCTTTCTCTGAAAGTGCTCTTAGGAACCACTTGATAACCTCAGTTCTGTCTAGACTTTTCTATCTGAGTTCAGAGTAGTTGCAGATAACATAATAGGGAAATTTTTCAGATGTTCAAGTTTGAGGCCAGAATTCCCATCATGTTTACCTCCATGATGTGACCTAGTAATTCCCACTCTCCCATAACATCTTGCTTGCATATGGAAATCACATCAATCAACATGGAATAAATGTCTTAAATGGACTTCCGTAAATGGTGATTCCTCTACAGAGCATTGTAACAGATTGCTTAATTTGAGGAATACTGTTCAAAAGATGAGGAGGTTTCCTCACCTTCTGGAAGGATAATAGCAAACAGCCTTATCTTCAGAACTTTTACAGCCAATACAGATATAAAAGTGGTTCTCATCACACAGCAATTCTTTGTTACAGAATAGTTCTGAAATAGAAATTGCTCAGTAAAAATACAAGATCTTTAGTGAAAACAGCACAATTAGGTATCTTAAATGATGGAATTTGTTTCAACAGGAATGCAATGTAATGACTTATTTATGCAGAGCTAAGATGTTTTGTATGCTCTCAAACAAATAGAGAGTCCTTAGAACAATGAACCCTCCCACAGAATTCTTCAGACTGCTACCGAGTTGACTGAACCCATACGAATATGATTTTCCACATATGGAAGAAATATATAACAGCAAGAGCAAGGCTGAAGTTCTGCAAATGATTATCCCTGAGATTTTTAGATTGGATCTGCAAAAATGCTGAGACACGACAGAAGAAAGCAGAGGGAGAGCAGCAGTGTCCACAAAGCCTGAAAGTCACAGTGGAATGCACATACTTGTTAAAAAATAAAAAAGCAAACATGCCATGTAACAATGAATGAGCAGTTCTAGAAGCAGAAGGATGATAAAACCTAGTTTGTTAAGAATGCCCCTCATGTGACTGACTCCGGTGTATAGGATAGTCAGAGTTACGTCCCCACTTAAACGCTCTGATGTCTGTTACAGCACAAATACAGCTTATCCCTCAAAAGGGTCTCTTTCCTCGAGCCAGCTGCTGGTGCTCACTACTGGCAAACACACAGAACAATTGTATAAAACTCATCTCATAGGCAAAATAGCAGGAGAAAGCAAGAAAGAACAGAAATCCATTATCTGTCCAAGTCCACGCACTGCTACTTTTAGCAAAACACAAAATATTTCAAGTTTCATAATGATGTAAATGAATTTGGAAATTGTTTAACTGCTACTACTGCTTTTGCATTTCATTTTCTACATCAGTATGACATTTCTTTAACAAATTGCCTTCTGAGACACTTTCTTGTCTATACGTTACGGTTCAGCACTTGCATTTCAGTTACAGCCACTGTTGTCACAAAAAACTACCACAGCAATGTGTGACATATATAGTATACATTACATAATGTGCCCATTATACATTTACAATGTTTGTTCTTTTAGAAGAGAGTTGTTTTAAGAAGCAGGCAATAGACTTATCTTTCAAAGACAGCAATGACTGGGCACACACACCGCCCTTCAGCACCATAAACTAACTACTTCTGTACAGGCTAACCAAACCCAGGCTTTTCATGAGGGTTAGAGAGCCTCCTGCTTTCTTCCAAGCTTCGCTGCTACTTTTGCCAAGTGTGCAATGAGCCTCCAAAACAGTGCAAACAGCAGCATAGCACTGGGCATCTTTTGCTTACATAGGACAGCAGGGACACCATGTAATAAATACACATACACACACACAATGACACTACAGAAAAGGAGCACAAGAAAAGGCAATCCTTCTCCAAGTGATGCTGAGCTAAATGCTCAGCAGTGATGTTTATTGTCACCCAGCGGGCAAGGCTGCTTGCTAAAGGAGAGAGGATAACCTGTCTCCCCCCCACACAGTTAGGAGTCTCAAAATGACTTTTGTAAATTGTCATTCTCCTCCTTGAAATCACCAGCACCTCACTGCAGAGATCTTTGCATACTTTCTTCTTTTCCAAAGACTGCTGATGTTTCAAAAAGGAAGACGACAGGCACTGCTACTGAAGTGGTTTATACGTGGTACTTACGGTTACGTTAACACCAATGCCACAATACGTGCAACTATTCTGAATCACAAGAAACCACAGTCTCAGTATGTGATCCCACTGGAAAATACCAGCCAACTTCAGATAAACAACTTTGAGGATTGCAAACATTCACCGAAAAAAGATTTAAGCATAATACCATGGAACAATAAGTTTAGTAACTACAAGCAACATAATGGAGTTGATTAACTGGTATCAGCAATCCAGATTACATTGAGTTTCACCTGAATTTGTTGTTATGTTGGCAAAAAACTTACCAACAGAATCTCATAAAACGTTCTCCTAAAATGAAAGGGACTACACAGCATTGTACTTGGCAAGAGATAAAACTGCCTTGCATGATTTCCTACAAAATTGCACATTTGTACATTTTATCTAAAGAGTTATTGAAGATTGAAATAATTGTAAAAGATGCCTATATATAAACTGGATGGATATATACCTCCGTATACACACACACTTCAATTGCTAAGTAGACATTTCTTCAAACATTAGTGTTGATCTCTGGAAAAGCAAAGAATCATCATTCTTCTTATGGATGACTTACTACATGATATACCACAGCAGTTTGCTATGCTACTTTTAAGACACTCATTTCCATTTATGATGTATCAGAAAATTCAGGAAGACAAAATACATCAATGAAACACTGAGTAAGCCAGTTATGCTCACTAAGTTAACGCTATAACAATTTTAGCCAGCAACATAAGAATTACTGGGATCTTCGCCTAAAAATCACATGTAAGATACCTAGTAGACATCCCAACTCAGCTCCTGCTGGCTCTATCTGGTGTAGGAGAAGCTCCATCCTCTCCAGCTCACAGCTGGAAGGAATTGTTTTATAAAATCATTGCAGGAGGAATCCCAGGTCAATGCATCATACCTAAGCATTGAAGTGCCAAAGGGCATAAAGCTGTAGGCAGTGAGGTTTTTATTAGTTCCACTGGAACTGGAATAATCATGCTTTAAAGTGCGTAGATCCACAGTTTCAGAATAGAAGGCAAAATTCAGAATTCCAGACTACTATTCTTTACATCTCTACTTACAAAAGTTTTTACATGTGACAGCAAGTGTCCCATCTCTTTTCCCACTGCCTCATGAACTCACTTGTATATTATATTTTCATGGCCAGCTAGCAGAATGTAAACTCATGAGGCTGCCAGTACCCTGGTTTCTAATTTGCACTTAAAAGACTGAAGACAGGGAGGACAAAGCTGTTAAACATTGCTAGACACCTCAGCAAATGCATCCATAAGCCAGGAGCTGAATTTTTCTCTTTTGTTTTCAAAACTGTATAGGGGACACAGGTCACAGTAGAAGAGGCAAAGGGAAATTTCACTTCGAATCAAATGGACAGTTTTAGCCATTCAGTTGATGAAATATTAGCCCCTTCCTGAGAATACTTGCAGCAGCTGAACTCACACGGGAGAAAAAAAAAGCATCTTCACGAATTACCTACAGTGCTGTTTCTAGATCAGTGGGCATTTTCCTTTATGTCCTATGGATCACTACCAGCAGCAGCTTACTCATCTGGAGTAAACTGACTAATTGTTACATGGTTTCTGAATTACAGATTGAGGCTCAATCTAATGGTAAAGTTCAACAGCTGCCTTCCGTGAAAGTAAAATTACCTGGCTTGATTTTGTGTGCACACCTGTGTACATACTTACGCATGTGGTCAAGTTATTGAGGTGGCTGTTCAGCCATATTTCAACGTGTTAAAAGAGTGCCTGCAACTGATTATGACTTTCTGATAAAGCACAATACTGGAATTATACACACCAAGGAATGATAGTATAATACACACAACTGTTTCAAGTGAATTGCTGATTCACAGGCTGCACAGAAAGATAAACCAGCCCTAGCGGTTCTAACCAACTGAAGGGAGGCTTAGGAAGGAAGTCTTACGAAGCAGCAAGGAGGAAAAGGAAAAAAGAAGTGCTGAGAATCACCCACTAAGTAAGCTCCAGTGTTTATGTGTAAATTTCAGGTCTAGGCTTTTCAGACTGGCAAATTAGAAACGGCAGGCAAGGCTTGCTGTGCAATTCAGCACCTGATCCTGCAGTGCCTTGGAGTAACCTGAGTTTTATCTGTCATTGTAAAGCAGAGCTGCAATCCCACAAGGAGAGCACAAAAGCTAGCTCCAGGGTATTGAGCCAGACAAAAGCAGAGTTTATCATACAGCCAGCACCATCAGTCACACAAACACAACATGCCGGACCCCTGCATATTGATTAGAGACCTCCTACTGTCTCATACAAATAAATAGGTGATTTTCTTCTACATAGCTCTGCAGGTGGATCTACTGGCAGATTTACTAGAAAACTCAGAAAAAGAAACCTTAAGAGCAAATATTTTGGTTGTAATAGTTGGACTGCCTAGAACAGTTTGCAAACAACTCAGCTGTATTAAGGAAAGACTAGCATGGCTGAAACCCACTCACACCTGCTGCTAGGAACAGGTTGAGTCTTTACATATTTTTTTTTATCTGAAGGTATTTGCCTTATGTTCTTACCTACACAATATGTTCTAACTACTCAGAGCCTAACATACAAATCTGTGTCCCTATCAAAGGCAAAGAGGAGGAGAGTATGAGAACCCCTACAAAGAATTTCCTGAACACACAGTATAGAATTGTTATTTATCCTACACAAACTCTCCCAGACAATAGTTCAGTGACTGTGGTCACTTAGCCCACTGAAGGGACAGATGCAGGACAGATGGCAGCGATGCATAGTATGATGTGCAGTGTCACTGAACTGCTTCTAGTCACTCCTGAGGTACCCAAATCCCTCCCTGTGGAGCCAAATGCTGGTCTACCTAGAGTACTGCCTCTTTGCAGCAGAATCATATAAACATCCCCAATGCCTATCTGAAGTAAAAATGACATTCTTGGTTATCCTTACCCACAAGTACTATTATTGTCTTTTACAGCAAGAGATTAATTAGATTTGTAAAATACAAACCATGTCATGCCACCTTCGCTGCCATTTCAACTCTTATTTTCCAGCCGCTTGCAAACAGCTTGCTTATTTGTTCCATCATTTTTTATTCAAGTGACAGGCCTACAATTCTCTAACGTCCTTTTATCCCTTTATAAAGCAAGACATTAAGTATCTTTTTCTTTCAAGTCCACATTTTCTGCCATCTTGAAAAAGATAACCTGTCCTTTGAAGACAACAGTGACAACTTACAGGCTGTTTAAGAACATCTCACCTACTCTATGTTTTTTGTTGTTGTTTTTGTCCAGGCTGTTTTTCTGCAATCTTAAATTCATATTGAGTAGCTGATCTACTTTCCTGATTTTGTTCTTAGGTTTTACATACAAATGATGAGGAGCTTGGTTTCACTAAACAGGCTATTTAATACACTGGGATTTGAGACCTTAGTATTCATTCCAGCTAATTCCTTTCTTCCTTTATACTTGCAGGCACAAGACCTCACCCACAAATTATCTGAGGGCAAAGTCCACTGCATTTAGTTTGTTCTTCTTTCTCTTCTAAAAACCACACATTTAAGATCATTTCACAGTCACCATCAACAAAAGCTGCTCTTCATCTTCTCATCTGCTTCTTTCCATTCTGCTGGAAGCAACTTTCTGTCCTTCTATTCATTATTTTCTTTTCTCTCACACTAGAAATCTAGTCACTGACAGACTCCTGTATCCCAGATGATGTTCATCTCCTAACTATCATGGGAATCCAGTATTTTCAGCTACACAGACATTCTCATCCAAATCCTATGCTACGGACAATCCATTTGTTTGCTTAAAGAAGCTTAGTTTACTTGATCTTGCTGGTTTGATAGAGTAAAACATTTAGATTTTAGAAAAAGACAGTTTAGAGGTGAGGGAATTTCTCAATTACTGAGAACTACACTCTGCCAATACAGATAATCTTTAAGATACACAAGATCATCTGATAGGGTAGCTCTATTTTTTCCAATAAAAGTGCTACCTTCATCCTTTAAATAGATATATGTACAAAACTATCCCCACATGCAGTGCATTTCTTCATTCACAGACTTTACAATAGTTTTAGATTTAATTTTTTCTAGAACTCAAAGCAAGTTCACAATAGAGAAAGCAACTCCTAAACAAGCTGGTTTTTTTTTTTTTTTTTTGAAACACCAGTCACACAAGTTACCCTGAGAGATCTTTAAAAGCATTTAGATGAACCTTGACTCTGTGTACTAAGATTTCCAGTTCTGCTTCCTTATACCCCATACCTTTTTTTCCACTAGTTTAAAGACATTCAGGACAGTTGATTAACTGCCTCATCCTCTGTTGTCTGTCTCATGACCCTACCTGAATACCCTTCTTTCCTCCCTTCTTCCATCTCCACTTGTTGAGCTGCTGTCCAAGTTACTGTTATTTATATTCATCCCCAGGATTTGTCATCAACTGTGTGTTGTTTAAAAGACGTCTGTTGTTATGGTAGAAAATCACCGCTTTTCTTTCTGAAACATCAATTATATTCTCATTGCCTATATGAATAACTCAATCTTTAAAAAAAATAAATAAAAGGGCCCGTGTCAAAGAAACTGCATTTTACATCAAATGCATGAGAAGAAAGTATAAACCGGGCTCACTGTAAGTTATGAGTTGAAATGAGAGAATTACCCATGAGGCAAATTATTTTTTACACTTGTGAAGTTATGATAATACATTTGTACATATTCAGAAGTCTCTAGTTGAAATGCAAAAGGTAGCTATAGGGTACCATAATAGGAAAAACTAACAGGTTCATATATGCAAGAGAATATATTAGAATTGCAAAGTTAGTTTTAAATCATTTACGAAATGAAAGGTACAGCAAAGTGAAATACAGCCTTCTCAGTTTTTTCTCATTAATCATTTGGTACTTTAGTCATATAAAAATTAACCTCTATTTGTTAATCAAGTATAGCTTCAACTAGAAGTAGTGTTATCTATAGAGGTTAATGCACAGCTGACTATAAATTCTTGTAGCCTAACAGGCATTTTAATTTGTTGGCATTGTTCTGTGTTTTAGAGGCAGGCAAAATCCATTTCTTCCTTATATCTCAACTTATGCAGAGCATAAAACAGCTGAAGATACAAACTTCTCTTTCCATGCACACAATTTTACTTGTTGACATGAGAGAAGTGTTATACCTAAAAACTGAAACAAAGAGAACAACAGAGGATACAAGTAGAAAACTACACTGGATGCACTAACTGAATGGCTTTTGTCAGGCTACATCCTAGTTTACTGTCCAGCCAGATGCATTTTCTGTTGCCCCATGACTGTGTGACAAAAGACAACCACAAAAAAAACACAGTTATTACTGCAGTTAACAGTTACCCTGACAATCCCAACATTATTTTTTCCTACGCACCTGATTTCAGAAGAAAAAACACATTACTAATTGGGATGCACAAAGAAGAGGTGCTGCAAGGGCTATAGGGATAAACTTCTTCACAGCGGGGGTCCTGAAATGGTGGAAACTGGACTAACAGTGAAAACTTTGAAGTCTCTGCCATTCCCTGGTGAGCTTGCTATATACCCACCTTTCTCATTTCTTGCACCCCATACTTCAGCTCATTGTACTGATCACAGGATAACACTGTCTAACCTCATTTTCAGAAAATCCTCTGCACAAATACTAGATGAAAAGCTGTTTTCACCTTATGAGTCATGCACTTAAGACAGCTTTACTTCTATATTCGCATTATCATGCATCTTTTTCCAAATTATTTACTCAAGTCAAAGGGATTGTCCTAACCTTTAACTGCAGTGTTGTATCTGAAGAGGCAGCAGATGGAGCAGCTTTCATGTGCCCCAGTCAAAATTACTCTATCCGTACTCCCCAAAGTAGAATACAAAGCATATGATGTTCCTCCTGTATCACTCAGAATCCATATTAATCACCTTGTGAAGTTGTTGGGTTTTTCTGTTGTTGTTGTTTGTAAGGTTCCCCCCCCCCCCCCCCCCCATCATCCTCCAAAAAGATACAGCTTCTCTTAACTTTATGGTCTCCTACAGATCCTTTCTAGCTCTTTGTAATTTGCTTTAAAAACATACTGCCGGGTTAGCACCATGTTCTATTAACTCACAGCAGTGGTGCATTTAGCTTTCGAACCAATTCTAGAGTTATATATTTAGTTAGATCTATTTTTAGTCTTAACTACAATAGATCAAGTGAAATAAACTATATTATACTCTTTTATCCATAACAATTTATACACCAAAAAGTTTACAGTCAAAGGCATCTTTAACACAAATTAAAGTACAGGGCAGTAAGAAAAAAGCAAAATACACCTGAAATTATAAAAATTGAGCTTAATATTAATGTGCAATACATGCTATAAATCCACTAGGGAAAAAAATGTCCTCAATTCCTTTTTTTAAGATAAATTTAATGGATCAAAGTCAAAGCAAAGAACATGGTAGCACTATCCAATACAAAGTCAAGCTACTGAAACCAAACTGATGCATACAATTGGCAATGGAATGCTGTAGAAGTTGGGAAAGCTTACCCAAGTGTTGGTAGGTTTGTCAAAGCTAGGATGTGTTGGTACAATTCCTGTAATTTACACCGAGATAACTGCAAGGCAACTTAACTGAACATTTATTGCATTGCTGACTACTGAAGTGCGTATCTGGTAGAGAAAGCAGAGTTAATACTCCTTCATTTATTTAGGGTAATATATAGTCATGATAAGACAATTCCTCCCACCACAAATCAGCTGCACTTGTCCTACAAATACAGCTTTTTTCCACTGTCCTGCTGAACTGTACTTCTTGAAAGCACAGACAAAGGATAGACAGACTAATGATTTATATCACTGCAGAAGAGTTAATGCAGTTGATCCCACATTTGTTAATTAGCTGCTTTAAGACTGAAATCATGTTGTAATCCTTTTCACAGCAGTTTTCCCTCATGAGGTTCATTCATACCCACTTGTTAAAGCCATCTCTACACAGCCACTATTTTCACTACGTAACAGAAGTTTTCTTCTTCCAAGACAAATCCATGTCCTGGATGCTGCCATAACCCCTTCCTACAAATTTCTTTCAACTATCAAGACAAGCACAGAACTTTAGCACACAAGCTTGCTTCTGTGCAAGGTGGTTGGCATTTTGTCCTCTGCATGTGCACCACTATAGCCAACTCTCCTTAGCGTGTGACAAAAAAGAGAGGAAAAAAAGGAAGAGATCCCACAATGACCGCTGACCGGAAGTCCACTCACATACAATCCTTAATTCCCACTCCTGTCCACTGAAACCAAAACTGAGCCAAGAGTAATCACCTTCTATCAAAGATACTTTGGTCCTTCCTTTGTGTGATGGCATATGCAAACACACTATGGAGAGAACTCTGACTGCACATGTTCTGCACCATTTGCTCCATCAGCTATGTAAGTTTCCTTCTCTTAATTTCATTTTCAGTTCTTTCATGCTATTCTACTACATTCTGACATCATTCAAATGTACCAGGAACTCACCCACCTACACTCTTTGCAATGTTTCCTCCACAACACCTCTGAAATAAGGATTGAGTTATATATAGGTGTTCAATCGTTATTATTTTTAAATCACTTTTCCTTAATTATTTCTTTCTGACTTTCTGATTCATCAGTCCTGGAGTGTTTCTGCATTAACTATTTAAAACACACCTGCTCTTAACATTTGGAAGGTTTCTGAATATTCCCAGTACATTGTACACATCATCACACAGAAGAAACTGAAACCTCTTTAAAGCACTGCTTCACTAACACTTTCAGAAAGAGACATTTCAATGCTATCTTTTCCCACTATATTGACACTAAATCCTTTCTGCTCCACAATCCTCCAAATCCTTTTCATTTTTTCGTTAGAAAGGAACAAAAGAAAAGAAACTTAAACCCTTGCACAAGCTATGAACATGTGCATAGAAAACAGGAGGGAAGGGAAATAATTAACAAGTGAGAATTGCTATGAAGGTCCATCTAACTAAACAGCTTATAGGAAAACCTGCAAGGTTTAAGACTGAGCCATATAGATTAAAGGCAAAATGTTAATGCCTATAGAAGTAGAAAACAAAAAGGCCTATGTAAGTTGTCATTATTAAAATGCCTTAGGGAAACTTTCTTATGGTAATTCAAACTGAAAAGGTTAAAACCTTAAATGGTATTACGTTCACCTCGTATGCAGTGCTTCTATACAATGAAAGAAGAACATACAACTTACTCTTGCAGAAACGTAGCTGTTGCTACGTGACCCACTAACTCCACAGATTTAAGGGAAAAGCCTAAAGAGAAACATGCCACAAAGTACTTAAGCTTCAGGCAATGCTCAACTTTCTAATAGCGTAGAGCATGTGAACACAGCATTTCCTATGAAACCCAGCAACAGTAAAGCCCAAAGCATCAGTTAAACACTACGTGGACTACAGGAGTCAGAAGCTCCACCAGTGTCAAAATACGTTGAATAGACTGAGCTTCTGAAACACCAATTAACCTTCCAGAACATCAATTTCAACACAGTGGAAATGCAAGCTGAGTTAGCAGACTGTTTTAACCTCCTGTGCACGTTCTTAGAAAAATCTTGTTTCTCCTTATACCCATAAATTGCTATGATTTTCAGTTAGCGTCCTGCCTCTAGCATTTCTGAGCATAAAGTTGTGCCACTGAATAATTGAAATACACACAAATCTTATCTTTACTGGAAGTCTCCATAAGGTGCATGACAAAAGTATGTAAATACTTCTAAATTAACAGACTCATACTACACAAAACTGAAAACTGGCACAGAAATTGATAATTACTTGAATTGCTGTAACTGGTAAGCCACACTGAAGACCAGCAGCATTTTACTACACATTTAGCAGTTATCTATTGTAGTTGTTTACATCTTCAAAGCACACCACCACACAGGAGATTATACTAAAGTTCTACATAAGATTTTCTTACGCTGTTTGTTACTTCTTTCGTACAAAGTGTCTTGTTCACCATTTTCTTCATTAGATCTCAAAAGATCTTTTGATCTTTCAGATATCAGCTTACATGCAGCTGCTTCCTATGAAGAGTAGTAAAAGACTTTGGGCTGTGAAGGCTGTCTGCTGTTTTTAATATTTTATGTCTCCCACTACACAATTACTAAGTTTAAGCCCCAACAGCATGAACACTAACTACTAGGGAGCTAAAGTCAGTAAAACCATCCAGACTTTCTGATGAAACCCACAGAATCTGTGCTGTTCAAAAACATCCTTAGTAAATATTTTAATTAATGAGTTCCTCAGACACTTGATCTTGAAGGCAGGTATTTCTGACACTAAGTATCTTCATCAGAAATCAGGTATTAAGAGCAAGATCTAATTACAGAATCATAGAATTGCTCAGGTTGGAAAAGACCTTAAAGATCATCGAGTCCAACCACAACCTAACCAAACGACCCTAACTCTAACAGCCCTCCGCTGGAATGGTGACTCAACCACCTCCCTGGGGAGCCTATTCCAGTGTTTAACAACCCTTTCTGTAAATAAGTTTTTCCCAATATCCAACCTAAACTTACCCTGGCGCAACTTCAATCCATTTCCCCTCATCCTGTCACCTGTCACCAGTGAGAAGAGACCAACCCTGTTTTTGCTGTAAGCACCTTTCAGATATTGGAAGAGAGTAACAAGGTGCCCCCTCAGCCTCCTCTTCCCCAGACTAAACAGCCCCAGTTCCTTCAGTCACTCCTTGTAGGACATATTCTCCAAACCCTTCACCAGCACTGTTGCCCTTCTTTGCACCTGCTCCAGCACCTCAATATCCTTTCTGTATTTATTCCATTATGACTGAGTACAAAATACCAACAGTGACAAAACGAAGCAAATTCTCCCTGAGTTTCAGCATGATTACATTTGGTAGTCTCATAATTTTCAAAAAGCAGAAAGACTTAAGTATTTTCACTAATTCAGCCTTTAGTCACAGATTTGAGAACCTGCCATTGCAACACCCAGCTTCCACAGAACTTCAAAATGAGACTACATGGGACATATCACCAAAATTACATTTTAAAAAAGGAAAAGGAGAGGATTCAGAAGGCTACTCCAGCTGCCTTCCTGCATATGCTTTGCAAATCAGGAATTCTTAGCTCAGAACTCTTTTCTAGCCCTTACGACCTAATATCTATGTTTTGAAATACGTGGAGGGAGAAAGATGTAGCAACAGTAGTGATGCCTTCTGGGAAAGAAAAAAAGCAGAAAAAAACTTTCTAAAATGCTGGAGAGGACAGCAAGCGAATATAGGGCCTTCCACAAAGACTCAGTGATTAGCTGTAATCAATTAGAATCAATGCAACGGCAGCAGAAAAGTTTCAGAAGACAATTTTTTTCCATCACAATTATAAACTTTATCACCATTAATTAAAAAGTCTAAATCCCTCAAAGCAGCAATCAAAATTAATTCTCCTCCAACTTCTCTGAAGAGTAGAAAGAAACTGTACCATATTTTGTTTCCTCTAGTTGAATGAGGGAAAGAGGTAGCTACAAAAGAAAGAAAATAAGTTTGTCAAGCTCCACAACTCTCTTACAATCATTGAATCACCAAGGTTGGAAAAGGCCAAAATCATGTAGCCCCATTATGCATCTACCACCAATATTTCCCCACTAAACCATGTTCATTAGTACCCCATCTCCACATTTCCTGAACATCTCCAGAGACGGTGACTCCACCACCTCTTTGGGCAACCTACGCCAACGCATCACCACTTTTTCTGACAATAAATGATTCCTACTACTCAACCTGAACCTCCCCTGGTTATTGCTAGTTATGAGGGAGAAGAGGCTGACCCCTACTTCACCACAACTTCCTTTCAGGTAGTTGTAAAGAGCAATAAGGTCTCCCTTGAGCCTCCTTTTCTCCAGACTGTACAATCCCAGCTCCCTCAGAGACTCCCCATAAGACTCATGCTCCAGACACCTTGCCAGCTTTGTTGACCTTCTTCAGGCATGCTCTGAAGAAGCCTTGATGTCTTTCTTGGAATGAGGGGCCCAAAACTGAACACAGTACTCAAGGTGCTCTTCTTCCACTACCTCCTGGAAAGCAAAAATGTAGTAAGAGTCCTCCTTTAAAAGGGCACGTAGCGACAGGACAAGGAGAAACAGTTTTAAACTGGAAGAGGGTAGATTTAGACTAGATATCAGGAAGAAATCCTTTACTGTGAGGTGGTAAGACACTGGAAAAGGTTGCCCAGTCAGGTTGCACATGCACCTTCCCTGGAAGCATTCAAGGCCAGGCTGGATGGAGCTTTGAGCAACCTGGTCTAGAGGTGTCCCTCCCTATAGAAGGGGGATTGGAACTAGATGATTTTAAAGGTCCCTTCTAACCCAAACCATTCTATGATTCTGTGACTCTTTAGAGACCCTGCTTCTCCTCTGTCAAGTTGTAGGTGCTAAGATCTTGAACAATTCACAGATGCATCAATCCTTGGATGATTACAAAAGATACCTAGGACAAAACAAATCATCTCTGAGATTGCTTTTAACTGAAAATGGTTATGGCCGCTATTTTAAGCATAATTCAATCTTGTACCAGTTCAAGCTTCTCTGGGCTAGGATCCAACTCACTTCAGGATTCTAGTCAAGCATAAGGGAATGATATAGGAACAGACACAATTCTGGGAAAATATATAAGTAAAATGATATATATGTACACATCTAAAATTTTGTTAATGACATTTCCATCTAAATACAAAAAAAACTTTAATTTAACCAAGGGATTTTTAGTGTCACATTCTTAGGTGTGACCTTCGAAGAAGCTCTAAAGAGTGAGCATTATGAAACTTAATTATGAGATGAAAGAAATTAGATGGTATTCAAATAGGTAAAAAGCTGTCACAAAAAAGAAGGAAGAAGGAATCTATTCTCAACATCTCTGGAGAATACCATATTTAGTAATATTAGTAACAAGCTCAGATTAGAGCAAAAAAAGCTTAAGTTAGGCATATGGGATTTTTTCTAAGAGTAGATGAAACAAGCATCTCTCTCAGACTTGGCTGCTTCTGTCTGAAACAAGGACACGGACTTCATTTTCTGAGGTCACCTCCAAACCTCCCATCCCTATCTAGGTGGAAGTTACTTACTTGCATGTTTGAACTTTACATGTGCTAAATGAATAAACACATTGTGAAGTTCTTAAAAGGATCCTATAAATTAATTCATTATCCATTCATATTTTCCACTGAAACAGGACACAGTTAGCTCTTAGCTTTGTTTCTACCATTTACAGCTTCACAAAATTAGAGTCTGACAAGATCCACGTTCATGCTACCTTGCAATTGCAGCAAAGCTACAGCTACAAAATTGTACTGGTGCTGCAGAGGCAGCAGGAAGGCATGTGTAACAGTCCCTTGCAGCCAGCAGGTGATCAGATCAAAAACACAGATCACCTTTAGAGACTGAAACTTGGATGAAAAAAGTCAAAGCAGCTCTTTTATACATAAAGATTAAGACTGAATCATAGAATCACAAGGTTGGAAAGAACCTACAAGATCACCTAGTCCAACTGTCCTCCCATTACCCTTGCTACCGCAAGCCACTAAACCATATCTCGTAGCTCCTCATCCAGACACCTCTTGAACACTGCCAGGGATGGTGATTCCACCACCTCTCTGGGCAGGCCATTCCAGTGCCTGAACACTGTGAAAGAAAAAGTTTTTCCTTATGTCTAACCTAAACCTCCTCTGGTACAACTTGTGGCCATAATAAGAATTACTAATGTTCTACAGAATAAATTAACAGAAATTCCAGTAGCTTCAAGTTTCCCAAAGGATGAGCTCAGGCACCTGGAACTGTCTCCATAATGCTGTCTCTCCACGTACCTCCTAAGCTCATGGTAGAAACAGATTTTTACTAAATACATTTACAAAAAAAAAAACCTGAAGTAAATACCACACTATCCCCTCACTACCTTCAGAGTAAAACAAATATTGCATATTTGAACAGGCTGCCCAGAGAAGTTGTAGATGCCTCATCCCTGCAGGTGCTCAAGGCCAGGCTGAATGGGACCCTGGGCAGCCTCATCTGGTAGGGGGCAACTTGCCCACAGCAGGGGCTTGGGACTGGATGATCTTCTCCAATCCAAGCCATTCTTTGATGCTATGATTACTTTCACAGCAATCACAAATTCTGTTATTAATAAAACTACAATAAATTACCAGCTACAAACAGCAGGAGAAGCATATACTTGCCACTAGTAAGGAAAACACGAAGTTTAATACTTTACAAAGAGCAACTCCTCTCGCTGTCATGAAAGTTGGGATGCTCTAATTAGCCTCTTGCCTCAGCCATTAAGGTGGATTTGAAACTTACTAGCTAAAGATAATGTGAAAATAAATGGATAAAAGAAGAAAAAAAGAGAAAGGAAAGGAAAGGAGCTGGCCCTCAACTCTTCAGATTGCTTAGTTTTTACAACTAAGAATAGGCTATTCTGAAAAAATGAAAAGGCCCACTAATTAATTGCTCGATCAAGTCCACACAATCTATGATAATTTTAATTATATTACTGGCTTCAAGGATCATACAAGGAGTTTCAAAAAGAACACCTTCAACGCATTTCATCTTATCATGTAAAACCCATTTTCTAAACCTTTACCTTCATCAATGCCAAATAAATTGCAAGAAAAATGGCATTTCATGCAGCAGATTTAGAGACCTTGGACAACTGTCACAGAATATTTGTGAAACAAACCTGTGTTTTTCTACAACCTAGAATTTGCCCTTATTGAAAACTCCCTCAAACACCTGAAATTCGCACCGTTCCAACCATGCACAACTCCTGGCAGAAAACAGAGCGGAAGAAAGAAACAAAATTAGGAATGTGGAAATCCAACACAGGTAAGGGAGTGGAAGGGGGATAAAAGTGCTTGTTAGCTTTGACTGAGAATTCCAAAGTTTGGGTTGGTATATATTTGGTATGGGTGACTCCTTCCAGCTACTCATTTTAGTTAACTCTTAACGGGGACTACTTTTCAAATAAGTAGAACAGATGAAGCATAAGAAATACAGAGGAAGACATTACTATGGTGTACTTTCTGCTATATTCATTTCTTGATGAAGATATAACATGGGCTTGCATGTTATTGCATAAAAGCTTCATAGAAACATACTCAGCATTTTTTAAAATTATTGTTCTTCTCTTGAGTCCCTAGAGATCTAGGACAGCTAGCTGCATAAGAATACAATTTCAGCAATGCAAATAAGTAGAAATCAGAATTTTCAGCTTTGCTTTTCTACTATGTACATCCCTCTGATCAGTCCATCTTAAAGTAGTTGCATAGATATCCCTTAATACTAAAAGCTCTAGGGCAAATAAAAAATCATAACAGACCTGTAATGTGATAATATAAGCAGCAATGACAGCAGAGCAGCAAGGTGCCAGGCTACAGCAATTAGTACTTGCTCCAATGCAACAGCCATGGGCACAGAAATTAAGGAAAGAAGCTGTTTACCTTTAGAAGGCCTCCGGTAGGCAAGGATCTCCAGCAAGATCCCCTTGCCTCCACTGTCAATCCCTAAGTGAGGGCTGGAAAGGGATGGATTTTGGCTCCACCCCTTCCGGTCACTCAGATACGCTGCATGCGCCCTGAGTTCCCCAGGGTTAGCCCTGCCTTCCTGCCAGGCGCTCAATCACTGTTTCAAGCCATGACTCAGCATTTGTGCAAAATCTCACAGGACTTGACTTGAATTCTCTTAAAAAGAGATGCAGAAGACAGCAAGTAACTTCACTGTGAGAGTAAAACAGCTCCATTCATGCCAGCCTTCCAAGAGACATGGTAATTCACCATTTCAAGGTATTTATTCATTTCATCAATCCACCCAAATATTACACAACACCCAGACTTTTCCTTAAGTTTGTACCAGACCAACACACACTGCAAACTTAACGGTGCGATGTTATTTAACAGGCAGATGTTCTCTCTCTCTGAAACTGACTCATGAGCTCTGGTCCTGGATGTCTTACAAACTCAGAGCAACAGGCTGGAAAACAAATCAGCTGTGTGGTGTAAACTGGCCCCACACTTCCAGCACAGTCCAGTTTTCTGGCCTGGGAGCTAACCAACCTCATTCTTCTGTCCCTAATCCCAGTTGCAGCCCAACACACAGCAGATGCACATCTTCCATTGCTCCCTGGTTTAATTCTATCTCCTTTTTCTGAAAAACAAACTAAAATATAAGCATTATTTTACACTGAAGCTTAAACCATTTCAGTACTATCCATGCTTTGTATCTGACTTCCACTATTTCCTCATGGCTTTAAACAACTGACAGCTGCCTGTATTCCTACCCGTCAGTGGAAGTGTAAGATTGCTCTAACAGAACTGAAAATAACCCCCATTCACAACTCTAGATGTAGTCTGGCAAAATCCAGGGTATTGTGGTTCCAATTTTTCTATTCATGCAGGGAAGAATAACTTAACAGACCTTTTTTGATTAAATTTGTTCAGTTAAACACATTGTTCTGTCTGAGTTTCAGAACATGTTATATTATTTTTTTTCATTTTCTCTGCCTTCTTCTTAATTTTCACTTCAAATTTGAACATGAGGTTTCAGCTTTCTCCCTCATGTTTTTAAGACCATTTCATGCTCCAGAACCACATGCATGGAGAAATGCCTCAGAAGCAGTGCCATAAGTAGCTCTTCTTTCTCTCAGCTGTCAGTGTAGCAACAAATGCCAAATACATTTGTACATAGCAAACCTTCCAGACCTGCAATTCAGTAAGATCCAATCCTGAAAGAATTTTTAGGGCACTTAAAGATTATAAATACATGAGAATTTTCTAAGAGCAGAGATTCAAATAAGGAGGAGAAAAGAGTTTGCTCTATAGGTAATCACTCGCATAGGGCACCACCACCACAACCACAAGGTTTGCTAGAAACCTGTTTAAAAATGCTCATCACAAGACGATTCAGTAGTTTGACTAAAGAATGTTACACTGTTTATAAACTGACACTTTACAAGGAACCAGCAAGTTTTCTTTCTTACTACTTCTAGGAAAATTAGCACAAAAATAGAAAAGCATAAGCTTGCTTAGCACTTATAAAGAGAAGATTTTCCATTTTAGGCCATGAAAGCATAGCTGGGCCTAACAGCTGCTGTGCAAAGCAGATGAAAAAACTGACAGTAACTTTAAAGAAAGGTCTTTGCCATCTTGTACTGATGAAAGAAAATTAAAATAAGGTAAAGCCAATGGAGCATTGAGATGGGAGCTCTGTGCTGTTCCAGGGCCTTTATTCAATATTAAATGTCATCAGCTGACTTGTAAGTCTTCCTAGAGCTCACGTACAATTTGCATTTACCAGGAAGCATACATAAACATACTGGACTGGGATACTAGAATATTACGTCTTGGGGCTTGTGAACAAAGCTTATATTTTTGATAAATATTTCTTCCATGCTTTATATACTAGCAAGTGATTGAGGTACTTCAGGGTGAGGAGGCGTTGCCCCGTTCCTTATGTCTGTGCACAGGGACTATGCCATATGGACAGCAGAACCAGCTCCCAGTACTGCTGTCAGCAGCCACCTGCTGGTCCCCTGCCACAGCGCTGGAAACACACATTGACAGGACAGCATCTCAGTGCTAACACCTCATCTCCCTTAAATCTGAAGATGAATACCAGCTACCACAGCTGCTTTTGGGAGTGGGAAACCAGGGTTGGTGGGCAGCAAGAGACAAAATAAAATTGTAATAAAAATAAACCCTTGACTGAAGCTGCTGTACTATGTTAAGTATTTTTAGCTTAAGAGGTTACAATCACTGCTGAAAAATTTGAGACTGCTACCAAATGCTGTTGTCTCATTTTTCCAACACAAAGCCAAGAATCCTGTAGAAACACCTAAATTCTCAAAGAACCCATCATTAAATCTTGCATTCATAAAGCAGTCTTATCTAAAAAGCTAAGTCTAACTTACAGTCATCTTTTATATTTCTATACTGCATCTTTGCCTAAAGACATTTACTTAACTCCTATTCTTCTGAGCAAGCTAGTTGTGTTTAGAATAAAGGAGAGGTTCAGGTTCTTAAATAGAATTTGCTCTAAATTAGTAAGATTTCTTTGTAATAGATGTTTAAATGTAAACAGGCTCTCATTCACCACATTAATCCACTTCCATGACTTTAAAAGACTGCCTAAAGCCAGACAGAGCCCGTTATTCTGTTTATAGACAATTTCACCCACTTTTTAGCCATCAGAGACCGAGAGGACTTAATACTTCTGAAATTAGGACTCCACGAGTTGCTGAAGTTGCATCTTCAGTAAGCAACAACAACAATAATCCAGAATTAGTCTCAGTTTAATCTGTTTGTTTTGAAGACGCTATACTGAGAACAATGTAGATTTGCATCCTGTTTATTAATCAGACAAGGACACCACAGCCACCAGAGCTGAAAGGCTCTTTCCCAACACCATGACATTACCATCAAGCACTATGGTTCAACCTCAGTATTTGTTTGACCAGCCTCAGACCTCAGAGAAGAAAAACAACAGCTAAGCCACTATGTAACAGTAAGGAATATCAGGTCAGCTAACAACCAGTAGAAATTCTATTGCTAGCCTTATTCTTTCTGGATTTTCCTCCACCGTGACCCAAAGGAATACTGATGTGAATGCCATGCTCAAGATGGCAGACTATTTTAAGGGACACGGATACACAGAAGTACTCTCAGAGGAATACAATTCCCAATAACATATTGGAAAAAAATTCAGTGGATTAGTATTTTTATTCAGCTTAGCTGACAAATCTTCTAAGAAGGTGGAAGGTGAACTCTCTTGATGAGAGTCTGATCCACCTACTACTTTAAAGTGTTTATTTTGTAAATAGTGATAAAGATGACATAATTCGTCCACACTGTGAGAAGTAACATCAGGAGTTAACTGACATTTCCCTACCACATGTTTTTAGACAAACATAAAACTGATGTGCTGGATCAGACCCAGAGATCCATTAGTCCAGTTTCCTCTTTGACAAAGAACAGCGTTGGAAGCTTTTGCAAGGGTCCCAAAAGGTCTGTTTCACATCTGTGAACAACTACCCTACCTTTTACAGAGCACAAAGGCCACTGACTTTATCCTAGCTATCATCCACCCTTAAGTCCATTACTTTAAAGTAATGTAAATAAACTCACTATCAATAGTAAATTTTATTTAAAAAGCAAATATTTATTTATATCAGCTATAAGGACAAACTTCATTTTTCCACAGTAGGTCTGAAAGCTCTGAGTAATCCACAGAGATAACAAACCAAGAGACAGACATGTAAAAAACCGTCTGTATTGTAGACTCTTTGGAAGCAAAACCTAAATAGAAACAAGGGTTTTTTTTAATTATTATTTGGTTTTTGCTTTAGGTAAGGCTTTTTTGTTTATTAGTTTTTACCTTTTAAATGCTTCAGCAGGGTTCCTCTCGCATTCCCCGGGTTGCAAGAGGCTTTGAATAGCAGGATCTCTTAGTTTGTCCTCATATCCCTGGATCAGTCCACTGCGGCAGATTTGTGCAACTAAACCTCTGATAAACCCTCCAACACACAGCGTGTCGGAGTCCTGGGCTCTGCAGAAATGGAAGGCTAGGGCTTGCCGATGTAAGCCTCTTTGTAGGTTTGCAGGTGAGCTTGGCCAGAGTAACTCAGTACAGAGGGCTGTCTTCCCACTACCGGGCCCTCCTACCAACAATACACCCCAGGCAGCTCCTTTCCCAGAGACAACACCGGTATTATTCCCAGAACTTGCTACAAGAGATGGTTTGTTGGCAGCACTACCGCTGCAGTTAGCTTTCTCCTGAAGGCAGTGCTGAAGCTTGTGGAAAACCCACTCCCTACAGTAAAACTGCTTTCCCTGCAGCAAGCTGGTTTGAGCCATTTTACAAAGCTTCTTCTCTTGGACTTGTCATAAGCAGCAGTACACCTTCAACATCTTAGCGCAGGGAGGCACGGGTTCATCTTGCACAGGAAGATCTTCTGCTCAGAACTTGACAAGGCGTAAAATAATCAGTTAACCTTCCCCATAACACTTAACAGCATCTTCTCGCAAAGGGCGTCACTCCATTTGGATGCGGTATTACAAGTAGTGAAACACAATCACAGCTCAGCTGACATCATGAAGCAGCATCTGACACCAGCGCTCAACAATACTTCTCCTATGGCTCAGAAGTCCATACAGCTCCATGGCTACATCTGTAGTTTAAGCAGTTGTGCACGTTCCCAGTATACAGGGGAGACACTACATCTGGAAAAACTGAAGGGAAGCCAGCTTTTCAATGTATACTAAATGCCTTTCAACTCTAGGCATTAATCTCTCCGGATATAAATCCAGAAAAAGCTGTCCATAACAAAATGCTCCTGCTGGGAATTTTATACAGAAAGCAATTCTTCTTCAGAGTACTAGATAGATACCCCAAACGTGTGGATGTGCACAACTTACTGAGAAACGGTCAGTTTGGACAAGGAACTTTGCAGACTTCGTATATCTGGGCAAGCGTCTCAGAATTGCTTTGGATTATGGTTTCTTAGGCAGTAGGGATGAAAGGGGAAAAAAAGTGTTTACAACTTCTCATTTCAGTACATTCGTAAGCGTCTTCTTCAGCAACCTGGATTCTTACTGAACCTGTTCTCAGGTATCTTAATCGCAAGATGTCAGAAGAGACAACATCTTCCCCTAGAGCTCTGAAATAAAGAAGACAGCACTTTTAACCCTGCATGCAAGTCGTAATTCAGTCAGCTGCAAAGCAGACAACAAAGAGTGAAGTCAATGGCTCTTATCTTTAGTTTTGCCCGTACTATTCATCTAAAAAGCTGCTTTAAAAGGAAAAATAAATGTTGTTTCAAGGTACAATTGGCTATATATAAAAACATAACAATAGACAGCTGTGACAGTGGCCTCAGAATCACAGCACAACGAGCCCCGCACTTCCTCCCTACGAGAGCCGAACGCTCCCTTTATCTCCGCACACTCTTTCTCCCACGGCTCCAGCGCCGAACCCTCCCTGCGCACAGCCTTCCAGCCGCTGCCCACGGCTTTCTCGGGAACTTTATCCCACAGACGAGCTCTGCCCACGGCTCCTCGCACACCCCTTTGTTCGCCGCCCGCCCGCAGCAGGACGGGGGCTGCCCCGGCTGCCGCTCCTGTCAGCCCCAGCGGCTCCCCGCCCGCGCCCTCAGCCCGGGCTGCGCTGCCCCGGCCGGACACCCGACTCACGACGGCGATCCCGAAGCCGAGCGAACGGCCGGGTGCCCCCCCGCTCCCCTCCCCCAGCACGGCTCCGCACAAAGCCCCCGGCCGCAGCCGCCCGCCGCTGTCACTCCGCTGCCCACCTCCGCCAGGTACCGCCCAACGGTCGCCGACCGCCCCAACGGCCGCCGGGCTAGGGGCCTCCCTGCCGCCGCACGCTTACCTCCACCAGCGCCCCAGCGGCCGCTCCAGCCTCCCAGCGGCGCAGCGCTGCGCGCCCCTCCTCTTCCTCCGGGCCGCTCGGCTCCCGCCCCCGGGCTCCGCCGTGCCAGGCCCGCGGCCAGCCCGCTCCGCGGCGCCTCAGCCCGCCTGTGCGCTCCTCCGCGACTCCTTGACCCCTTCCGCCAGACCCCGCCCCCTCGCGTTGCCCCCGCCCCTGCCCGCCTCACGCCCCGCCCCCCGCCCGCCTGCCAGCCCGACATCTGGCGGCAAGTAGTCCTGGGCGGAGGGAGACGCCGGGCGGGCGCTTTACCGCCCCTCCGCTTTGTCCCGCCGCCGCTGCTGAAGAAGGGGGCGTCCAACGGCCGGAGCCCCCCGGCGGCGGGGCCCTGCAGGGGGCGGCAGCGTGGCTCCCGCCGCCGGGGCGCGGCCGCGGGGTTTGCCCGGGTGGGGCGGAGCGCCCTGAGGGGAACTGCGGGGGGCGGGAGCACCGAAACTTGAAAAATAAAGGTTCTCCGCAAACGGTTGGGATCGATGGCTGGTTGTTTTACTTACGCGCAGAGCACGGTGACTGCACTGTGTAAATCACGTATGCCATCTCTCTAATGCACGACTTCAGCTTTCCTTACTTTTGTTAACCCAGAAAAGCGTAGGCCTAATAGCTGTTTTCCCCTTGCCTGACTGCTGCCTGTTCCTATTTCATCCAAACCAGCCCATCCCGGGCAGGGATTCGCTACGTGCACTGAGGAAGTGCAGCCTCACAGAATGTATGTGGTGATTCCAAGCAGTTTTCCCCTTACTCCTCACACTTCACACAATGAAAACCACATTTTTCCAAGCTTGCTGCAGGCCTGAGTGTGGGCTTAGCAGCACTCCAGCCTGGGACAGATGAACTGGTGCAGACCCATGAAATACAGCTGCCTTCCTGAATCCTCCTTCAGTTTGCAGATCCCTGAAAACTGCTGTGAGATCCCTTTGACAGGACTAGAAACATCACTGGGCACAGCAGCCCTTCACAGTGCAGCCTACACACGGGGAGAAAGTGGGAGTTCACCCCTTATTTGGCTGCCTGAGAGCAAGGAGGGGAAGGGTTTCCATTAAAATTTCATCTCTTGTGCTGGCCACATTATTTATAATAAGGCTCTTTCCTATTAGTTTTCTGATCAGGGGCTTTGTGGTTGGTAAAGAGAGCCTTCCCTCTGTATGGCTTTGTGTACCGGGCAGTTAAAGCACTGCTTTACACTGAGTACATCCATGCAGTATGGCACACTCATTTACTGCCCTTCAAGGAGTGTCCCGAGATTCTCTGTAGGAATAAAATGAAAAAAAAAAAAAGAATAAATTCATCTGGCATACTGAAGAGCTTAGAAAAACAAGTCTGCCTACTTCTGGAAACCAGTAGAACAAGTTTGAAGAACCTTTGGAAGCACCGAATTACAAATTTGCAACGCAATGGGGAGTGGGGGAGAAACAGAAATAAGAATAGTAGTCAGAAAAAGTGTTGGTTTTGTTGATCTTATATATATATATGTATGTATATGTATGTATCTGTTTTCTTTTTTAGACTACATACTTCAGGGAAATAGTCTTCTCTAAGCTTTTTTTCTTTCCTAGCAGCACCTCCTCATGAGAGCCTTTGAACTGCTAAATCTCTCTCTCTCCCCCTCCAGCTCCCCTTTGTTTTTCTCTTAACAGTGAATGAATAGTGATAGATAACATTTGGAATGATGAAATTGTAGTTCTGGTCAGCTGAGTTGGCTGGAGACAAAACAGAGGTTTGATAGTGAAAGAGACTGCAAAAAAAAAAAAAAAAAAAACACAAAAACAAACCAACAACAAATAAAAAGCTCCGCTCCCCACCCTCTTCCCCCCCCCCCAAAAAAAAAACCCAGAACCAAACCCACACAAACACCAGAAAGATCAAGATGCTGAGGGTCACATCTTAGACACAAGCACTGGGCTGATGGATGTTCAGGGAAACAAAAGAGAAAAAATGAGAGTTTGGACAATGATGAAACCCAAGGGAAAATGGAGCTCCCCCTTTTCTGATGACTGGGATGCAAACAAAGACCGATTTACATGAGAAGTTGCTGTTAGATTCCACAACATCCAACATGAACAGTAAGAATAATAGTGTGGTTTGCTAAAATTAGATATTTAAATGTAATCAAGATTGCATTATAGACGATGACTAGAAAATACTAATCTTTCCATGCTAATATATAAATTCTGCAACTGAATAGATTGACAGTAATTTGATTTTAGCATGGAACAGAGACACACAATAAGCATCCCCACAGAAATTACTTATGTATCATGCATTTGAGCAAAACTTCCATTCAGAAGATCAGTTCTACAACTAACATGAATGGAAATTACTTGTGGGAATGGCAAGGGGAAAGAAGAAAGGAGGCAGAAAGGAGAGAATAAAAACCAGGAAAAATGCAGAAGGCCCAGAATGCATTTATATTCTTCACAGTGGGAGGATTTTTAGTTTTTCAAAAGGTGATAAAATATTGCAAGGTTGGAAGTACGACCTGCATGCTTCTTTAAAAGGACGCATGCATGACCTAAAGGTGAAGTTTGACAGTGGTCTTGCATTGACTGCCTGAATTAGTTAGTAAACAAAAAGCATGTAAACACTGAAGGTGATAAATAATTGAAACATAGGTAAAATATCCTAAAAAATGTTGGAAGCGTTAAAAAAGAAATGAGATTGCTGTGAAGTAAGAGGCGCGGCTGCTGAGGTTGGGAGCTTTCATCTGTACGCTAAAGAGTAAGACCCTGAAGTCAACCTTCAAAAGCAAGGAAGGTATTTTGTTATCAAGTGTATTTGCATAGCTCCTCCTATTTCTAACGCAACAGCCTCCATGACATCATCCTGGTGAATTATTATAGCTAAGAGTCAGATATTGCTGATACAATTGTGCAATGTTGTAGTTAATGAGGCAGGATAAGAACCAAACCTTATTTTGTGGTTTTGTATAACTCAGCTTGACATAGATAGCAAGCGAACCACGATATAATTGGGTGCAACCTTGCAGACTCTAAGACTGACAGATAAGACCTCAAGCAGACACAAAGAAGACGAAACATATCAAAATCTCCCATCTGAAAAAAATACACTCTTCTTGTAGCTTCAGTGGTCTGAGGCGGTAATAACCTGGCTGCTTAAATGAAGACACATTTCAGGACCTGATCCTAAGATACAATGGGAAGTTTCTGCTATGCGTTTTCAGGCATAATTTTATAGTCACAAATACTAGTTAACAGTGAGAAAATAAGATGAAACTTTTAGTAAAAAGGTAAATAATTTCTAACTTTATGAAGTCTATACTGGCTTTGGAAAATCTAAGGGACTGATTAAACAAAAAGCCGTTACGCATTCTAAATTCACTGCAGCATCTTTTCTCAGAATGGTAGAAAAGACCACTAATGTGTTAGCAGTTACAAGATGATGCTATTCAGATAGGAAGGTTTGTTTTAAGATAACAGCCATCTCTGATAGGCCAGAGAATGTAATCAATTGTGATGGCAAAGGTAGGACTAAGGCTGATATTTAAAGTCATCAAAACTTGAGTAATCGTGTTCACATAAAAACATTTGCATTGTACGTAGCTTGGAGCACTGTTATCAGTTTGGCTGCTTTCTGGTTTGTGTATGACTCACACCCAGCCCTGGTCCTGCTGTCTAGGTGCTGCATGTCCCGTCAAGTCAGTGCCAGGTCTGCAGGAGAAGGGAGTGGAGCTGCAGATCCCAAGAGCTTGTAAGAGCTTTGGGAAAGCTTTTGGTAGACATGCATTCATGTCCCCAAATAAACTGTTTTTAGGGGTGGGCCTGAGGCATCGTTGCCAACTTACAGCAGTCATTTTAAGTACTTGTCTAACTGTAACTTACTGATTTTCATGCATAATTATGCATTATTAATTCAGATACTTTCTCTGACAGGTGAAATTAGTGAATTTGATGGTAAAGGAAGATAGTGTAGACCTGATATAACACAAGAAAATTGACATAAAAAGCACATTATAATTTTCCAAGCAAATAGTGGAAGCTTTATCACGTGGAACAATTAGGCAAAGGTATGAGTGTCTAATTTCAGAGATACTGACATTTAGATCCCAGTCCAAAAACCTGCCAAGGGTGAGATATTCTTTAGTATCATACCATGATGTCATACAAAATTCCTCCACAGAGCAATCTGGAAGTCCTGTATGCAAGGGAGCTCATGCTCAACCTGACACCTACTGTCATGTTTGTGGATCCCCTTCAGTTTGTGTTGGCACAGCACAGTTTGCCGGACTACATGGAAATTGACCCCAAGAGGTGCTTTACAAGGTCTCAGGCTGAGTTGACACTGACCACACAGTTCCCTTGATGCTTCTTTTTGCCTTTATTATTATTATTTTTTAAAAAAGGGACATAACATTATTCATAATGCTATTTTATTCTAGCTATCTGGGAGTTTCCCTCATCACTGCGGGTTTTCAATAGATGAAGGCAATAGCGCTATTTTACATAAGAATATAGTTAGAAAGTATAATAGTTCCTTTCAGTTCCTTCCTCATTACCCAGTAATTTGGGTAGAGGTACTATCTATCCCATCTATTGAAACGGGCTCTCTGTGAACAAAGGATGCAAGAATGATGGAGCTGAAGAAAAATTAAACAAAAGATCCTGGATATGATAATGCAGTAGCTCAAACACTTGAACGGGAGAGGAAATAACTATATCCTCATTCCTCCTGAAAAAGAAATTGGTCCCACTTCCAGGCAGACAGCTTTAATTTATATAGGTTATTATAGAACTGAAGCTACAATATATGTTAGTTGCTGTTTGGTGGGAAAATGACTCCTGTGCTTTGGATTAGCTTGCCTTTGATACACACGGGCCAGCATTCTGGCCCTCTTTAAAATACTGCATCTATCTTGCAGCCACCAAAAGGGCAAGAAGGAAGCTCTCATAGATGCATCCTTACCTTTTGGGCATGGTCATTTTGTAACTCAATAGAGCCAGGACAAACTCAAATGCCATGCTGCCCATGCCTGTAAAACTTTGTCTGTGGAAAGAAAAGTGGGGTGTTGGACTAGATGATCTCCAGAAGTCCCTTCCAACCTCCACGATTCTGTGACACTATCACACTACTAGTGCAATTTCTCATGACATTACACTGTCAGAAAAAGAAAAATGTGGCTTCTCCAGGTAGCTATTGTCAACAGGAAGCCAGTTTAAATGCTCTGAAATGGTTCTGGAGAAGCCTTTCTCTTGACCTGAGAGCACCATCCTTCCAATTTAGGCATGGGGATCACACACTAAATTTAGTCAATGGGCTGAACGACTCTTTCATGGCCAATACTTCAGGCCATGGCTTCCAGAGTTTGCTGCAACATTTTTTTTATTATCTGAATATGCATCTGCATAGTCCTAGGAAAAGGCAAATTTTCTGTTTAAAAATTGACACTCAACCTGTGATATTTATTGAGTGTGGGTTTGGCTGTTTGTCTGCAAAATACGTTGCAATATTTAGGCTAATATTGGTAGCTAAACAGAACTCAACTCTAAAACATTGGCCTTGAGAATCCAAGAAATGCATGCTAATGTAGTGGCCTATGTCATTCTAACCTCAAACGTTGCTATGTGTGCAGGGATTGGAATACACTCCAGCTTCCTCCTGCCCTAGAGTAGCATGTTAACCAGTATTTGTGCAATGTGAATTATGGTATAACATTACCGTTCTGTATAATAAGAGTTGACAACACATGACGCCAGTCAAACTTAATTATTAAGTATAATATTCTGGAAAACAGGTGCTGCAGTAGATAACTGGTTCTGTTGGATGAAAATGGATGAGGATCTGCAAAGAATTTAAATGTCATTAAATGATGGCATGAAAACTTCTGTGGAGTGGAAAGAGAAAAATCTGTCAGCAGTAAGCCATAACAAAACTAAATCAAGAAAATGACCATTTATGTGAGTTGGACCTGAAATATATTTGTCAAAATATCATTGACTGTGCATGAAAAAAGATGAAATAGATGCCTAAGAATAAGAAATAATGCTTAAGTGAAGAATCAGAATTACTACATACAATAACAGAAGAATTTATACTGACGCAAGATTTTATATAAACTTAGTGAAATCTGATCAAGTACTGTTTGATTTATGTTGGAAATATTTAAGCTGTAAGCATTAGGAATGTGTGTGTAAATAGCTTATACTCTTTCTGTATGTTGCTCATGTAATCTCACTACTTTCATCAGCACCTGAATGCTTGTCCTGACCCGTTCTGTGATCTTGAGCAACTCCTGTAACCTTACCTGCTTCTGTTTCCCCATTGGTACAATAAGGATAGTAAACCTTTCCTATTTGCTTTCTTATGTCTGGTCTAACTGCAAGCAAAAGCAAGATGTACCAAAATATTTTGTACTACTTCAGTAACACCATGTAGCAATACTCTAACTGGCCAAGTCTGACTGATGTGTTGTTGAATCAGTGGGAGCTATCCAGATCAAACCGTAAGTAGTAAATAACCCAAATCCCTTTCACTGTGTAGGCTCTTGCAGACCTCTGCCCTAAGCCCATAGTGGGTCATACACTCCTTGTGTGAGAAGTCATGCTGATATATGTAATACTGTATAGTCAATTTAACTCATTTCTCTCTCAATGTAGTTTACTCTATCTCAAGACCATTTCTTGGTATTTGTGAATTCATGCATTTTAAACACTATTCTGCAATCCCTGTGGAGACAAACTGCCCACTTGACAGAATATCCCAGGTCACTAAGCACTTGCTGCATTAAGCACTGAGCACTTCTGCTGTTTTCCCAGATTTGTAGTACTCCATAAGTCATCACTTTAGGGGTAAGAAGATCGCAGGATTTAATTTTGCTTGTCCTTTTAAGCTTTGCCTAGCTGGCTTCACCATTCATTTCTCTAGCTGCAAGACTACCAGCTGTCAAAGTCAAGTTTAGTTGGTCTATAAGCTCAGTTTCCAGTCTTAGGGAGAATATGGAATGTAGTCATGCTTTTTTTCCCCCTTGGTATAAGGCATGCTTAAAGCAGCAAGTACAGACCTTGCTTTCTTATGAGTGGACTCAAGTACCAGAGCATGTACAACTGGCATATATGGACAAGCAGAGAGCAGACTTCAAGCTGCTGGGTAGCTTTTGCTGGCAGCTCTGTCCAGGCTTGGGAGGAGAGGTGAAACACACCTTGCATAGCTGCACTGAGGTCTTTCTGAAAAACCATACCCACTGCTCATAGAATTATGTTTATGCTCACAAAGTTTATAGATACAAATAATCAACGTAATCCTAAAAACCTATGATTTAATTTTTCTTTTTCAGTCCAGGCCTCTATGATGTTATGGACACTCATAGAATGAAAGTATTCATGAAGAACTGTAGTCAACAGGAATAAAGATGTAAGAGATTTTGAAGCAACTTTGCTATATCTATGAAATCACTCGATTAGCCCTTTTCTAACACATTTCTGAACATTTGCTTAGATTAATTACAGATCTCCTAGATCCAGATAAGGAAGCTAAAATATATTCCTCAGAGAAGCTAAAATATATTCCTAGGAATGTGCTGTTAGACTTTGAAAATAAAATGAGATAAATTAATGTTGATTGAAAAAAACCATTTGCATTTAATGTGGAAGTCAATTTTAGTTTGATCGTGAGTCTACTTTGATAAGCAAAATTTCATTCCCTTTCCCTAAATAAGAAACTCTTTCCCATCTTCCAGATGGTATTAATAGATTTTCAAGGAATCTAAAATCATTCATTTTATAAAACAAATGAAAAGGAAAAAATCAAATTGCATTTTCTCATGCAACACTGTAAAAGGATTCAGAACATTCTATTGGAAGAGAAGGCTATATCAAAGCAAGCAACTTTTCTACTTTCTTTGTCCCAGCATGTCAAAAATTGGTGTTTTATGGTCTAGAATGTACCCACAAAACACAGTAGTTGTATGGTTTACATATAACTCCACAAGCTGAAAGTAACGCAGGAGAATTTCAGCAAGTACATAACGCTGAACAGAAAGCTGACATTAAATTGTTTCAGGGCAGTTACAGACTTTGGATATTTATAGCATTTTTGGAGGAGTCCTCAAAAATTGTTCTACAAATGCCAGCAGACTTGTAGATAGTATGAGAGAAGTTGCATATAGAGCTGCAGTAAACACTACAATATGAAATAATAAATGCAAAGCAGCAATCAGAACAGAAGATTATTTTTTTCTCTGCCTGTGGAGTGTGTGGGAAGCCTCTGCAACCTAAATAAGAGTGAAGCTAATAACCCCAACAGCTTCTACAATATCCTTTTTAACTCTAAGTGGCAATGTACTCTCTGAAATTGAGAGAGGCAGATCGTTCTAAAAACCATTGACCATTGGGAACCTGGAGAACAGATGTGAAAAAGGCCTTGAGATGGCTCTACTATCTGAGTGCAAGGATACCTTACTGAGCATCTCACTGTTCAATACTAGTTCCTCCTATTCAATGTATCTTACCAAATACCCTGATTTTTCTCCTTTGTGTTAGCATGCTGTAGAAATACATACTGAAGTCAAAATCCAGGCCATATCTTCAAAGCTCCAAGGGTTTGAGTTCAGGTTGTTTCCGTGACTGCCTCATCTTCATAAAATCCCGTTAATACTCTTAGGGAGCAGACAAGAAATTGAAAACTGTGAGGAGTGGTGAAGATCTGGCTATGCAGCAGAGGGTTTATAACCATGAAATACTCTGTCCAAAAAAGATTAATGTGTGTTTAGATGAGGAGCAAGGCTTGCCTTTTTATCTTAGCTGTCTCTCAAAAGCAGGTTGAGTCAGAAAGGAAGAAAGAAGAAAAATAGAAACAACTAAAGTTGAGGTTAAAAGAAAAACATTTGAAGATACAATTCTGAGCATTAATACTCATCTATTTTAAAGATGTCCTATTAAATTTAGCAGAATACCAGTCTGAGCTGTTCACCTCCTTATAACTGAATTCCTGGGATCCTGATCTTGCAGGTAGAATTGAAAAAAAGTGAAAAAAGCATAAAGCCTTTTATATTATACAGTCATAAACAGCAGACAATGGGCAAAAGATAAATTGTCTTTACTTTGCAGGCTCTACTGAGTCTCAGCAAGAACACTCCAGTAGCTTTGTGCTGGTTATCGACACATTAAGAGGAGACACAGAGGACACTGAAGCTGAGGATTTAGCAGAAGAAAGAAATAATGGAAGGATTTAAATGGATTAAGTGGGCGATGGGACTCAGGCAGAGGGAGGTGGAGATAACTTTAGCTATCTAGTAAACGAGAAGAGGGAGGGATGATAAATGGAGTCCTGAAGCCTCCACAGATTAAATTATCCAGGTGGGAGGCAGGTGTGAATTACAGGGGAAGTGCAAACACTAAAGGGATCTTTTTTTCTTTGCTGGTATAAGTTAAGTTCCTATTTACATGACATGGTCACAGTAGTGCAACTGCTTGGAGCTGTGTGCACCCATACAAGTGTTATCTAAGGATTGCAGGGTAATTCTTAGCACAAGAAAAGGAACTTCCAGCATTCACTAGAGAATTAGAAGTGAAACGGGAGAGCAGAGAAAGATCAGTCTCGACATATGAAAAGGGCATTAATCACCATGGTAAAGACTTGCTGTAAGGGCAAAGATTGAAACTAGTCTGAAGAGAACCATACAGCAAATTGACATGCTGCAACCGTTGGTAGAAATCAATTACATGTGTTATTTCTGTATTCATGACATCAACAGTTTTGCAGTCTCACTGCTATGAGTCTCATTTTGAAATACTTTTTCAGTTATTTTGATATCTATCTGTATTTCTCAAGTGCTAAGCATCTGTTTGGTGGATGCGAGTCCATTATAATATCTATGATGTTTTGTTTCAGTTTTATAATATGTTTTCCTTCTCATTTAATCTCTAATCAAGAGATTAATCACTATTACCCTTAGAGTGAATTAAAATGAATAGGTTAAGATCATTTTTTTTTTCAGAAATGAGTCAGATTCTGTCAAAAACAGAAAATAAAAAATCAATCCCTTCCTAATTTAAAATGATTAATTGTGTCTCTCCATTAATCTCATGCTAATATCTCTCTAATAGATTTTTTTTCCCTACTTTGTCAAGCATTTCCGGTTTCAGAAATCGCTGAATGAAAGTCCATGAAGTTTTAGTAGAACAGTAACTTGGACACACTTTCTACTTTGCAACTCCTAAGTGAACAAAGCAGCTATTTTCAAATGTTAGCCTCGTCCAGGTACTCTTTTGCACTATATTCAGAGCATTAAGTTCAGTGAGAGGGGATTAAGTGTTTTACTACTAATTCAGAGTCTTATTATTGGAGGTAATAGCATTTATGTGTATCAACTACTAGGCATAGACCAAAGTCAGGTGTGAGAAGTATATAAAAGCAGTGTAGACAGCAACAGTTGTCCCAACTTTATCATCCAGGAAGACCGCATATATTCATTTAGTAGAAATGCTTTTTATTTCCAATTTTCATACTTGCTTCTTTTCTGTGTTTGATCTGTTTACCCTAACCGCCTGCATGGGTTGGTCACATTCTTTAGCACTTTGCCTGCATTCTCTTGGGGTTACAACCACCAGCTTCATTGCCAGTTAGCTTGATTTTTCTAAACACTCCTTCAGACCCACCCACACCATGAAGAGTAAATCTCTCCAAAGGAAATCAATTTATATTTAATTGGGAAATATAATTATGCTGTGGCATTAGGTCCTTGCTGAGTGCCACAGATTAGATAGATTAATCAGATGCTCAGAAAGTAGGCGGCTGATACTGGAAGGGCAAAATTTGTTCGCAGCGTATGTACAGACAATTCTGAAACTGCTAGTCCTGTCAAGAGTGATTTAAATTGGTACTTTCATAGAGAACATTTACTAAAAGTTTTAAGCCAAGCTGAAGAGCGTAAAGTAGTATAAACTCATAGTAAGCACAGCATCACCAGGTACTGAGTGACAGCTCAAATATTACCTCTGTAAATGTATAATTGGGTAATTCAGCTTTGAGAACCACTATTAGCTCTATTAAAATTGTAATCAACTCAGGTTATCAGATTCCTAAACTCCTTGAAACCAACGGCTGTTCTTATACACGTGAGTAGGAGAAGAGATGATGGGAATTAGGACAGTACAAAGCAAATGTTTTAAGAACGTGGGATCCAGATTTTCCTTAATATAGCTGAGGCCTGAGAAGGAACAGTCCCTGCTCTGGAAGAGGGCAAGACCCCAATGTGAAATCAGTCCTCGCCATGTCTGTTGCTTCCCCAGAGCAGGGAGGGCATGGCAGCAGCGGCCCTTGTGGGTATGAAGTCAGAGAAATGTGTGTATATAATTATGTTCATATTCTGATTATGGAGCCAGATGACTCAAACACATGTTGCTGCTGTTCCTAGAAGCATAGAAAATTTCGACTTCACACAAAAAGAGATGCACAACGACTGTCAGCCCACTGATTTGTAAGCAAGGCACATTGTCACCTGTATGAAATCTGTTTCATTAAGAACAGCAACAGTGTGACATTTACATTTAATCCTAATGGCTGCATAATTATTAATTACAGTAGGAACAGAAGTAAAATCCCAAGGAAGCAGGAATTTGTCATGCTCTTAACAACTGCCATCTACTTTCAGAGTACTTTACCCAGGGAAATAAAATCATTTTATCATTTTATTATCATGATGTTTAATGTACATCAGAAAGGCTTTGTTCAACATTGGACCAAGTCCTGTTTCATAGAAATCATGATTTCTGGTCAGTAACCATTAAAGAAAATTATGTTCTTTTATTAATAGCATCTATGCCAATTTAAGTTAAATCGACTTTCTCTTATTTAAGTTTATTTCAAATATTCCATTTAAATTGGACAATGAAGTAAAACTAAAATGTTTTTGATCAGTTTCAGATTTGAGCTGTGCTCATTGCAATTGGAAAAACCTCATATTAGCAAGTCAAGGTAGAAAAATTCAAACTGCTAACCATGCAAAGTAATTTTCACAGTGAGCTTTTCAGAACGATAGAATACTTTGAAGAGTTCCTGATGCATTTCAAAATTGTCAATATTTACACACACTATTGCTGTTTCTCTATTCTTTTTGCTGCATTAAACAGGTTATATACGTAGAGTAGAAGCGGAAGCAGAGGGGTTGGTAATTCAGGGTTTTTTCCATGCTGAAGTAATGAGCCAGATAAAAGACAAAAAAGATAAGAGTGAATGAAAAATGGATTAAGCTACATTAATTGTTCTCAGAGTCGCGGTCTGAAAAACATATAAAGAAGTACCATAATGCCATTTGAAATAGACTTTGCATTAAAATTGGTATTTTAAAACCTGTGTGTGAAGTTCTTTGATTTTTAAGAATGGCAGCTGTATTCCAAGGTAACCTTCAGCTAACTTTTAGACTTCCACTTACATATATTAAAGTGCCATATTTTAGTAGCCTGTGTGGTTTAATCCATGCTCACATGTGTAACTGTGAATAGTCTCACCATCCTATTGGGCTGTCAGTGTTTTAAAAGCTGTATGTAAGAATCTGGATTTGTATTTTAAATAACAACATGCATATTCATATGTGTAGTTGTTAACGTCAAGCATATACAAATGCATATATGTATTTGTGTCAGAGGGAGTTATGTGCAGACAGGAGCTTAATGTGTGTTTATCTACCCCACAGAAATGTTTGTCTCACTATTAGGTCCCAAGTTATTCTGTGAAACGGTGCCTGCATTGAAGATACCCTGACACACAGTTAGAGATACCTACTATAAATGTGTTTGTAGATTTAAAAAAAATATTTAGTTATGTAGAAATACTAAGAATCTTTATTGAAACATAGAGTCCTTTAAAAACTCATTTAATATCAAATTTCTTCTACCATAGTCTGTTAACAACAGAAATGAGAAAACTTTACAAACTGCTGGGTAGAGAGAAAAGAGTGCTAACCAACAAATCTTTGCTCAGGAATGATTGCTCTGTAACACACTCACACGAGCGTTGTAAAATTGAGAAATGCACATGAACCAGTTCTCAGAAAACATCCCTAGACATAGTAAATAAATGCTGGTAGGCAAAAATGTATCCCTGAGGAAAATGGTAACAGCATGCACATCAGTCAGGCATCATACAGCCTTGTGGTTTCAAGGACAAGGAATATTTAAATTATTTTTATTTTCTTAAAGGTACTAAGGCAGCTGTGGGAGAGATAGGCAAGTATTTTAGTGGGCTGTAGATAATACAAACGGGAAAATCTGTTTTCTTCTTGTTTTTCTGATGGTCATTAAAAGATCAGTAGGACAGCTACAAGGGTTTCTGGGGAAGAGCTGAGTACTGATATCTTGAAGGTATTTAGAATCAGAAAATTGAGACAGGAGAAAAATCCACAAGCTTTGACAGAGAGAAATGAAGCCCACACTGAAGAATATGGATGGATTTGGAAAGTTTTGCAGTAAAGGTGAAAAAACTGTGATTAATGGTAAGAAACAAGGTCACAAAAGGGTAAATTTAATAACCCCCATTATACACTCTGTAAAGAGTTCCGGGACATGAAAGACAGTATGGTGAAAAGGAGGACAGCATAGGCTTTAATTAAACACAGAACATGGAACTGGCCCTCTAAATCAATCATTATTTCTAGGAGGCAAGAAAGAGCACCAGGCTGTGTGAATGTGTGAACAGAATTTTGGGTAGCAGGCATGCAGATTTGTCTGAGGAAATACTTTGACAGATGCCAAGTAGGCCTACTACTCCTTATGTTCATCCCAAAGGCAAAAAAAAAAAAAAAAAAAAAAAAAAAAAAAGAAGTTACTTGACTGTATCCAAGAAAAATAATAAAAAAAATATCTTGATGTGTCAAGCTTGGAATTTATTTTTTCCCCCAGGATGCAACTGAGGTATTGGGGGGGTCGGGGGAAAAAAAGACTAATGGTCTGATTGCACTACTACTGGCAATTTAGGATAGGTTTCTTCCCATGCAAAGACTAGTTCTCTTGCCCTTGCTGTATACTTAACTGCAGTTAAAACACTGATCCAACTTTTCATGCCATTTAAACTTGTCTACATCTACAAACATGAGCAAAAACAGAATTACTTCACATTAGCCAAGGATCTTAGTCCATCACCTTTAGTGCTCTAAAATGACAGTCTGTCAAAGGCAAGAAAATATGCTCATCTTTTTGCAAAATCGTATCAGAACAGAATTCTGCCTGGGTGATAAGCCATCGTTCAGTCTTCTCAGGGGAGTCAAAGAGGCTCTTGGTGATGACATTTGACAATGCTTGTTTTTTAAATGGCTGAAAAGGGAGTACTGAGAGGGTTTGGTGTTTGCTGGTCAAATCCCTGCATCTCCCTGATTTTCAGAGCAGTATTTCTTTCTGTTAGGTTTGTTTTCCCCATGAGCCCTGACGTAACAGGGCAAAACGGTGATCAAAAAGTAGCTCGAGGTCCATGACAGAAGAACTCCAATCGTGACAGGAAGAGACTGGACTGGGAAGCAGACGGAACTAAGATCAGACAAAATGTTCTAGTAATGGCAGCAGGAGCCTTGGCAGTTCCCATAAAATACATTGTAAATCTATTAGAGTTATATGGATTGGGCTGCAGTAATAAGACATAAATCATCCTTGAATCCAACAGAACAATGATTCTCTATGACTGGAACATATATTTATACCTCTTTCTGGGTCTGCTCCAGATCAAAACCGCTCTTAAATGGTGTTAATGCAGCTTGCTGTGATAAGCAATACTGGTAAAAGAACAGTTCCACATCTGAACTCACATCCAGCATTAGTTCTCAGCAGATTGTTGGCTTTGCACCTCCTGGATGCAATGAAAGTTGTTTGCCACTTTCTAAATGGATTTTTAAGGCATCTAAAGAAAACAGTTGCTGTTTAACCCCCTCACATTTCAGGCTGCAGGGGACATAAAAAGACATACATATATAAAATCACATCTCAATTACATTGATCTTTCACACCTTCAGTTCTGCTTATCTAACGGCACAGCTGTTTTTGTTCCTGCCTCCACAAATGTTTTCCATTCTTTGAAAAAGTACTTCCTCTTAAACCTTTTCTCTCCATAGAGGACAGAGCTAGAATTTCTAAACCTATCACCTCAGATCAGACCAGTAGCTATGTGCCGGATCATGCAGAAGTGGTGGATAATAATATGCACTAGTAAGTACAGAGATGAACACTTTAAATAAGTAGCTACTGAAATTATATTAAAGCAACAGAAAGATAAAACATTGTTTCCTAAAAACAATGCTAAATAAAGCTAAAGCTAAATAAAGCTTTGCTTTATTAGAGAGTGTAATAATCAAAGGATCGTATATCAGCTACATAATCCTGTGTGAACTGTCTGGGGTTCAGTTCACACTATAACCCTTCCCTTCAGCTAAGACATTTTTTCGTCTCTTTTTTATTTAAATAAAAAAAACCCTGTCATCTACTTCCACAGAACCTGCAAGAATTTTGCATTACTAGGGCCATTATCATTCAATCAGATCTGATTTAAAGTGGTTAGTGGATTCACAAGTACTGAACAGAAGACAGGCAGACATGCATGAAGAATGCTTGATTGCACAAGATAGGAATATTCATTAAAAAGCACACTCATAGAAAGTCCTTCTTTCCAAGGAAAGTAGCAAAGTATATTTCCCAGTTCCAATATAAGTAAAATATTGGAAGATAAGCCTAAAGAAGTGTGTGATTACATAAGATGAAATGATCATCCAGGGACACTGAATCCATAGCAATAAGTGGAAGACCAATGGAAGTATTTAAAGGAACAAGTTAAGAGTTCCTCTCAAATAAGTTTTTTATGTGACTTACTGGCTTGTCAAAGAGCTCTAAAATATTCTTAGATTTTTGCATTTGCAGAATTTAAAAATGTTTTGATTACCTTTTCTCCTAAAGAATGCAATACACTTGTTATTGTGCAGGATGTGAATTAAGCCTTCATTGAGACTGTTATGTCTCTGACACTGCCATTAGACATTAAAAATAGTAACCAAACTTTTTATCTAATGAGTACATCATATAATGTCATAATGTGAAATGCAGTAGTGAGATGAGCTTTCTAAATCATTTTAATGGTTAGCTGTCATAAATCAGACGTTACAACTATAGTTATATCCAGTGGTTTTTAAGGAGCAGAGGATGAGTAAAGACTATCTGTCAAGAAAAAACCCTTTCTTCTGAAGGAAAAGTTTCATACAACTGAGTAGTAATTTGTGGAAATAATTATGCTTTTCTGCTCTGACTCTTTGCACAATATGGGGCAAAGAATTTCAGCCAGAATATTTGACATCAATTTTGTTACATTTATTTGAATCAGTAAAATAAATGGAAAGAAAAGGTTTCTTCCAAAACATCTACAATCAATGTTACTAGTTGCTTGGGTTCTATGAGTTTTCTTGCAGGGACAGGTGACTTAATGAAATACAGGCTAAATAACTTTTCCAGGATGTAAAGAATACTTGGGGAATAAAGTAAAATTCCCTTCTTTCCATTTGTCTTGCAACAAGTCTTTTCAAGTAAGCAATTGTAGGTATTCTCAGACATAAGACATTAATTAAGATTATATGCTCATATATGCTTTAGGAATTATGTATTTCCAGTATTTGATATCTTCAGTATCTTCCCAGAGCACACAAAAAAGCCTTCTGGAAAAGTAATCTAGAAGAAAAAGTATTTTGGGAATCTGAAAGTCCCAAGTAAAACAATGAATTGTTTCCCTATCTACAGAAGTAACTCCTGAACATGACTAGAGGCTTAAAGCTTGATTTTATTAATCTTTCTGGCAATGATTTGCTTAATATTCTACAGGTGGTTCCACTGGAGTAAAGTATTATATACTCAGTTCTAACAGGATGGCTTATAGACCTTATCCCTACCTCAATTTAAAGTTATTTAAGGAGGCTATTGAACATAATAACACTTATGCAAAAGAAAAAGTGAAGAGTTGCAACAGAATTCAGTTTCGCTTTTCCACTAACAGCAGAAATTAGTGAAACAGATTTTCATATGCTGTGCCCTTCTGAATGTTTTCCAACTTTAGGGATTATGTTGTATAGCTCATGTGAAAAGACCAAATTAAAGCTCTATTATAACATTTCTTGTCCTGGTCAGTCAATATGTCAAACAAAAATATTATTTCAAAAGAAGAATGTTTTATTCTGTGGTGTCTAAAGTTTTCTAGAAATTCTGTAGAATTTAAAAGACACAAGTGAATCCAAAGTAGGATTGAAAGAATTACTTTTCCTGTTAGTTACCTACTTGATCTTCTGTTTCCGTGAATCCCAAAACTTGCTTAAAATTACAGGCTTCCAAAGACGTGGTCTTTCATTCTCAGAAACGCCTGGCAGAAATATAAATTAGGCTGTTTTTAAATAAACATCTGCCCTCTAAGGAAAGTACTGCATTTAAACGATGAGCTTCTAGTTGTGAAACTGATACTTTTTGGTTCAAGAAGTTGCTGATGTGCCTCAAAAAAAAAAAAAAAAAAAAAACCCAAAAAACAAAAAAAGCACATTGGAATTTTTCAGATGCCTTACCTGATAGATTGAAGAAGATAGGTTGTATCATAAGGTATTACTTCTAATTCTTGAATCTAACCAGTGAAATCAGAAAATTGGTAAGAATTATGTTAATCATATCTCAGAGGACAATAGAAGGCATTATGTGCTCCTTCTCAAACTCTGTAGAACTGTGGCAAGGGTATACAAAAGGGTATACAAGATGGAGACCCCTCTTGTATGTACTATCGGATCTCAGGAAGGACGCACCCTTAGGTTGGTGTAGCTCTATTCACCCTTCCCTTGCAGACACTAAAAGCATCAGGTCATCTCTTTCCTAATAGAAGTAGGCAGGGAGAGGCATGATTTAGATGAAGACTGGCTGGTTTGGTAGGTCCTCCAGGTTGAGATAGCCAAGATTAGCATCTCAGCCCTAATTCCCCACTCTCCTGCTGTAGTCTTTCCCCCAGCCTGCGGTTTCATTTCCCCTGTGCTGGCTGCCTTGCAGCATTTTTTCAGCAGCAGCATGAAGGCAACTTTGCAGCCCTGCTGCATGGTGTGGCATTCGGCAGAGGCTGGTGGGAGTCACAGATAGGTCCACATCTGCACCTACAGTGCTGGCATCCCCAGCCACAGGTAACAGCTTCTTTTCTACAGTTTGGCCACCTCAAATTCTGATAAGCAGCAGCTTTTGATAGGCTTTCAAAATAGCCTGTGCGTCTATTCCTGCTGTATAGGGAGCGAGGTCTTTCAGGGGAAAGACTAGTGGCAAAGAAAACACAATTGTGCTATTCAAAACATGTAAGGAATGAAGTACAATGGTCTGTTCCTCCCACTCCTCACAGGATTTCATCAGAACTGCAGCCAGCTCAAGGCATTGATCTTGGGCTGCCGTCTTCTTGGAAGGTAGTCTAAAGAGTAGATAATTCACTTCTAGAAGAATTAAAGCCTCTTTCAAACCTGTGTGCTCTCCACTGTTCAAGCACCTTTGACTTTTTTTTGGCACTCTTCACTTCCTAGAGCCACACAACCTAAACAAGATCATTCAAACATTTTTCCCTGAGGAACGCTGAGTGAGTCGTTCATTACAGATGTTATCATGCAGTTTTACCTTCTACTGAAATGCAGTAGTGTACCACATGTATTGGTGCACAAGTGATTAAAGTTGTCATTTACTTGTTAGCCTGCCTAATGAGCAAGGAAAGGGCCAAGTTGTAACTGAAGTGCTATGGCAGGAGCATCTGTGTGCCCTTCCACTTACTGGAAAATTCTAGTCAATGACAACCAATTATTTGGCACCCTGCTTTACTATTCACAGCAGTGAATACAGCAGCCTTCAAACTGCAATTTAAGTGTTGAGCATCCCATGTGTATTTTAGTCTATCTAACATTGTGGCCAGCAACTACTTTTCATTTACCTACTTTCTACAGGACAAATATTGCAAAGATAAATAAATGTAAATATTCACATGAGTCATTTTAAGTGTAACATATAAAGAAAATGAAGAATATACAACAAGACTGCTGAAGCAGTAGATAGGCAACGCACCTAGCAAGGCTTCAAAGCTTTTGATCATGCACATACAAACCCTTCCTCTTGTTCATGTACAACACTGAGTCAGCTCCACTGGATGAAAGAATTCGTATGCTATTTACAGGAACAACATCCCAAAGTTTTGTGAGTTCAGGTCCTCATAGTCATGCTTTGAAGACCACAAAATATTTAACTTCTAAATTTCCATGGCTCCTTTCAGAAAGGCTTCCTCATGATGCTCAGTTGCTAATATTTTTCTTTCAAGATGGTCCTAATGCAAAACATTTCCACTACATTTTCTGTGGTGGTTTGGTGTTTTTTTTTTTTTCCCCTCACTAATCAACCATCTTTATTTGCAATCTAGTTAGCTTATTTCTCAGATTCTTTTATCATGTCTTGTGGCTTTTTTACATGAGCAAGTGATGATATTCACCTCAAAATCTTAGCTCATTTCTATGATAGCCAGCAAAGAATCACACTTACATAAGATTTTAAATAGTACATTTTGTGATTCATCAGATCATGACATCCATATATTATTACTACTTAAAGTAATTTGACAATAAAGATTTTATTCAACATTAGAAACTGCAAGTGGAAAAAAAAAAAAAAAAAAAGAATGAGAAAGGATCTTAAAGCTACATATCCTACATATTTTCAAGACAGAAGATGGGAAGATCTCCAGTGGCATCTTGATTTAATTCAAATAGTGGAGACTGCACAACTGCAGTTGCTATTTCTCTTTCATGCAAATGAAAGTCTGACCTTGAAAAAAACAACATCTAAAGAGGCTTTTTTCCCCCCTTAAAAATACAAATAAATAAGCTTTAGTAACTTGTGATTGTTCTGCTCATTAGTCAGTCTTACATTTTAAAGTAATCAAAGCCATAACTTTTCCTTTGATGCCTTTGAGCGAGAAAAGGAGATAACAAATATAATTTGATCATGTACTTGTCAACAATTTTTCTTTATGTGGTTTGAATCTGTCTTCAACATACTTCAAGATGAGATCCAAAGAGTCACTATTCAAATCTGCAGAATTCAAACAATGTTTGAATTCCCAAAAGCATTTCCTCGCACCAACAAACATACAACTCTTCCAAAAAGACAAATGGCACATAGCAATACACTTGGAACATATACAAGCTTTCAAGCAGAGAAAATGGATACAAGGATTTATCAGTCTAAGGTTTGAGAATACTGTATACTGATGGAAAATTGATTACAAGTACTTTCTTAAGGAGCCATCCCAATGCAGGAAGTCAGTCAGTAGTTCCTCAAAAAGCTTCACATAATAAGTTGTGGTAACGCTTTTCAAGGTAGTGTTCTTTTATGACATGAAGAAACATCATACAAAAAAAAAAATATTCCGTAACACTAACTTACACATACTGACAAGGTACAGTCCCCCCTCCACCTACTTAGCATTTATCTTTACAATACTTTCAACCACAGTCTTCAACCCTTGAAGCCTTACAATCCACTCTGATACCTTCCTGTACCCTACAGCATCACTCAAATTACTACTGAAGCCAGGGCTAGGCTGAAATAGTCCCCCCCCTCTCCCCCAGGGGGTAAGGGCTGGTGTGGGGTTTCAGGTGTTTCTGTTTGGGCAGTTACATCCTATTAGTGCCCTCAGGGCACTTGGGACCAAAGCTTCATAGAATGGGGAAGGTGATTTTTTAATTAATAACTTTTTAAAGAGATTTGTTCTAATTGTGTAGGAGCCACTAAAAACCAGGCAGCTCAGGAAATGTGGGAGAGAAGTAAAACACAGATCATGGATGCATTGTTAATTTTGTGTCTCATCCCACGTTCTTCATAACAAGCAGTGGCTCACTGAAGATCTGAGGCAACTCCAGATGGTCACTGAGGAAAGGGTTTGCCCCCTAGAAAGTTATTGGACTTTTTTTGAACTTTTCTGTAGGTTGATTTGACCCACTGATAATAAGGGGACTATGAGGACTTGAGCAGTGTAAGACAGTTCAAAATGGAAAATGCTATTTTATTTTTTGTTATGTATTTATTTATCGCTAGTTCTCATGAAAACCTCTTTGTACTCCCACATAATAAATAGAATCACAGAATATCCCATGTTGGAAGGGACCCACAAGGATCATTGAGTTCATCTCCTGGCTCCACTCAAAATTCAAACCCTGTGTCTGAGAGTGGCGTCCAAATGCTTCTTGAACTCTGACAGCTTGTAGCCATGACCTCTGCTCTGGGGCATTTTGAGGTACTCTTTGCTTTTGCCATAGTATGGAAGAAAATTTCCTTACAAGCTTTCCACAGGTTTAAATAATATTATTTAAAAAGTCTCTAATTATATTTTATTGAACAACAGAAGCGCTCTTGACCTCCCTTTGATTACTGCATTGCAGTTGAACTTTTTGAAAGACCAAAAAAGTCTGTGTACCTGTACAGTATAAATTCAAATGGAATAAATGATAGACGTATTCACATATAAACTCTGAACTTCTCAGCTTCCTTAAACAAGATGCTTAATATCCCTGTTATCCTTGGGAGAGGTTGCTTCTTGCTTTGGTAGTGGCTGTTTACGTGGTAATGTTAACCGAGATTTGATCTTTCTTCTGATTTTAATTACACTTGACATATTTTTTTTTAAATTCCACACTGCTGTTGTAAGACAGCTTTACTGTAGACTCTGCTTAGTGATATTTTTCCCTGATGGAAACATCACAGTTAAGGGTCTAATAAGGTCAAGTTTTTCCTGCTGCAGCTCTGGAAGTTCAAGAACTTCCCATTACTTTTATTTGTGTTTTGTTTTCAGAAAGATTTTCCCTGGAAAAGAATACAGACCTTAAAATTAACTCATGATACATAGCCAAACAAATCTTCAGGGATTGTTTAATGAAAAAAAAAAAAAACCCTGTCATTTTCACTTTACTTTTGTTAGTTATTAGCAGAATCCATACAATTGTAATATTTTTATGTTAATTTATTTCTATACTTCAGTTTCCTCTTCAGTTTCAGAGGACCATAGAATAAAATAGTGTGCAGCTGGAAAAGTTGACGTGAATTATTGAATCAAGTATCATATTACAAATAATCCCATCATTTATCTTCCATCCAGTTTAATGTGGTGAGGTGTATTTATGTGCAGATGCAAGAGTGCACAGAGGGATCATTTTGTGTAGACTTTGTGATACTAAATCTTCCAAGTTGCTCAGAATTTTCAACAAACTTAGGGGCACCTGGGAGTATTCATTTCTTCTCAAGGTCCTATGAGGATACTCTACTCTGTGTGGAATATAGACAGAACTTATGTTTTTGTTAAAGGAGTTTTTTGCTTCTGATTTCCAAAAAAAAAAAAAAAAAAGAAAGAAAAAAAAAAGAAAAAATGCATTTTCATTTCACTGGTCATTCCATATTAGATATCTATCTCACAACAGCCATGAAATACATTACCTTAGCACCTTGGCAATGTCTCCACTCATTTGGTTCAGTTTAGTTTTCACACACAAAATTTAAAGAGTAATGTCAAAAGAAATGGAACAGTTCTTAAATGTTGTATGTTTGCAGCATTCTGTATCAATTTGGGTCCATATCCTTACCACTGATGATAAAGCTTTCAAAAGAACAATACAGAAGACTGAAGATGATTGAATGACTTTTTTTTTCTTACAAATTCTACCTTTTTTTTCACAGTACCTAATTTGTGCAAAAATATTTGATTTGGTCATGTTGTATGTATGTGTCCAGTTTACCATAGTATTCTCTTTGTTCTTGTGCTTTCCACTTGTGATTTGTTGTTGTGCATTCCACTCCAACCCTATGGGAATGAATATTTTTTCCATGAACTTTCCTTTGGACAAAATTTTGGTTGTATGGATAAAGTTGTAATTATCAGAAAATTCATTTCTATTGCTAAAAATAATAAATAAAAATGACATTAAATTCTTTATATGCGGCCAAGAAATCCTGAATATTTTTTGTGCATGTTTTTTAAACCTTTCCAAAGAAATGCTGGTGGTTTTCATATGCAAGACAAGCCTTAGTTTTGACTGCATAAATACGTCTATTCTTATTCTGATCAAAAAGTGAGTTCTGCCTCAGCAGAAAGAATTGAAAACCTTGGCATTTACATTATCTCTTTTTCTCTGAATATAGCCCACAGTTATGTGCTAGCTAAAATCACAATTCACTGAAGGTACGCATACTAGTGAGCTCCCTTCATTGTTGGTTCTGAAGGAGTTTATGGACTAAATGGAAGAATGGCGGTTTTAATCCTCTTCTGCTTTTCTTCATTAGACACTTTGTAAAATAATTTAGAGATGTGAACTGATTTTCTACCATTGTGACCTAAAGCCCAGTGAAGTCAGTAGGAGCCTTTCCAGCAATTGCAATGGGTTTTGGATCAGGCTGTGGTAGAGAAGCCTCTAATTGATAGGGGATTCTTTCTTCTATGTTTGTTTTGTATACCATATGGAATAAACCTTTAGGCTACACTACAAGATAAAATGGGAAAAATAATATATGTTTGCATCTACCATCTAAACTAGCTTTGTAACTTACATTCTGATTGTAGAATTGAAACGAGTCTATTTTATCTTACTACTGCATCAAGAATTTGGTTTACATCATTTTAATAATTGAAACAAATGTTCAGAATCAAATGTATTTTGTACTCTGTATTAACATTAGGTACAGATCCACTAACACAGAGCCAAGCACAGGATAAAAGCATCTAGATTTCAAGTTCATATATTTTGGGAGTGAAAAAAATCTGACTTTTTTATCCTCATTCCTTAGAAAAATCTGCAGTATCTGACCTAAGGATTCAGTCATTTAAAGTCCCTAGTTCTTGGTCATTGAAAGTGTTCATTGTTAATTATTTAAACACTAATGCATGCTGCCATACCATGTTTTGGGATTAAATAGCCGCCTGCCTTTAAAATATCATATATGTACATTTGTCAATGAATAAAGAAAAATTGAACACGTTACTTATAGAGTTTATTTGACTTTTCTTTTGATTTTTTTCTTTTCGTATACATGTGAGTGAGTCTGCCATGTCCTGTACGTTAGCAGGTAGTTTTGCAAGAAGCTAGCTGGCTATGCTTTTCAATGTTATTTCATATTTATGTACTGCCTGCTATCCCAAGGAATCCCAGACCTGTTTTTCAAAACTGACTGCATACATCAAAAGTGAACTGCATCTGCCCCGTTGTAAAATTGTGAGACAAAAAGCATACAGTAGACAGCAAAATCAGTCATCAGTTCCTGTATTGAGTTATTCAATCAAGTATTTATCTGATCTTAAAAGCTGAGCTGAAGGTACACCAGGGGATGTGTGTATGGTGACTGGAAGTGTTGCTGTGTTGGTGTTGGGTTGCCAGCTCCCTGCTTCAGAGCGCTGGGTGAGGTGCCAGATTCTCTGTATGGCCAACATATGGCCAGAGTGAAACTTCTGAGGAGGATGCAAAGCAGCCTCTGTGCTGTGCAGGGAGAAGCTTCAGTTGGTTTGATGCAAAGTGCTGGCAGGAGGATAGCTTAAACCTCTCTTCTCTCCTTCTCTTGGGTTTTTACCCGTAGGTTTTCCTTATGTGACTTAGGGAACTTTAGAGAGTCTAAAATTGCTTTCACAGCTGGAGCCTCAGAAAAATGGAGATCCACCTCCTACTTGGCAGGAGAGGGCTGTAATTACTGAGACACAGCTTAGACTGTCATGCAGGAGGTGGGAAATGTTCCTTATTCTTCAGCTTGGAGAAAGGAGTAAATAGACTGAGATCTGTGGGCTGTGGCTGAGGGCACCTATCTGGAGGGGACAGGCTGGACTGTGGTCTCAAGACCCTTTTATGCATTTTTAGTTATAAACAACAACAAAATGCACACACAAAGCCCTACTGTAGGGATACATTTTCCTAGATAAATGGGCAGATAGATCCTATCTCCTAGATACTTCATTCTCACAGTCTGTCACAGAGAATGAGATCCTTTCCCTTGCATCTTCATCCACTTGAAACGTAAGTCCCTGGGCCAAGCCAGTCATTTAGGATCTGTCTAAAGCTGTTTGAGCTCTTTCAGCAAAGAGAAATATGCCCAAGAGATGCATTTTGCTTAGCTTAGACAATTACCTTTGGGTGGAAAAAGCTGTATGGATGCACTTCCCTCTCTGCCCTCCTATTAACTTTGAGAAGAAGTCAGACATCCATCAGGAACCCTACACCAGCTGATGGATCCCCTCTCTGGAGACTGTTGCTATCTCAGCTATTACTCTCCACTTCCTTTTTACAAGTGCTGTTTTTTTTTCTTCTCCTCTTGTTTGTTTGTTTTTGTTTTGTTTTGTTTTCTGCCTTTCAGAGCATTTTTGAAAGCAATTTCCTAGCAGCATGACATCTTTGTGAGCAGGGATATCTTCAGCAGTTTCCCTCTACATTCAGAAGTGTCTGGCACATCTCAGCTAGATCTGAAACTAGGCTTAGGTAGTGACATTCTGTATAAAAGTCTGTTTTCTGTGGCTCATTTGCCTGTTCACATTTAGGCAAGTAAGCTTTATTTTCAGCTGAGGTTATACAGAAGGGTTGTGATGACAAATGCAATTTAGAAACAAAGCCTTCATGCTGAAGGCATTATCCATTAGAAATCTACTTTGATTCTCATTTTTCCTAAGTTTACCCAGCTGATTTGAATAGTTAAAAGCTTAGCATGGCTTATACTTCTACATACAAAGTCTTCAGAAAATGCCATCATTCCAGTTAATGAACAGAAACAATATTTAATGTATGACATTGCCCATCTTGTCATTTAGAAACTTAAAATGTATCCTTTGGATATTCATCAGTCAATATTGGTATTGTGTTTTTTTTGCAAAAGAATAGATGTTAAAAAAATATTAAAATTGCCAGAAACTTATAATGGGCAACGTAATCAGCTTTGAAAAGCTATGTCTAAATGCTATACTAAACATGCTGCTTTGTATAAACTGATGATTGACCGCAAAATTGTCGGTACCTCTAAACAGAGCACTGTGTAGCCAATACCTTTTTGTTGCTTTGGAAAATCCTTTTAGAACAAGGCAATTGTTGAAACTTAACTAAAGATAGAAGTGAATTCTATGACCAAAAAGATCCATTTTACTGTATCTGGAAATATTAACAATGAAGAAGAGTCCTCAGTTACAATAGAGAGTTTCATGTAATAATAATACAGACTGCAATACTGAGAGATTTCTATTTACTTATGTTATTACAGTATTTACAATTACTTACGGTACCTATGCTTAAGAATACAAAATTCTCAGAGAAAAGAGCAAAGAACAATTTGTTGATGATTTGGATAGATCTTCAAAGAAAACACCTGTAGGCATGGTTATCTATAGATGATTATGAAGGGCTAATCAGCATATTTTTAAACTGAAGTCACAATATTATCCTGAAGTACAGCACTTCATAACTTCCAAAATACTTACTGTGACAAGAAATAATGGGCTGAAACTGGAATGAGTCACAGCAGGCAGTAAGAGAAGTTTAGCATTAGTAAAGTTTTGGAAGCACTGAAGTAGGTCACCTTGGCAGAGCTATACTCATTGCTAAATGCCTTGGAGAAGACATTGGATAAACTTCTGAGATAATGGACATGAATCTAATTGACCTTCATCATGTGGACAAAGAGACCTCTGAAATGCAATTCTAGGGTGACATTATACAGAAAAAACACATAGCTACTTGCTACTCATGATGTTTAGGTCCACATCTGAACCCAGACTTCTACGGTAGTGTAAAAATGTTCAGATACATTGTTAGGTGGGATATCATCTCAGATTAAAGCAGAAATCTCAGATTCTCCTTGTTACAGACTGACTTTAAGTAGCCTGGATTCAGCCTGCTCATTGCTAGATTTAGTTTCAGTCTTAAAAAAGTGTCACAAGTTGGTTAAAATTAACTTGGAATAGTTTGCATTTGAGATTCTCTGTTCTTACTCTAATGAACAGATCAATAGTACATACTGCTTTGACTTGTGAGTCCCCATCTGGAAAGTTTAGAATTAGCCAAAATATGCATAGCTGTGTGCACCTTTGACTTCAGCTTGAAGTAGAAAGGCAAAGAAAGTCTGAGTGATTTCTGACATGAACTGGTAAAATCAAGGTACAAAATGTACTGCGGTAAGAAAATCAATGTCTCAGAATGAGCACTCACCCATACCTGTAATCCCAATGAATTAAACAAGAGTCCGTGTACAGATAGTGCGTGCAGGGAGTAAGGACAGAAGAATCAAGCTCCTCCACTTCTCTTTGTTTATTCACCACACACAGTTTATGGAGATGATAAGTGAGTCAGTAATAAGTGCCTGGATGAAAATAGTTTTGAAGTATCTCTTCCAAAGAGACCAAAAATCCAACCAGCTAACCTTGATCTTAATAAAACCCCATGCTTATTAAGATGGTTTAGGAGTCTGTTGGTTTTTATTTTGATTAGTAAACTGTGAAGGCTATAGCAGAGCTAACTAACACTCGTTTAATTCTCCTCAATGCTGCCTCTGCACTTTCAAGGGAGGGTGAGAAGTTATTTGAAGTAAAACCAAGCAGAATGTTAGAATGCTTTGGAAACAGCAAACATCCATCAGTTGCATAGATTTCCCTTAATAACTACGATTTGAGTGTATCAGCCCAATTGTTAACTGCAGGCAGTTAGCCAGCCAGCCACAGTTACTAACTCAGCTCCATGACCTATTGGCACCTTGCCTAATTATATTTTTGATAACAAGCTGTAGACATAATTAGAAGTGTATGTGCAATATAAAGAGATAGCAGGTTTGTTTCACACCCTCGTATAAATGGGAGCATAATTAGGTGCAGGATGCTGCTACGTACCATGCTGCGTGGCTGATTTCAAAAGCTCTGCATTATAGGTTGTCTGACTGACTCTGGAAAATTGTGTTCAATCCCCAGGCTCTCAGAAACATAATTTCCTTTTTTATACGGGAAATTTTAGCAATAACTGAGGGGAATTTTTACCCATTTGGGAAATTATACCATTTTACTTGGCAGGGAAATATGATTGCATTGGCGTCTTACAGGAAGAAATAGTGAGCTATGAAGAATGTAAATGTCTTTAACCATTCAGATGTCACCAAAGGGAAAGTCTAATCAATGAATATTTATTCATTCTTCAAACCTTAGCCTCAGTGTCACAGTACTATCTGCTTGAACTATCTTGGGTACCAGTCTTGGGTATTCAGACTTGCTTTGTCAGTGGATGTTACCTGTTGTTCAAGACAACACCAAGCTTAATTGCTAAGCCAGACTGTTTTGTGGTTCAAATAAGTGTGCATCCTGGCGACTCATTACTTAGATGTACAGACTGGCTATGAGGTGTTGTTTCTCTTGAGAGGAGAGTGGCAAGGGATATTGCTTTTCTTTTTATTACCTTTTTTTAGAAAAACAAAAACTGACAGGTGCAGTGCTGCACATTATAGCTTTTGAGATCTTTTTTATCTTTTCAGTCACAACTGGTCTGGGAAAGTACCTGGGAAATTACTCCCTGCAACTTGGAGGTAATGATTGTCTTCAGAATAGGGTCTGAAAAGGGTCCTTTAGTGGGAAAAAAATGAGGAAAATAATACCCTCTGATTTATAAAGAGACGAAGAAAGGATTTATTAAAACAAACCTCCATAGCTATTAGCACTGTGCACCAAAATTAGAGTGACTTGTCCAGTGACTGAGGCAACTCACAGAATAAGAGTATCCAGTCCCTGATCTGTTGAATTATACTGACACAAACTTCCTAGATACTGATATGTAATCCTTTTCAGCACGGAGATTTAACCAGAAATTACAGCTTTCAAATGCTTATAGCGTAATGATCTGTGCCCAGAAATAATCAATGGGGAAAAAATTATCGAATCCCTACCAAAGGCATTTGGAAGCAAAAGAGTTAGAAAGCAATTACACACAGCAAAGTTTCACATAAAAATGCTTTATCAAATATTGTGCAGCTATGTATGACCTATGCACATTGCATATGCAGTAGATGCATGAGTCAAAAGCAAATCTCCTCACTGTCATGTTTCCTGCTATGCCAGTAGAAAAGATGTAATGAAAAGACAGGCTGCTATAAATGAACCTTCTCCCAGAGGGTGTAAGGATGAGCAATCTGATGGAAAATTACCATCGTCCCTATCATATAATAAGAGTTGCAGCCCAAATATATTTGTCTTTTTTGGGTCATGTAGGTCCATTCCATTCTTACGTGGGTATCTCTAGCACAGTGTGGTAGCACAGAATGATGAAATTAAGCACAGCAAATCCGTGCTTCCTAACAACTTCTGTTTGATGCTGAGGGCTTCATTCTCTTTGGAAATGATTTGATTCTGAGTATTTGTGTTTCCTTCCTTTGTCACATATTCAAACAGGCTCCAGAACCAGGCAGAGGTGTTGGGACAATCCTGTTACTCTTGGTGTTGAACTAACACAGATTATATTTTCAGCTTGCATGTCCTTGCTATTTCCTATTTTCCTAGGACATCCTCATTGTTACTGCACTGCTAGAGAAAGTGTTAGCTAGCAAACTTACATTACATTTTTGATCATGTACTCAGCAATTCTTTAAGATTATTTTTATGGTGAAATATGAGCAGAGCTTCCCTTTCATTTTTGTGTGTCTTGCTTCTGTGGGAATGCATAGCATTTTATTAAGGAGATTAATGCCTCGGGACACTGTGTATAAGAACTCAAGCTGACAGATATTAAAATAAGTTAACAGAAAAATAGGTTCAAAAATATTGCCAGGCATAGAGTTGATGTTATAATATCCCTGCATTGCACATATTATTTTTATTATGTCAGACTTTTTCTGCCCTGAATCCTAGGAGAATCTTGCCCCTCAAGTTACATTAGACCTACAAAGTTACAAGCTGTACACCTTTGCTTGTATTTTTCCAGATCTAGGTCGTTTCTATGCTGATCCAAAAAGCAATCAAAGAACCAGAAAACCTAACAAAACTAAATACAGGATGAGCTTTCTTGGAAGAAACCATATTAGAAATGTTTCCTGCTCTCCCTGTCAAGTATGCTATGCCTTTCTGGATGCCTCCCACAATTATGTTATGTTGGCTCCTGATTTCCAGTTTTATTCTTACCTGCCAGAACCCCCAAAATAAATGCATGAAGCATTTATGTATGGTCAAGCAGATGTCTGCAGGCATGCGTAGTATGATCTCATGTGGTGTTGAGAAGGTCACATTTTTCTCATGTTTACAAGACAGAACTTCCAAGCCTCCCATATATCTCCATAGCTCCAAAGGCTCCTGTTTTAACCTGTGGATTGCTCTGTGGCTGCTGTTTTGTATGGAAGAGATAATTCATTGTACTGCTTACTCAAGAATGAACACTTGGCAAAGTGTCTAGACATGAAGAGGAAACAGTCTTTGCTGTTATCTGGGAAGTGCATTCAAGGGATGTCTCCTTAAAAACAACACAGCACACAACCAGCAGCAGCCTGAAGCCAGAGGTTTTGGTGCCAAAAAAAATTATGGTTTGTTCAACAAGGTCAGTACAAGGCTGAATTTAAGTGCTCTCTAAACTTGGATAGTTTAAGCAAAGACGCTGCAAAGCTTTAAATTTCAGAACAGAAATCAAAAGTCAGTAGATGAAGACTGTTAGGTTTTTAACACTTCGCAATAAAGCTTGTGGACTGTTTAGATAGAGTATTTTCCCAAAGATTAACAGTCTGGATTGCGTAGCAATTGGAGTTAAAATGAGCATGGAGATCTGCTGTCTTTACCTCATCTGAATTGGAACTAATATTAATCATCATTATAATTACCATGAAGTAAATAGTTATATTCCTGCTAAGTTGGACTCAGTGATCTTTAAATGCCTACTTCAGCTGAACTATTCTCTTTCAGATCAGGCTGAGATACTGTTCTATTTCTTTTCAGTCCTTCTGATTCTTTGTTAAATCACAGAACATTTCTGCTGATTGGATTTCAGTTTTAATGAAGAGTGCTAAAGCAGATCAGTGCTTTTCAGAGTGCTTCTTGCAGCCTCACAAATACACGAGAGTGTAGCAGAAATGTGGGGGCTAAAGTAATCTGCTTATCTCCTCTGGAGGCTGTGTGTTCTCTGGCTCCCACCTGGCCCATGTGAGATGAGATCAATGGTGTCCACATATCTGCTTCAGTGCCAGCCATTGTCTCTGCATGCAGCTCAACCCATGGCAGCAGTAGGTAGAGTAGAGAAGGGAATCTGACAGAAGCCACAGCGTCATGGCAAGAAAAGTCTTTTAAGGCACTCCAGCTGCTTTCTGTACGCTAGCTAGCCCACACTCAAATTGGATGCAGGTGTCCAGGAGTTTTTTCGGTACAAAGCACTGGAAAAGATGCATCTGAAAGTGCATGATTTTGATACTGAGACATCTGTACTTTAGTAACAGTGAAAATCCTCAGTTGGTACTAGAGAACTCAATACCAGACACTGCACATTGACACATTAAATAGGATTTGCAGTTTAGGAGACAAAAATAAAAATGAAAGAAAGATAAAGGATGGGGAAAATACTGTGAGTATTCTCTCAGTGTAGATAGCCCAATATCTCTGAGGCTCAATTGCCCAGATTTCCAGAAAGTACATAGGAATGTTTTGAGGAAATCTGGACTGCTCAAACTGAAGACAAAGAAACTCTATTTGGGGAACGCTGATACTCAGTTTCCTGGAAAATCCAGGAAATTGTCCATTAAATCCATTATTATCCATTAAATTGTCTTCAATTGGGCAACATCATCTGGAGGAAGCTGGAATCATTCCTTTTGACAGGTCTACTTAGGGAAATAAGAAACCTCCTGCAATATTCAGGAACCAAACTTTCATCCCCAAGAGTACCACCAGTTCCTTAACCATGCATCATCCTTCATCCCTGCCACAAAGCAGTCCACTGTGGCAAAGCAAACAAAGTTCAGTTAATTTTTTTTTTTCCTTTAATTCCAGGATGCCCAAAGTCTTGCTGTACAGCTACATAAAACTATAATACAATCCTCAGCTGCTTTTTTTCCTGTAACCACAGGGCCATGAGATTGAAGACTTGCTCCTGAATGCAACCACAACACAGTGAGCTCCCAAAGGAGATGAATGAATGAGAAAATATAACAATGCTATAAATAGATTGCGCGTGTATTCTTAGGCCTGGTCATAACTTTCCTGGTAAGAGCCATATAATCTTGGAGCACCACTGCTTTCTATTTGTCTTGTCTATGATGCCCTCAAGCTACATAAAATGTTTTAGTTTTTAAATTGATCAGTGCTTAATGAGAATTGAAAAGAGATGAGCCTTGAAAGATGGATGGTTTGTAAGAAAAGGTATCATCCCGGGGCTTTTAACCCATTCTGTTATGTGGTTCCCCAGCATTTAGCAGGCTGAGGGATCACTGTCTTTCTTTTGTAATGAACCCACTGCACAGGGTAATCTGTAAGAACAAATAACAGGAAAGATGAGAACTCCCTCTGTAACAAAGTGCATGTGTTACTTCATATTTCAGAGCTCCTCAAAATTGCTCCTTTCTGGTGGCTCAGAGAAAGTCCTGTCCGTAGGACTTTGTCCCTTGAGTTTACTCTTGGAAAAAGGCAACAGTGATTTAATTATTATAATTATTATATATATATATTTTTTACATCATCTTTGTTTTTTGTGTTTTTTTTTTTTTTTTAATTTAGCTGAGCCATAGGTACAAGCCTGGACTACGGCTTTATATTATTGTTATGGGGGGCTGTCTGCTTTTAGTTTCCAGGCTGTAGCCTTTAGCAGTGAACAAGTCTATTAGAAGTGCCTTCAAGGAGGCATTCACCAGACATTTCTAGAGGTTATGAATGCGCTCAGTGTCTGGACAAACTCCTTGGCTTCCACATAATAAACCTGAAGAAAAATAAAAGCTCTGTGTTACTATAGTAACCTATATTCATGTGTACTGGGTAGATAACTTCCTTTATGAATGACAGATGCAGGACACTGGTAGATTAGCCTTCCCAACGCTGTCTGGTTGTGCGTCTGCCATACTGTACCTTGCTGTCAATGGTACTTCATACATATATATATATATAAATAAAAATTTCAGTGCAAATTGGATGGTTTCTGAATTTGAGTTCACATAACTTAAAGCACTGTTTGTTTAAAAAAAAAGTACCATTTAGATTTACCCATGGCAACTAGAGCTGACATAAATATACATCTATTTTTAAGCCATAATGCTGAGCAGCTCTGTGACGTATGCTCATCTGGTTATACTCAGTAGTAACCATCCATGCTCTGTGACTGTCTGTAGTTAAATAATATGTGAGGTGTTGTAAAGTTTGCCTGTGTGGTCACGTAAATGAGAGGGACCACAGAAGTAGAGCTGGACCAGCTCCAGGGATGTTAGGTGCTCCAGAAATTGGAGGAAAAGAAATCAGTGACATCTTTGGCATTTTCAGGTTGATGTGCTCCATCTGATGCCTACAGTGCCACAGAGCTCCTGGAATAGTAAGCATTTAAAGCTGCGCTAATATCTGGGGTTGTTTTCTTGTGTTTTGAGGAAGGGTGTAGGAAAAAAGAAAAGCTCAGTTAAGCCAATTCCTAAACCAGAGAGTTTATCTTCCTGGAACTGTTTTCTTCACCTTTCATCAGAAACAATGAGAATGTTGTATTTAATGCTAAAAATTGACATGGCACAAATCACCAGTTACTATAAGTAACAATTGTTGACATATTGTGCAGAATGCTGTGGAAGGAATCAAGGAAGGTCTATAGAAACATTGAAAGATGTGTGGGAGCAAGCCCCTAATTTAACTAACATAATTTGTGCCTCGAATTGTGTCAAAATAAGCAAGTAGAATTAGTGAAGATTACAGTGTTCTGCAACATTGCATTTGATTTCGTGCTCTCATTTTGCAGTTCACCTCCTGCTCATGGCATTGCTGTTTGCTATCACAACACCCACGTCTTGCACGTCTCCAATATGCTGAACAGAGAGTAAGTACCTACACTGATATCAAGCAGACAGCAGTGATACTTGGCTATTTCAAACTAAGCTCATGGTTAAACTGTGCTTCATCTGTGTTCCTGGTGGCCTTTCTCAAAGCTAAAACTTGAGAAGAAAAAAAATGAGAGAGTACAGAGAGAAAACCATGACAGAAGGGAAAGGTAAATAATAAGAGACCTGTTTATTGTATGTCTCCTACTTTGTAACATCATGATATCCCAATATCCCACATCAGAAAACTTTCTTATGTCTTCCAGTAGCTGTTCTAATGGATACAACATGACAAGGCTTTGACTAGGAATTATGTTGTTTTATTTTAAAATTTTAACACAGTTATTTTTTAATGGTTGTTTTTCAAGCAACTAGTATGAGACACCTTCTTGTCACAATAATATATACATATTTGCTTTTTGGAGAATCATAAAGAAAAAGATTCACACATGTAGAACTTAATTATAATCAAACAGCATCCTCTTGTATTAGGATGTTAGGTCATACTACAGATATTATTTTAAGTAATTAAAATTCCTGCCATTTGCAATGCCAGATTCAATTTAAATCACATGAATACACAAAGTACAAGTTTGTTATGCTACAGGATAGAGATCTGTGTTACAAATTTTACTTTAGAGTTAGGCATACATGATGAAAATTATTACTATTATTTATGCATGCTATGAAAAACATTAATTCTCTTTTTCAAACACTTTTAAATTGTTTCTCCCCTTAAAGGAACACAATGAGCACAATGTGCTCTGTATTTAAGAAAGCCCAGGCAAAATAAGACCTTGTTCTTATATAAACACACAAATGCTTAACTTTCTGAGTATGAGTATACCCGTAGGATCATGAGAAACTACTCACAAATGTAAAACTAACCATGGATATATGAGTTTATGGGACAGGTCCTTGCCATTAAGATAAATGAGGTAGTAAAAAAGATTGGCCAAAGAAATTCTTGTTAAAAATCTCCTCAACCTGGACCAGAAAAGCGATAATGAAATTAAAAATTGATTATATTTTTAAAGAAGAATTAAGAATTGACTGTTATGCTTGTGGAAACGTGAATTCACATGTACATTTAACAAATTCTAGTCTAATTAAAAGGCTCCATAAAAAGCATAATCAAGTTCAGAATTAATATTGACTGTTTGCTACCAAAAATACTAAGATAAGTAGAATTCTTTCTGCACAGATAATAGTTAAGGAGGAAAAATATAGTTTGTCTTAGGTGCTGAAGCAGCAGTACAAAGAACAGTGATAGGAGTAGGGGAAGTACATTGCTTTTATATCATAATAGTTTTCAATAATTGCTGTAATTTTCTGTCTGTCTTGCAAATGCCAACTGAAATCTGTACAGCAAATGAAACATAATGGAAGATAATTTAAAATGCAATGCATATCATAATCATTGTTCAAGTATGTAGTTAAATTATATGGACAAGTAGCGTGTTTCATCGTAGTATGTAATCTATCAAAAAAGACAAGCTGTATAATATAGGTGACAGCATTTCTTATCAAGAGAATTAGATACTTGAATGTTTCTATACAGCAGCAGTGCCAATGTCAGAAGGGCTATATACGTAACAGAAAATTTGCTAAATATTTTAAATTCCAGAAAGCACAAGATAGCCTTTAATATCAGTGCTGAGCGAGTTAAATGTGTCCTATATTTAGCTGTTCAATGGACATAAGGCCTTTAATGAACAATCCGCCCCTCATGTCACCTAGGGTGAAGATATCATTGTTCAACTCCCAAAACAGTCTGACTTTTATCAGAACTAGGCAGTGTTTTTTTTTTTTTTTTTTTTTTTTTTTTTATAAGGGCATGTAGTGACAGGTCAAGGGGAAATGATTTTAAACTGGAAGAGGGTGGGTTTAGACTAATTATTAGGAAGAAATTCTTTACTGTGAGGGTGGTGAGACACTGAAGAGGTTGCCCAGTGAGGCTGTGAATGTCCCCTTCATGGAAGCATTCAAGGCCAGGCTGGTTGGGGCTTTGAGCAACCTGGTCGAGAGGGAGGTGTCCCTGCCTGTGGCAGGGGGTTGGAACTAGATGATCTTAAAAGTCCCTCCCAACCCAAACCATCCCATGATTCTATGAATGTACTATACTTATTCAAAGTGTTAATGAAGCTGTTGGCATTTCACTTTTGCTTAAATGTGTTGTTGGCCTAAATATGTGAAATTTTGCCATGCTTACTCTTTCCCATCAAATTCTCATTAAACTGGAGGCATCAGAAATCCTTTATAGTGAAGTAACTGCGAAACATGGTGTGGAAAAAGCAGCCACCTTTGTGTGCAATAGATCATTTTATCATTTTGGTGGGAAAACCAGAGTATGGATGTCCAACAAGAGACGGTTGTTTTTTTGTTGTTGTTGTTTGTTTGTTTTTTGGACAATGACTGTTACTTTGGCTGCCTATGCCAAAATTAAGATGGCAAATCAGACAACACTCCCATAATCACATGCAAAACTATTTAGGAATGTCGGTCCTAAGCCATCCCCAAACACTGAGTTTGTAAAAAAATTTCTGTTGGGTAGTTTAATGTACTGTGCAATAGTCGTTCCTGAAAAATGAGGGCTTTCAATACTCAAAAGAGCAGAATTTGCCAAGTCATTTTCTCTAAAAGGGGTCGTTTTTACCAACTGTCATTTTTGGCAGTCTGTTTTTGCTACAGACATAGTAATTGTCTGAAATGGAGTGAGAGGAAGAAACTCATGGGAGAGTCTCAATTCAGCAATTAGTTTATAATGAGACAAGTCTCAAAAAGAATTTCCTGAACCAATAAAAATTTCTGATTGTGTTTGAATTACTGAAAACAGAATGGAAGCTTACTTTTAATTACTGAATCAATTGTACTATTATTTGTTCAGTAAATGCTGTCGTTTCTTACCACACTGAAGAGTTTTGAAACAGTTCTTCTTGTAGTATGCTGGCTGGTACTACTGCACTTACTCCCCAATTAAGATATGAAGCACACGTATTTGATGTTATATCTGGTGAAGTTTTAAGCCTGTGTAATTTCGTTAGTTCCTTGAATTAATGGCAAACTTATCCCCAGCACTCCAAGCAATGTCATAAATAATAAGAAAAAAATGTATTATTGCGAGTCTTTGTATTTTTGTGTTGTAAAATTAAGCTCTTGCCAAATAGGTATCCCTATTGCATAAACCTGTGAAGCATAGGTCTGAAGTCACAAGAGCTTTGACTACTCAGCAGCTGTGTGAAACTTCATTTCTGGTGCTTGGAATTTAAAAGCTACGTGGCAATTACTCTCATTTCCTACAAGAAATATGTAACATCTATAGCTCAGGGTCAAGAAAGGATCTGTTAGATGGTATGTTTCACTATGATCTTTCAGCAGTAACAAAAATTACCTTCAGAAAGAGGAAATTTCAGTCAAATCCATGTAACCACAACAGAACAGAGAAGGGAGGTTATTTGTTAAGAATTGTGCCTATTTCTTCACAGACATATGCTGAATACAGGGAACTATGTAAAATGTTGTCACACAGTGAAACAACAAATTCTGCAGTATGAATACTCTCCGTGTCTGACCGCTGGCTACTGTGCAATATGTAAACATAAAAAAAGAAATGTTCTATATTACCAAAGTGCTTACAAAAACTGCAAAATTCAACTTGCACGTAGTGCAAGAACTAGAGATTGTAATGGGCACTGCTCTAATAAAACATTCTAGAGCAACATTTCTTCCCTACTGTAACCATATGGGATTAATTATGGGAGCAACCATCTGCACCAGACCAACTTCATTGAAACCAAAGAACCAAATGGACTTGCAGATATTCTAACTGTAAGGGAGAACGAGTCCACTACACACTCTTTTGTTCTTGCGTTGTTAATATCTAATGTCACTTCAGTGCTTTTTATTAGGCACAGTTGTAAGAGAATGGTTAAGCTGTAAGACATATGAAAACATAGTCAAATCTGGATGTTCTCTATGGCTGTTCTCTAAGTGAGTGCAAGGTATGATGTCCTGTTAGTACTGAAATTCACTGGCAAAAGCAGTTACTGATTTTGGTTACTAATGATCATTGCTAGTTGAGTTTTGTTCTGGGCTTCAACCTCTTTCTGTCCCAACTCCTGAAACAATAAAACTTTAAGTGCAACTCTTTCTCTTTTTTTCTTCCTGCCTTCAAGTCCATTATCTCTATTTCTGCACAGTTCTTTCTGCCAACCAAGCTGCGTCTTCCCTGCATCCTTCATTCTTAAGTATAGTTTCATTGACTATGAGAGAACAGATATTATAGCTAGCAGGTAAAAAAGATAGAAAAATGAGGGAGTTAGTCGAGCTGACAGTCACTGTAGGAAGTAAATGTGGGAAAAATTAGTATAAGTGTAATTGATTGTCTTAAGGGAAGAATCATGACTGAAGTCTGTATGGTAGGTACTGTACTGGGTTGCTGGTCTCCTGTCCATAGAACTTCCACCAGAAAGCTGTCACATCTTAAATGAGGGTTCTTCGTGCTAGTGTTTCTTCTTGAGAAGTTGCATTTTGTTGCACTTGTTTAATTGGGTGGTGACATGAGCTATCTCTTACTATGCTTTTATTTATCTTAGTGCAATAAGCTCTTAATACAATTTGTTGGGATATCTCATTACTACTGTATAATATAAATTAAATGTTCGTCCTCAGAAATAGCTGCATTATTTGGTTCAGTTAAGGGACAGTAACTGCTGCATATTGCACTGAATTCTCTCCCTATGAAGATCAGTGGTTATCAAGAGAACCTAGGCCTCAGGCAAACATTGACACCAGGCATGATTTATAGGATCTTAAACTTTACTGTGTGTTGAAGAAATGAACTTCCTGAATTACTACTGCCCTTCAGTAATTCTCAAACTGAGAATACACTGGCTAAATGATATCTAAGTTCTTGATATGCAACCCCAGATATATTAGTTCATTATCAGCATCAAAATCTACATTAACACTATAGGTCAAAGAGTTAAATAAAGTGTCAATGCCCCTTGAAATAGGACCTATAGACCTCAAATCTGTTATAAGAGTTATTTTTAATACAGATTTTTGTCAGGTTTCTAGCAGGCTCTTATAGGCAACCTGCAAGTTGCGTTGTCGCTGAGCTAGCACTTTTCATTTTGAAGGCTGCTTTGAAAAACTTGGCTACACATTAACTTGTAGGACTCTTGTCCAAGAATGCAGATAGCTCACAGACTTTTGACTTCGTACTCATATGTACAACTAACAAGCGTACAATTAGCAGAGATGTGTGGTTAGGAGTGTATTTTACAAGTTTTATAGTTAGAAAGACTGTTGTTGTGGAAAGAGACAATCAAAAATAAATGAAATGCTCATCTGTGTCCTAGGCTTACAATAGAAAACTCCAGAGGGAGGGATCTCCAGAAAGAAATCCTTCCCCAGTGGCAGTCAGCCCTTAAATGGGGTATAGAAGAGGTGGAGCCAGGCTCCACCCCCTCCAGTCACACAGGTGAATTGCCTTCACCTGTGCTCCCAGGGCTGACTCAGTGCTTGCCTCAGGTGATCAATCAAAAAGAATAGATTTTGAGTAAGGTAAAGATGATATAGTGATATGGTGACCAAACATCTTCTATGCTTATACCACAATTACTTGGTTTTAAAATCTCCTAGCTAAATCAAACAGAAACAATGGTTGTCTAAGAGAGTAATGTAATTGACAGAAAAAAAAAATGAGGCAGGTTTAGATTGGCTTGTCTATAATTTGTTCGTCAAAGGGAACAGTAGGCTAAAATGAAGACAATCCTCACTGATATGCTGGATCTTGTTTATATCAAGAAAATGCAATAACTTCCTTCTGTAGGCTTCCAGGTAAGAGTTTCCCTACACTGTATGGATATTCAACAGTTGCTCTGTTAGCAGGCATCCTAAAATTTCTCCTGAAGCAAAACAGTGCAAGGCAATTTTCAAGCTAACAAGATCAAGAAATTACTTCAGCTTCATTGAACCATCTCTTTCTTCTACCTTCGTCTACCCAGGAGGATTGTGAAGTGCTGGGTCTTGTTTCTTCCAAGTAAAGAGGGATGAGATCACACAAGTCACTGCCACAATCCTCAGTGACCCCAGGGGGAGCTTATTACCATTTTTTCACATGCTACAGTGACTGTGCAGCACCATTGCCAATGACAGAACATATACCATCTATTCATTTAGGCTAGGGACGAAAGACATTTTAATTTTAAATATCCTCACTGATATTTGCAAGGACTGTGGTTGGCATTGTATTGGCTTTCTCTATTTGACTGGCAATGGATAAACCTGCCTAATCCAATTGTTAAGTATGATCTTACTCAGTGTGGTTCTCCGAGGAATTCTTAATGCAGCATCCAGCAATTCATTGTACTAACAAAGAAAGGGACATTTAGAAAAATAATTCAAAAGAAGTCTTATTTAATCATAAGCTTCTTTAGTGATCTGGGGCAAAAATCTTTTGTATTATCTGTAAAACTCACTGGTATATACAGTCTTTGTGAATGAAGCAAGGCTGTTAAGAATGTCTCCGCAATTTTATCCAAAATTGAGTACAGACTGAGCAATTATTTTAGCAGTATTCCTCAACTAAAATGATCGCATTCAAGATGAGAAAACAGGTCAGTGCCTACCCTGGAAAAGTCCATTATTCAGTTTCTATGGTGTTGTTCACTACGGCATTGTGGATGTACAAGAACACTTTTGCTAAATGTGTAACAATAGAAAGCCAGATGAGCTATCTGAGAAATGAATGTCATTACATATGATAAAACAGCGGTACGTATCCATTTTGCAGACAGCATTAAAATTTCAGTCATGCCCTGTGACTGAAAAAAAGAGAAGAATTTTAAACAGCTCCAGAAATGAGCATGATTAAAGACACAGTGGTCTTCTATGTTAGACATAATTCAAAATATTAATATTAATTATATTTGGAGAAGAGAAATATAAACTAACAGATGATATCAAGAAAGTGATTCATGAGCTTCTATTTTGCTTAATAGGATACCATTAAATTTAAGCAATTTATTTAGAAGAGATATGGGAAATATTTCCTTAAAAAGCATATCACACTACAGCATATTACTCTAGTGTCTGGAAGCTGGGCAAGAACCTTAGCAGAGCTAAATGAATTATCACTGATTTGATTAGGAACAACTGTTGCTTTAACATAAGCCTGGTTAAAACAATACTACCCAAGCCACCAGTCATCACATTGGATGCAAAAGTTGTTTTTCAAAGTGAAAACAAAAAACAAACAAACAAACAAAAAAGACAAAACTTACATCAAAAATAACCCAAAGCAAATAAAAAAGTCCCTAACCTCATCACCAGTTTTATTTCTTTAGCTTGAGTTAACAGTGAGGAGTTGGTATTCCATATACACACTGCAGATAGATGAGATAAGGTAGTATATCATATTGTATTAGGGTACTGTATTAGTATCTAAACTTTGATATGAAACCTCTTTCTTACATGACTGTTTCGACCTGGACTGATATGAATGATACTCATACCTTTCCTTTAGGGGTGGGATTAGGATCTAGGTTTGGAAGCAGATGTTTCCTCTTTGCTCTTCTTCCAGCATGGATCCTGTGACTGTTGCAGTGAAAGTCCCCAGGCTCTAAGTGTGCCTTTCCCTGTGGCAGTTCATTATACACTCTTTAGCTTCACTAAGTTTCAGAAGTTTCACTTCTGTCTCTGAGTTCAGTTGAGAAGGTGCTCACTGGTAAATTGGCAATGTTATTTTCATCCTAAAACTAGGAGCTGTAAAGAAGCATGAAGACTCAAAGATACAGATGAAGCGCATCATAAAGTGAATTATCTGAGTGTAAAACCAGTGAAAATAATCATCTTAATTACTAAATCTTTCCTTCTCCAGTCAGAGGAAGGCTAGGGGTGGTGCTGGCAGGTAGTTGGTTGAAATGTTTAGTCAGAGAAGACACTAACATCTCTGCTGTAGAAATCTAGTTTAATGACAGCTGCACAAGATTTTAGTTCATTTGAATTCAAAATCAAGCTCAGAAGCTGAATACAATTTGTCAGAATGTCTCTCAGGAATGTCTTCATAACTCCATGTAGGCCACTTATATTAGAGTGTGGAATCTTCATAAAAATACAACAGAACACATGTATGGCTAGCAAAATGATTTTTACTAGAACTGACCATGCAGAAATAAATGTTTCCTACTGAAGATCTTTAGCTGATCATAGGCTTGCAAAAGAAGCGTTGGGAGTTGTTGCGCCTAGTGTCACCTAACACGTAGATTCAACTACTGCATGGGACATGGGGCAAATCACCAAATAGTTCTGTTCTGCCTCTAATTGCTGAGATTTATTCTGTGCAATGTCTTCATATTGTCAATGACGAAATTGGACTTCATTTTCTTCAGTTGTCTTCACTGTCAGTAATTTATGAGTACGTACTACCGTGACCTGATTTTGAGCAGACAGACGACTGTTTTAATTAGAGTTGATTTTTTTTTTCCCAAGGGGTTTGTTACTGTCTAGTTTAACTTCTTGGAATTTTGAAATTACCGACTATCTTATCAGTCTGACTCCTCTCAACTGTTCCTTTCTTTTTCAGCATTTTTTATATGCTCATTGCTACTTCTATTTCTAAATGAATTAAATCTAGCTTCCACATAAGAAAAAACAAAACAAAACAAAAAACTGGAAAAGACAAGCCTTCCTCAAATCTATCTCTATAAAGAAACTCACAGAAATTAATACTACATGGAGACAATTTGTTACTTAAATATTAGTGCTCTGTGTTTTCTCATTTCTTTGATGTTATTTATAGTCTTGTATTGAATCAGGGATGTAAATAAAAACATTGTTATGATTTATTTTCAGTTTCACCCTAGTGCCTCCTGACTACATGATCAGCACTTCAAAACATAGTATAATTACATAGAAATAATTAATCTCCAACTGACATTTGTTAAGTACAAGTGAGAAGGAAAAGGTATCTGACTGCTAGCTTTTTGCTTTTTAGCAGTGTCTGGAGTCTAGGCTGCCCTCTGGAATAATAATGCATTGCCTTGGGGCTATTGTATATTAGGCCCACCTGCCTGTATCTTCAGGGACCATTCACACATTGAGAAGCTGTGAAGGATAGGTAGAGGTTGGGCTAGAACCCCTTCTGTCTGGCTCCACCCTCTGCTAGTGCCCCACTGAGGTGATGTAGGAAGATCTCATCTACCTAGAGAATTCCCCCATGTTGGACATATCCTTAGAAAATTGGCTACATTAACATTGCAGCTTATTTGCATTACTAGATCATTGAAAAGTAGGCCACAGGGAGCTAACGTTATCCAAAATTTCCATTCTTCTGAGAACATATTGTTGTTTAAGACTAGGTAAATTACATCTTTTATAGTATCCAGAGCATAGAAACATGATATTTGAAATCCACTGAGTCATCTGATCTTTGTGTACCCCACGGACCTATTAGCTGAAGGCTGTCCAGTGTGGAGAATAACCTAAAGGGGAGGTATGCAAGAGAAGTGGCAGCAACACATGATACCTGAAATATTCTGGTAACAAGAAGGATTTGCTGATTCCCTGCAAACTAGGCCTTTGGGTTATACGGCCAGTGTATAAAAAATGGCCCAGGGCTAGAAATGTATTTACTGAAAATAATTATGAGGGTACACACTGAGGGTACTCTTTCTAGATATATCAAGGCACACATGTGGTAGTACAATAGTTCTATCTAGCATGGGCAGAAGAAAAACTTACAAACTATGATGAAATGTTAGGTCTAGTGATCTACACAATAGCTATTCCTACTTAATAGTAAGTTGCTGTTGGGGATGTACTATGGGCTCTTTCTAGCCTGCAGACCTTAGGTTTTCCTCATTAGATCAAGTGTAGAGGAGGAGGACACCAGACTGGCATACCTCACAGCTGTCATATTAACCTGTGGAATATGGAGGGCCTATGTTGGAACTCAGGGAGCACAGTGCTCCTGGGCCAAGCTTTGCAGAGAGACTCGGGGATGCCAGTCCCTGACCAGAGGTTAAGAGAAACTTCTTTGCTTCTCAGTGACTTCATCAAATTGTTTTGAAGTGATATGTTTCAGTCTGTAGCTTGCCTCTTAGCTCATTCTCTGGTATGTTTCATGTTCTCAGATGAGCACACTCACTTCCAGTTGGATGTAATTATTGAGTATCATTAAAATTGCTTGCGGTATATCACACTTTCCTCTGTTTTTTCAGTGCCATGCTCTCCTTCAGCGTATGTATAGAAAGGAGCCTGTTTTCACATCTGTCTTCCCAGCTGAGATAGGGAAACCCAGCCATTTCTCAGTAATTAGATGTATCAGGTTAAAATCCAATAACCAATTAGGTTTCTACTGCTCTTGTACCACTCAGCAGGCTGCGCATATGGAAGAAAGCACTGGGCTTCACAGTGTTACGGCGTACAAACATTCACAAGGATCTCTGCATATTCTGAAAGCTGCATTGTTTTGTTCTGTGAAATTTCCTTCCTGCTCTGCTGGAACAGTACAACAGGAAGAGCTGCTGCAGGCTTCAGGTGAAGCTGCTGGGAAAATTGCTATCTAGGAGTTTGGGGGATGTAAAACAAGGTGTTCTGGTGAGTTTATTTTCAGAATGCCTAGGTTTTTTTTGTAATGACTTTTCCTCATTAGAAAACCAAACGTACAACTTTTGAAAGCTGAAAAAGAATAACAATCATTTTGAAATTTTGGTCGGACTGATAACTATCAGTACTGATTTTTATTCCTTCTCTGCAATAATTAATTTTATTTTATTTAATAAAAGCAGAAGAATAAATTAAAGAATAAAAATTATGGAGAAAAATTCCTTTGAATTAGGTAGGAGGATGCCTTCACTCTGGAGAAATGATGGCAATCCTTAAAATTAATGGTGAAAGCAACTATTGTTCGTTTGCCTTGTCAAGTTAATTTTAATCCAGATCACTCTCATGACCTAATTGAGTGACCACACAAGTGCTCATGCTAATAAATGTTAATTCATCTTAGGAGTGAGAACCTAGAAGGACTGCCTCATTCAAAAGCAGTGATTTGCTGTTATATTTAAAGTGCCGCATTTAATATGCATTATGATTTTCATGCCACGCAGAGTACATCATCGGTTGATGTTCTTACAACTGTTGCCTGAAATTACCAAGTTGTCTGTCAAACTGTTTTCTTTTACAGTAAGAATGCTGATTACTAGAGATGAGAGTCATCCAAGAGATAAACATCATTAATTAGTCTTGTTTGTTCACAGATAGCCCATAAATTAATATTCACTGATGACTATAATGATATTTTAATCAATAGATTGTTCATAAACAAATATAATGTGACAATTTATTTACAGCTGAACTATCACTTGAATTATGTAATTGAGGTTATCAGATAGGATGCTGCATTTTTTCTTGTATTCTGGTGATATGAATTAAATTCATTATCACGTGATTGGAAAAAAAAATAATGTAAAACATAAAAAGGAATGTAAATGATAGCGTGGAAGAAAGGAGTATCAAATGCTTCTGTTATGAAAAGTTATTTTATGATAGAAAGATAGCTGTATAGATCAGTTGACCGATATAGCTTGGAGAAAAATATAGTTTTTAGTGTAAGTCCAGCTCTTGTATGAAAATGATTTCACCACCTGTAAAGTCTATGGAGTCTGTTTTATTTTATTCATTTCAACAATAAGTTGTTAAAGTTAATCACAGGAAGCACAAAAGCTAGGGAAGGCTACACCACTTATTTGTTAATTTTTCTGAGTAAAATGTTTACGATACCCCAGTTGATATAATTTCCAGGAATGTCTTAGGATTTTAAAGTATCTCCAGTTTGCACTATTTTAGTTACATCTTTTCCTCTTCACATTCACAGAAAGTAAGCAGATTGAGGTGTATTCAGTTCTGTATCCGTATTATCATCTGAATTTTTGAACAACCACTTTATCAGCGCTCAGGTGAGAGATTATGGGAATCTCATTCTCCCTCTATGCTTTGCAGTCAAGCATCTCTTAATGTATCTCTGATAATTCAATTTATCACCACAATCATTGGCATAAAATGAATGTGTTTTTTTTTTTTTATAAATACATGCTCAGCAGCTTGTGTTGCTGTCTGAGTAAAATATCACTTCTTGGAATTGTTTATACTCTTCTACAAGTAAAAGGATGAAACGTGCAGTAAAGACAATATCTGTTAGTTGTATTAAGTCAATATTTTGTTCAAAATCTCACAATTATATATATATTAAAATTGGTGTTAGTCTTGTTATAATGACTGTTCTTGCCTTCATTTTCTGTTATTCTTGATATGACATATCTCATTGGATAGTATTTTGCTGGCATTAATGAGAACACTATCAGGAATTCTAAAGCTGCTGCTTTTGTCACAGCTTCTCTTGCAATATTAATGACTGTTAAAAATAACTAGTTCTGCTTTATCTGTTTCCTCTGCATCGCCTCCTGTGTGCGCTGGCTGCATTTTTATTTGTGTCTGTGGCAGACTCCATAGGTCTCCTATAGTGATTAAATCACTGATTGAATATTCTGCTGCTTCAAATGAAAACCTCAGTTGCTCACTGCTGAGTGTCTGATGCAGGATTTTCTTTCATTATTTATGAAAGCAATCACACTGGTGTTTTCCGCTCTCTTTTCTCCGGTAAAAGAGTCATTTTGTTCTTCCAGGCTGAGAATAAGAGTTGGTAAATTGAGGTCTGATATAAGTAGAAAGGATTCTCATTTGCTTTGTTTGCAAATCTGTGCAGCTGAGCTTTTTCAGCACCAAGGTCACCAGAGGATGGTCTTGCAGCCAATCTACAGAGACCCTTCTAACTCTCATGTTTGAGACTGGATGTGCCAGCAGTGCCCTGGTCCCCTCTGGACTGTGGCAGGACCAGGACAGGTGGCTTTGTTGCTTTGTGCCTTGGGTCATGACATGTGAGTAGTGTCACAGTCCTGGACAAAGTTATTGGAGACAAGGTTTCCGGGTTCAGCTTCCAGGAACTATCATAAATGCTAGGGTGCCAGTCAGTGACAGGTAAATAAAATGAAAGCAAGGCTCTCCTAGCTGCCTGCATCTTACTGTGCACAGAAAAGCAAGCAGAATTTGCCAGAAAGGATGGATGAAATGCATGCAAATGAATGGGTTTTAAAGGTCATTTTGATAGCACACAGTGTTGCAAGCAGAACTAGACTGCAAGCCTTCCTGTAATCCTGACCCTCTGAAAACCTTTTGGAAGGGAACACACCACCCATAGACAGAGAGGTGCGCTGTGGCAGAACTGCTGCAGGTTATCAGCTTTCTTCATGTTAGGGATGTTGTAACACTAGAGCAGGTAAAGTAATAGACAGAGCATGTGCTATTTTGCATTTCACAGTATCCTTTAAGTCTTTCTGCAGCTCTTGTTTTGCAGCTCTAAAGTTTTGCGGTATGCATTACTGCTGAAAAAGAATATATTTAGAACAATGTCTTCTTTGCTTTGCTAGCTGGCTGGCCTCAGTGTACATTCCTAATCTACAGCTGCAGAAGGCTGCAGAGTGACTTGAATATTTCATTTTGCTTTTTCAGACTAAAGCCTGAAGTCATATATTCACCCCTTCTATCTTTCTTTTCCTCTTTCAAAATACCCTTCCTATAATTTTCCTAGTATAGATTTTTTTTTTTTAATTTATCTGCTAGAGTTTTTTCTTCATGATGCAGCAAAGGAAGCCTTCAGCAGCATATGCAGTTCATTAAGCTCTTTAATTCAGTCTGCTATCGTGCTACACACAGCTTCACATTGCCATTTGTGGAACAATCAGTGCAGAGGCAAGCTGAAAGAGGAGAGGGAAGGGCAAGTTAAGGTCTGAAACTGGTGGCAGAAGACAAGATTGAATATAAAGAGATGTGAGTCACAACTGTGGCATCACTATCTGAGAAACCTGTCATTCTTTTTTTGTTGCAGAAAACACCTCAGTTGCACATAGGAAGCGAATTCACAGCAAGCAGAAGCTATTATTGGAAAGCAAAACAATAAGAAATCCCACCAACACACACACAGAAAGTTTGTTTCTCCGTTGTACAGGTAGTTCTCATCTATAAATATATTTAATGTTGTATGCATATTATACATACATACGTATATATATATGTGACTCCTTAATTGATAAGCTCCTCATGCACTACAGCAAATTTATACCAGCTGGAGATGGAAACACTGCACCCATTTTGGGGGCACAGATACTGAAAAAGAGCACACTGCAATTTAAATGGGGGTGGTCTCAGGAAAGAAAATGGTATTAATCTTCTGCAGGCACTGAATGCATAAACATTAGGCAGAGACAGGAAAAATACACTGCATGCTGAAGAAGCTCGCTCAAGTTTACATAAGAAGTTTTAATTAGAGAGAGCACAAATTTGATGTTTCAGTAGGCTACAATTGCAATTTTAGATTTTTCTTGCTTCAGCAATTCCAAATATAGACCTCAAGACAGCCAGTTTCTCTATAATAAGCCTACGTTGAAAGTTAGTGATGAATACACATAGTAAAGCCACAGAACATCTAGGAACAGAGACTATTAGTCAGCATTTCACCCTGGCACTCCACATCCCTTTCTTGTCTCTTCTACTCTCTGTCTCTGTGGGACAGCCTGGGGAGGAGGGCAGAGCATCCGTGCTATCATTCAGACAATTCCCAAATACATGTTGTTGTATAAGGGGAAGGCAGCTGAACTGTGCTGCCTGTATTCACATCAAGACAAGGTGAGTGAGTGTCCATAACTGGCTTTTCTCTTGGGGAGGTGCTGGGCAGGTGATTACTTTGGTGGTGACGTTACTGACCTGCTGAATGTTTCACTTGTGTGGTGTACTACAGAGCACAGTCCTTTTGTAAAGACTGAGAATTTTCACATCTCCGTATTAATGCACTGTGTTGTAAATTCTTATGTGCCTAGGAAAAGGGAGCTTCAGATTGTTACTGTGCCCTTAAAGTAAAAAACAAGCACTCTGATAGTCACTAAATGATTTCCGTATTAAAAGCACATGTTCAGGTCCACGTGAGTATGCATCTTGCCTGATCCTCAGCTTGATTAAACCTACTCTGCACACTTCAGCAGTAGAAGGTCCCCATGAGAGCTCCACAGGGCCAACTGAGGCTGTTCCCTGACACAGGAATATGCTGGAGGCTCTCAGCCAGCCTCTGCACCATGCTCACTTCTGAGTGGAATGGTGGAGGCAGGAAAAGAGATGCAGAAGAAACTTCTGTGCAACCCAGTAAGCCCTAGGCATATTTCTTTGTTATTTGTCCCTGAGGGCTAGTGCTTTTGACATAGTTAAAGCAGCCCAGATATAATTTGAAGGACAACAAAGTGCAAAGCCAGCAGACAGACTGCTCCTGTCTCTGCAACTTGTGTGGGCACTGAGATAACTGCTTAGGAAAAGCAGCAGAATACTTATCATAAGATAGATTATTATACTATGAGATGACAATGTTTTTCACCTTGCATGGTGAAATTGTTATAAGGGAAGACAATACAATTAATGGCTCAGTTTTATGAGATGTAATTTACGGCAAAGTGAAGATTTCAAAATTTTCAGAAACTTCATTTCTATCTACTTCTAAAAAAAGTGCCCTTATAACTGATGAAGGCCTTCTTCAAAAGCAAGTGACAACTGAATGCTCAATCTTCCATCAAGCTGTTAAAATACTTTTTATTTATTTATTTATTTATTTTTGTCATAGCAAGCATTTTGACTTCAGTCTGGGTTTCCTGTGGATGGGAACTCATAGTCTTAGTCCTTTGTTGCACTGGGAAAAGTCTGATCCCTATTGATTCAGTGACAGACAAAACACTTCAACCTCAGTGCAGTGATTGACATGATAAACTGGACCAGACTTCATAAAGGATGAGGGGAAAATAAGAAAAATGAGCTTCTCTATTATTTCAGATCTGCTAGAAGCTGGTACAATCTATCTACAGTAGTGTTGTAATCTGTGCCTGGGATCTGATCCCAGCTTCCATTAATGCACACACCTTCCTAATCAGATGTTGTGGAGCAACCCTATGAGAAGGGGTGTTAGATTGGCCTGGAGACAAAAAATGTGATGAGGGGAACAAATTACTACCTTCAGCTTCCTAATGGGGAACTGGAATATGGATGCTGAATGTGGAAAAGATGGAGCCAGTCTTTTCTCAAGCATACTTCTCTGAAGATAATCAAATGAAATGGTCATGATGCAGCAAAGGCAGAAGATGTCAGAAGAACAAATTTCACTGTAACAGAGATCAAGTACTGCAAGCAATCATTCAGAGAGGATGTGTTATCTCCATCCCTGCAGACCTCCAGAACTTCTCTGGACAGGACCTGAGTGACCTGACCAAACTTCAGAGTAAGCCTGGAGCAGGGATTGGTCCAGTAGACCTTCAGAAGTTTCAGCTAACCTGAATTATTCAACAATTCTGTTATTTTAATCCACCATAAATCCACATGTCCTTCTGTCTGCGAGGGTCAAGCCCTGTTTTCTGCATTAGAGTGAATAACATTGCTCATCATCTGCCAGGCAGTGGAAAGGAAAGAGCAGTGTACCAAAGAGACAGTTCCTTTCTTGCAGTTACATGCTTCCATGCTATGGTAACTTTCCACCTCATTTCAGGAACAATAAATGTTGTTACAAAAGTAGTCTGCTTACCCACAACCAGCATGTCAACACCATATTTAATTTATATTGTTCTAAATGTAGCATTTCATCTTAATGAGCTCTTCTCCTTAAATGTTCTCTTTATACTTTATGGGAGAAATGATTTTGAACCATTCCCATTTTCTGTCTGTGACCGCTGGCTGTCAGTGTCTGTTGTAGCTTAAATGATGTGGGACAAGGTAAATTTAAATTCAACCCAGCAAATGGCTGTCATCAACACATTACCGCCTCAAAGACATTTAGAGGATTCAGAGTAGCATAACAACAGCAAGCAATGTTCAGAACAAAAATCAAGAAGCAACCATGTTAAAAATATCACGTTTTGCAAAGCCATTGTGTGTCCATACATAGGTCACCCCGTCTTTCTTGTGCACCAGCTCTGCTAACAGAAGAGAGGGGTTTTAAATGTGTTATGGTCCAGAATGCCCCTTATCAACTGCAGCACTCTGGCTGCCAGCTGTACATCCACACTGCATATTGATTGCATTCTTCATGTAATGTGTAAACTCCGTGGTGTTAATTCTGATTTAAACCTGCAAGAGACTGTGAGTCCTCTGGAAAACTCAGCAATTAAACTATTAGTATAAATTTTTGGCAGAGGGACACTCCTTGTGTGATTCATCTGCACAGTACAGATACAAAATCAGGTGCCACTGTTCTGTCCCAGGCTAATACAGTTGTGTAAATGTGCTACAAAGAAATCATTTTAGTGCATCAATTGCATAGACTGAGGAAGATGGGAAAATTCTTGTTAAACAAGATCACGTTTCCATCTGGAATGGTTCATATAGAGTCCAATATAGCTTGAAACAATTTAATGGTTGTTTTTTCCCCTGACACAAGATAAAGCATGTTGAAGCAAAGTAGCTGGAAGAAGTTTAAAAGCCTGCTTAACGTGGACCATTCCTGTTGAGGTCTCCCAGGACCTTCAGCTTATCCCATATGTATGAGTTAGAGTGTGTATTTGTGTAACCTTGCCTCTGGTTCCTGTCCCTTCTCTTGTACCTTGGGGACACTCCATGAGATGTTTTGAACCTCTCAGTGTATCTAGACATGGAACTGGCAGTGCACGCAACCAGGAGTTGGTTCTGCCTCTGGGTAATGCTGCAGGTTACAGTGGAGCCTCAGCTCTGCAGATTTAGCAACAAGCATGCTATTTCAAGATTTACTTTTTATCTTGGCCATGCAAACTATCTTGGTGCTCATATACAGGCATGGACACGCTCTGGGTCTCTCCTAAGTTTAGAGCTTGGCAGAATTTTAAGCTATGTTTAGAATCTCCGCCTCCAGTAGCAACTCCTTTCCCCTCTGTTCCCTGCTTTTATACTTTCTGAGACATATTTATACTTTGGTCTATACTCCCCATGGTGCTTTCTTGATATTTTTTCTTCAGATATGAAATTACAACTGCAGTTATAACCACAAGTATAAATGTATCACTGAGATCTTCTCCCGATGCTTCATCCATTAATCCTTATCAAGGTCCAAAAGGTCCTTGAAACAACAGTTTGTAACTTTGAATTTCCAGTTAATGTAGCTTAAGTAGGACAATTCTGCAAGTCTAGATTGTTTTTGTCAATATTGCTGCTCATGCACAAACAGTACAGGAAGTTTCGTGTCCTGTTGAAGTCTGTGACTGCTCCGTGCTTTCCCTGAGCGTCACAGCTATTCTCTTGATCTAGTTGCAGTAAGAAGCATTTAGGCCAATGTGGAGAGATGAGGAAGCATCTTCAAGGCATTTCACAGCACAGATTCTGATGCCTCTGGCTGCTCGGCTGCTTCTCTCGCATCACACTTTTCCCTTCCCTGTGACTGGAGCTCTTTCCTCTGCTTGGAGTTGAATGGTAGTACTGATGGTTTTATATGTTTTCATTGAAAATAATGCAGTTTACAAGTATATTTTGCACCAAAAAATGTTCTGTTTAATTAATTATTTTAACTCCATTTAAAAACTCCAGTGTTTGGCAGTGCTGCCTGCAGCGGGAGGGTTGGAACCTGATGATCTTTGAGGTCCCTTCCAAGACAAGTGACTCTGTGACTCTAAGGGACAGCTTTATGGTTTTGACTTCAGTTACAGAATTTCAGGGAAGCTTGGTTCACCCACTCCTATAGGAGCCTGGAAATCCTTCCTACATCTGTTTTTCCTAGGAATACAGGTAATAACCACTGGGAAAGCCCATGCATGCCAGAGGAGAGTTTTGGGCATGTTTCTGAGGTGTCTCTGCCCCACCTGCTGGGATTGGCAGTTCTCTGTCACTCATCACCCCACATCTCATCAGAGTGCAAACTTTCAAAATGAGCATGCACAGACACTGGCTCTTGTTTCAGTCTTGTGGATAACACTCATATAGGCTGAAGCAGTTCTGCAGTGAAGCCTCTGCTTGGTGTGTGCCCAAGAAACTCTCCTCTTTCCCCCTTTTTTTCTCTCCGGGATGTTCTCTGTAAGGAATAAGAACTGAGTGTGCCAGCAGGGCTGCTGTTGCGTGCTTTGGACATGCTGCTTAGCCTGAGGTACCTTGAGAAGGGTGCCAAACCCTTACTAATGCTCACCTCAGATTAGATACTGTTAGCATGAAATAGCTGATTAAAGCTATACCTCATTCCTCTCTCATTCAACATTTCCTTCCCTGAGGAAAGAAGTCTGTACTTATATACAACTCAGTGGTGAACAACTCTTAGATATCTTAAGACATGTAGTTCATTTTTTCTTCTCTCATCTTTTTTTTTTTTTTCCTTCAAGCTCCTGCAGCTATATGGAGCCCCATAGTATGTCTAGCTCGTATCTTCTTCAACAGGTATCCAGGCGACCTTTTGACACCTGTTGCAGTATTAACATCTCACAGGAAAGCAGAGGAGGGGGTTGAAATTAACACAGCAAAAAGGTCAGACTGGAAGTCTGTGAAGTTAGCCTTTTTTTCTTCCACTGTCACTAGCCTATATTTCCGCCTTCCTCTCTCAGTCGTAAAAAGATGACCATATGCAGTGTTCTTATTGTTTATTTAATTCTTTTTTAAATTATAACAAAAACTGATTCTCAAACAGCTCATATACGTATGGGGCATTTATAGTAGTCTGGAGTTGTTTGATCCTGTAATATTTCCTAAATAACAAAGCAGCTAAGATCTGTGCACTGCACCTAAACCAAAGGCCAATTGTTGCTCTTGTACTCCTGTATGGTAAATGTATGTATATTTTCACAATAAGTGCATAATTGAATAATTCTAGTGGTCAGTGAAAATCTGAAGATGTGGATGAAGTTACCAGAGTGGCAAAACATACATTTAAAATCTTCTAAGTCAGTTAAATGATAAGGAGTTGACACAAGTGGTCATGTCTAAAGTTTTTCCCCCTTTAAGGAGAAAGAACCTGTAAATTAAGAAACTGTAAATAAGGAAAAGAAGCAGAGGTACGATAGTCATTAGCTTTGAGGTCAACTTTTTCAAGATGTCTTCAGATTCAGAGAAATAAAAGAATCTCTTCATGGATCTTTGAGTTCTTCAAAGACCTAAGTCTTGATATCACAAAGCATGTACACCTGGAAATGAAATGTAATAAGGGCCATTGAATTCTGCCTAGGTCTAGAACACGACATTCTGAAAACTCTTTTTCATCTGGAAAGCATCTCTCGTTTGAGGAAAGCTTATGCACTCGATGTGTAGCACCCACTCTTCTAGAGTGGCTTCTTTGAGGGAGACGACATTTTGGGCCTTCCCATTGTACTCTGCAGGTAGGAGTTCTAATTACTTGGCTACAGTCATGCTTACTCTGTTGAGAAAAAAGGCCAAAGGCAAGAAGTAGCTCACACCAATTATAGTAGGTGAGATTAAAGATTTGAAATCCTTTCAAAAGATAAAGTTGGTGAATTGCCACAGGAACTTTTGTGTTTCCAGCAGTGTTTCCAACACACACTTGATATTTGATACTGCCCCAGGGTGGGCCATGAGAAAGTGTGGAGAAGTGATGGTGCTAGTGATTACTAAAAGATACCTCAAGGAAAAGGTCAGTGTAAAGTTTGTTATGTGCCTTTTCCCTGCTGTTTGTAGGGTCTTTATTATGCAGTCCTCCAAAATGTTTTTACCTGACAGTTGTTTTACTGACATTACTAAGGTTCAAAGAAAATTGTTTGAAACAACAAATCAGCTTTCAGATTTGATTATAAATGGTTCCTCTTCTCTTTAAGGTCATCTCACCATGTTTACATTTTCATGTTGTATGCAGAGAGATTGCAACTCTAAATAGACAAATGTTATTTCTGGAAAATACATTCATTTTCCCTGACAATGATTGTCATCTAAGGTGCAATTTTAGAAAATGATTTTCATAAAATGGCATTTTTCCATACAGAAACTTGATGCAACCTGATAACTTGGTTGACACAGGCTATCAAATTACTACCTAATGTTTTCTTGCTACTGAGTTCAGCTGAAATAAAAACTGTAAGCTAGAGGTAAAAGCTCTCTTTCCAATCACTCCTCTGTCTTCCATAAGACAAACTGAAAGCAAAGCATGCTTCAGAGTTGGACAGGAGATTTTTCTATTAAAAATATCTCCAAGGACATGTAAAGATGACACCATTCTTCCTGTAAGAACACATCCTGACATTTCCTGAAGTTTTTCCATGCAACTCCTTTAAGAGAAGTGGAAATGAATGAAAGTAAAGAACATGTTGACAGGTGAAAGCATTAACTAGAGCTTACACAGGCTTTGTTGTGTTGGCCCATGTTGACAGAAGGGCTGTGCCTCTTCTTTTTAGCCTGTAGACATTTACCAAGCTTTGGTTGGATTTCAGTTCTCTGCCTTACATGGGTGGAACTTCATTGGCTTCAGTTACATTTTTACTGGTTTTGATATTATTATGCTTTTGGTGACCCTCCAAATCCAGTTTAAACCACCATGTTTTTCATGGCTTCTGCTCAAAACCATTAACTGGCATCTATTCAGTTGAAACTTGGTCAAAGTTTGACATCACCTTAGCACACATTTGTGAATTTGCAAAGCATGAGTGTTGGATAATACCTGTCCTCATCATTTCCGTTATTTCCTATGGGTAGATGAGAAGCCAAATCTGTGTACATGTCAAAATAAATGTTTAAAGTCAATTTATATTTGCCACAATATGTTTTTTTTTTTCCTTTTTTTCTTTTTTCTTTTTCAGATTATGATTATATTTCAAGACATATGAGCACTGTGCTTTTCTCCTGGGAGTGCTTATTGACCAAATACAAATCAAAAGATACTTAACAAGCAGCGTTTCTCTTTTGCGGTTCTTCTCCAGCAAACAATGTTCAGTTATCTGGAGTTTAGGAGCAACAATGACTCTAAACTCTAGATTATGCAGACTTCAGATCTCAACAAGAGGAGAACATTTGACGGAAAGAGTTACTGTATCTGTAAATAGAATGGAGGTGAGACACCTGAAATGTACTGGGGGAGCCCGCCTTCTTGATTTCTCTGACTGTTTGTGCTAACATCAAAGATCATATATATCATTAAATACGTGGCACAAAAAAATGCAGCAAGAGAAAACCCTGGACATTTGGAAGATTACACCCAGTCATTTATTCAGTAAACTGCAACTTTTTTTTATCCCGTAGTCTGTACTGAAGGTTCATTAATTTCATGGATCAGAATATTTTTGGATATTTCTTGCAGGAATATAAAAAGAGTAAAACTAGAATCCCAGAATCATGACTGTTTGTGTTTTCTGTTAATGGAATAAGTGATTTTCTACTATATCACATGAAATATATAGTGTTACACAGTCAGGAAAAGAATAGAATCTACTAGTTACATTTCTGCTTTAATTGAACATGGTCAACATGTCAATTTGGATGAAAAGCAAGAGTTAGACCTCCATAAATCTCTTAGGCTCATTTCTGTATAAAATACCTTGCTTGCATGCTGATGAGCTCCTTGCCCAATGTTCTTTATCTGCTAAATGGACAGACCATTTCTCTTCTCATGACACAGTATCGGCAATAGATCTTAAAGCATAAATTGCTCTTGAAGAGTTTGGGGAAGAATGATGATATTTAGTTTTCTGGTGACTTCTTTCTCCCAGTGCTGCCACACAAGCAAGTTTTCTTATTGCAATAGCCTGTGTCTGGCTCAACCTCACTTGTGCCAAGTTTGGCGCACACACACATTCTCCACAGAGGCAGCACCACGGATGGTACTGGGAGAAGAAGACAGAGCTATCTGGCTGTTGATAGCTTGCAGGCAATGCCCAAGGTGTGCAAGCAGTAGCAGCTGCTGGAGTACAGGCCTCAGTAAAAGGATCTGCAAGAAGGACCTGGAGGAGAAGCGACAGCTAAGAGGGACAGTGAGGCTATAAGCAGGCAAGAAATGCTAATGAAGTCCAGAAATATGACTCAAGGGAAGCATATGTGTGGGAGAAGTTCTATTAAAGAGCAAAAAAACCCAAAACAAAAACAAAAAACAAAGCTGTAACAACATAAAAAAAAAACAACACCCAAACAAATACAAACAAACAAAAACAAACAAAAGGCTGATGGGGCATTCAGTACCCTAAATGGCTGACCAAGTGATGGGGCTGCCTCGAGGCTTTCGAGATAAGTTCAGAACCTGCAGACTGTAGCGATTTTCTTATTTAATGCCTGGCTACTTGCTTATTTAACTGCTGTATGGTTGCTAATTTAGATTTATTTATTTACTGTGGGCTTGTTTGAAAAGCTTGGAATACCTCAGCCTTGTTTGAAGAAGGGGATTACGACAGGGGTTTCCCTGAATCACTCCAGTTCTCTACATGGAGTTTATAATCCATCCACACCATGCAAACTTCCAAAATACTGAAGAAGCACCTATCATTAACATAATAATTTTAGCAAATCCAGAGAGAAAACTAATCTATTTTCTGCTCCTCCTTTTTTTTTTCTTTCTTTTTCTTTTTTCTTTTTTTCTTAACTCTAGCTTTCAAGAGCAGTAATTTTGCAGCTGAGGTTACGAGTTTAACACGAAGCTTTAATCTAGAATATAACATATGGAAATGTGTTTTCAATATATGTGAGGCGTGACTGTTTTTATCAGAGGAAGTATTCTTCTATCCTAGCGATTTTATTTGCTTATTGGTTCAGCTGAAGAAAAAGTCTGTTAATTTTGAAAGCTTTAAACTGTGGTCTAAGCCAAGCCTAACATTTTGAGAAAAAGTTTTGTGCTTCTCCTAACCACTTTCCCACGTAATTTAAAAGAGCAAACGATTGCAGGAACAATATAAAACGTGGGCCAGAGAGCTTTGAAAGGAGAACATAATAGCAAGGTACCTTGGGAGATGGTCTTTCACATCTGCTCTGCAAGGCAAGCGATTTGAGCCTTTGTTATCATCAGTACGTACCAGCAGCTAGTTTTCAAAAGCTGTGTGTGTGTTGACTTCCTCTCCAAAAGCCAAAGAAATGCACTTAACTTTCCAACTACCAGGAACCCATAATGGAAGTCCTGTCTCTCTAATGAAATTTTTTGTGCTCTTGAAACTGTACACTTAGCTACCCATAATGCTGCTCTGCTTTTATGTTAAACTAAGTTAAGATGTTCTATTTTAATACTGAAATTCTTTCTGCATAGTCATTTGTACCCGCTATTAAACCACAATATCAGTTTTGTATGATTGCTTTTCCCTGGACTCGTGGGTAATCACATGGCTTTTGCACATTCTATTTTAGTAACAAGAGATATGGCTGTAGGCAATCTGGACATTTTATTCATTGTATACCAAGTTCAAATCCTTTTTTTTTTTTTTTTTTTTTTTTTTTCTTTTTCCCTTGCTTAGGCAAATTCTTGGTTGTGTCAAATCTTTGCTTCATCAGTTGAGGAGCGTGTGCCTGGCATGCTGGGGAGGGCTGGGGGACGGGAGGACAGCTGAGAAACGTGGTTTCAAACCACCTTTTTGCTTCCCTTATTCTCAAGAGTTGCAAGAGCCATAAGTTTGGAGCACCTCCCAGGGCTTCTGTAAATTGCATCCAGCTGCAGTGGCTGCTAATGGGAATAGTCCGTCATAGCGGTCAGCAATATCAACACTGCTTCAAGCCACAGTCCCAAAATGCTTGGGCAGCTAGCTGGATTGTGGCTATCTCCATGACTGTAGGTAATATTATTACTCCAAACATACTGCCGAATGTTGTGTGATTAAAAGAAAAGTGTAAAGAGCACCTTGTATTAGCAAACACTGCAAGGTGATGCAGAATAACAAAATTAATCACAATCACAATGTCGTAAAGAGACCTCACCTCATAGAGGGACTTTAAACAGTGTTTACAGTGTGCTTCAGAATTTATTCTTAGTGGGATTAAGTTCACCAAGGTGATATGTGTATGACAGAAAGCAGCAAGCAGTCTGTTGCATGCTGTGTCAGTAACAATTAAATAACATTGGATTATTCAATTATTTTCAAGAGTAAGTTAACAGTCAGGGAACAGTCACACGTTAAGCCATTTAAAGACTTGAAAGAACAGCTTCTTAGACCACTGCAAACATGGATATTATTTTTGCTAAATTGTTGCTGTAAAATGTGAACAGTAACAGAAATATTGTGATAACTCAGGAAAGAGATACTACGTAAATGCTAACTTAAGCTGTGCAAGCGCGAATTGGAAAGGCTTAGGTTGTTGAAGCACCAGCAGCTAAACCGAGCACAGGATCTGAATTAAAGATGTTACATCATGAAAGGTCAAACATGTCCAACAACTTCTCAAAGGACTTGTTCTTTATGAGATTTCTCTTATGAGAGTGTGGAATCTTATTCCCTCTATCACCTCCTCCCTCTCATCCCAGGAATATTAAGAAATGCACAAACCAAATGACTGCTGTAGAAAGACGAATGAAGCCATTGTAACAGGCACGTCCAACCCACAACCCAGAGCCCACATGCGGCCCAGCATGGCTGGCACTGAAGCCGCCCCCTGCCCCATGCTGCAGAGACGGTGGAGTGGCCCCTGGCATGCACCCATTGCTCAGCAACACCCAAAACGTCAGTGCACTATTAACGCTGTGTTGGCTGAAACAAGGGCATGGGGAGGACAGTGCTGTGCAGTACTGACTCAAGCGATGGCAAATAGCTGTGCACATTTCGATACAGTGGCTAAACACAGTACTCTGAACAGCAAAGAGTACATAGCTTTGCTTTCTGTTTTGATAAAAGAATTTGAGAATAGGTTTCAAGATTGCCAAAAAAAAAATTAATTTATGTTTGCAACATTATTTTCAGTTGATATAAATACCTGTAAATTTACCTGTAAATTTACCTGTAAATTTTCAAATGGAATGTATAGAGTTGCAATCAGATATTCATCTCAAAAATCAGATCATGTCTCTCTACCAGACTTTCGTAAGACCTCTCTTACCAGAAAGAAATATCCTTTGCTTCACAGACACAACTTATTCATGTCATCACTTTTGGCAGTACACACATTTGTGAGCAGTTATCAAGGATGAAGTATAGGAAGAGTAAAATGTCATCAAACTTCTCTTATGAACACCTTGAGTGCTCACTGAGAACTGCAGCCACTGCCATCTAACCAGCCTGAGGCATTAGTTTCAAAGAAAAAAACAGGGTCCAATATCCCACTAATATGTTTGTTCCTCCTTATTCTTTAAAGTTTTAAGAAAAATATTAAAAAGTAAAATGTTATGTTAGTTATATATTAACAATATTGTATATTTTACAAGGGCTGCTCTGAAAGCAATGCCTGTTTTATGATGTGGACCCACAACATCAGAGGCGAATGTTGGTGGTATGGCAGCAGAGGCTGAACCTTCCCACCAGTACTCTGTTCCACGTTGCTAAAGTGCCAGATGGCAGCAGAGGGGCAGTCTGACAGAATGGTGTCTGACATAGAAGTACATATGAAGAAAAGGTGTGTCATTAAATTCCTTCTTTCAGAAAAAATGGCTCCCAGTGACATTCACTGATGTTTACCGGACGTTTATGGAGAACAAACAGTGGATGTGAGCACAGTGAGGCAGTGGGTGGTGTATTTCAGAAGTGGTGACAGTGGGTCACCTTCTTTGGTGAAGATCTTTATGAATGCAATGTGCAGGCTCTTGTTCATCACTGAGTAAAATGTACAGTTAATGGCAGTGTACCTGAGAATTTGTTCTATCAGATAATGTTGTGCTCTTTGTATTGGTTGTAGTTTCCATGGAAATAAATAGGAGACAATCCTTTTGGAGCAGCTTATATATATGAGGCCCAAGACAATTCCTCTTTACTCAGCATGGCCCAGGCATGCCAAAAGGTTGGATACCCACATGTTATAATGAGATGATGGTCTGTACCTTGCTTCTTTCCCACTGTAAAAGGTAGGGATTAAATCATGTTTCCAATAAGATGAATGGGAAAGTAGCTGAAGAAACGATGGTTCGGGATTTTCATAATTGACTTCTATATGCCAAAACTAATAACATCTCTTGACAAACCCACATAGGTCTATTGTCTCATTATACCCCAGTGTGCGGAGATTCCTAAGGATCATGTATTTATCTTCATTATCTACAACTTTAAAGACATCTGTCCATAACAGGCCTTACCCCTGTATTCCCACCCTCTGTTAGTTTTCCTGTATGGGGTACTGGTCATCTGCTTTCCCTGTGACGCCTGTCAAAAGGCATCAAGGGCTGGTTAAGTCCCCAACCTTTTCCTACCTCACTTCCCTCAAAATCAATCTAATTTAAGATTATTCCTCCTCCACATTCATTACTCATCCCACCAGACCTCTGGATCACAAGATTTCTGACTCCAAAATCTTGGCTAAAGGCTGTATTGGAAAGCATATGGTTGAGTATGAGGACAGTAAAGAATTCAGCTCTGTAATGAATTATTTCACACTGGTAAGTTTGACAGATACTTTTCCCAACTACTACGGAGTTGAAACTCATTTGAAAAGTAATTCTGATCATCAGAATTTGTAAGTGATTAAAAGAAAACAACATATCAACATGCTGATTTATGTACAGAACTCCCTTTGTGACAACAGAAATAGAAATACAGTAATATAAACAACGGTCTCTGAGGTAAGACAAACTAATGCTGAATGAATCTTAATTATAAATGTTACACATGTCTTTCACACGTGTTTCAGGATAAAGAGAGAAACACTGAGGCAGCAGTTTAGGCAGACTCCATGTGATATCTTCTGCAGAAAACAGCTGATTTCTTCAAAGAGCCTCAGCAGTGGTGAACAGCATCCACTGCGCTGTGAGATGGCATGTAGTTTTCTGAATACCCACTATGTTTCATGTGGGTGATCCCAAGGCTCATCCTACTATTAAAGTTTCCAGGATTGTGCAATAGTCCACCTTAATAAACTAACAGCCTAACCTCATCTCTCACATTTGCCAGAGGGAGAAAACAGGATCAGATATAGTAGGCAGAGTGAGTACTGATGTTGCTTGCATGTAAACAACTTTGTTACATCAAGTCCAAAATAACTGCCATTAGCCTCTGCTACTTCTGCGAAAGAATCACAAGTCCCTGTGGAAAGTCAGTGCCTCTTTCTTCAGTCTAATAGGGCTCCACTGAATTATCTTATATTATCATGGTGTTTTGATAGCAGTGGAAAAAGAAGCACAGAAATGATTGGCAAAGAGGAAAGAAAGACTGATAAGCAACTTTTGGGAGTTGTCCCTGATACTCTAGATAGCTTCCCATCCATGCTCTGCCTGCTGTGAAAGGTGAACTTCAAACAGCCTTCTTGTGCCTTAGATTAATGTCTGCCTTAATCACCATAGGACTGGCTTACTGGTTTTCCAGTTCTCATTCTAACTCTCCTATTTTTTTCACAAGAATCTTTTGAAAGGTAAAGTAGGAGAACATGTGAAACTTTGAAAAAAATCCAGCTGAGAGCAAATGTCTCACATCTAATACCCAGGGATGAGAGCATGAAGGTAATGGAAGGTGTCTGAATAAATCTATCTTCCTTGATCTACATATCTGTGTCCTTTTTGTGTTTGTGTTTCTTCAGCAAAAGGGGTTGGAGATGCTCTGAATGTTTTATTTTTTAAAAAAATATTTACACTATAAACACAACATGAAAGCATTTTATTTGAGGCTACAGTCATTCCAGGAATACCAAATTCATCTTGGTTCACCTAAATTGCAGGCTTTATGCCCAATGGTCTTGACCAGATTAGGTTTCAGTGTTCAGCATATTCTTCAGTGTGAAATCTGACTGACAGCAGATTTCAGCCCTGTTTTTGAAATTGTTTATAGTTTCACTCACTCACCAAGAAGTAGTGCAAAGTTTTGCTCTTGCTGATGTGCCTCATTTCATGGAGTTTTCCATAAAATGAAAATAAATTTCATGAAAAAATAGCTTCAGTGTTCCATCTGTGAATCAGTATCAGAAGAGACAGCCATATTCTAAGATTAATCTTCTGGTTTTCTTCTCCTTGCCTTGGCTTCTTAACTACTTTGTTCTGCCCAGCTTTGTGAGATGTTTGCTTCCTGCACCTCCTCCAACTGGCTTCAGGGCTCAGGAGGCCTGACCAGTCTTTCCACTTCTTTTGGTTGCTCTGACATCACACTCCCTGCCATTGCAACCTGTTTTTGTCTGTGTTTTGCAAGTCACTCAATCTTCTGATTTTTTAGATACTACCTCCGTAAGAAAGTAAGGGACAACCAAACCTATGTTGAATCCAGACTTTTAGCTCAAGTTAAAGAACTGAGGAGTGACATCGCCACAATTGAACTAATGTCAGAGATCATGTCAGGACTTGCAGGTATTTGTGTATTTTTACCTCTCTAGCTGCTTCTGTAGTTGAGATATTGAGGACTAGAACAGTACACTGATGCTACGGGTGAAAGAACCACGTCAGGCTGATGAATGAAAGAGCTGAGGGAGACATACATTCCACCCACACTGGTGCCCTGTCATTGCGTAAAACCCAAAGTAAAGTTACTCTGGAGAATAAAGTAATAGGGAATGAGACCAGGAATGAGCCTCTGAAGATTTCTGCAGTGGGTATGAAGGGCAAAGAAAGTGGAAGCTATTGCAGAAGGGAAAAATCACAAGAGAAACAGTTTTCTTTCAGTCCAGAGAAGAGATGCTGCTCTCACAAAATGTTCTCCAAAAATGAGAGCTGATTTTAAATGCTCTCAGAGAATCACGTGATCCCTGAAAATGGATCAAGTTGCTAGCTGCCTAGAGGAGGTTTCACATAGAGCAGAAGATCGAGGAAATCAAAGTGGTAATGGTATTTTAATGTCTCCAGTTCATTTTTCTCATGCAATACAAGAATCTGTCACTTGCATTGTTAAATGCACTAAATGTTAAAGTTTCAGCTTCTTTTCCTGCAAAAAGGTGATTCATAGAGTTCTGCTGTGCCAAGACAAACTCCTTTATTCTCCTCCCTCAACCATTTCACTCTTGCTGCTGTGTACTCTGCAGGAAACCAGAGAGATTTTTAGGACTGGCAGAATTTCTCTGTTAGGATACATCCGTTTCTATCCTTTCTGTAAACTTTAATTGCCATTACATTTTGTTTGTTACTAAAAAACAAAATAAAAAAAATAAAAAATTACAGAAAAGACAATATAACTCATTCAGAAACTCGAAAGCAATGTATTTCCCACATACTCTATAGGAAACACCAACCACTGCAGATCTCAGTTACTGAGAGGCACACAGCGTTCTCCTCACTACAGCATCTGTCTGTGCTAAGAAAAGCAGGAAGAAACCATATCTTCCTGGTCACAGGTGATCAAATGTAAAAAATCCATATCAAGTTATTTACTACTGTACATAAGGAAATGCATATGCGGTGAAACAAGTATAATAGTATGTAGTATCAGAGAACAAAATGCTGTAAAATGAGATTTCGAGTCAATAAAAAGTTCACAAAGTATGTTGAATTTCACTTTAGAGAGTCAGTTAAATTTTCTAAATAAACAGATTTTTTTTTTCCCATCACTAAATATAGAGCGTAGAAAAAATGGAGTGCTATAAAATATAACAATAAACAGGGTACTTCACATAGCAATGTGACATGCCAGATTCATCATCCATAAATGCATAACTAGCTATTTCCTGAGGATTATGCACCCAGACTACTGTTTAACTAATGTCCTGGTTTCTGTGAGAAAAAAAAATAATAAAAAAAACAACAGCAAATGTAATCAATTCCCTCTCCCCTTGCTAAATAAGATAAATGTTCTGTAGAGAAGGACTGAGCTTTCTGAAGACATACATGCTTGTGGGTGTGTATATCTGTGTGTTTACATATAGTGCTGAGGCTAGCTGTAAGATTACCTCCTACAGAACCAGTCATGCAAGAGGATAAAAAGGCTGATATGAAATAAAGCTGAGGTTTTACATTATTTTAATATTAGAAATAAGAAAATGTTGTATTATGGGTTGTATGAATGCCATGACCAGACCACCAATCCTTAAAGTCCCAGTTACAGTCCACAATGAATTGCATAAATGACTAAATATTCCCTGGGAAAGAAAAAGCAAGCTAATTTCTGCCATTCCAGATGAGCTCTCTAATTGCCAGCCCTCAGGGCCAATCTTCTGCTTTTAGTCTTTGCCTTTTACTGGAACTCTTCCATTTTGTGTAAATCGTTAAATATCTCATAGGTGAGAAAGAGAAAACCAATAACCTAACCAGTGGATAGTCATCAGACAGCTGGGGAAGAAGTCAGGTCAGGGAGGGTGAGGGAGTGAGTATGGATTTTCCACATGCATTTTGAAGAAACTTGAATTTTTACAGATTATTGGGTCTAGACTGAGAGAATATTCCCCTCCAAGCAAGTCACCCCAGAAAAGCCTCTTGTTTCATTCACAGTTAAATGGGGGAATGCCACCCAAGGCCCTCCTCCAACTGATTTAACGCAGTCTGTATTGTCTTAGTAACTACCATGGATGTTTTCCTATTTTCTTAGAACAGAAATTCCCTTCTGGACCTGAGAAATATCTCTTTCTGCAAAATTCAATGAAATAACTATTGGCCCACATCTCTAAGGATGTGTGGAACAACAATTAACCTTCACAGAATCCTTATACCTATTTTGTTGTACTGTAAGTATGTGGAGTGCGGGGGGTGGCACTCTATTTCTGTTGTTTCATGAGGAATGTAGTATTATAATACACCTATGTATAGAATGATGCACTGAGCTACAATTTTTCAGGCTTATCAATATTTATATACAGCAATACAGGTATTTACAACATTTTTTGCATGCCCTCCTCCACATTATGTTTTGTCCCAGATTATGGATCATTATCTAGTGCCTCTAAGCAAATCATTTGTCATAATAAAGCCTCTGCCATCAATTCATTATAGATGCTAGGAACAGGCTGGCCTAGTAACCTTGTACTAAAAGCCTTAGTTATTTTGTGCAAGGTTTTCCATCAGCTGCGGCTCTCACAATTTTTATTCACATCTCACCTATCAAACTGCCACTTAATGTTTTATTTGTTTGCTTTTTGGTTTTTTTTTTTTTGTTGTTCTGTTTTGTTTGCTAATTAGACTTGCACTTATTTAAGCTTCTTCAATATGCTTTTCTATGCTTGTGTATAAATACTGTTCACAGGTATTGCATTGAAAAAAAAAAATAGTATTTATACCCTAAAATAGCCTCCTATATGTACTGTCAGAACTAGGAGGCCATTAAAGCAAGATGTTTGAAGACAGGTTTGTGCAGCACAGACTTCCCATACATTCATAGCCTTTGCAAACTCTATTCACTGGTTGTAAATCCTGGGATCTTAAAGCCTCTGCCATGCCCTGATTCTGGAGAAATTAAACCATAGACCAGTGCAGAGGGAAGCTGCATTTTCTTCAGCCAGGTCCCACAACCACACAGTTGAGGGGCAAGGGCTGCGGGATGTCACAAGTTCATGGCATAAGCAGCTAGATCAGTCACACTTCTTTTTGCAGTTCACAATTATGAGTTTTAATTCCCTTTCATTGTTTCTGGAAGAAGGCTTGCTGAGGATGACAGCCCTTTTATTGGGCTCTAACTTGTCCCATCTCTGGGAGGTGCAGCTTATTTCTGTCTGCGGATATTTAATTAGAATAAACTCAATTATTTTAACTCCGCACGAAATAGCTCTAAGTTTTCTCATGAGATGCTTGTGATAGCATTTTTTCCTCACAAACCACATAATCACTTATGGTGGCTATGATTATACACCAAAAGACATGCCTATCCATTCCTGAGAGATATCATGGGTGCCAAACTCAACCTACATGGCACCCTCTCTCATAGGAGTTCCTGACTGTAAACACAAGACTGCTTTCTTTCTGAAGGCTTCAGGCAGAACTTCACAGATGCTTTGAAAGAGGAAAAATATTTAACAAGAAAAATCTACCTGTAGATAACCATAAAGTCATAGAAAATATTTAGGTTGGTAGGGAGCTCAGGAGGTCATCTGGCCCAACCACACACGAAGCAGGACCAACTTCAAAGTTAGATCACATAGAAAAGTTTCCATTTCTACATGTTCATCAAATTAGACATAAATTACAGTGTGATGCCTTTGAGTGAATCCGTCCTGTTCCATCTTCCATGAAAGGTTATCCCCATATTCTTCTCATCACCTGCCAGAGAGCAGGCAAAGATTTTCTCCCAGCATGAATCAGCTATTCCCCTTTCTCTCAAGCCTGACTGTGCTTTTCTGTTGCACCACACTGGCATTTGCACCTGTTCTCAATTTAAAAGTAATAAATGTTTCCTTTGCTTAGAGAGTAACATTTAATTCATCAGTGGCAAAGCTTTCTGTGCCCCTATAAGAAATTCTTATAATGGTGCTGCTATATCCTCCTTGTCTAGAGTTCCTTTGCTGATTGTTACCCAGTGCTGAAAAGTGTTTTAGTCTCAGTGCTCACATCTTAGTTCCAATTAATTTTCACAGTAGAAGAGGATCGTTGTCCTGCTTCTGTGAGGCTCCAGACCAAGCTCTACATGACCTAGATTTCAGGATTTTCCTTGTAAGTCTAGGTGTTTGAAGCTATAACAAGAATATATATATATATTTTTAAACACCCATTCAAAAATGCCAATTTGTCAGATTTGCAAGTATTTAAACCAGCAGTGCTCTTCAGACAGTGAGGAACAGCACTTAAAATTAGCATTTCACTCCATAAAAAGTAATGAGTTACGCACCCAATATTCTTGGAGCTCAGGGGAACTTCGTGTTTCAGCTTAGCAGGTTGATATCTCAAGCAGATTAAGAAAAGCATGCCAGCTGGTAATTAGAGCTCTGAGCACCAGTCACAGCAGCACCTGCTCTCCTTATCGTACACTTCAGTTCTCATGTAATCACGCTTGGATTTCTCTTGGTTTAGAAAACGTTCAAACATAAAATAAATAGAAGCCAGTGTACTGCAACCTCCTGCATAGGCTGATATCTTCTCAAGAAGTTGTTGATTCACTTCAGGTCACCAAAGATTTCTTTAATAATCCTGACAGTGATGAAAGCATGTTTCATATCTTTTCAGTTGTGTAGCCTTACTAGTGATAAGTAGAAGAACAGAAAGTGATTCTCATCGAGGAAAGTATGTGTTTTGTCTGCTGCTTGCTATTTCATGCACCCTGGTGCTATTTTTATTGCCAGTATGGGTGAGCTTTTGCACTGCAGGACTTTTTATTTAACTTTATTTATTTATTTATTTTAAATCTCTTCTGCATGGCAACTTGCTATTCTTGTAACAGGTGTAAGATTTTAGAGAGAACAGTACTTCAGCTGTGGAGATGCGTAACAGAATACAACTGGCTACAATACATAATACCCTTTTTCACTTTAAAACTAATGCTTTCTTTCATTTAAAATTTTATTGTCCAAAGAGGCATAAGGAGTAACCTCAAGAAAAATCTTCTTTTTTTTTTTTTTCTTCAGTGAAAAATAGTTAAAAAGTTGTGCCAGAGTTCTGAGTAAAATTGCCATGTGAAACTTGTGATGGTTTTCCTCCTGACCAGGATATGTAGTTTCTGTGAAAAAGACCCTTAGCAAAGTAAGATGTAAAGGAGACAAGGGCATTTAGCAAGCTTCTTCATCAGGATGTTTAAGAACTCAGATCCTGGAAGTACTCTGTGTAACTTTTGACCATCTTTTCCTCCTTACCCTAAATATACATAGCTGATAAAATAGTGTAACGTGGTTCTCACAAATGTCCCAATACAGTTCTTACAAGAGCTACTTGAAGAACTTGCTCTTCTACATGCAAAATGAAAAACCTTTTTCATTATGGGGGTTCAAGTAGACACAAAAATATTTTTCAGGTTTACTTGTCCTGGGGAAAAAGTAAGGTAATTTGTTTTAATATACTTCCAAAAACAAATTATGACATTTAATTATGATCCTAACTTTCCACTAATATAGCCAGGAAGAAATCACCACCATCGCCAAAAGTGATGGATATCACATTTTACTTCAAGTATGTCCAATTTAAATTCCTTGACTTCACTGCTTAAATAATGTCATCTGACTTATCAAGAAAGCAAAGAATCTTAATGTCTAGTTGTCAAGGGAAGACACTCAAGTTGTCACAGGCTTGGACATTAGCACCACAGAAAACAGCATCTCCTTTGTAACAAATTTCTAGGCAAGCCCTGAGGAATTGGCTCAACCTTATTTTTGTCCATAACATCCAACTGGTTGCCCCATTTCTTCCATTGCAAATATTCCAGAATTATTTTGCTTCTGTAAGAATGTTTTCATTAATTTAACTTTTAAGGTGAGAAACTTCTAAAAGTTGTAAGTGCTGCAGACTGGAAAATGCTGCTTTCACTATTTTGCCTCATGTCACATAGCGTTCCCTCTTACAAAAATTAATGATCAAGCTCATCATGAGAAATGTGTTAAGGAAGACTTAGCAAATCTGACCTGAAGAATTTAAAGTAAGTTTTTGATTTATTATTATCCTTCATACAGACAAGAGTTATGGTTGTTTTTCATTTAAAGAGCACTTGTGAAATGAGTACTAATCATTTTAGGGTAGCACTTAGACCAAATGCAAGCCAGGGCTTAAGGATAAGGGAAACAATGGAATTTCGGGGAAGATTTAAGCAAATCCTCAAAGTGGGCTTATAGTTGTATTACCTTTAAAGATTTTACTTTCTGCTGACCTTAAACTTTTCAGCCATAGATGGATAATTGCAGAGATATAAAGGCATGAGCAAATGTAGTGGTAGCAGACTTTCATACATAGAGTCACTTTCATAGATAGAGAGGATTTGTGCTAATAAATCTCTGATGAAATCAATAAGTTTATGTTTGTATTAGGACAATGCAGAAAAAAACAGAGTAAAAAATCTTTGGAACTGAAATGGTTTATTATATCTCCAAAATCAAAACACTTTGAAACAAATGTTAAAAAATTCTGGAGGGATCAAGCATTTTAAATTTTAGAGTTTTTGTGCATATGTGACTGTTGTAGTCAACCTGAACAGCATTTGAATGGAAGGCTTCTGGAAACAAGTTCTTCTCATGCACATTTCCATATGTTCTTATCTGTAGGCAATAACCAAGAACAGGTGATATATTGCTATGTCCTAGGCTAACACGTCTGTGCATGTAACCTCACTAGCTTCATCTGAGGTAACTAACTGCTCAGTGCCTACATGAAGATATGCTTGTACAGCTAGTGGATTACTTGCCCTTTCACCATGAAACAGCTCTGAGCTTGTGCTGCATGGAAAGCAGCTCTCAAACAAAATATGGTTGAATGTGAATCCCACACATGGCAATCGATTGTATTTGAGATTGAGCATGGATAAAGTGTGGTTAAAAAACACTTCAAAAGCCTCATTTCTTTCTTTTTCCTCAGGAAAGGGAAAATGTGCCTTCTCCAGAGGCATTACATCAGTGCTGCTAAATGTGATACGCTAATGAGTCATGTATGGCAACGTTTCTCTGGGCAGCAATGTAGACACTAAACAGACACTTCTCTTTCCTTCATTAGCTGTGGTTTCCTGATTAGCCAAAGGTACACGAAAGTATCACAGATCTGAGACATGGACAAACCACATCAGTCAACAAGTGTTCAGTGTTTGAAGTGCTCCTCAAAAACCATACTGAAGTTACATGGAAATGGTGTGCTTATATCAAAGCAAAGATGCTGCAACAGTGCAGTGAATGTAAGTAGTGCTGAAGTCCAGTCACACTCTTTTGCAGTCAGCATCTTTTTGTGAGAGCAAAGCTTTCTGAGGAGAATGGCTTCAGTTTTCAGATGGTGTTGTTTGTGTGTGTGGGCCACCATACCCATCTGCACCGATCATCAATGTAGTGCAAATGTTCAAATCTTATTTGGGAACTCCTGCTACTGACACTCAGCTTTACTCCTCATCTGCTCACTTGAGTATAAGTGATATACAAAATAGATAGGTATAAGAAATAGATAGATATAAGATATATTTTTAAGGAAGAATCTAAAATTTCTGATAGCATCACGAAGCTCACATATCAGACTCAAAATACAAAATGTGTGTGTTATGATTCTAGACTTTAGTTTTCATACATTGTCACTTTTTAAGATAGAAAGCCACTATACAGCCACTGTGGCCAAATTGTTAAAGAATAGTTATGGTCAACGAACTGAACATATGCTATATTGTACAATATCAAATTTCTCTCTAGCTTTTTTTTTTTTTTTTTTTTTTTTTTTAATCAGGAAGAGATACTTGGAAAAAAAAGATGTAAGATTTTACCTCATGCTGTAGATTGGAATGGTTTCAGTTTTGCCATTACAGAATCTGAAGGTTGCCTTTTTTCAGATTTCTTTGTTAGTAGGGAGGTACCAATTTGGGCTGTAGATAGAAGATACTAAACATACAGCCTCTATGAAAAATATACAGTTTTCACTTTAGTTTCAGAAGCAAAGACATAGATAAGAAATGATGCAATTATTTGATACGAAATCCATTTCCTAGAATAGACCCAGAAGTACAAAACTTCATCACTGGAAAGAGAAATTGGTGTGTGTGTGACCATGTTCCATATGTATGTCCAACAACAAAGTTAATAAATTAGGTAGAAATAACACTGAACAGAAAAAGGCTATGAAATGCTAAGAATGTCTTTGGTGCTGAACTACACTCCTGACCTGTCTTCAGTATGGCAGAATTCTCATTAGTTCTCATTATGTGAAATGAGTTAATATAATTAGCAGTAATGTTGTTGTGCTGTGATACCCTAAGGATTTATCAAGGCAAGGTTTGAAGGGAGAGGTAAGAGAGCATTCTGAGTGAAGCAATACAGCTGGAGAAAGCAGACAAGGTTTTTGGCACACATGAACTTCCTCAGGCCTGAAGACAAACATCATTGAAGTTGAGTTTTGTTTTGTAACCTCCAGAAAGACTCTTATGCCAAGGATTCATCTTTTTTTTCAACTGTTTTAGGTCACCTAATGAAAGCTGTTACTTCTCCACACACACATCAGCAGGCTTACTAAACACATAGGCACTGAATACAGATATTTCTGATACCAACCATCAGACATAAAAAATATTTCCTGCTATAAAATTCCTGATCTATCTTCACTGCCAGGTATGGACTGCATCATAACTCCCACTTTGTTAAAAAGACGGAATTGAAGTAAAGAGATAATACACTCAGCTTTCTATCTGCAAAGACCCACTCATTCCAATGATACTGCAGGTATCAAATAGGTAGAGGTAGCAAATGTATCACAGTAAAAATGTTTCCAAATAGTAGATTATCTTTTCTGCCTGACCATCATTGCAGGTATGCACTTCTTCATTTCTTATCACCTGTCCAGCTGAGAAAGTCTGCTGTGAAAAACAGGTTATACATTATTCAAGTTTAGTCGACTGATAGAGTAGATTGACCTTGTCTCCTATGAAAAGAAGCAACTTTTCCTTTCTGGTAGCTTTCAGAAGAATAATGGCTGTGGTGATAATGAATAGCTTATTCATATTTCATATGTGAAATACCAACAGCATGCTAATTATGGAAGGTCATGGCACATGGGAGTAAAATGTGAACCTCTTAACCTTGAAGAATAATTAAAGAACTTTTATCTTTTGTTAAGAAATTCTAATCAGGTTTGGAATGGGCTGCTGGATGTTCTCCTTTGTGTAGCATCCCCCAAACCCTCCTCTGTCAGAGCTATTTCCTTGACTGGCTGGAATGCAGCTGAACCAAAAAGCCACATGTGCTATTAAGTGGCCTGAGTGCATCTCAGGTGGCTTAAGTAATTTGTGAAAATGAGTGGAATCAAAGGAGAAATATCTGTGTCTCCCTGGAAAGAGAATAAGAAGACCAAAGTAAAATGTTACAGTACTGGCTCTAGGCATTGGTTCTGCCCTTCCCGCCACCTTGTTTGCCTCATACAGGACAGAGCCATTATTATGGGGAAGCCCAGACAAATACGGAGCCCCTTCACATCTTGGGGAGAACAAGATGCTGTGCTATTGCTGGCTACAAGCTTTCTTCTCCCTGAGGGTGGTGGAAGAGGGGTGAACTCTCTCTCTCTAGAACATAACTCTGCTTTATGACCACTGAGGCAGAAAATTTGTAATCCATTCAGAGGGAGAGAAGAAAGTCATCCAGCTCATGTTAGCTAAGAGCAATGATCATTTTTAATCAGCAGTGTCACCTGCTTGGGCATGTTACTATCTGTGCCAAAAAAAGGTAATTTTCCCTGAAAGACTCCAGCAGATGTGACACTTATTTAGTTATTTTCCTTGAAATGGATGCAAAAATTTGAGGACATCTTTTGTTCATGCTTCAGAATCCCATATCAGAATGTCTCCATACTAATCTCATATTTTCAGTCTGGGGCTGTATCGTTTTCAAAAGCTGAAGTCAATCTGCTGTTTTGGAATCATCTGAGCATGAAAATTGTAATTTTTACACTCTAGGAGGTCTGATGTAACTCCCATCAAGACTGACTGGGAAACTCCTATTGATTTTAATGCAAGCTGGACTAGGTACTAAAAAATTCTGATATCTTTTTGTATTTTGATTGATGAAAAATGGCAAGGATTTTAGTTTCACTGATGGTAAATGGTGTAAAGCAGTCAATCTTCACATAGTAATGTAAAGGAATCAGTCTGGAAATGACAGGCATGTAAAATCAGGAGCTACAAGTCCCTAAAAGTGGAGTGACAGGGGTTTCTTTTTTTTTTTTTTTTTTTCCTAGGCTAGTATTGAGACTGAAACAGGAAACTGGTGGGGTCCATGAAGATGTACTGAATGTGAACAACGGCAGTAGAAGAAGGAGAAATTCTATCCTTGGAGAGGAGAGTGGAAAAAGAAAGGCAAACATCCTCTTTTTGTCTATTGCCTCTAATTCAGGTGATTTTCCTTAGAATGGTGGAGTTTTTATATCTAGTTGGCTTTCAATTCCAGGGCTGAACCCAAAGAGATGTAAAGAAGAAAATGAAGATTGATCTTTTATCAAACTGGAACCTGTACATCCAAGACTGCAGACATTTCAGCAGTCCAGATCTCAGACTGTCACCTTGTGCCACCTCCTCACAAAGCTAAGTCATTTCAGAGGTGTGTGGGTTGGGAGTGGGCAGGTTATGATGGGAGTGAGAACTGCTTAATTCAGTCCATAGATGAAATAGGTTGCAGAAAGTGCAGAGGTTAATTAAAATTGTAATAGCAGCAGCCTTAGCAGGCAGGTTACAACTTTCAATTAAATGTGTGGCTGTGGGCAGGTTGTTTATGCCTCTGCTATTGTCTTGCATCAAAGAGTGCACTGAAATGCCTGATCAGTGGGTCCCGCTAAGCTATCTCCTGTACAGAGACAAGCTTAGTGCTTACAGCAAGAATTGAAGAAAAACTGTTTTCTGACTCACTATACTAGGATCATTACAAGAAGAACAGAGGGGAGCCAGGTCAGCTGGCAGACGTGGGCTCTGCAGGAGGCTGTTCATTCTAACCTGTACAAAATTGTTTCTCCTTTGCCTGAAGGTTGGTCCTGGCCAGGAGGAACAGGAGTAGCAAAAGGGGAAATGCAAAAAACAGTGTACTCTGGCTGTTTCTCCTTCATCTGGGTAATCCTTGGGGCCTGTATCAAGGAATCAATTAATGTTACCTTAAATAGACTGTTTTATCAGGACATCTGCTCCTTTTCACTTTCCCTTCCTCCCTCTTCCACCAGTACGGTCAATAGCGGATTGTGAGTTTGATATGTGAGAAAGAGATCCTGACTAGATTTACCTGGTTTTGGGGCTCACTTTATTTGAGATGAGAGTAGTTATCAGAAGGTAACTAATTCACCTCCACAGACACTACTTACTCGTGTCAGAATGGAATTATTTTTGCCAGAGTTAAGTGAGGAAGTTAAGGTTTTTCCCTTTGGCAGTATCGCTGGAAACAAAGCAAAATAAAGCAAAACAGAACAAAACAAAAAGCAAACAAAATATGTTAAAATAGTAAGAGCCATTCAGGAAAGACAAAGGAGAATTTAAGAAAAGCACAAAGATTTTGAGCTACATTTTCAAAATGACCTGAGGCATGCTTGGAGTCTGCTAAGCTTTTTTCACTCATGGACACAACAAAAAAACGGAGAGAATCACATGCACAACATTGATTTTCACTTGAATGGTGCAAGGTAGTGTACAAAGGCTTGGGCACAAAAGGAAAAGTCTATAATTTAGGTGTACAAAGGATGGTAGCGAACTACTGCGTTCTATCATGAGGGTGTAGGCACAGAAAAATAGAGGAAACCTTTTGTAAAACTGAAATTTGTCAGATGAATAATTTATGCAAAATAAGGAAGAAAGAAAGGAAGGAAGAATGAAAGAAAGAAAGAAGAAATCTATGCAATACATGTGAATAACCATTCTGTAAATGATACTAAACAATTATCCTGGAAAACAAAGTAACAGTAGACCTGAAAATCTCAGTTTACCACGATGCAAGGAAATTTTCAGTGATATTTTAGAGTGAATGGCTATTTTAACAATCTTGGAACAAATAAAATCTTTCTTAATTGAGTTTCAAGAACTTGTGGTCACGTTCACAGTGGTGAAGATCTGCTACTGCTCCACAGAACACTTCTGCTAGTTCTGAACCTATTTCCAAATTCTCAAGCCTTGTTGTAACTACTATGGAATGGAACAAATATGAGAAGTATGTTATGAGTCTAACTGAAAAAGAATCAGTGAGACAAAGAATCTGACAATCAAAAAAAGAAAAGCTATTTATGTTTAGTGAGCAGAATGAAGGGGCATGGGGAAAGTAGAGGAGACCATGCAATCATATACAGCAAGAAAGGGGCAGTTGTTGTTTGGGTGGGTATATTCCAGGTGTTAAAAGTCTTACAACCTGGAGGAATCCCCGATATCCTGGCCTGGAGCACTCAGTGTAGGAAGGACGTGAAGCTGTTGGAGCAGTCCAGAGGAAGGCCGTGAAGGTGATCAGGGGGCTAGAGCATCTCTCCTGTGAAGAAAAACTGAGGAAGTTGGGCTTGTTTAATTTGGAGAAGAGACAGCTCTGGGGAGACCTCACTGCAGCCTTCCAGTACTTGAATGGAGCTTACAAGAAGGAAGGGAACTGACACAGTCTGTTAGTAATAGGTCAAAGGGGAATGGCTGTAAACTAAAAGAGAGGAAATTTAAGTTGGATGTTAGGAAGACATTTTTTACTCAGAGAGAGGTGAGGCACTGGAACAGGCTGTCCAGAGAGATTGTGGATGCTCCATTTCTGGAGGCATTCAGGTCCAGGTTGCACGGGATCCTGGGTAGCCTGATCTGGTGGATGGCAACCAGCCCATGGCAGGGATTTTGCAACTAGCTGATCTTTAAGGTCCCCTCCAATCTAAATCATTCTATGAACCACTCAAAAAATGTAGAAGTTGATGCTACGGTTATTCTTTAGGCCCATCTTTCATATCTTTGAAGAAAGAGTTTGCCCAGTATAGTATGAAGTAGATTCTTCCTTAATTTTTGTGGAAATGTTAGAAAACAATGCCAATGTTTAAATTCTGGAATAAATCAACCTTTTCATTCTTAAAGGCTTAAGAGCAGAAGATTAGAACCAATTTTTTTTTTAACTGTCTATCATGTTGACTACCAAGGTTCTAGTTTCAAGCCATATTAAAGAATGCAAAAAAGTATGTATTATAGAAAAATGAATATTATTCAAAGGGAAGAGTACAGTATACTGCTAGAGTGTGGTTTTGGTTAAATTTAGGTGTATGTTAGAAATAAATTACTCCACAACTGCTAAAAACAAAAGACATCCAGTCAAACAGTACTTATTATTTACTGCACCTCCATAAAAATGACTGTTCTGAAGTGAAGTTTGATAATGGCATCAACCTCTTTTACCGGCATACTGTAATTATATTTTTGTAACAATTCATTTACCAGACAGCTGGTGATGAAAGCTGTTATTTCCAGCCAAATGAAAAGTGCTCTGATTGAACGGAATGGTTTGGAATGAAATGTTTCTCCCTCATCAGTTTCTGAACCTACCTAAGGGTCAAGGTCCAAATGCAACAGTCAGTTGCTTAGATACCCAAAGGAATAAACCATAATCAAGGTACCCAGTATCCCACTGTGAAAGATCCTCACTCTCTACTGCATCCTAAGGAGGGGAAAAAATAGGTATATACCGCCTGCGTTTGCCCCGCAGATGTCATGATATTAACAGCAGGCCATTTACAGCCCCCAAGTGAATGTCAAGGCTTTTGTTTGCATGTAGGGAGCACACGATTCCCATGGAGCTGCCAAAAGCAATCTGTAAGAGGCTTGGGGCATTGCTGGCATCCAGGTGCTGGCACAGGGATGAGAACTGATAGGATGGCTGCTGTGGCTCTGTGTTCACATTGAAGCCTCCTTCTGTTACTTTCCTTTGCAGTAAACAGGATGGAAAAGCGTATTGTTTTTGCAAGTCATATCACAAAGCTTTTCTCTAAGGAGCATCAAAATGACTCAATCAATATGTTGCTTTTCCACTGCTGGGTCAATGCTTGCTCTTTAATACTTAATAGATTCCTGGCAGTTGTGCATCTGGTGTCCTCAGCCAGGAGTCTGTGGCTGCCAGGCTCCTTTCCTGTACCAATATCTCTCACATTGTAGGGCAGCATCCATCATGGGAGACACTTCCCTTCTCAGAAACTCTCTTTTGCCACCTACTTTGTATTCACCCATCTTTTTCTTAGCCTTCAAGCCTTAGCTGCTGCCAGATGAAGGCTGCTCATATGCAACCCTTCCTAGTTGCATTTTCCAGGCAGTTCAGAATTTACTTCACAAGCTTGAAAGTCTGGCCGTGCCACTTGGAGCAGCATAAGCAGCCAAACCCCTCTCGATGAAATTTCTCCCGGTCCAATTGTTGCTTGTAACTGGTGAGGTTATGAGCTGAAGAGTGTGGATGTGAACAAATAGAAGGAAAAACTCAGATGGATAGGGGTTTCTTGAATCAGTGTTGTTGCAAAAGCCGACATTTTGTACACTTTCTGCAGTGGTATAGCCAGTGGAAAGATTGACAGAGCTGGCTTCAGATCAGGTCTTATATGTTTGAAGGAGACAAAATACATTTTATGTGCTCTTTATAAATTCCACAAGTAGCTGGCCTCAATTGTTCCTGTAATATTTTACTAATAAAACCTCTGTGCATACTTCTTAGAAGAATTCAGGATCAAAACTGGCACATACACCAGTTGGCTTTGGAGTTTGTTCACCATATACACATGTTTATGAGAAAGATTTATGACATGCTTAGGAATTCTTTTAAAGAAATTATGTGTAAAAAACCCATGTTATTCTCAAGTGAAAAACATAAAAGCTACAGAGTATGTACACATGCTCCGGAGGTTTAATTTTACTGAAATCAATAGAGTAACTGTGGATTTGCAGCAATGTAACCTAACAAAATTTAATGCATGCAGCTTAAGCAGTCTGTAAAATGTCCTGGAATACTTCAGAACAATAGATGTTGAATTATCTCTGCTGCATGGAAAAAGTACACTTGAAAACTACTTTTCTAGTGAGTCATAGATTTAACTGATAAAACAAACTAGCTGTTCACTTGGAACTAGAAGCTAACCTGGGTGTCATCAGTGAGAATAATCCTCTCTTCAGTGACAAGATCTGTATAGGATGGATTTATTGCCACTGATGAGATCTCAGCCAGAGCACAGAGTTCAGGCAGCAAATGATCCTTAAGAGTATATGGAAGTATACAGCACATAAATGGACACAGTGTATGTGCATGTGTTTATGCTTTTACACACACACACACACACACACACACACACACACACATCACTGAAGTGTAGTTCTTTTTTATCACTTATCAGTCTTTGAATTTTAAATAAATCGTGGACTAAAGGTTTGATGTATAAAACATACCTATGCAAACACAGTAAGATTTTGTCTTTTTCTTGTATTCTACATGGTCTGATTCAGGACCTTTTTTCATCAGTTTTCCAATCATTTGCCTACCTTTCTGGTAGAAAATAGAATTTGCTTTTGATTTACATAACTTGGCATGCCTTTTCTGACTCTTTGGTCTCATATGTCCCCTCCAACCTGGTTCCTAGATGGTATCCTGATACACTTAGGTTTCTCTCCATGCCTTTTACTCTAAGGCCAACGACAGCTGTCTCTGTAACTCACTTCAATTTCCCTCTGGAATAATTTCCTCAGAAACACTTCAAACCTAAAGTGTTGACACCAGACTAATTTAAGAACAACTCCTGGCACTATGCTATGTAATATTACCTAACTCTAATAGGTAGAGAGTTAGCCCTAACTAAGTTAGGAGTCCAGAGAACACTTTTTCACCCTTTTGTTCCTCCTATACAATACTAAAAGCACAGCTCACAGTAGAGTGTTTGTTCCCCACCGTGCTATCTGCTCTGACTAACCCCCTGCTTGTATCAGAGATAGGTCTGCTGTCTGTCCTGCTCTTGGCAGTCTTACAGCTGATAACTGTGATTCAGCTGAAATTGCCATACAATTAGTAATACTGTCCTTCAGTCATGTTTTTCCACTTCTGAATTTTTTTCATTTGTGCTTCACACGTGTTACTTTGCAGCACGATGTGTTGCAATAGCCAGGCAATGTCACAAACCCCTGAGCTGCTACCACGTATGCAGGATAGTGAGTAGTTTTAAACTGCAATGCAGTGATTGCTCCTCTTTACATTGCTTGTGTGCAGTATCCAAGAGCTGAAATTAAGTGATTACTCCATTGTATGGTTCTGGAACATTATGCCTGTATTATATGAACAGGCTGTAAGAAGTTATGATTATTGGTTTTTAGATGCAAAAGAAGCTGTGATAGGTGGGTGGTTTAGAAGCAGAAAAGAACTTTTCTTCCTAATGGAGAGCAGAGGAGTTTTGATCACTGTAAGTTTGTTCATTCAAATGTCATGTGTTTAGTGCTGCCTGCTTGACAGGATTTCAAGGTACAGTGCAACGATTTTAATTTTTTAAAAATTGAAGTTATTTCTACATTTTACTAGAATTTTTCCTTGTACCCAACCATCCTATCAAAGCCATTCCATAGAAGAGCATTTCTTTGGACAAAGAGCTGTGTAAATCCAACATGAACTGCCCTATCCTTGTGCACCTGGTCTACAGAGACTTTAATACCAAGAGCAAAAGTATAAGGAGAGGTAGGTGCAAATACTGGGTGCCAAGTGCTGCAAGGTGCAGGCAGCCTGGGTGACGCAGGCCTATTCTCAATGCCTTGCTATTCCTTTTTTTCCTAGCTTTTCCTTTTTCCTTTATCTCATAAGCATCTCTGCAAGTACCCAACCAATCTTGGCAGCTTTCCTGAGTGCATCTTACGTGTAACCCCTCTGGTATAACATTCTTCCCTGCAGGTACCCTCCTAAGAGTTCTCTTTAACTATTTCATTTTGGAATATCGAGGAAGAAAGAAAAATAATGCACATGCACCTCAAACAACAGCCACATCTCTGTCCTGTGAGGCGTGTGAGGGGCACTGGACAAGCTAACGTTTGCAGTTGAACAAACCTGGTTGTTTCTTTGGGGGCTTTTTTGCTATGTTTTCACATATGCTTGGAAGTATCCAGGACTTACCTGCACCTCTCATGCAGTCTCCTGTAGCTGAAATCTAGTTTACAAGGGTATCCAGAGTAATGTCACAGCATGGTGATGAAGGAAGATTGTGAAAGTTGCAAGCCTCTCAGATCATGCTCTTCTGTTTTGAAGTAACAAAACACCTTACATCTTAAACCCACTTCTACACACACTTTTGAGCTTGCCTCAACTCCTGAATTCATTTCTGTATGTAACGTTCTCAATTTCTCTCTCCCCTAAAAAAGTTCTTACTCTCCAGCACCAACAAAATCACCTCTGCCCTGTTTCCCTGTTTTCCACAAGCCTTGTGTAACCCATCTGACTGAAAAAAAGTCTCCAGTTACACAGGGACTTTCCTAATCCACCTTCACTCCAGCCAGTGCGATCCCATTTAATAGTTTTGGTTTTTTTTTTCAATTTCTTTGTTTTGAAATGTGCTTTTGAAAAGGGAATTGATTGGAAATACTGCACAAAACTCTGAATGAAGCATTGAGATGAGTTGTTTGGTGGCACATGGAGGCAACCTCCCTTAGTTTCCTTCCTTAGGGATGCTTGGGTGGTGGAAGGCATCAGCTACCCCAGTGCATCATCACCTTGTGCTACCACATCACAGTTGGCCACATTCTTATCTGTGAGGCTGCAGAAGAGGAGTCTTACATTGCATGGTACAAGCAAGTCCAGAAGCCCGAGGGTGGCTGCCACCAGGGGAGATGAATCCAACTGCTTCAAGAAACATGGCAAAAAGAGAGAATTGATGAAAAAAAAGAAGGTGGCCAGGTAAAAGCATGGGCCATGAACAGGAGGCTGATAAGCTCCACAGAGGAAAAGGATCTGAAGGCTCAGCTGAACATGAGCCAGCAGCATGCCTATGTGGCTAAGAAGGCCAATTACACCCTGGCTTGTAACAGAAATAATGTAGACAATGAAATAGGTGTAGTGTCTGGAGCATAAGTCTTCTGGGGAATGGCTGAGGGAACTGGGATTGTTTAGTCTGGAGAAAAGTAGGCTCAGGGAAGACCTTATGGCTTCAGATTCTGCCTGAAAGGAGGTTGAAGTAAAGGGTTGGCCTCTTTTCCCTGGTAACAGAGATAAGATGAGAGGGAGAGGCTACAAGTTGATCCAAGGAAGGATATTAGGAATAAACTCTTCTCAGAAAGAGTGGTCGAGCACTGGAACAGGCTGCCCAGGGAAGTGGTGGAGTCACCATCCGTGGAAGAGTTTAAAGAAAGGGTAGATGGAGTACTTAGGGACATGGTTAATTGGGTAATATTGGTGGTAGTTACACAGTTGGACTAGATGACCTTAGAGGTCTTTTTCAACTTTAATGATTCCATGATTCTATGAGGTTTACCAACAGAGGAACAGTGGCAGTGAGGTTCTGGTGGTGATGTGCGGTGCTCATGATGATGTGTTTTGCAGGTCAAAAATATGTGCTGTAGAGAACCCTGGGAATGAAGTCAGGCCAGTAAGGGGTGGTGGGGAAATGGGCAAATTAGGTCTGGTAAAGTTGGAGGTGAGAGTTGGGGTGTACACAGCCCCCCTGAGGCCTGCTGGGAAGCAAGAATACAAGAAAGATGAAGATGAGACAGGAGGAAACTCTCCAGAGGTTTGTGTCCATGCCTGTGCATGGGCATGTGGCAGTGGCTCATCCCAAAGGCACTTCTCCATTGCTCAAGCACAAAGAAAGGCATGACCATTGTCTGAGTGACAATGGGGGGAGTAGGAGAGGGTTGCAGTGGCTGATCCTATACTTTATGTCCCCAAACAATGCAGCAGAATCCATGCTGTATTCCCATGGCTGGGACAGACCCTGATGGTCTCAGCAGCATTTAAAGAATTGTTAGGTTTTCATTTTAAAGGAACCTCTATAAAGCAATGTATTTATCCCTGAGGACTTTGCAGAGGGGAAAAACACTACGATTTAAAACAAAAACAAACTAACTAACAAACAAAAAACACAAACAAACGAACACACACACACAAAAAAAAAAAAAACAACCAGGAAAACTAGTAATGGTGGCTGAAACTTCATCCTTTGGGTACCACGTCATATACACGCTGAGGGACTCTGAGGGAGATGCTGCCAGCATCCCTGTGCTGTCCTTTGTGAGCTCACAGGGAGGATCCCCATATTGTAACCAGGGTGACAGGGTCCCCGCTATGTGCTCAAAAAGGAACCCCTCCCCAGCATCTTCCTTGATCATCAAGAGCATCAGTGTCTGGGGAGCTGGGGGTCTGAGTGGAAGTGAGGATAGTGGGAGCCCAGCAGGGGCATAGCAGACAGCATAGGGGGCACTCCAGAGGCCAGGGCAGGGTGACCTTAGCTGCCAGAACAAGAAGATTCATATGTTTTCCAGCATGCCACTGGACAAGAAAAAAGGTAATGGGAAATGATTTTATTATATGGGCCTGTGTAATTGTAATTACAATTAGCCACACACTTAATGCTCCCCACTATGTTGCCTTAGCTGGGTATATATATGTCTGTGTTACCTACTACTACTGGAAAAATAGATGAAAGCCACTGACTGTCTTTCCATTGCCATTCTGTGCTGGGAAAAATAAGGCCAATCCCCACAGCATCCCAAGAACCAGACCAGCCAAAACCATAACCAAGGTCAACTTCATCTGCAGTCCATTACCTCTCCACCTGGCCTCCCAGTAAACTCACTGAGATGCAGCCAAGATGTGATGTGATGTAGGGTATGGAATATGGGATGTGAGATATTGGATGCAGCTGATGTGATGTGCTGTAAACTGCAGCCACATACTAGGTTTCCCAGCCAAATCTCTCTCTTCCACAATCACAAATGGTGTCCAGAGGAGTAAAAATCCTCATTTTTGGATTAAGTCCCCTTTCTCCTCATGTGGAAGCATTAAAGGAAGCATTGTGATTCACAACTGTATCTTGTATGAGGCGGGAGAGGAAGAGACTGAAAAAGAGATGCAATGAGGAATCAGTGTTTGCTTTTGTTCTCCAGTCAATACAGATTACATATACAAATTTGCAGAAAGCATACTGAAAATGATATTTCTGGGAAATTTTACAAAATAATATAGTATTAATTTTTAATTAAAACAAAACAAAACAAAACAAAACAAACAAACAACAAAAAAACAATCACAACATAATATCACTATTTGACAGAGAAAAGTAAAAAAGAGGTCATCCATGCCTCACAAACTGTTATAGAAGTACTGCTGCAATTTCTTCTCCCATCTATTACTGACTACACTGTTCAGCTTTACAGTAAATCCAAATCACAACTTGATCCTATGAGAAAATAAAGGAGTAGATGTGAGGAAAAAAGGGTTTTCTTCTCTTTTCTGGAAGTTGTATGAGTTTCCACCTGTATAGTGTGCTGCAGTGATGGGGGTTGACCTGCCGGCATCCTGGCAGCCCTAGCTGTTACTTTGACTGACAGCACCTGTAGACAACGTTGACCATAATCATTCTACGAAAGGAAAGAGAAGCATAGAAAGCTCAGCTTGGTCTCAACCGTCAATTCCTCATCTCCAACACACACTTTGAAGATGACGTGTCCAGCATGTCTACCTATGCCATCTCACTGTTCATTTCTGCCCTGCTCACCAGCAAACCCAGAGCATGACTTAACCCAAAACATTGTCAGTGCCCTCTCTCCTGAAGGTTCTGGCTTGCTTTGGATGGGGCCAAGCTGATTTTATGGTGTGGACAATTCTCCCCATGGGGCTAGAAAAGCAACATTATGTTCATTTAATTTTGGCCATAACTCAGATCTCTGGGCTGTTTTATCTCTCTGAAATGTTGAAACCCCATAAGTCTTTTCTCTAAAAGTCTCAAAGTTGTCTTTTTCAGTCTTTCCAAGACTGCTTATACTGTCTGCTTCATTTATTCTCCTGTAAAAGTGAATGAACTATATATTAAAAACAGTTGAGCAACCATTCTCATACACCACAGCTACATTTTTTCATTTGATGTCTGGCCTGGTAGGAACCTACTTCAGTATTTTGGGCTGGTCTTAACTCTTTTGCCTTGGCAGAGCTGAGAGTGAGGCTACAAAGCTGAGAACAAGATAGGTACAGTGTACATATGACCACATCAAATAGGTGATACAAGGGATGATAAGAAAGATCATCATACAGATTATGTGGGAGATGACAGGGGAGACTTAGACACACTGGAAAGAGTCCAGCAGAGAGCCACTACGATGATCAAAAGGATGGAGCACGTCTCCTGTGGTGAGAGGCTGAGAGAGCTGGGACTGCTCAGCTGGGAGAGGTGAAGATAAGGGACTATCTTATCAATGTGCATAAATACCTGAAAGGAGTATGCAAAGACGAGGGATCTAGGCTTTTTTCAGTGGTGTCCAGAGCCAGGACAAGAGGCAGTGGGCACAAACTGGTGCAAAGGATGTTCTCTTTGAACACCAGGAAGCACTTCTGTGATGTGTGAGTGATGGAGCAATTGCACAGGCTGCCCTAGAGAGCCTGTGGAATCTCCCCCTTGGAGATCTTCAAAAGCTGCCTGGACGTGGGCTTGGACACCTTGCTCTGAGTGGCCCTCCTTGAGGTCCTTGATGGACCAGATGACCTCCAGAAATCCCTTCCAAACTCAGCCATTCTGAGATTTTGCGATATATAGTTCATCCTATATCAGGCTCAGGATAGGCTGTCTGCGCCCAGTGAAGTCCATGTCATAGCTCTGCACAGGTCACAGGCCATTACTTCAACCTTGATGTTACAGTAACAGTATTTGTTTAGTGCAAATGCAAAATGCATCTCTCTTTAGCATAGGGAGTCACAGGGAGCTTCATTAAGACGAAGAATATTCTGTAAGAGCCGCGTTGTAATGGTCACAGACTTGTCACTTCAGAGACTCAATTGTCAATTTGTAACTGTCTTTATTTGTGTTAGGATTTATGGAGCCTGTTTGCTTTCACTCTTTGGCACTTCCTTGACAGTATAGAAAGAGTATCCTGCTGTGCAAGGAGACACTGTTTGCATAGGTGTTGACACACAGTGAATCCTTTTTAATCTTGGTACCTATGAATCATTAAAAGCTTTGGTGTTGAGGCTGTGACAACTGGGAAATGTAGAACTGGGATTGTAATCAAAAATCTCTTTTTTATTTCCTAACCATCACCACGTATCAAGAGTTAATTACTCATTGTAGCACTAGTGATTTTGTTTTTCTGCTGTTCCCAATAGAAAGAAAGTTTCTCCTGGGTAATCAGCACCCTATAACCTCTTCCTGTGATGCTCCAGGCCTGTATTTGCACTGCTGATGTCAATCCAGCAGGAATGATGGGTGTGTGCTAGATAACCTCACATGTTTCCAGAGGTTGGTAGTAAGGAAGAAAGCATCTCACTCTACTTATCTGTGTGAAGTTCTTGATAGCCATCAGCACACTAAAGAAAGAAATTCAGAACAGGTATAGAAAGGAGAAAAGTGTTCAATACAGACAGCTTTGCATTTAAAAGTATTATCACTTGCTTCAGTTGAAGTAATGATTCTTTTAAGCTCAAAAACAATTGATTTCCATCCTTTGCTCTATTGTGCTTCTTTTACAGAAAGAAAACTTTCCTGCAGTGTTTTATCCTCTTGTTTAAATAAATTTCCCATATAAAAAACACTTCTCTAAGCACATGGATAACAGCGTGACTAAGATTCTTGCAAGCCTGTCCAAGAGCTGCTCTCTGCCTCAAAAATATATTCTCACAAGTTCTGAGTGTTTATTGACTTAGAGGGGAAGGATTTGGTCCTGAAATGATTCTAGGATGGGTGTTTTCTATCCTCGTGGCAAAGCTCTGTAGTGCTTTTGATAGGCTCCTTGGTGTTAGAAATTTCCTGCAGTGTGCGTATTCCATGGCCTGGCACTTTTGGAAAACAATGTATTTATTCAGAAAACACTGTTTTTCAGACTCTTGTCAAGTACTTTGACCTTTCTTCCTCTCACAGTTTGTTGTTGTTGTTGTTGTTGTTTTCCATCTCCTTTGCTTCTTTCAAAGTTGAAGATACTTTAAAGCCATGTAACAACCAAGTAGCACAGCAGAAATAGCAGTCAAAGGAGTTCAGACCTTCGGGAATGTAAAGGCATCTTCTGGATAAATAAACCTCAAATAAGAGATAACACAAGTAAAGGCTGTAGAAGCAGCTGAAATATAGTACTTCAGAGAACTGCACAAAGGAGAGGCTGAGGAGTGGGGGAGAGGTGAAAATAGCCAATAGCCATCTTTATTCATAACAGTTCTGCATCTAATGTGATCTTCCCACAGACTGAGGTATGAGATAAGCTGGCACCAACTACAATTCTCTCTATAAAGCAGAAAACCAATGATTTCACATACCACCAACTAAATCATGCTTGTGAAGTGATGCAACAGACTAGATTTCTTTTCTCTTTACTTTTTTCTCTCCCCAGCCTCTCTTGTACACATACACATGTGCTGACAGTGCAGTCCTGGCACAGTGAGGGGTCAGACCCAGTTGTTTCTGGACACATGTGCATCTCTCAGCTCAGGATCTGCCCTTTGCAGCTGCCAAGAATTTCTCAGGGCTGACTGTAAGCAGTGCAGACCCAAGAAAATCCAGAAATGCCTGGGAGCTTTCTAATCCTTTGCCTGAAGGAGCAAGGAAGCCCTGCCAAGTTCTTACTCAGACACAGCCATGTGCCACTTTCTGTGGCAGTCACACAATTCTTGAAGGGGCAGAATGGGGCTGTATCCCATAAGGCAGCCCCTGTGTGGCTGCAGTTGTCATGAGGCTGACTGGCGGGTGCTCCCATGAGGGTGCTACAATGACAGATGGAAGAGGGGGATGTGTATTTCTTAGATATTCTCCAGTCTTTCTAAATATTTGCTTTTTCCATTTCTGAGCATTAATGCATTTATATTTTAACTCAAGTCAGTCATGAATTACTACAAGATGAAAAAAAAATCTCTAGAACTATTCCAGGAATAGAGCAGGGTTTTGCAAACAGGTATTAAAGCCTTTTTTACTCTAAGCTGATATGTCCTGAGTGAACCTATCTGCAAGCAACGTCTCCTGTGCACTTTGTAGCCACTAACATACCTCTTTCCTGCAAAACTGCTAAGCCCTCCTCCCCTCACTGGCAGAAAGCCACCTTAATCAGCCACATCACCTAAGTAAAGGAAAAGTTTCTAGATACTGAAGCAAATTTTTCTCCATTAAAATATTTTTCCTGAGCTGGGTTGACTGCTGGGTTATATCTCAGCTCTCACCAGATCCATGAAATCATACTCTGAGACCCCTTCCTGCAATTATTTCATTGCTATTTTTGATGGAAGTCTCTTCCCTTTGCTTTTTCACTTTTCACTTTCTGTAGGCAAGACAATAAATGCACTTACCTGTGAGGGAGGTCGCTCTTGGAAGTGCATCATTACATTTGATTTAAAATTACAGTAACATCTACGGTCCCTACAAAGTAGGATCTAAAAGTATTAAGTTCATTAAGTAATTATTATAATGTATAATAGCTATATTACATTAGCGTATCATGTAAACATTAGCTACAAGTAACAGCTTTTTAGCTGCATTTAACATATTTTTTCATATGATGATTGAAGTTTTTGAAAATTCACCTATGAAAAGAGGAGAATTCTATAAGATACTGAGGAAACCTGTAACGTTGACATGTGATAACGAAATTGCAAACAAAATTAAGTTAATGAAAATGTAAAATTGTGATGAAAAATAATCCTTTACCTCTAATTTTGCTAATGTGCCTTTAAAAAAAAAGTCATATCTAATTCACGACAATTTTCAAGAGAAGAGCAGTATTCACAAAGAAGAAAGGCTAGGAGAGTCAGCTATGGTATTTGATTCAATTGTATCATACAGAGACCAAACCTTATTTCTTTTCTCTCATGAGGAAACATTTCAGATAGCAGAACGTCTGGTTTGTGTAGAAACAGCTGTATAGCAGACAAGTACCTGCTTCTTTTTCCATATTTTGTTGTTGTTGTTGTTGTTGTAGCAACAGGACTAATTACTATGATATAATGTTAGCATGCTCCATTTTATTGTTAGTGTAAGTAGCAATTTGAGTATCGTGCCATATAATCTGAGAATGCTATTAGAAGATGGAGAACAGAATTTGGAAAACGTAACTCCTGGCAAAACTAATGTTAATCATGGCTAATATTATTTGACAGATTTTTGAGTTTGGGTTACTACTTCCTTTATGTTTGTATCTATAATACAGGGTCATGTATGACACTTTATAACTGTGAAAAAAAATCAGAGACATTATTTACTTATGCAGAAAAGCCACTTTCTTATCATTACACCTCTGTGAAAAACTACATAACAGCTCAGAAGAGCTCTAGAGAAAATGAAAATACGACCCAGCATATCAACTTATCTATGCTGTTATCCATACCAGAAACTCACATGTGGCACCTCAGTGTTTTCTAGCATCCAAATTGCACAACTTTCAGAAGGTGGTGAGCAGCCAGATATCACTGAGCAGTGATCCAGAAGGTTTATGATGCATCTTCTGGTCTCTCTATGGCCCATTTCCTAAATCACGAGACTGATTACTGAAGCAATTTTTAACAGTTCCTGTTACATTTCATTTTGCTTTCCTTGGAAACCATAATGAATCTTTGCTTTTAGTTCCCCTCCAACCTCTAAATCAGCTACTCTTCTCCCAGGCAGCCGTGGGCACAGAGAAGACCTTGCAAGCACTGTTGTATTATAGGCACTGGAGTGTGAAGCAAAATAATTAAATGGGGCTGACACAGTTTTCAGAGAGGCTTTCTGATCTATCTGTGACAATTAGACAGCCTCTAAGTGCTGCACAGCCACTTACAAGCAGGGAGAGTCTGTTCAGAGGTAGCCTTAGAGTTTCACCCTGCTGAAGACACTTTTTCCTCCCAAGCACTTTTTTTGCTACTTTCAGAGGAGGAAGAGGGCTGGGAGCTCACAGAAGGCTCCTGCTAAGTGCCGACTGGATGAGAGGAGAGAAGGCTCTGATGCAGGAGACCCCAGACCCCCAGGTTTCCTCTCTTGGCCTCTTCCTTGCAATTTCATCACCGCCACAATGATGTGTCACAGCCCTGGATCAAAACATGACTGTGGCACCTGAAGCTGCTGGCATAGCTCTGACCCTGCTGGTTGGGACAAGCAGACAATTAACCTGTAGATAATTTTGCAACGCTTTTACTTTGTCCCCTTGCCCTCAAAAATCAGGAGACTCTTGTATGTAGCTAATGAAAGGAATGAAGGAAAAAAGGGCTACTAATAGGACCAATTAACAAGTGGGGCTGAAAAAGAATGTCATGTGCTATAAATCAAATGAAATACAGCTTTTAAGTAGAGGCCATTAATTACATGGTTGAATTGAACTGTGTATATTGCTCACCTGTTGGGCAAGTATGATTGCCCATCAGAGTCTTAATGAATAAGGAAAATACAAGCTAAATTTGACTTCAGGAATAGAAATATTTACTTGGTGATATTCCTGATAAAAACAACCAGGTGTCAGTGTCCAAAAAACAACAAGGGACCTACCATGTCCATTAGGTAGAATATAATCTCTTTAAGCCTAAACAGGTGGGAATGTGTTTTACCAATCAAGGATGGAACGTTGCCTTGGCACAGTTCTTGGAGAGGTTAAAGTTAATGCACTCCCTTACTGTTGGGCCATGACCGTGGGATTTACTGGTTTTCTTTTTTTCTCCCTCCCTTTTGAGCCTGTCTAAGAAATTCAGACAGAGTGGATGGCAACTTGGTTGAGTGATTAATACTATTCTCTGTATGCTCCCTGATAAATGCGCTCTTGTTGATTTGAGGATATCAGTGAGATAAACGTTAGTTTTGCTTTACCCAGCCTGCACAAGCTGTGGCATATGCATCACATCAGTTTTTCCTGTGCTGTTCAGGAATACATTTTTCCAAAGTGCTCCAGTTTAATTCCTCACCTGGGTTCAGCTACTGAGAGCTGATGGTACACAAGGTGCATGCAAGTATGAATACATCTCCAGGCAGGCTGAATTTCCCACAGCATTATCAAGCTGTATTTTTATCCTTAATACTCAGAAGGGAAAAAACATGGCTAACAAATTTGTCCCGGATCACAAGTTTCAATAAAGATTGGAAGTGCCACTGACAGATTATATATACAAGTCAACTATTCAAAGACCTACAAAGAATAGAGAGTTTTCCTGAGGAATTCCTAGCCTATAAAAACAAAATAGGCTTCTCTCAGTATAAAGGTATAGTAAAGATCTATCCTGAAGAAGAAGCACAGTTAGAAGATGCCACAGAATCTGGCTTAAAAGTTTTATTAATTAAACTTTGCCAAGACAGCATGTTTTGTCCTGTGGCTGAAGACATCATGGCACTGAGTATGGAAAATGAGGATCTTGGTAGAATTTTTTTGGCACCTACATGGCTTTTATAAAATTATCTGTGCATGGGTGATTACTTTCCTGTTAAGACTTTTTGAAGTAGTAGTCACAAGAAAGTCTCATGTTGTCATGATAAAACATCTTATACCTCTCTTTCTTTCACTGGATGTTTTCAAGAAAGCCAAGTTTTTTTCTAAGCTTCCTAAGCCTAGGAGTTCTTATTAATGTCCACCACTGGCCAACAGCTGGGGAGAAGACATCACAGATTTTGTTCTGTCCTGCCAACTTGGAAGTTGATGGGTAATTTTTAACTGCAGTAACTGTTGCCAAAAGAAAATCTATTTATGTTATGTACCTCCAAATGATGTGGCTATAAAATCTCAGTCCTTTAGCTCCTTTTGTTTTCAGGATACAATGTCTAAAAAAAGCTATTCTCCCTATTTTCTGCTTCCTCTCTTCCTGATCTCTTTAGGAGAAGGAGAAAATCCCAAATAAAAACAAAGAAAAACTTGATCCATAGGCACTGTGAATTGTCTGGGGAGGTGCCACTGGATTTGATCAAGAGATGAGTACAAGGAATCTAAAAGGATGCTCATTCAGTACTACAAAAGTAACTTCAGCACCTCAGTAATTCTACTGACAAAAGTAGAATTATTCCTGATTTACACTGATTCCATTCAACCTCTCTCCATGACTGAATGACTGCAGAGCCATCCAGTGGGCCATAATGGAACATTTCTTGAAGATAAATCATAACAAAAAGTATGGAAACTCAGTAGGATCACACATTTTCTTTGCTATATCTCAACTTCAGTTGTCAAAATCCTTTCCAAGCACTCCATCACATGCCTTGGTGCATTACTCCTCTTCCTTAGACATTCTGAAACTTGTTTGGAGGGGCTGAAAATATTTCAGCTAAAAGGCCACAAATTCTAATAATCTAGGAAAATACAAAATAATGCAATTTCTGAAACTTTGTCTTTTGTTTGAATTGTTTGCTTCTTTATGCATGTCCAAGCTGCACAAATGCTATACTGATTAAACCAAAGTTAAACTGCTGTCAGTTCTTGATGGATAATCTTCAAACATTAGCATAGTGCTGGAAGAGGTATCTAGTGTATTCGGCAGGAATTAAGCTGTTAATATTTTATCAGCTCAAGTTAATGATATATACACTATTAGTGCTTCTGCCTGTGTTCTCATAATATTTTTAATTTATCACTTTGGAAATGTCTTGTTTGGTACTGTGATGGTAACCCTGTTAATTCAAGTAACAAGTAACTTAACAAAATATTCTTCCAATATATGTGTAAGTTTTAAAGTAAAGCTAATGGGGTAAGGCAGACAGAGACCAAGAAAGAACAAGCAGGAGTTGGTGAAAATGTTTCCTCTTTTCTATCTATTTTGTGTCCCCTTCCTTTAAAGGAGTAGAGAACCAGGGGATAAATAAGCTACAGCTGAGTCTGAGCTGTTCCTTCCCAGAGCTCTCCAGATGAAGCTGTAGAAATCTTCTTGAGAAGTACATGCCACTGTGAAATTTCAGCAGTTGCAGATCAGATTCAGAAAATCCTCTGTGAGCAGTAGCTGCGAATGAAGATCATTTCTGCCAGATCTGTTACTGCTTTCTTTACCATAAATACAAAACTTTTCTGCAAATACAATACTTACCATTGGCAAAATGGCTACAAAATGCACTCATATTCCTATAGGTGTTCCAATAAAGGCAATAACGAGCAGATGGCAAGAGGAAAATGTAACCATAGGCAAGTCTCATTGTTGGCATTTGTTTTCATTTTTGTTTTTTAGTATAAGGTTAATCATTTTGTATAGCTTGTGTTAGAGTTTTACCTGTGGGCATGAGGCATAAAAATACCCACAAATCTAGATATCAATTGAATCAGTTTGGAAGAGTCTAAATGGAACACCTGAACAAATTTTACTCAAATATTTTCCTTCCCAACAGGAATGATGAACATTCAAATCTTAATTTATGCAATGAATCTAACTGCAGATCAGAATGAATGACCAATGAAATCCTGTACTTATTTACAGAGCTATTTACTTAGACATCAGAACCTTTGTATCCAAAATTAACTGTACCACTATAATCTTAAGATCCCTTGTTAAGACAGTAGGAGTCCTGTGACTTATTTATCTTGCCTAATCACACATACAACATCCACTTTCCCCAAATTTATGTTTCTTACATGATGTGGTTTTAATAGCTAACCTTACTTTATATTAAAACCCTGACATAAAGGAAGAATAACATGCATATTCAAAATGAGTATTCACTGATTTGATTCATCCTTCAACCAGCCCAGACATACAAAAACCTAGTGAGTATGGCAAGTAATATGAGCACTTCTCCGAAACCTTTGCAATAGTGAAGCTTTTATTGCATTCACATGGTTTAGGAACCTCTTTGAATCCCAGGGAAAGGCAAAGCCATTTTTTGATTGACTTCAGTGAGATTTGGATTAAGAGCTGGCAGAGGGACTGCTAGCCATAAGCAGATATGGAAACGTACATGGGATTTCTTCTTGGCCTTGAGTCACAAACATCTTCATATGGACATTGCTAATTTTGTAGGCTCTCAGGCTGGCTGAGTGCCCAGCAATAGGCAAGTTGAGGACAGAGAAACTGAAGCATACACATTTTCCATGAAGATTTCAGAGGTGCTGGAATAATCATGTTCTCTGTTACAAACATGTTATATTTAGTGAAGAAGCAGGTATGAAATACAGAGAGTACTATATTTTATCATTATTTTATAAAACATAGTGGCTAATGATTTCCTGTGAGGTAACATGACAGCCTCTTAATCTTCTGCTGGCTGCATCATTATCAGTGCATGCTCCTCTGAGGTGCTGAGCAAGCCCAGATCCCATTGACCCATGTGGAAATCAAGAGCAGTAAGCACCCAGTGGAATATTGCTGCTGCACCATGCACATGTCAGGATGGTTCTGCCCCCACAAGTGCCTTCCATACAGCAGGGTGCCTCTTCCAGGGCAAAACACCAAATGGCAACAGAAAGCATTATAATAATTAATAAACCAATAGACCAGTACTTCTTCCAACTCAAACCATTCTACGATTCTATGATTCTCCTGGGAGGAGTGCATATTTGCATCATTAGATTAATCTAGAAAGGCTCATAGGTTGCTGGCGCAGTGCTAAGTAAACAGGAGCAAATGAGATCAACATTGCTGACATCTCCTCACTTGGGATGGGGCTCCAGTACTGGGTCAGTGGCTTTGTCCCTACTGAGGCCACCGAGCAGGGTTAGCCCTTAAAATCTGCCAGCCAGGAGTGGGGAGGCATAGAACAGCTGCAGGAGGCTTCTCACCAGCCTGTTAGCAGAACTGAATGCATCTGTGTGCATGCGTTCCTCCTGGGTCTGCAGACAGTAGAGCAATTGTCTCATGCCTAATTGTGCAGTACACATGGCTAACAAGTAATGCTCTATTTAAAGAAACAGGCAATCCTCCTTTCCAGAAGCTGTTGTATCACTGAGACCAAATATCCAGAGGGAGAAATTTCTTTTTCTTTCCCTTGCCTTTTCATTTTAAACTAATCAGAAACACTGCAGATTCATCCATCTAGAAAAACACACCTCCAAAAAGAATTTGATTTTTTTTTTTTGTGAAATGACTGCATGGCTTTTGTTATGCATGGCAGGTATGGTTGGAATCCAAGCATGAAAATTGTGTTTTACTCTACAGACCCCTGGGTAATGAACTAAATGGCAATAGAAACATTATCTGCCATTGGAAAATGACAGGATATGAAGGTATTTTCAGAAAACCTACGTAAAAATAGTGTAGGAGAAGAGCAAGCAAGCTTTTCTCCTGTTTGTATCTCTGTTATTTAGTGATAATTGTGTCACCTTTTTTTTCTATCAAGTAGGAAAATACCTGCATTAGAAGTTAAATTCCAGTCTGTCACATCTATGCAGCATCTGCAGCCTCTGTTCCTTTGATTGTCCAGCTTCATCATCCCAGGGCTGCAGCACAAAAATCACAATGTGAAAAAGGGAAAAATGTTATCCTGGGACTCATCCTTGCATAGAGTCAGGACTATAAACAGGCTTTCTAGACAATGAAATCAATACATAGATAGGCTCTCTGAATCTGTTTTTTCCCCCAGCTCTTTCATAAAAGTTTGGTCTGTTTCTTTTCTTTCCTATCTTAAATTCAGAAGTTGTTATTTTATAAGATGATTAAACTTTAGACCCCAAGGGAACCTTACTTTCATCAGATGAATGACCAGTGCTTCAGGAAACAAATTTCCTGCTTAAAACCTTCAAGGAGGAAGTCATCATGTTCAAAATATCTAACAGCGTTAGTGTTAGTGACAAGCCTGGCTGAGTGCACCTAAGCATGTGTTCAAATTTGTGTAAGCCTGCGACATTTATTTGTGATTTTGAGGGTAGTTTTTCCACTAGGTAATTGAATTTCAAAAAATACAGCCAAGAGCAGACCAGGCTTATCTCTGATCTGCTGCTACTGGCTCAGAGCATTATCCTGAAAGGCCACTGACCCTATAACCTCTGGTTCCTGGTCACTAGCATGAAGTACCAGACAGCACTGCTTTCATAATACTGATTTCATATCGTGCCATTTGAAAAGGCAAGGTCTGACCTAGCTAGGGGATGAGGCAGGCAGAAACGGTACCTTCAGGGCAAGGTTGTCCCACACTTTTTTCCTTCTGACCCCATAAAATTTCTGAGCTCACCCACAGGTGCCATGATCTCTTCATTGCTCATTCTGCCTTTGCTCATCCCCCAGGCTCCTTCATCATAGGCAGGGATCATGCAAGCTCTATGCTGGGATCTTTTCCAAGTGTGCACTGCTCCTTGCAGTGGGAGCCTCCAGCCATGAAGCACTAACACAGTCTTAAATAACATCTTTGCAGTAATTAAGCTGTGAGTAGCAGTGTGCAGCTGTTTTTCTTGTGTACACCTACCAAAGGAAAATTGTCTTTTACCCTCCCTTGCATGCAGGTCAACAACAAGTGGCAGCAACAGCACTGTTTCAATACTCGGTATGTGTGTGTTTGTTCCTCACTTTATATACCGGCTATAGTAGTCCAAGACTGCGCTAATCCTCAAAGTGCCTCTTTGCTCTTTGTTTATATCCTTCAGCATAAAATCAAAACTTTAGCACTAAGGTTGTGCAATAAGTCATTTGATGCAGAATAAACTGTTTTCAGGTAGGTAGATTTTTCTGTCACACTTGAATATGGGAGCTGTGAAGAGGGAAATAAGCAAATCAAATTGCACTTTTCTACTTCCACATTAATAAGTGAGTTAGCTCTAGGAACTGAAGAAACAAAGAGCAGGTAAGGGATGAGTGAGAATGAGAGCTGAGACTGCACTGTGCAGTATTAGACTTGAGAATCACTATGTAAATAAGAGAATTATCAGCTGAATCCTCCACTTTTCTTCTCGTTCCCGTAATCTCTGCTCTCAGACTGTTACCAAGGAGAAAATGAGCCAGGATTTACCATTATGACTCCTTGCCCTTTCCTATCCACCTATTTTGCAGGCAGCTCTGAAATAAAGCTTATGTTAAATGTAATACAATGGTGCCAGTTATAAAAATCAAGTACATATGGATAAAGTTATCTTCACCAACAAGAAGTGTGTATTCTTAGCTCTTACCTTTGTGGCAGTTTATGAATTCTTTCTTGATAAAAGCAACAATGCGTTTTACTTTTATGTCTATGCAGAGGACTCTTAAAGGAGTATTAAGAATATGTCACATGCCTAACACTTATTAACCAGGAAGTTCAAAGACGTGTTTGTGGGTTTTTTTTTTTTCTTTTTTTTTTCTTTTTTTTTTTTTTTTTGCCTACAGAAAATGCAAGGAAATCATCAGGACATACAGAAATGTACAGCAGAAATGTACAGAAGTAATCCTAATCAACATTCAAGTTTAGTGCTTTCCTTCAAACACATGTTTTATCTGTGTGAAAAGCATAATGTCAGTATCCAATTTGATGTATATTTTTTTGATACCCTCCATACTATAAGACATATAATAAGAGTGATAACTGTAATTGTATAAAGGCTTCTGATCTACACAGATCTTGTTAACATTCAGAGAAACTGGATAAATTAGTCAACACTGAGCTAATGGCAGCAGCCCAATGAACAGTTAACTGAGGGGAGGAACTGTCCCGCTCTGCTCTGAAGTGTTGTGATCTCATCTCAATCACTGAATGCAGTTTGGACACCATGATATACGAAGGGCATGAAGCAATTAGAGAGCATCCAAATAAGGGTCATGAAGATGGAGGAAGATCTGGAGGACAAGATGTATGAGATGTGGCTGAGGTCCCTGGGTTTGTTCAGTGCAGAGCAGAGCAGAATGAGGGAAGGCCTCATGGCGGCTGCAGCTCCACACAGGGAGCAGAGGGGCAGTGCTGACCTCTGTAACATAACCCAAGTGAAAGGCATGGAGCTGTGTCAGGGGAGAGCCAGATGGGAGTTAGGAAAGGTTCTGCACCAGCAGGTGGTGGGCATGGAACAGGCTGCCCATGGCTGCCAGAGTTCAAGGACTGTTTGGACAATGCGCCTCAGAACACGCCCTGACAATGTGAAACGCACCTTGGTGCCAAAAGTGCCTCTAGTGTGAAAAGTTATCTCTCCTGTCACTTTGCAGAGGTAATAGCAAAGGGATAAGGTAATGACAAACTTACCCAAAAGTGTTAAGCCTTGACTTGCATTCCTTGCAGAAGGAAAAACAGGGATGGGTGTGAAGGACCCCAGGGCACCTCCTCCTGACAGGGCACAAAATGGCGGAAGCATGCGCCCGTGCTTGGGGCCCTCATGCTGACTGGAGGAGCTGTAAAGGAAGTTGTCCAAAACATACCTTAATGTAAAATTGAATGCTTCTTGCATGTGATTGTGAAATGATTGATTTCATTACATACACAAAAAGCTCCCACTGTCAACTGTTTATTTTTCCTTTCAATTTTAAACAATGAACTCAAGTTTTTGCATGATTGCTGTGATGTCTTCCGCCAGATACACTGATCAGACACAAGTCTGACTTCTAGAGATGTCTTGGTCTTGCATTTTATTAGTAGTATTGGTCTTTCATTTTAATTTCTATTCAAATCCAAAGGATAATCACAATGATTGCAGTAGATGTTAAAAAGGGATTTTTAAAAATGTGTTTGACATTAGCTGAAAGGACCCTTTCAATATTACTCCTGATTGTAGACCCAGCATTTTTAGTTTTTGCTCTATGTTTTCAGTTTTCTATGTAAGAGATCAGAGAACTTGGCACTATTTAAAAGTATTTTTTTTTTCTATTTTCCAAGGCAATAGCTATGCTTCAGTAAGTTCTTTTTTGTATGATTTACCAATTACAACAAAACACTGTGTGATATCTAATCCGAAACTGGGGAATATTTTTCAAAGAAATATTCAACTTCTCAGAGATTCAAATACTTTCAATTACCAAAGAAGTGAAATCAGAAAGCCGTAGCAGTATTTAATGGAAACTGAAGAACAGGAGTCTGTTATTTTTTTAATCCCTGGATTTCTGCCTGGATGTTGTTTCCTGTGAAGCATCCTCATCTGCTCTTTAATCTGAAGGATCAGTTCTGCACAGAAGAGATGGTGTAGTACAGGGACCTCCACACAAACAGCACCAGGAATTTGTGGTAACATCTCAGAATCCCTGGTGTATATGCATTCGTGTGTCTAAAAATGTGGGAGGGAAAAAGAAAGAAGTAATTCCTTTTAGAAAAATAAAATAAAAATTAGCTCTTTCTTTGGAAAGACTTCTCATAAAAATATTGATTTTGTCAAGAGGCCAACATTCTGTCAAAATGGTTTGGATCAAACATCTTTGATTAGCCCTGGTGCTAATGAAAATCCAGTTCTATAATTTGTATAATGCAGTACCGAACACAGTCTGAGTCCTAGCTTGACATGAGAAGGTTGCTACTTATAAATGTTTGAAGATTGAGGCTTTAATTTCAAAATTGAGCAATTCTGATATGGAAATCATTTAGAATCAATGAAGCACTGTTTTTACAACTATTTTCTAGAACTGTACAAGTCTCAACAAACAGGACATTTTTTTTAATATTCTTTTATAGCCATGTAAAATGGATTATGTAGAGTATGATGATTTGAGAGTGATTTCTCAAAAAATGTGAGTGAGCTGGAATCAGAGCAGTTGGAAATGGAGGACTTGACAGTGCAGCTACACTCTGTAGGCAGATTCACTGGGACTATACTTGATAATATCTAAGGAGACTGTGACCCGTGTAGCATCTACAGACTCCCAAGCTGATGTCTGCCAAAATCTCTTTCTTTCTCATTTCATCAAGAGTGAAATGGGGAAGCCAAGGGGAACACAAGAACAAAAGACCATCCTGGTTGCACATCATTACAAGAACAGAGTAGAGCAAGAAACAGTGTGATCTACTTTGACGGAAGCTTCTGCTTTTATCACTGTCTTTCCTTGAGCTGTTGGCTTTCAAGTATCTTCAGGGAGCTCTGCTCCTCATCACCACAAGTCCAGTTCCAGTGACCTCTGTGGTGCCTAAAAAAAATATAACAGCAGCTAATCCATTTTAGTCATCTCTGATCAGCTGGAATAAGATGGCCACTTGTGAATATTATAACAACTCATAACAAGTTTGCTGCTTGTTAGCTCTTCCTATTAAGCCCTATTATATTGCATTTCATTAAAAGTTGTCTTCTCATCTATGAAGCAACAAAGCATGTCATTTCCTTCATTAATAGCATTGGCCAAGATGTACTACCTTTAAAGTCATTTTGCTGAATTCATCTAATATTTTAAATCCACAATTCCAGAGCTGGCAGCTGACCTGGCTATTAGGCTCTGCTAATATTTGTGCTGTGCTGAGGGAGGAGGAATTAAGGGCAAAGAGAAGAGAAACACAGGGGAATCTATTTTCTTCAATTTGTCACCAAAGCTTGACAAAATAATTTGCAGATAAGAACAGAAATGGAAAGAAAGAAAAGAGCCTCAATTTGTGTATCTGTGTTAGGAAGGCTTTACATCTATCTGATCTAGGGGCTATGAGTGTGTGTGAGCCATTATTCACTGCAAGGAGAGGATGGGAGAGCATGGTATTCAAAACCCATGAATCCAGAAGTATTTTACTTCACTCTTACAGCACATTATAAGTTATGTCATTAAGGAATCTTCCTAGTGACTCTGAGGATCTGTACAAAAGTCTATGTGATATTAACTCATTGCTTATATTAGAAGAAGTATATTTTTTTTCCCCATCAGAAAATCCAAAATTTTGCAGAAGTAAGATTTCTTGTTTGCAAACAAGAAATGCTATTATTGGATGTTTTGATGGGTTTGCATCATGTTTAAGCAGCTGCTTGATGTTTTAGCTTGTAGCCATCAGACACATGCACTCAGCAAGCTCTAACACTAAACAAATCATTGTTATTTGATTACCTTCATAGGTAATTTGTTTGACAATTTGGAAATTCTTAAGATACAGTAGCTGTTTAATCAACAATCACATATAACATGGAATATGATGTTTTCTAATTTTGTTTTACTGTACTGCTCAGATGCAATGCCTCTGATGAATGTGGAGATTAATTATACATTAATTATTGGCTTTTTATAACACAGGTTATAAAATGAGTTTGTGTGACCTTATTACCATGCTACATTCAATCTAATTAACCAATATAAAGGCTGTTTCAAAAAACTATTGTAACCTTGAAGTGATAGATTCTCTATATATGTACATCTGACATTTCCTAGATTGTTCCTACAGTAGGAAATTGATGGAGGCAGATTAAGAGCACCTATTAAAACAAGAAAAATGTACAGTTGCACAATTCACATTGTGAGTCATGAGCACATTTATCTGAAAAAGTACAATGTTACCCCTATTTTTTCTTTGAGAAATATAGATTTTTCTTTATGTATATTTAGATATTTCTAAGCATTCTCCCTCTTCCCTTCCCTCTCTTTCCCTCTCCTCCCCTCCTCTCCCCTCCTCTCACCTCCTCTTCTCTCCTCTCCTCTCCATGAATATTGAAGTGAATAGAATGATACAATAGCCATTATAGGAAAAAAACAAAGTTACAGCAGAAGCTTCTCTTTTATAATATTTAGTTACAAAAATAATGCAATATTATTTCTTCTTTCTGTTGAACAGAAGAACAGAACAGTGATCTCAACCTCCAGAAGCTCTATTTGGTGGATCACATTTGAGCTGCTTAAAAAAAAATTGAATTCTCTTTTCTCTGTGGCATGCTTTGCCTGTATCTCCCTCCTTCTTATTCTGCCTTCTCTGTCAAACTTACTGCTTGCACAGAAATATGATTGCTAAGAGCAGGAGACAAAAGGCCTGCGAAGTCTGTTTGAGGAAACATTTATAACTGTTAGAAAGGAGAGGATTGTTCCTCTTGTGGACTTTCTCTGGAGGGCCATGGGTCATGTGTTTGCTTACACTGTGTAACTATACACACATTTCTGTTTTTAAATATCAGCAATAACATTACAGCATAGCAATAGCATTACGGAAATGATACATTCTGGACAGTACATCAGAGCAGTTTAGTAATATTAAATGTGCTGAAACTTGAGTTCACATCTTTGTATATTGAGGTCACATATGAATGTATCTATTACTCAAAACTAGTGAGTTCCCCAAAACTCTAAGAATAGCCTTCTTAGCAAGATTTGAACTCAGGTGAGTTCAAATAAAAACGTATCTATACTGGTTAAACTTCATTTAGAATCCTTTTTTTTTTTTTCTTTTTTTCAAAATTAGGTTATCTCACTGAAAAAAAAAAAAAAAAAAAGAATCAAAGTCATTCTTAGTAAGAGTAATCAGTATTAAATTAGTGTTGCTATACCACAGGTGCGCACATCTAATAAACAGCACATTTTAAATGTATACCTTTAATTGTTTCTGACGAGTTTTCCTGAGCCTAGCAAAATTCTGCATTTTCTGCGTATTGTTTCTGGAGGCAAACAGGTTTGACCTTGGCATGTGAACAGGGAAGAGCCCACAGCTTCTGAGGGTTGAGCTCTTAATACCTGCATCAAGCTCAGAGATTAGTAACACCATACTGCTTACACAGTTCACTGGCCTTTGCCCAACAAACCCATTCTAGCTTCAGGAGACAGCCTTAGTGTTCAGAGTCTGCAGTGTTGCTCTATACAGAGCCAATACATTCTTGGAAGCAAATAAGCTGTTTGCCAAAAACTGCAGTTTATTTTCGCTCCCAAACTATTCACAGACTTAAGCAGAATGCAGTCAACATTTGTGTCTGGAAATACTTTTGGCCAAGAAAAGCTTAGGCTGTGATGCAACAAAGAACACAAAAGCAAGACCAGACTTTTACCCAATGACCCAGTGGGTAATAGTGCAACAAAGCTACAGGAGACCAAGGCACAACTTCAGCCTGTGTATATAGGAAATGAAAACTATTTTTTCTTTCTTTAAAAAAATATTATCTTAACTGGGAATTATGAAAAATCCTGGGACAGAACCCTCTCAATTCCCTCTCTTTGGGCCCAAAGCACAAAAATATCGGCGGAGGGAGGACCCAGAAGTAGCATAGCTCCAAATGGGAATGGTCAGAGAGGAAGCATTGTTCACAGTCCTCTGACAGACTGTGATGGAAACCTCTGACTCTTCCAGACAAACTCAAGTCCAAAATGGTAGAAATGCTATTGTTTAGGTTTTAGGCACATTAATAATTATCTGTAAAGGAGCCTGAAATATCCTTCATCTCTGTTTTGACTTCACATTTATAGACAGTGTAGGAAAGTTCACGGTTGCTCTTGCTTGCCACAGGTGACCAAGAGACCAAAAAAGCTGGAGCATATCTTTTCTAACAGACATGTATTAACATTAGTACAGCATGCAAGCAAATAGTCTGTCTCTTGCCATGAACTGACTCCTATTTTTATTCCAATTGCAACTGATGCTAGTTTGTTGTAAGCATATGATTTTCCTAAAAAAGGAAAAACCTGCAACATGTTGACTCTTCTCCCTCCCGTCCTTCAAAGGTGTATATTGACAGTCAGCAGTGTTTAGTTCATATATATTCGAGAAGTCACAGGAGAATTTCGTTAAGCAGGTAATCTGGTCTGGTTGCAGCAACAGCATGCACCTGAAAGAGAAGCAGTGGTAAGTGATACTGTTGAAAAAGATATTCAAAGGAGTTACTTAAAAAATACAGACAGCACCCAGTAAGGTAATAACATCATGGCTTGATCTGACTTCAGAAAAGGAGCCTGTGATGGTTGTGATCACACAAAAGACGCTGGGACCAACATGAATGCAAGCAAAGGTCTCTTCCTTATTGTACTTACTCTTCTTTGCTTTTCTTGAGGGTCTACTTTTTATCATTTTGAAAAGTCAAATTCTTAGCAAAGTGCTTAAAAAAGAAAGTGAAAACCAGAACACAGTTGAAAATCTGGATGGCTAGAGGACGTTTATTTCATTCCACCACCTTATCTATCTGCATTTAGCCATTGCATATTAACATATTAATACATGGAAATGCATATTAATAGTGCTCAGCTTATCTGCCCAGAGCAAAAAGAAAATGAATGCATCATATAAAGAAGCAATACTAGGTGCAGAATTCAAACCAATGTGCTTAAGAAGAAAAAAGCACAGCCTATTCTTAAATCTATTTGTTTGGTCATATGAATGAAAAAAGAATTTATCTCTTCCAGTTTAATGTACAACAAGCCATATAGATATCTTGGAAATAGCTTCTGACAATTGCATTAAGAAGGTAAGCAAAGAATTGTACAAAACTCTGATTTAGTTGGCATTCTCATGTTTGTAATTTTCATCTTTTATTTTTGTTTTTAATAAGGAATTTGGACTTTACTCTGCTTGATTTATTTATTTTTGTTAGGAGACCCTATTTCTCTGGTAAATAAAAATGACCCACCCTTGAAATATTTGCTAGTTCATTCATATTTTTAATGGTTTGCATGAAAAAAAAAAATGAAGGAGATAATCTTACATGAAAATAAGCTCCCTAAGTCTTTATCTCAAAGATGAAAGGAACACTCAGGTATGGTGATGTAGTGCCATTTCGCTGCAGATCAATATACTGATCACAGCAACGATGGTAATTACAGAGTCTGTCTTCTGGGAACTAAACAACCTCAGCTCCCACAAAACCAGCAAAAGCCAAAAGCATTTGACATCTTCCATCAGGAGGCTTTAAAACAGAGAAAAGCCAAAAAAAATCAAAACAACAACAACAACAAAAACAAACAAAAAACAAAAAACAAACAAAAAACCCCACAGCAAACAGACAAAATCCAGCCTTTGCTTCAGAGTGAGTCACTTGATTTCACCTCTTTCTATCTAGGTATCTTTGCCAGAGCTGAAGTGCAACATCCTTCTCTGAAGGTAATCAATTCAGAGACCATTTTAAAAACAACCTGTTGTTTTCTTTTTCTTTTAATTTTTATTTTTTGGAAGACTGTGAAGAGCTGCATCTTTCTTAAAAGACTGAGGCTTTAATCTTTAGGAGGCATTTGGACTTCAACAAAAATCTAAGTGACATTTTCATTTTAGTCCTCTTTTTTTAAAAACACAAAAGAGTTTGCACTAGAAAAAGGCACTGAAGGCCCATGGGGATTGCAATATTGATATTGATGAACACCCTGTGTTTCCAAGTTGCTTTTTATAATGACTCAGAGCATTTTGGGTTTTGGGTTTTTGCTGTTGTTGCTGACTCATTTTGGCTAACTCCATCACAAAAGAAATTCTTCCACCGGGTAGACTTTTCTGCTACATTGAGTAGCCATGTATGGATCTGTGACGCTTCAACATGGCAACCTGCTGTCTTTTGATCTTCCATGGTTTACGTTACTGACTCTTTGAAGCAGGGGTTCTAATATCAAGTTTTTACTGAGAAGTCATGATCACTTTTAGAGCTATAAAAATAAATCTAATGCAGCACTCTTAGCAGCTTGTAATCCTAAATATTTAGTTGAGTCTGGCTAGACTTTCTGCCGTAGGAAAATCGTATTTGTTAAATAAAAAGTATTGTAGAGGACTTGTCATGCTTTTTGACTAGAAGAGGAAGAAGAAAGTGTAGCAGTAATGATATTTTCAAACATTTTCAGAAACGTAGTTGTTTTTGATGTAGAGACAGGAAGTATGAATTAAAGATACAGTATCTAAATGTGTGTAAACATTTTTTTCCAAAATTAGCAGGAGACAAATCCGAAGTGTCTGAGAGGTTTCATTTTGTATGAGCTCCTAGAAATATCAGACTTTAATCTCAACTCTTGTAAAACTGATAAGGTAGGAAATAGGACTGCATGTTCTGGGAGGCCTGTGTTTCTACTCCATCTGATAAGACATAAACACCCTGAGGATGCATCATACAGAAGGATACTGAAGTTTTTGTGAACACCGTAAAATACAGTCCTTAGCCTTTAGCTGAACAAGAACAGAAGCCTCCCATGGTATATACATCACCCTGAAAAACAAGAAGCATCAACCTAGATTTGACAGGGAAGGTTAAATTACAAGTAAAGGCAATGTAAAAAAAAAAATCTTGCGTCTGAATTTTTAGATCCAAATTTTATTTTAAAGAAGAAAATATTTGGCCTATGGAACTATTGGGAATGAAAAATAAAGTACTGAAGGAAATGTGCAATGGTGTGAGGAAGTGTTGTGTGTGGCTGAGTGGTAGCACACACCATAATTCCCAGGAGTCTACTCCACACCTAAGCATGTAATAAACATCAGCCTTCTGTTTCACTCTCACTTTCCTACTTTTTCCTCCCCAGAGGAGGTCCAGCCTCCTCATCTATCCTAAGTATCTGCACTTCAGTAGGCAAAATTGATTAACTGCCATGCCATGTGCTAATGGATCACAGGTAAATGGTTATTTGAGGTGGTCTAGGAAGATTTATCTAATTTCTCATCAGACAAGAGAACAGTGCGAAGGAAAGGTCTCTGAGATGCAAGCTTCACAAAGAAAGATCCAGGCTGAAAAGAAGTGAAGTAAAGCACCACGTCCAGAAACACCTGGAACATCAATGTAAGGAAACACAGATCAAAGTGCAGTTCCATTGGATTTGATTGATGGTTGGACTAGGCGTTCTTGAAGGTCTCTTCCAGTCTAGATGACTCTAGGATTTTAGGATCCTATGGCCTGTGGCTCCAACCACTCAATGGTCTCCACAGATGAGATGTTTAAGTGAATGTTAGAATTCATGGAGCACTTTGTGATCCAACAGAGATACAATTAGAATTAGAGGAAACGACAACTGATTTTCACCAAAAGTTAATGCCATTTTTTGAGTCTCCCTTTTGCAGTGACTATTTTTAAAGAAATACAATGACTTAAAAAACCCAAAAATATAACCTTTTTTTCTGTCTTACAGAAAAAATAGAGGACAGTTGGCCTACATTTACATCATCCTGGTTGCATTTTGTAATTTTATGTTGTTCTCTTGCCTCTTTCCCATCAAAACAAGGAGGCACAAGCAAAACCATAGAGATCCAAGCAGAGCAGCCCTGAATGTGCATGACTTGCTCCACTACTGAAAGCAGGTGCAGAGCCATTGGGCCATAAGGATGCCATGATGCAGTGCTGATGGCCTTCCAGTGATGCAACACCACACTCATGGCTTCTAATACAGAGCTGCACCAACAGGCTGCAGGGGAGGAATGATTTGGAGCACAGTCAGTCATATAAGGTTTTCATGAGAGCTTAGGTACACTGCTTTCATTATTTCTGATGCTACAATAGGAAAACAAGGCCCTGTGGAAGTTAGAGGGGCTGTATCTCAGGAGCACCTTTGAAAAGCCCGTCAGTCTGTCTTTTGAAATAGAGCTTGAAAAGCATTTTACTTCTTTAAGGCAACCCAAGTGTACTTCCATTTACACGTATGTTATTAGTAGGGAAATGGTTAGGAAAATTTTTCATGGCATTTATCTATTGAAAGGCTGTTTTTCTCTTCCCCATGAGAGTACCAGGACACCTTGTGTAAAATGAATTGCGAGCTCAATACACAGCTCTCTGCTGACTCCATTTCATAAAAGCAAGCTGTCAAGAATTAAAGTCCTTAACAGATATTTAATGGTGGATGTAATTAGCTTTTTCCTCATTATCGGAATGGCTTATTAGGGCAGGTTTCCCTCTATAAGGTAGCTCCCTAACTCACCTCTCAGGCCAGTGTCCTGATGTCCTGAAAGCCCTGCTTTGACTGTCAGCTTCAGCTTCCCTAATCTGGAACCCTTACAACCTAACACCTTTCCAAATGGTGTTATGTTAGAACTATAGCAATCATCTTCCTGAAATTTGCAACGCAATTCACATTTTTACAGAGATCATCACATTCTTCGCTTTGATGTCCCTTTATAGGGAGCCTTTAATGTCGCCCTCCCAGTCTGAGTCAAAGGCTAAAAAAACAGTCGACTTTGCTCTTTGCATTTTCCTGCTCTGACATTATGCTGTATGTACAATGCTGAATTTTCAGAATGAGTTTCCCTGACCATTTCTCCTTCACCTGTCCTGAATGTAAATAACACATTTGTGTCTCCACACTGGCTAGAAGCTAAGCTAAGAAAATCGGGATCAGACAAAAGGTTCTTCTAAAGCTTCCATCTATGTTATATGGGATCTCAGGGCTGTAACTTGTTGCAAAGAATCAAAGCAGTGACTAACATTCCCTACAGTGTGGCTTCAGCACAGATACGGAAAACCCTTGGGTAGGACGAAGGCAGTCCATGACTGTTCTGACACATGGGAACACAGGTTACTGCCATGGGTCCAGAAAAGGTATGATCACATTCACATTTCCAAAGCTCTGGGCAGATGAGACTGAGGTGAGTGGGTAGAAAAGAAGTGCCTGGGCTATGAAATCACTGGGACTGTTTCCAGCTCTGCTGCACATTTTCTCTACGTGTGCTCACTGCTGGACCAGGCACCCAACTTTCCGTAGCTTGCATCTGTCCTGGCCAAGGTAGTTTATCACTTTTTATAAAGCTGCATCTATTCTGTGCCTAAATACTTGCAGGCTTCCTCCTGTACTTGACAGAGGTAAAATATTATGATCTGTGAGAAGTTTGGAAACTGCAGTGAAGAGTGCCATAAAATATCTGTATAGTAATTCACATAAAATAAGATAGCAAGAGATTAATGCATATGGCTGTGTGAATGTAATTTTAAGTTCTTATTTGAGTGTTTAAATATGAGATGTGAAAAGCCATATATTTGCCAGCATGGAAAATACCTTCTTATGCATGCAGCTTGTGGAAATGTGGGAGATTTTTAGCTCCGCCTGAAGTAATTGGAATTCTAGCTATGGAGTTCATTAGATCTGGATTTTGCCTCAGCTTTTGCACTAGGAACAAAGAATTAGATGCTGCTGTGTACATAACTTTGGATATGTAATTTTATATTTTTATTTTACATTTTATTTTACATTTTATATTCAGCGGGAGTTGTAGTTACAGTATGGCAAGTAGCAATAGCTCCCAGTCAATGAGAGGCACTAAGTAAGTCTTATCAAATGAGCCAACATTTTCTTTTCGTCTTAAATAGAAGCTCAAAATTCAACTCTGACATCTTTGGCAGAGGAATTATTAGATGATGCAAACAGAAAATTTTTGCTTAAACAAATTACCTTAGGAGAATATTGGAAAATTTCTGCGTCTTAAGTGTCAATTCTGGCAGAGGCACTCAACAGCTTTTCTCATTTTAGAAAGATATCCTGACTTATAAGATTATAGGTAATTAATCTGTCCTAGCATGTTCAAGCTTGAAAGTAACTAAAGAAGGTGTCTGGATGCTGTAATTAGCTGTGACGGCTCATCTGTACCCACTTTGCATGCTACATGGGCACAAATATTTTTTTTCTACAGCAAGACACAAAGTATGTCTTCACTATATCCCTCATATTATACTTACACTACTACGGAAAAGAGCTGGAGAGGCTGGAGTAGGCAGGTGCAATATCCAGTCACACTACAGAGAGGTTGAAATTGTTCCTGAAAAATCCCAGAATTTAAACATTATTCTAAATATCAAGGATTTTTTTTTATTATTTTTTTTTTTTTACTCATTTCTGAATTGAATGTCCGTGAGGACAGTGTTAGAGGAGAGCCCTTGTGAACTTTTTTGGAAGGGATTTGTGTGGGAGGGGGCATCCTCAAGGCAAGGCTGGATGGGGACATGGGCAGCCTGATCCAGTGGGTGGGGGGCTGGAACTGGGTTATTCTTAAGGTCCCTTCCTATCCAAGCCATTCTGTAATTCTACGATCTTTGCAGAGCTAAGTGGGGAAACTTGCAGGGGCTGATGTGGGAAGGGCATGGGGGCAGAGAGGGCTGCAGAGCTGCTGTTGTCTGAGCAGAAAGGGAAGGCCGGGTGTAGGAAAGGAGGCCTTGGGGAAAGGAGCAGCAGGTTTGGGTCTGGCAGTCATGCAGTGCAAGGTAGCCATGGTTTATTTACCTTGGAAAGGCTTACAGCACTTCTCCTTACCAAGAAAATTAAACAATGTGAGTGTTAAGCATAGAACTGTGTATGTTCCAGTTGCTTCTCAGGAGATTGTTCAAGTGGCTCTAAATCTCACCTCAACCCTCTCCCTTCCCCTCACATACACACCTATTTGCCTCCACCATCCTTTGTCAGAGACTCTTGAAGAGCTGACCAAGAGGGGAACTACTTGTATTAATTATTTTGTGATGTCTGCAGCAGCAACACCATGATGGGCACGTGGATCTACTCCTCCATGTCCCCAAGCTGACCACTGTGGTGGTGGGGCTGCTCCGGTGCTGTGAAAGAGCAGAGCTACAGCTCCTGCCCTGCACACGAAAGCCCACCTGCTCACATCAAAAGGCTGTGAATCAGCATCGAGGTGCTGTCCAGCCACAGTACTCCAGCCACTGACTGCCCCTCATACCCCATTGTGGCTGGGTGGAGGGGGTTTGGGCTTTCATCTCAGGGCCTTTTTTTTTTCCCTTGAGCGGGGTGGGAGCTGAAGACAGCAGGAGCCTCTCACAGCAATTCTGTTCTTCCCACTTTGCATTTCTGTGGTACAGCACCGCATGCATAATTTTATTTGGTGTAACACCGTATAACATTGACGCTCACTTGCTAAATTCCTGATGTAAATCTCCATTTCTAGTATTCAGGTAAGCTGCACTCTAGCAAAGGGCATCTTTTTTGAATAATCCTCAGCAACTTGTGTGAGGCTCTGAAAACAGGTGAAAAATCCTGATTGACCCCTCAATCAGTACATTTCAAAAAAGCATCCATCATGATTACTGAACTTCATAAATGACCATAGGAGACTGCTGGAGATAACCCTCTAAAATTATCTTAATTCATTCTATGACACTGCTATTTTATTCTGTGTCGTATGAAAGATAATTAAGCAAAGGTCAACTGAAGTCAAAACATCTATTCAGTAGGTTTGAGCCAATTTCCATACATGCACTCTGTGAAAAGGGGTTATAAACATGAAATCAATTTCAATTACATGTGCTGATGCTTAAGAGACAATGAGCTGATTAGTAAGGATGGTACACGCTGCAAGAACACATCCATTCACGGTGTCATGGTTTTATGATTTTTGGTTATCGGTATTCCACGTCATAACATCATGTAGTGCACTGGGAGTTAAAGAGTTAATGCTCCAGTTCTGGGCATCTGTCTGGAAGAGAAGAACTACATATCCTGAAAGACTTTGAGTTCAGAGAGGAGATATAACCCATGGAAAGGTCACCTGTTGTCCTTTTTTTCCTTCAGCTCTCCTCTCTGTTGCTCGACCCAACTGCACATCTCACTTCAGCTTTATGGCGAAGCCTTTCCACCTTTCAGACACTCTCATTATATTTGATTTTATTAGCTTCAATTCTAATTATAGTGTGTTATCTTGCATTCTGATACCACATTTAGTAGATTAGTTTGTTTCTCCTCAGATCACTGCCACCGTTTTAAATTATTTTGGGGTCCCTTGTTTCCCTTTTCCAGAGGCGTGGATCTGCAGATCCCTCCTCCCCACTAATCATGAAACCAGGCCTAACCAGCCTGCAAACTGTTGACAATGGTTTGTGCAGGAATATTAGTGACTCTGGTGCACTGCATACTTTGCAAATGTGCAACATTTCAGGATGTGTAAACGATAGTACAGTACTGGACTACTAGGAAAATGCAGTTACACTATCTGTAGTGGAAATGCTATGTCACAGCTTGAAACAGTGATTGAGCACCTGGTGGGAAAGCAGGGCCAACCCAGGGGAGCTCAGGTGAATGCACTGCACCTGAGTGACTAGAGGGGGTGGAAACAGGATCCACCCCTTCCCAGACCTCATTTCAGGGTTGGCAGTGAAGGTAAGGGTATCTTGCTAGAGATCCCCACCTACCTGAGGCCTACCAAAGGTAAGTAGCCTCTTCCCTTTATTTCTGTGCCAATGGCTGTTGTATTGGAGCAAACTCTTGCGTGTTGCAGCCTCAGACCTTGCTTTCTTGCTGTCATTGCTATGTGTTCCAAAACATTATAGCTGCCTTATTAGTCAGTTGTACAAGCGATGTAAATTCAAACAGGCATAAAAAGTAGTGAATAATCATGAATGAGCAGTCCACAGTTTAGGAATTCTTTCTTAGTAGCTGTTCTCTGTCATGAAAACAGCAGTACTGAAGAAGTTCTAGCTTAGGGAAATCAGATCAGCTTTGATGATGTGAAGCATGTCATCAGTAAAAAGCTGGTTAAATTTATTTGAAAGTACCTTGTATTTGGAACAAATGAGTAGTTCAATAACGTGTTTTCTCCAGAACTCTCTAGTAGTCTTAATCTGGAGAGAATTTCTAAGAAATGTATCTTTATAAACACAAAACACCATGATTGAAGAGAGAAAAAAAATAAACAACAACAACAACAACAACAAAAAAAAAAACCATGAAGAAAGAAGTAAGGAATGGTGTGTAAGGGAAGCAGTAGAAGATTTTACCCCACTTTTTAAGAATGCTCTGGGTAATTTTTTTTTATCTTGAGGTCACAGGTTGTAAAAGCAGTTTCTTTCTCTGCCAGCCTGCCATGGTAGCTATCTGCTGTTGTAATGAAGGCTCTTTGTTAATGCAGACAGCTCTTGATGGTGGAGCAGATAACCCAGCTGTTTGCAATTGAGACACTGATACTGACCTCTCTGGTTGCCACCTCATCTACTGGTGCAGAGAGTGAGAAGTCCCTCTGTACTCTACAGCAGTCTGTAAGGCTGGAGAAGATGAAGGAGAAACAGCAGCAGTTGGTCTCTTGGCAATGAGGCATAAGTAGCCAGTGGGCTGCCAGTTTGTTGAATAGAAAGCTTGAGATGTGCAATCTATTGAACAGACAAATGCTCTAAGGTATACTATCAACAAAAGCAATGAAATTGCTTATCAGGCTGGATAGCTGAGACACCCCTCTGCACCTTAAAATACTGAGGAAAAACACTTCTGAGATGCAGGCTAAATGTTCCATTTGCAGGTAAATGGCCACCAGTCAAGCTGATGAAAATCTAGGATGGGCACCTGGAAAAAGGAATCAGGAAAATGAGGAATAATTTGAACTACTTTCTAAATCTTGATTGCCTTATCCCACTGAGAAACCATGTGTCATTTTGTCTGAACGTTTCACAATTTACTTCAGTAATTACATGTTGCATTTACTATTTAAATCCCTTATTTTTAAATACAAGAATCCATCAAATAATTATCTGCTAGTTAGAGCGGTCATCTATCTGAGAGTACATAATTAGTCCCTTCCCTCAGCAACTGTTACCAGCTACTGGTAGAGATGGGATAGAAGGAGGTGTTTCAAAAGCTTGTTCTTATGGATTAAAAAAAAAAAAAAAAAAAGACATTACTAATGCCATCATATCCTTGGAGAAAGGACTAAGTAGCTCTGCCGCCGTTCCTCCCATGCTGACAGCTCTCTTGAATTGATCCTCGTAACTGTAAATCATAATTAAGGAAGATGGCAAGAAAACATCATGTCTGAGACTTTCTGTTGCAGTGTGAGAGTAATTGCATCCCAGCAGCCCTGGTTTGGAAACCACCATGGGCTTTCATCCCTGTCAGCACACAAAGCCCTCTGACTCTAGTGATCTTCCCACTGTATACACCAACAGTGAATTTGTCTCACTGGTTTTCAAATGGTGAAAGTCAGGAGAAATGTTCTCCCTGGGGAAAAATAATAATAATAATAATTAAAAAAAATGGAATGTAGATTAACAGAACTGGAAGAATTTGCTTCAATCATTTACTTGCAGTAAGATGCAAAGGTGAGGACACCCTGCAGGAGGGGGGATGGGTGTTGCTGGTACTCTGGAAGATACTTGCCATCTCTCTCTTCCTGTTTGCTCCAGTTTCATTAGTTTTTCCCAAGACTATCTACATTAAAAATAATTGCTTGAATGATCAGCAAAGAAAAAAAGAGAGAACTAAGTTGAGAAAGATCATGCTAACTCTTATATGACTTGCTTTTCATCCAGTAAGGATTTAATGTACACTTATAGCTCAAGACTGAGCTATCCAAGAAAACACGAACACCGTTCTCATGGATTTACCTTAGATTTCAGGAGAATCCAGTCACTCCCCACTGCTGCTACCAATGATAGGTTTTTACTGCACACCAGGAATGTGGCTCAGGAGACACCCATACTGCTCTCTGGATGCCTAATTGCTGCTGACTATGGTGTATTCCACCTGGACTTAAACAGCAAACTGGATGCTATTGATTCCACATGGTAACACAAGATTCAGAATGGGCTTCATAATAATTGGACAGGCTGCATGCTTCAAAATGTGTACTGTGTTGCACCCCAGAGAGCAAGCTTAAAGATAGCTTAGGATGTTGCCACAAACTGCAGTCATACCACCAGACTGCAAAATAGACTTGCCTTTCGAAAGTCCTAGATACTGCTGATTAGGTGTGAGGAAAGGAAAACAAGAAAAAATTGAAAATTAGCTTTTTTAACTTTCAGGATTTGGCAGTGAAATATCATCATGCCAGCAATTTTATATATATACATATAAATCCAACACAGGAATTATATTCAGTCAGGTGTCCTTGCTCCAGTCAAGCAATACAATAAGTTATGTCTAGCAGTCTTAAATTGTTGTCATTTTGCCTGCTTCCCTATCATATTGCTTCATCTAGAAGAAAATCCCATGGGCTCTCTCTTGAGTTGACTCAGGGATGAATGCATTGCTGGGTTTTCTAGTCAAAACAGCTTGAAGGCAACCCATTGCTACCCTTTCATTTATGACTCTAAATCTGACACTTTTAAGTCTTGCCTTGAATCAGCAGAACCCAGTGAGACCTCAGAGGAGTGTGATCCCAGAGGTTTCTCCCTCAGTTTTCTTTCAGATGAGCCATAAGATTAAAACAGAAATGTTCTGCTCCTATTAGCAGTCCTGGATCTGCTCTTGCCAAGATGGAATAAGCACTTGGCATCTCTAGTACCTTTTGTCTTGCTGAGGGCAATGAGTTTGGAGATTTGTTCGACACTGATGCGTTTCCTGGCCTTTCTCTGTTTCTTGGTCTGAAAGGAGGAAGAACACAGGCAGCTGGGATCCGCCAGGTCTACCCAACAGTCTCATGGGCTCTCCAGTGCGGTCAAAAGCTGGGCCAGGTGCCTAAACCCAGCCCAGGGCACTCCTCCTCCATATGTCCCAGGATCAGCTTCAACCCAGTGTTTCTGTTTAAAAGGCATTTGAAATGAGCCCACCATTGCCAAGATAAAACTAGTTGCAGGATTTTTCTCCACTGACGCCCACAAGAAATCTTTTCATTTGTAGGTCATTGCAGTGATTTAATGGTGCTCGATTTATTTAATTTTTTTCTTTCACTGAATGTGGAATCAATCTGCTCTCGGTGCTTATGTGTTACTAGGATGGATCATCATGAGGAATTGAGGTAAGTTTGCTATTAGTAAAGCCAGAGGATTCCTATTCCATCAGAAAACCCATTTCCCCCCCCCCTTTTTTTTTGTTTCTCATAAAATCCTGTCAGGGCAGAGCAGTGTCAGCAAGCTCCTGACTCATTGAATCAACATTATTTGTGCCCAACTTTTCTTCCTTTCACTCCATTATGAACTAAAGCAGCCACAGCAGAGAAACTGGGATAAGGCAAGAAAGCAGAACACTGAGATTTTTATTACAAAACTGGGCTGCAGCTGTAACTCCTGATGATCTTTGAAGTTTACTGAATTAAGACTAACACTGAAGTTGATACCAGAGTTTTGTAAGTGTTCTTTTACTTATACTGAGGAATTTCTTTCTGTGAATTTTGTCCTACAGCCTGATAGCAATGGGCTATTTTACTGTTCCTACATACCAAACTGCTCCAATGCTCCTATTTCCACAAGAGGTGCTGTGTTGATTCAGAGAATTATCACACAAAGAACTATTTTTGCAGATTCACCCTATAAATAGCGTGGCCTTGTTCCACCCTAATACTTTTTCCATGTAACTATCTTTATAAGCAGCTTGGAAGGGTTCTCCTGATAGCTACCAATAAAAACAGCCATCCGTTGCAATTTTGACTGTGCAAGTAATGTCTAATTGCTCCGTCTGTATAAAAGATGTTGTCCAGATCTCTTGATGATGGATAGCACTTGCTCTGATAGTAATGGCATTGCCTCACAGGGATGTCTGGTGGCACTGGAATGGCTATAGGCCCACTGAGCTCTCCATGATACATTCAATACCTTCCTTTTTCCCTCTCTTTGCCAATTAATTTAATAGCACTATTTCATAGGATAAGCCAGAGAACTCTCACCAAATTTACCACAGTCCCCAGAGTTTTTAAGAGGTGAAACACAGTTTATAGGTTGAATTATAGAAGTTACTTGTCACCATTGTCCATTGGTATCAATCAGCTCCTTGCAATGACTCTCAAGAGAAAAATTCCAGCTATCATACTCATTAGCGATGTAAATACTCTTGGGGCAACCGGTGGTTGAGATACAGTCTTTATTTGTCCTGCCTCCTGCAGTTACTAAGACAGGTTTCACTATGCTGATGAGTATTGTAAATATGAGTAAGCTCATTCAAGGGCAACATTACCCCATAACTTTTTATTTCCAAATCTCTTAAAAATGAAAATTCTTCATTGTAAGGATAGTTTTTAATAGCTTCTGGGTCTATCTATCACAAGGGAGGCTTACTCAATCTACCACCTCTGAGCTGTCAAATGTTCAAAGTGCCTTGTTTATATGTCCTGGGATTTTGTAAGAACTAAACCTGATATTCAGAGCAAGTTTATGAACATTACATAAGATTCTACCTCAATTACATGTCTGCTTTTTGTTCGCTGTCTTTTTAATCTCTATCTAAACGCTATTTCATGTCTGTACTTATATTTTCTTTCCTAACAACTTTTCTTTGTGGCTCAGTGTTAGGTAACCTGGTGTGGTTTTTCTGCTTACTTAGTTCTTCAAAATAGATTAATTACTATCTACAAGTTAAAAACCTAACAAGTTCACCCAATAAACATAGCATGGATCTACTGTTTTTGTTGTTGTTGTTTTCCTGTCCATCCTCTGTAGAGCCAAGGGAAAAAAGAGAAATTAGGCCATCTCTTACAGATTTTAACTTCTACAGAGAATTTCAGAAATCCATCTGAGGAATCATAGAAGCTGAAGCAGAGAAAGTACTTCAGCTTTTGGTGACTGGAGGACCATCCTGATAATGCTGTTGCTTTCAGACAGGACGGGTAGGTCTTTCTGTTCTCTCTGTTCCAAGTCTTGTCTCATGAGGAGCACATATCCTTCTGTTGGAAGGACATTGCCAAGGAGCATTTCAGTGGAGCTGAGTATGTTAGAATACTTTCTTACAAAGATCTGCTTGAGTCACTTCTCCATCATCATTATTTTCCATGCTATTTTCACAGTACATTTTATATGCTCTATATGAATTTATTTTCATTCCCTGCTTGCAGTTTTGAGGACAAACAAGACTGGGGGGAGGTCAGAGGGCAGAGCAAAGGGTTATGCAGAGGTAACTGCTGAAGGCATTGGGTACACAGGTGCCTGGTAAGTGCTGCTCCTCTGAATCCACTGGTCTGGGATATTTGTCCAAAGCTACTGAGGTTTCTGCATATGCCAAATAATGAAAACCTCAACTTCTCATAAGAATACTTGCACATTGCTTCATGTGGCTTGAAACACTTGTAGAGTTATAATAAGAGCAAGTACAAACACACAATATTAACAATTTTAGTAAAACTTCTAGGATATTCATATGGAGTGGAAGAGAAAAGAATGGGAGAAAAAAGTAAATAGACCATCGACCCAAAAGAATGCCTCTCTGGAGAGAAGTCCACCTCCAGTACTCAAGTGAAAAGGTGTTTGTCTCTGGTTAAGGCGACAGCAAATTCTGTGAATCATATCAACATTTTAAAGCTACCAGTGAACAAATCTCTCTGCTTAATGACTCATATGCAATTTGAAATGGAAATAAAATGATATGTTTGAAGTCTATATTATGAATTTAAATAGATTAAAGAGAGACTAAACAATCAGTGATAATACATGCATGCATTAATGCAGGAGAGGATCAAGTCTTTCAAGTTTCAAGATTGCTAAGAGGCTTCCCTGGTGTAAAACTGGGAGGAGAGCTAACTCACAAGTGGATTAAAATATATTATCCTACAAGGTAAATTAATTATTCTTATTGTACCTGGTTGTTTTTGATCCTCAGATGAAAGTTTTGCAGGCTCAGGTAAGAATATCTTGGATCTCTGAAAAGTTAGAAGCAGACTTGTCCACTCAGAGGAATAAAAAGGAAGACACAAAGATCACTGATGCTCTTGTTAAACTTTGCTTTTGGAAAACTGGACTCAAGAAGGGCTTGGATGGAGAATTAACAGTCAAGAAGTGTCTTGCTTCAGCATGACACTCAAGCACTGGTGGTGGTGTCAGAAGATAGGGTGCTTACCCTTCCCTGTGATCTTCCCTGCACACTCATAGAATCATGGAATTATAGAATCGCTAAGGTTGGAAAAGACCCACAGGATCATCCAGTCCAACCATCCGCCCTTCATCAATGGTTCTCGCTAAACCATGTCCCTCAACACAACATCCAAACGCTCTTTAAACACTACCAGGCTCGGTGACTCCACTACCTCTCTGGGCAGCCCATTCCAGTGCCTGACCACCCTTTCAGAGAAGTAGTATTTCCTAACGTCCAGCCTGAACCTTCCCTGACGCAGCTTGAAGCCATTCCCTCTCATTCTATCACTAGTCACCCGGGAGAAGAGGCTGACCCCCAGCTCACCACAACCTCCCTTCAGGTAGTTATAGAGAGCAATAAGGTCTCCCCTGAGCCTCCACTTCTCTAGTCTGAACAACCCACTCAGCTGAGCTATGAGGAATTTCTTCTTCCCATACAGAAATACTGACAGAAATGGGTCCTGTTTGACTTGTATCAGAGGAGTCCTGACTGAAGCAGTATGGTAATTATTTACTGTACAGCACTTTTTAGGAAGTGTTTGCTTATAAATACTTAGTTGTAACTCTTCAATTCTTTCCCCTGCTAGAATGTTACAAGCTGTGGGTAATCTTCTGTTGCTATTTTTTCCCCTCTCTTGAGAGCTGCTCAAAATAACTCAAACTAAATCTTTGTGGAGAAATTATCATTTTACTACCTTAGTAGAACACCATAACTTTCATGCCAAGCAAACAAGAAAGCCGGGAGCTTTCAAGTTGTAGTTTGTAGGCGTAGCAAAACAATCACTTTTCAGCTTTAGGAATCTGACACCCACCTCCAACTAAAAGTCGATGTGATTTTCAAAGTGGTTGCATATGTAATAGGACCTGTGTATTAATAGGACCACCATTTTAAGAAGTGTATTTGACCATTAGCTCCACGATTTTAAAAGCATCTTGGAGTCTGCACCCACAGTTCAGTGAAATTACAATGCAGTGTATAACCTTGGGATGTGGCAAGAATTTAGCTGGGTGGGGAGATGTTGATGCTGGAAAGTTCAGACTGCTTTGGAGGGTGGCCATGAAGGGGCTTGGTTGCCTGGATTGCCTTGTCATAAAATGATAAATGTATCTTCTGCCCTGCAAAAGACTATTAGTTAGTGGGACACAGCTGTTTTGGGCTTACTGGTAACGTGCCCAGCCAGCTCCTGGTATGATCTTTGTCCCTGCCTCCTCCCCATAACCATGACTTGACCCTGTGGCGTGTACTAGGTACAGATATTATTTCTCTTTTGTTACTCAGAGTATTCCTATATGCCTGAGGCATGAGTAGTATCTCTATCAGACCTCTGTCAAACAGCATGGAAACTCAGAGAAATATGTTCAAAAATAGAATGGGGCTCACAGGCTAGGGAAGGGCAGCTTCTATAAAGTCATGCAAACACCCAAGGAAGCAGCCTCTCCCATGTGCTAATTTAAAACCCCTCTCCAAATGGATGAACTTTTCTACATTAAATATACATGTACATACTGCTAATGTTAGATAAATAATTCAGTGCTATAATGTCATTGAAAAATATAGGTCGCTAAACACAGATTTAGTAATGCATTGTATATTACATATGTCTTCATCCCTCTATTTACACCAAACTTTTTCTTCTCTATTTTTCACCTATATATATAATTTTTTTCTAATTAAGGAAACTGAAGCAAATTTCTTCCAAAACTTTATCTTATTACCAAATACAAACGGTCCCAGAGCAATTTCTTTGTACATCCCTCTGTTACACATGGTCCAGAACAGTCTGTCAGATTAAAGTTTAACAGGCTTAAAGTCCTTGAAACTGGTAGGTTGTAGTATGGGACCTTACTCCTTGTGCTGTGACAAGTATTCCCCTCTCCCTCCCAGTTTCCCCAAGGTGATGGAGAGGAACTCCCTCCCGTGGGTGAGAGTCTCAGCCTCACTGCTCCTGCAAAGAGCATGGAGAGAAATAAACCATCAAATGAGAAAATAAGTGCCCATGTCTGTCTTTTTAAGACCAACCAAGATACAATCCTCATTCAGTAGAGCAGTTTACTGGAAACCACCTTTCTGAGGATAGGCACTGTGATATTAGGAAGGGTACCGAGGTCATACTGGCTGCCTGACTCCTGCAGTCATCTCATCAGAGCTGGTGCAGAGGGGGGAGTATTATCTTATGCTCAGGACTGAAGGTGGGGAGGTAGTTCTTTCCCCCTAATAATGCAGAAATATTCTTTACCATTGATTGCTGGGATGAGATCAGCATTTATTGAAGTGCCTTGCTATGCAAAGGTTACATAAATCAGGGCAGCATTCTGAGGACTTTTAAAGACATGTAATAGCCTTGCTTTCCATCACACAGAGATTTACTGTTCGTGCTAGATGTGGTAAATGTAGAGTACCCTCAGCCAGGGAAGCTGAGACAGCATTTTGTCAGGTGTATAAAGCCCCATCCTTGGAAGCACAATTGGATATGGATGTTGTCTAATCAGATGGGTTTTGACATCAGAAAACTGCTTCCTGAATGTTGCTTACACAGGGAAGATATTGACCTTTGATATTCAGTATGTGAAGAGCAATGTCTCTTTCCCTGCCAAGGAAGATCCCTTTGAAACCTATTGCTGGGTTTTAGTTCTCTCTGAGAAAAATTACACCCATACAATGGGCAAAAGGGTAAGGCCCTCCTACAAAGAGAGCCTTGATTTACAATTATGTTCATAGATTAAAACTGTGAATGATTCAGGGTAGACATGTTGCCATTTTTCTGTGAGGACTCTAATCATGAGGCATTTGTGAATCCTGAATGTTTCACAGATTGTACAATGAGTTATTATCAGCCAACATTTTGCATCAAAAAACATAATTTCTAATCAGAGCTCACTGTTCCTTGTTCAGATGCTTCAGTCATCCAAGTGGGTCAGAAACAACGCACAAGGTCAATGGTTAATCACACGACCACCTAGGAGGCAATCTACAGAATCCTTTAACACTCAGGCATTATTAATCCAAACTGTGCTGAGTGTTATTTATTAACAAATGCCTGTGATCATGATCATCTCAGTAACGATTCGCTTTCAATCTGGACAATTTTCAGATGAAAGGGAAAGGACGGTGACAGAATCATAATTGCAACATGATTACAAGTACCTTCTCCCTTCCCTCCCTCACCACTGTGGGATATTAAGGGGTCACTGAATATTCTTGTAGGAATGCTGAGAAGCTAAATCTTGGTATGGGTCAGTCAAATGCCCTATCTTTTCTTCACAGTAAACTTTAAATTACTGTTGCTATGTGATCATTTCCAAGATGGCTCTTTTGAAAAGGTGCCACAGCTACCAAGATGCTTCAGAAATACTCAACATAAGAGGAGGATTTGGGAGAATTTGGAAGAGTGAATCTCTACCCAGAACTTTATCAGTGCAAGGAATATTTATCTATACACACTATCATCAGGAAAGCAAAATCTGAAGCAGAAATGGGTAGCAAGGAACATATGAAATAGAAAACTCTGCCTCCATGGCTGCTAATTAATGTCAATGTGAACTACCCAGGCAGTAAGTTGTTCTAATGGGTTAATATGATGCCTCTTAGCAATCCTTATCAAACACATAAGTTACTCAAAATACTGAGCAATAGGTGACTTTTTGAGGTCTTTGTTAACATTTTTGTTTGCAAATTAATTTTTACATGTTTTATTTGTAGAATGTCGAATATTAAAGCAATTCCCATTCTATATGGTTATAAGGATTATGACTACAAATATTTACTTCAATGCTAAAACATTATTTCCTGCTTATCCATTGTGATTAACAGAAAATATACTAGGACTTTACAAATCTGAGCTCATAGTAACAGAACAAATTTTGTTGCTTATTCTTGTGTTTTATCATTTCATATTACAGGTTTTGTGCAGACTCTTCCAGATTTTACTAACATGGATGTTTTTTCCTTCTTTCAGATCTTTGTACCTCAGTGAGCTGAGCTGCATGCCAGTCTTCCTGAATTTGGGAAGAAGACAGGTATTTTGTATAATGAGTAATAAGTAGAAATCACAGTTGTATCAAACGAAATTATCTGCAGAAGAGCAGCTAGAGAGAAGAGAAGGTATATTGGGCAAGTTGCTTGTCTCTAAGTCTTCTTCCTTTCATTTTTGTGCTTTATAACCACGTAAAATTGTTCCTTTGTCTAAGCACCAGCCAGGTACAGCAAAAGAAAATATAGGATGACAACATTTCTAAACCTTGAGCTGAAATGACAAATGTGAAAGGACCAGAGGGAAGTGCAGTTTCTGCAAGAGAATCCCTGTCATGCCTGCTAATTAATGCCTCTGGCATACAGACCCCTGTCCCTATCATGGTAGGCTGAAGCTAAAGCTGTCAGCTCATTTGGGGCAAGTCATCACAAAGGTTATGAGACTATAATATCCCCTGCAGTTCTGTCATGCTGTTTGCAATCCATGATAGTAAAGTCAGAGTGGGGAAATGACATAAAAAAGAAAAAAGAAAAAAAAAAAGTGTTGGAAAACAAGAGAACAGAAAAGCAAAATAACATAGCAGTAAAAAGTAACAAAAAACACGTGAAAATGAAAACTACCTCCATGTATGTCAATATTTGCCATCTCTAGCAGCATGACCTCCAGAACAAAGGAGACGGGTTCCCTGCTGCCTGGTGACAGAAACAAAAACAAACACTTCCTACACCTCAAGTCTGGCTGCAGAGCTTGCAAGTAATCTCTTATTTATATATTCTGCTCAGGGGATAACCTTAGCTCCAGAGACGCCTGGCATTTCAGCAGAACAAGCCCCTCTTTGGGAGGCGCACAATAGGCGAACTGCAGGCGCGGGGCTCCCTGCTGCGTTCTGCAGGAAGGGCTGTGATTTCCCCTCTTGCTTTCTTTGCATTTGCAGGGGTATTACAGCTTATTCATATAAAACAAAAGAAGGAATACAGTGCATATGTTCCCACATTTTTCTCTCTCACTTCAGCACATTTAGCAATTAATGTGAGACCCCATACCGGAGAGAAGACTTCTCACCTTCACTCTCCAATCAAAAAATGCGTTTTCATAATAATTCCCAGCAAATTAGTCAAATTAATGACTCGGTTGTCATTAGATGAGAATGCAACACAAAATCTCACTAGTTGCCACACTGGCTCCCCAGAAGTTCCAGTGTCTGATGGGAATGCTTTTGCCCAAACAGTACATGAGGATGAGGTCTGATGGGTCACTTCATACTGACCCTATCACCCACCCCATGGTTTCTCCTGTCTTTGTCCACACCTGCCCGCTCAGACACTGAAACCATCCCTGAATCTTGTGTCTCTCTTCAGAAAAGATTACCTTTTGGTTCCCTAACCTCAAATTCAGCCATATGAGCTGTAGGAATGGGTAACAAAGAGACAGGGGAGAGGTTCAGCTCAATCAGATGATAGCCCCCTGAAAATTCTTGCACCGAGGCGTTTCCTCCTGAGATGATGGACACTGGACGAGAGGCAGGTGCTGCCCGGGAGGGCCGTGCTCCCGGTGCAGTGGGTGCTGCACGCCCGGCTCCTTCTGCTCTCTGCCTGTCTCTGCTTGGGGATGCTGGAAAATGGATTCATTTGCAGATGTAAATAGCGGCTGTCAGAGAGGGCGAGGGATTTGCTTTACATATAAAGAGGGAGGCGGCTCTGCATGCTGTCAGGCTCATTAGGGAAGCAGGGCCCGTGTAGCTGGGCCATTTGGTAATGATCTACCCACTCCATCCTTCCTTTGTTTCCTTAACAACCCTCTGCTCAGGCCAGATCCCTAGGGCTTTGATATTTTCCCTTCAAAAAAACCCTGTAGCTTCGATCAGTTTTTGAGTTAAGAAATCCAATATACACAGAAAGAATCCGTATAACATGAGATATATTTGTTTTTATTGAGGAGTAAACCGAGATGGCTGCCAAGCCACTATTATGCACGGAAAAGAAAAGGCAACCGATAACCGAGCACACATCACAGTTACTGTCCACCACAGGTACAAACGGCAGCAATACACTGAGGATCTGTGCTGCTTTTTATCGTCTAGTACACCATTCAGCCAAAGCAAGGTAAAAGGAATGGAACTAGATCCCTTCTTCACTCCCCTCTCCTGGGCCCAAACTCTCTGGAAAAGTAGTTCAGCTAGGAGATGAGAACCTTAGAGACACAGTTTTGCAGCTTAAATAGGTCTTAGATTGCTGCTACTAAAAGAGGCCCCCTGCTCTCATCTCACCCTGGACATCCTTTTCCGTCACCAACTGTGCATCAGCTGTTACACTTGCATGGCAAACTGGATCAGCTCTCAGCTCCAGCCAAAAATAAATTCTGTAGAACAATAGTGGATTTCAGTAGGACCAGTGGGTTGATTGCATTCATTGCACAGCTGTGTGATCAAACACAAAATATTCAGTTCAAACATGCAGGTGGAGGTGGGAGAGCACAGGTGGAAAAGAACTGAGAGTCTGCAGTCTGCTTCAGGTGGCTGCATCCTCAGACAGACATAGAAAGCTACATTAACTTGACAGGAGCTGATATTGTGTTATGCATCTTGGGCCCCATGGATGCCGCGGGCCAGAACAAATGTGATATGAAACACACCTGGGAATTTCACCATGTAACTCTGGATCCAAGCCCACAGCTTTATAAAAAACAATATTTATTAATAGATTTATACATCAGATTTATTACTGCTAGCACTATGGATCATGGGTTCCTGCAGACTTGTCTCGTAGTTGAAATCAAACTTTGATTTGAGCTTTTTGCATCCTTAGTTTTCAGTAGTAGGTTCATTAGGAGTAATATTCATCCCTCATCTCAGTGCCTTGTTTGTCCCTTCTAGAGGAGAGTGGGAACACTCATTTCTTATTGATGTAGTCCTTTTTGTCCTCTATTCTCTGCTATGTTCAGTAGTGGTAGGGGTCATATTGAGTGAGCATCAAGTATTCTTTAAAACGTTTATGTTGTCTAAAATGAGAATTCTCAAATCAATATCCATTGTCCAAAGCATGCCCAAAGAACTTGGGAGATCGTTTAGATTCCTAATTTGTATACAAATTAAAACACAATATTTTGAAGAAGGAAGCAGTAGCATGAAATAAAATGAAATCCTATTTCATTTCCTACCGGCTGCAGTCCATGCTGGCCATCCTGTTTTCCAATTTCAGTGCCTCCTTTGAAGTTAATTGTTTGCTAGTGAAAGCCACTGAATGGCAAACCTAATTTGACTCAGGGATAGCCTTTCCTCTGTTCGTCAATTGCCTGTGAACACCTCCCGCAGCCCAGGAATCTCAAGGTCTCACACTTCCCTGCCATGCATCTCTTAGAGGATCTCCTCCCACGGCTCTGTGATGGGAGTCTCCTAAGAGTGGCTCCAAGCTGCCCATGCTCTTACTGAGGCACCTGACCTTTGTGACTTGAAGTCACACACTAGTGTCTTTTGGTGAATTCAAGAGGTTTCACTTTTTAGGGAGGATGAAGTGGCTTTCTGTTTCAGCAGGTGAGGTCTTTGTAAGCTGTTGTTTCTGGACTCTATAGAACAGACTTGGATTCCATTTCTAAAGGGAGAAGAGTGCACTCCAAACTTTTAAAACAAATCCTTAATTTTTAACAGGGATTGAACTCTTCACAGTGTGAAGGTGTGAGAGAGAATTAAGATCCCTGTTTTTCTAGCCATGCAATAAATGCTTAAAGACAATTTTCTATTCAAGTCCTTTTTCACATCTACACATGCTTCCTCGCTCAGGAAGCCATGGTGTCATCTCTTTGTCTGTCCAACTGGACATGATGCACAAGTGCAACCAACCAGGGTTTCTTATCCCGTCAGTGATAGCAGTTCACTGTTTCTGTTATCAACTGCATATTCTCTTGTAAATACTACATTCAGGTACAAATATTAATATATAGGAGAATATAAGTTTTCTGTCATGCAAACAACATCACTCATAGAAAAGTTCAGGCAAGAATACATTAAAATACATGCAAAACTGTCAAAGAAGTTGCAGATCACTATATTGATATATTTATTTTCTTTATTATTCCTCCAATTGTGGCTTTGAGCTAATAAAGTCTTCCCTCCACCAGGAAAGAAAGAATTACATTTTCTAGGAGAAAAATATTATATTACACCCTAAAAAATCTATTTCTGTGAGTTCCATAAATGGACTTTATATAGCCTCAGATGTGTTTTAATACATGAACGTAGAAAAAATGTTTTCTTACCTCCCACAGACAACTTGGCAAAAACAAACAAAAAAACAAAAGCAAACACAGAAACAAAACAAAACAAACCTAAGTGGAACAGCTGTTCTCTGAAGACTGCTAAGAGCCTGGATAGTACCATTGCTTTTCTGAGGGGAGACAAGAAATAAAAAGGTCAGAACTGTGAGAGGAGTACAAAATAAATGGAAATCATAGCAGTTCAAAATTTAATTTAATTTTCCTTTAGTTTATCCTGGAAATGGTAAGACCTTCATATCACAATAGAATTTTGTCCAGGACTTGAATTTAGCTTAAAACAAATGATCATTTTTTTCTTAATTCAATGACTTTTGTCTCTCCTGCCCTTCTGTTATTCTGGTCCTTGGTATTCAACATGCTCCATTGCCATGAGGAAATGCAGAAGCAGGAAATATGGGAAACTTAATTAAACTGCAAATCTCCTTAGAAATCTTTGTGATCTACTTTTGCAAGTGAGAAGTCTTTCAAGATTATGCCAATCAGCTTTTGGATCCATATCTGAAATAGCTACTGCCATTTTCTTTCATTTTACCATTTCCTCCTGTGTATCTCAGCCACTTCCCATTCTGCTGGCCATAGCACAAGAGCATTCCTCACTTCAAGAGTGAGGAGGAAACCATTGGCACTGGGGAGACTGGCAGACTCCACATAAAACACTGATTTGATAGTTTACTGCTGCTGTAAAGCTATGCAAAACAGTCTCCAAGGCGTTCCAGAACTAATATGCATTGATAATCACCCAAATCCAAAACCAATCGGGTTTAATAATGACATGCCTTATTAGGCACACATTTCTTTTTTAGTGTGGTGTGAATATGCCTGAGGAAAATTAACATGCAGGTAACCGCTTCTGTGGAGCATCCCGAGGCAGTGCACTACATCCCTGTCAAATCCATGCAGTTAATATGGGGAATTCCAGTTCAATCTCAGGCAAATAGACATCTTCTTGTGCATCTGCCCCTATTTGGTACTTCTGAGTAAAACCAGCATGCAGGTCTCTGGATCATGCTGCAACCAGGCCAAATTCACACTTGGCCAGACCCTCAAGAGGAACCAAGATTTCAGCAGGAATTAAGTCTGTCTGCTCTGCTTAAATAAAGCCTTTGCTCCTTTTACAGCAGTTTAGAGGCTGCCTGGGAGTAGAGGCATGCTTTTCAAAAGAAAATAGCTTTAAATATACTCCCTGTTAACTAGAAAGTAATCCTACACAAATAATAAAGACTTGGCTGTGAAAGTGTTTTTTCCCCTGCATATAACTCTCCTGATAGAAAAAAAAAACTTGATGCAAGGCTGTAAGCCTGCAGTACCTGCACCTGCACTCACACATGGAGAGTGAGATCCTGTCCCAGTGAAAGTCAGTGGGAGTTTTGCTCTCACCTCCACTAAGGTCACTGTTTCTGCCCGCGAGCAGTCAGACTAAATGAGAGGGACTGCATAACCAGCTACTCCACAAATGCAACTGTTTGCAGGGGATTGTGTCCATGTTTTTAATTATCTCCTAAATTAAAGATTAATTATTTCCAAGTGTCAATTGTATTATCTTGCTGATTTGTCCGTGTGTGAGTAACTATGCTGGCTGGGCATATGATGGTGTAAACACCACTCGTTTTGAAAAGGATTTAACTGGACAAAATGTTGAGTATCCTTTGCAGATTAAGTTCCTTGGAAAGAGCAGATGGTATAGCAGTCAGCTTGGAGTTTCTAGCATAGAGCTGTGATAGTGGAGCTGCAAGAGCAATCTCTTGCTATGAAATCCAGATCCAGTTAATGACTGAAACATTGACAGTAAAAGGAAATGTATTCTCTGTACAACTTCTGGCTCACATCGGAAGAGAACCAGGTTTTCTCCTGCACTAAGCAGGTAATACATATTTCATAGAGTCAGGAGGGAAGTGTCTCAAAGTCAGCAGTCTGTTTTCAAGTGAAGTCCAAGTTGCATTTCTTCCCACATCTTCATCATTCACAGTGTCAGGAAAAAGAACAGATATTGTCTTAGGCACATGCAGCATTAAATCCAGTGCCATCCAGACGTGTTCTGTTTTCCCAGTGGAATACAAACATGGAAACTGCCAGAGACACAATGCCTTCAGTTTCAGATAGTCTATGAAGCTTAAAACAGAGTTTGAGGGAGCTGTCATGATTCCTTTTAGTGGCAGAAGCACCCCACAGCCTGGCAAAGTGAGTATTCATAGAGACAGATCGAATCCAACTTGGCTTTAAGAAGGAAAATATACCTTAATGACAGCTTACTTATCTTAAGCCATTGCCAGGTCACATCTCAGGATTTTTGTTAAAGCTTCCATATCAAATGGCATGTCAAGTGTGGCACTTCATGAACAGCTGCAACTTTGCTGTAAATATTTTATATGACTTTGATTAAACATCTGTTTTGTTGGCATACTGCAACCTATGTTTAACCTTGACTTCTGTCAGAATAATGTGCACCTTAGGGTATTTCAGTCTCTGAAATCATATTTAAATAAATCATTAACTTCATAAATAGAGACATTTCACCAGAGATATTGATTGTTAAATGGCTCTTCTCCAGGAATAGCAGTCTAGCAGAGTAAGACTTCCTCTTACACATATTTATGTTCAGCTTCAACAAATGTGCAGAACATACACAGACAATATGCAGCAACAAAAGATGCTCATCTTGAAAAAGCAAGGCCTGAATGGGAAATGGCTGGCACATGTTTCTTCCAAAGAATATAAAAGCCAGCATCCAGAGTGTGAGAGACTCAGAAATAGCACCTTTCTGTTGAAAAGCAAGGAGTGAAGTTATTCACCGCTCCCATGAAAATTGCCTTACACACTCACTGTAATGGTTTTGACATCTCTGGCCAGGTAAAGAAAAGTTGATTTTCTTTTTCCTTAGTTTTATTTAATACCAGACAAAGGATGTAGAGATACCAACACTCATACTGTGTTTATCAATGTACAAACAGAGAAAGAAACTATAAGCTCTAATACACAAGTACAGATTACATGAGGAGAGTTGTACAAATAATGAAATAAATGAAATGTATATTTGCTTTGCCACACTTTACAAGTCACACTGCCTTTATCTTTACAATTTTAACTACTCAGCATTTATTAGACAGATTTTTTTTCAAAAATTCAAATTAAACACCTGGATTTTACTTCAGGATTCAACACAGATATAGGCTGACTTAGCCTATAACTATGTAGAAAAAAACCTATTCTATTAGAAAATGTATTTCAGATCTGAGAGTGGACCTGCATGTATTTCATAACTACACAATGTATTGGACACATTTAATGGGATGATTTCACATCACATGAATAAAAACAGCAGGCAAGTTGCCAAGAATTAAATGTGAGGAACTGAAAATGTGTAAACTTCAGAAGATAACCACACGCTTAACAGGAATCCTAACTATGCTTAAGAATAGACATCTCCCTGGATTGTAAACTGCTGAGTCCCAAATCTGCTGCTCAGAGTTACTCAGATGCATTCCCAATTAAAAGAGTGAAAGGCATTGTTAGCAGCAAGGCAAGCAGAAGTTCAGGCTTTTCAGCGGGTTGAGGACACAGATTTTAGTATGATAGTGAATATTCCTTGACTCTTGCTGGCTGTGACAGAGAACCAAGAGATACCTTCACTAATCTGAGGAAAAGAAAATATAAAGTAAGAATAAGAAACCTTACATAAGCATGTTTGCTCTTCTGCCATAATGAAATTTGAAGATTCAGCTTTGGCGACTAATGGAGAAGTTAGTCTATCAATTTACATAATCTCTTAACACTGCTAGCTAGCAGTGCTCGAGTGAAAAACATTAAGCTGAAAGGCACTTTGCTCACCATTTTCTCTCTGAATCCCTCACCTAATGCACATAATTAAGCCTTGTGCCACCACGTAGCCGATTTGCTTCAGCTGTGCTTGGTCGCCATCAGTTTATTCTATTATTAAGGCATGTCATCATTTATTAAACCGCTGAGCATTTAGCACATGTCTGGCACCTATTCAAAAACTGCTTTTGTTGGTGTGTGGGGAAACATCCAGTAATACAGCTGATGGCTGTGGTCAGGGAAAGCAGGTACAGCCATTGAGCAACATCTGTTGCTAAGGTTCCTTGTCATTAAAGCGTAATCATAAAGTCTAGTTCTGCTGCCTATGGAAGCAGCAGAGGGATCACTTGGACATGAACAGTCTCTCCTGAAGAAAAATAACGGTATACTCTGACCAGTAGCCTGGGTGTGGGGCAGCACACGGTACAGGGCTGAGGCAGGCCCTGTTTGGATGCCTACCTGCCCACCTGCTCCACAGGGACTGGCCTTTCTTTCTCTCCTGGAGCCCATAGAGGCCTGGGAGAGAAATGACACATTTCTCAACTATCAAATGAAAGGCTTGAGGCTTTCGGAGCTTGCCACAATTGTGAAAAGCACAAGGCCGAGGACAAGCGACTCTGTATCAAATTCAATACCTCTGCTTGGTGCCAGCCAGGCTCCGCTTGTAGCACAGGCTTTGTAAGCCCAACAGCTATCGGCATGTCAAGCCATGAAAGGAGAGGTGTGCATGCTTGCCTCTCGTGTTATATCATTATACACACACATGCTAGGAAAGCTAGATGTGTGCTGGACCTGTTGGCAGATTTATGACTGGCTTTGCAATGCTGTAGGTTCTTCAGAGAACAGCACAGTAGCTTCCTGTGCTGTTATTTTAAAGTGGCTTTTCTGTTATTGTTGATCACAGAAGCCGTCTGTAAGCTGAGATCTTTCCACAACTTAAATCTCAGTGTGAGGGCTCAGAGGGACCCCTCCATCCAGAGGGAAGATGGGTGCTTTATTTTGGAAGGGGGGGTAAAAATAAATTCAACGTGAGCTTTTTGTCTTTGACCAACTTCAACAGTTTTGATTTCCTAGCAACAGTGAAAGTTGCCCATGACAGAAATGACAATTGCCCTTCAATTCAGTGAGGAAACTGTTCCTCTGTGCTCCAAGTATGATTTGTGTGCCTGTTTCCTACATACTTGTAAGGTGCAATATTCCACTCTAGGTAATCTGTGCTTCTACCTCTTGTCTTGGAAAGCATATTTTATATGTGAAACATTTACTCAGTTTTAATCCTAGAAATGCATCTCTGCCTTCAAACACACATCTTGACAAGAAAAAAATAACTACAAATAAGAAAAGAAACAAAGAGAGAGCTTTACTATAAAACTTTGCTGAATATTTTAACATGCTGGTAAAATCTCTTAGAATCCAGACAGCATCAGGAAGAGCTATACAGATAAGGTCCATGTGTACCTGTATGGCTAATTGGTTGTCTTCTTCATTTTTGGTGGCAGAGCCTATGTTTCTGAAGTAGGAAATGAAGTACTTCCTCATATCTGATTGTGAACAGGCCAAAATATTTTTAAATTCTTTTTTTTTTTTTTTTTAGTCAGTAAGTTCAAAATCAATCCATTCATCCTAACAGTCTGCCACTGTTCTTTGCCTAACACAGGATAAGTGGATCTTCCCAGTTTCTACACATCACATTTTTTTCCCTCTTGTCCATTTTATGCCTTTTCTGTTTGCTCAGCAGTTTACAACCTTAGTCATGGTACATTGCATCTCCCATAGAAAAGACAATACTTTCAGTGACAAGCATTCGACATGCTACATGGAGCAAATATAGGTGAAGATAGGGCTAACAGGGTGCCAGGGCAAAGGCAGAGACAGCTTCTTTTTTCTTCATGTGTTAGAAAACTTGACAGGGAATTGTAATGATATGAAGGTTTTGCAAACAAGTGTTGGATGAGTTTTGGTGATAGTTTCATTAAGATAACAATTTTTCTTCTTTTTTCCTTCATAGTCAGTATACATATGCCTTTCTCAAGGTTTTTCTCCTCATTCAGATCTCTGGCTGTCCTATTTCTTTTGCAGCCTGTCTTAATTCTTTCCCCTTTCAAAAACACTTTCTATCTTGGCCTTCTTGCAAGCTACTTATCATGGAAATTGCGTCTAACAATTTGTCACCTTTATACTGTGCCAGTTTTAGAGGATTCATTTCTCATATGTGTGATAAAGCTGTATTCAATGAGAAAAAAATGAAGGAAGAGATCCCTTCATGATCTTCAAAGAGATCCCAAGAGGAGATGACATTATGTCTGCCAGAGCTGCAAAATATTCAAAAGATAAACCCCAAAACCGAAGCGAATTCATAACCTCCACAAAACCCCTTCACAACTGTAATGTGTTGCCACATTCTTTTATGGTCTATGAGGGTCCAAATACTTTTTCCAGCAAGAAGACGTGCTCTGTGAGTGGCATCAAAGTTAGAAATAGTTGAATACTTGAACTTAGAGTACATCACATTACTTTCACAAGTTTATTAATTAAGGACTAACTTCTGTACTTAATTCACAAGGCACTGCAAGTTACTGGTTGGAGAGAAGTTTTTCCTATATCTCCTTTTATAGAAGGTTACAAAAAAAAAAAAAAAAAAAGATTGGAGATTGTTTTGGCCTCGAGAAATAAATCTGATGCTTTATAGATTTTCACAAGGTCCCTTGCTGTTCTCTTTTTGCAAATCACTCTACATAACTGCTTTCTGTGGAGTTATCTCTATGTTTTTCCCTTAAGATATCCAGATTTCTCTTTAGTGGAACAAGGGAGTCATAACTCTACTTATATGGTGAAGAAGCAGACAAATATGTGAAGTTCTCTGATTAATATACATACATTGCTGAGTTTCAAACCAGGAAGAGTGTTATTCAAAATTACAAACCTCCAGCTTAAGGAATAGCTAACAGAAATGCTGACAGAAACTAAAGTTACTCTAACAGCAAGAGAGTGCAAACAACTGAAAATTTCTATGCCCTTGAACTATTAATTATTCTGCCTTGCCAGAATTAAAAGGAACTTCTGACTGACCTAAGTTCTGCTTAGAAAACAGAGAGAGAAATAGAGTATTCCCTAAGTCTCCGACTAGTTTAACTATGTATTTGTTAAATTTGAGACCTGCAAAGACCCAGATATTATTTTCTAGCTGCTTTGAACTAGGCAGCTTCTTGTAAGAGTGACTTATGGAACAGTTGAAGACTTCTATACGAGCAACAATAATCATCATAAAACTTGTGGAATATGATGTTAGACTCTGAAATACTCACAGCATATGTTCTGACAATATTGTCAGCAGCAGACTTATAAAAAGATTTTAATTCAATTAACAATGCCATTAAAAATTCCAGGAATAAAATTACATTTGATAGACATGTTGTGAATAAAAACAAATGAGGTTATTGTTAATTTTCGTCATTAGAGTCAAGCTTTATTTTAAGAATGCATACAGACTTCCCCAGTAACACAAGAATTGGGCATATAGGTTTCAATGTCAGACAAGTATCAGACTCCTTTTAATCTTTATGACAATAAAAAAAAATTCTAACTCATTTTGACTAGTCCAGCTATTCCAGCTATGAATCTCACCCTAGATTTTAGTTGGCTTTGAGTAGTGGAAATTTAGAAATTTCCACTCAGGAAAACAATAAGTTAAAAAGGTCTGTCTTGAGGAGAAGGTTTGCTAGCAAGGCTCACAATGGTTTAAAGGGGAGAAGACCAGCAATAACTCAGTGCAACTGTTATTGACACAGCCCAATTTGTAATGTCTTTGGAAAGAGTTGGGCTGCCTGTATGGTGGCTGCACTTGTGCTCCCTGGATCTCCCACTTATCGTGAATTAAATTATGGTAAGAAGAACTAGAATATTTCTTGCAGAAGAAATTCATTTCTGTAGCCCCAATGACGGAGAACTGCCATCAATCACAGATCAGTATTTCTATGTCCCAAAAGGACCTAGTGTGCTTGATTAGGAGTCATATGGGCAGCAAAGATGATTTACACCACTCTGCCTGGTATGTGGAATTAAAACAAAGCAAACAGGCAGAAACTGTTTTCCAGGAAAGACAAGCACTTGGGAACATTAATAAATCAGTGCCTTATGGATATCAATTGAATCATCAACACAAGTAAAATTAGGTATAATCTTCAGCCTTCTGCAATTTCTTCTTTTTCAATTCTGGCATTTTCTGAAAAATAATAGTTGGCAGAATACTAGAGATGACAATAATCTTGATACAGGCCACATTTTCATTTTTATTTTTCCCTTCTCCCTTTTCAGTGCAAATGAAGGCAAACAGTTCCCACAACTGAAACAGGGAGTGCACTGGAGCAAGAAGCCTTTGTGAGTCAGAAGCTGGGGTACATACACCAAGGCTTGGGAAGCTCATCCAGAAAATGAGATTTTCCTCAACCCATAGAGAATTCAGAAAAGTGCTAGTTTGTTAGCATAGAAAATCTGTTAAATTATTCTTAATCTAATATTATCCTTTGTTGTTTAAATGGGAGCCACAACTTCTTGCGTAGGCATAGACATTTTTCATGGTTCCATACATAATTGAGTTTAAGTCATGGGTATGTGTGAGATGAGGGGAGCCTGACTTCACAAATGCAGTCGAGAGCCCAACTGTAATACCCATCAGATGGTTACTGACAGATCTTGGAGAAAAGAGAGTGTTCAGTGGACATCTGTCTCTACTACAAATCTAAACATGAGCCAAAGGTGTTCCCCTTTGGCAAATGTTCCCTACAGTCCAGCTTTGAGGCCCATGAGTAACTAGATAAGGACAAAAGAGCAAATAATACAGCCCTCCAAGCATCTATTCGGCAGCCGTAATGCAGCTGCTCTGGTTGTAACAGCCATGCAGGCAGCACTGCTGATGGGGACTGACATTTTGCCAAACCATTGTAAGAAATACATGACACATACACTGCTGCACCAGGAATGGCACCATCTTGGCTTCAGCACAGCTGGAAAAGAAAAGCAGTGTTTCTGCCTCCCATATTGCATCTCTGAGGTGTAAGAACACTTCAACTTTCAGAAAAAATATACATCTTTCCAAGGAAATAAATTTTTAATGGGCCTCTTGAACATTACTCTTCTTGAATGCTTCTGCTTTTACCTTCTTTCTGCTGTGTTCCTCCCAGGTACTGTGAAGCTGTTCTGAGAGAAAATGGCATTTTCTCCCTCTGATCTGAAATTCTGGGAAGTGTTTTCTGCTTCAAAAGTTGCTTGTTGGGATTGTAAATTCAAATTACTGCCATACCTTATGGCTTTCTTTGGCAGCAGAGCAGCACCACAGAGACCAGTGACATATTTCATCCTGAGGAACGTATCTAACATATGTATAGTATGCTAACTGTGAGAAAAATGGGCCCCTTTTGTGTGCCGCTAGTAGTAATGAACATTAGTAAGCAAAAGGAAAACATTTTCAAAGGCTGAGCCAAATGAAGAATAATGATGGTAAGGTAACATAGCAGAAGAGAGACAAAATTCACTTTCCTTAGGTGTTAAAGGTACCCCTCAACGGTGGAGTGAAGCATGTTTTATCACATACCATTGCCAATATGAATCGATGGTACAAACCCCAGTCAACACAAACTGCTTGGAAAGCCATTTCATGCAAACACAAAGGTAAGACCCCAGCTTTGGGAGTTTTGCTCTGTGGGAGGTACTGAATTGAAAGAAAATAAATAGGGGCATAAATAATGTGAAAAAAAGCCACATTGTAAGAAGCCTTGTCTGGAGACCTTGGGTGTGACAGCCTGATGAGAGCCCATGGACTCAGAGAGGAAGATAGGAGAGCAAGGCTATCAGCACTTGTAAAACCTTAACAAAACCTGGAAAACTTCAAATAGAAAAGCAGCTTCTAGCCTAAGTCCACTGATCTCATATCTTAATTTATGGAAGGTCATTGCTAACCAAACTCACTATAAAACTTTTGTTGTTGTTGCCAAATTGTGCTAGCAAGCATATTCTCTCTACACAATGAAGAACAGAGAAGATCTCCATATAGATGCACTGGAGACCATTTATCTTGATTATGCTCCCCACATTTTTATCCCTTTCCTTCATGCTTTGCCTGTGGTTTTGTCTCCGCAGATGTAAGCTTTCTCTGAGTGTATGTTCTGTGTATCTTTCTCTCATGATACTGTAAATTATTTGAGTACCATGACAGCATTTCTTTTTCTGTTCTAGAGGCTCAGAAAGCCTGTCCTGCAAATCCCTGGTCATGCCCATCTTAGTCCATACTCCTATTTCTCATCCCTACTAGCTGCCATAGGCATCATTGCAGGACAATTCCCACACTCCTGCAAACTAAGTATCTCCCAAGAATCCTTCAGGTAACATTTTTTTTTTTTTAAGTTACTGGGATTTGAGTGGGGAGGGGAAAAAAAATCTGACTCTTCCCATTTCTATCAACTGAAGTCCTAGGCAGAATTGTGCTGGCTGCTTGTGTTGGGTTTTTTTCTTTTTCAAGTAAGTTACTGTCATTTGACTAAAGTGATTTATTCCATGAATGGTAGAAGAATAAATGAATCATAGAATTTCTTGAGTTGGAGGGGACCCTTAAAGGCCATCTAGTCCAACTCCCCTGCAGTGAACAGGTACACCTACAGCTACATCAGGTGCTCAGAGCTCCATCCAGCCTGACCTTGAGCATCTCCAGGGATGGGGCATCCACTTCCTCTCTGACTCTTTAGGTCAGGATCTCGGTGGCATCAATTTTCTGAGTTGCTTATCCTAGCATTTTCTTCTTTCACTCTTTCAAGCCTCCTGTAGCTAGAAGTCCCAAGTGACGCTGCCAATAAGTGCTGTTTTGTATCTTCCTGCAAACATGGAACTACTGCTGAAGCACTGAGCTAGTGCTGCTCCCAGCTCCACTGCACCACTCAGCCAGGGCCTACAACACCCAGGCACCTGAGGACAGCAGTCAGGAAGGCTTTCTGAATTAGATTTTCTATTCTCTCTCAGATATATTTAAAAATTTGGCCAGCTACATCAATTTCTTCTTTCCATTCCAATTTTAATTTGAATGCAGAATGAAATGGAAGTCACAGTTTCTGAAACATTTTGGTATTCAGACCCATACAATTCAAACTTTTTAGGGCAAGCCAGAAGAGAGAATGAGCACTTATGAAAGCCTTGTTTACAGATTGCTGCCTATCAGTTCTCTGTGGCTGGAGCAGAAAGGCAGAGAGCCCCTTGAAATGCTGAGCAATTGCGTACACCAATGACTGACTTGGTGAATTTATTGCTATCCATTCTCCTTCCCAGAATCATCACTCAATCTTTCCTACCCTGCCCTAAAATGTCATTCTGATGAGACATCTGAAGGGAAGGAAAAAATAGTCATAAAATGGCACGGCATAGTCAGAAAGTAAGTTTAAAAGTGATAGATCTCTTTCAGATTTCTTAGAACATAAGCTTTGCTCCTTCTTTCTGCTTTTTACTGTTTACAATGTTAAATGGCTGCAATATGATATCTAATTTTATCTGCTCTTATTTTCTTATTTTAAATGTATTTCACCAACCCTCTATTTCTGCTTTACCACTTGACTACTCATAACAATAAACCTTAATTCTTGCATAGGCAGAAAATACCAATGGAATCAGATGTATGCAACAGTACAGCTCCAGCAAGTTGGACAGTGCTGATCCATGCTGAACAAAGAAGAAGCTGAAATAAAAATAAATATTTCTAAAGCGGAACTTCTAACTTTTAAAAGACAAACCACATATGATTATGGAAGTCTTCATTTATGGTATTTTGAGGATCATGAAATCTAAGTAGTATCAAATGAGTTGGCTTGGTATTAATGGAAGAAAAAAGAAAAATTACATCTACAGTACTATATCTACTTAATATAGGCATACTTATTATATATGCTACTATGTGTGTGTGCATATTGAAAGGATTAGTCATGAGTTCATAGAAATGGCCCAAGAGAAGCACTTCCATCTCCATTTTATGTAGAGAGAGTGTAACTGAGGCACAAGGCTAATGATGATGCTCAGAGCTGCACTGCAGCTCAACTGACTGTGAGAACAGTTTCGTTAAGACTCCCCTCACACTACTCTCTCTCCTATGTGCAGTACCTTCTCTTGCTTTTTCCTTAAGTGTTTGATTAATCAAGTTGCACTACAGCCCTGGCTTTAGTCATCTATACAGAGCACCTTTATAGGTACACATGACAGAGTATCATTGGCGCTCTTCAGTCAGCAAGGGTTATTCAGTCATATGGCAGGGCTGCAGCCGTATCACTCCCTGAGCCCCATCAGAACTATAGCAGCAGTTGCTATCCCAGTTATCAGTGGAACAATAATAAAAAAATAATCCTGTTGTGGCTTTTAAGGTCCCTTATTCTGTCTAAGTAGCAAAAGTGATAACTCCAACTTATAACCTTTTTTTTTTTATATATATATATATTTAATAGATAAATTTGCTTTCTAGTTGAGGTAAGGGTGCTTAGTCACACTTAATGCTCCTAAGGGAGAGACTAAGAGACTAAATTAACTTATATTAGAGGTGGATCTGGCCCTGTATGACTACATACATAGTTCATGCTGTTAAACATGATGAATGTAATGGGACAGCAGCTTATCTAGGCTCTGTGAAGTTATCAGAATAACCAGCAAAGTACAATTATCCATGATTCACAGTTCATTTATTTACAATGTTTTGCATAACAAATAAATGAGGATGTTGCAGTCTGCTTGTGGACAAGCTCATGGTTATAGAAACTGCGGAAATTCATCCAATAAATAATTAACTGTGAATTAAACATTCAACATCAGCAGTAGAAAAGCAATAAAAGCTTTTGTTTGCAATCCCTTTTTATGAAGAGTGAAAATACAGATATTTTTAATTGGTTTTTAATGACAGACCTAAGCCATAAGTGTAGATGTGGACTGAAACATCTCTGAGGAATTTTTTTAACCCCTTGAATTCTATTTCAATCTACCATAAAGACAAGAAACACTTTGCAATATATACGTTGGAATACAGAGATTGGAGAGACTTGACATTTCAGTAACTTGGATATTGAACTTCAGTCAAGTAAACAAAATGAGGGAGATATTTACAATTGACAGGTATGAAACTATATAAATTATGTCTAAAATTCAAGACAGTGTGTCTTTTCCCCTTTAGATAATGGACAAAAAATGTATGCTGAAAATCCCTGGTTTGTTGTCACAGATTGATACAAGCGAAGCATGTCTGCACCACCTTGCAGACTGAGTCCAAAATACCAGACATGCGGCTATCCACGCTTTCCAGCTGCTCAAGCACCAGCGCTGTGCTCATGATCTGTGCTCCAAGTAGCAATCACCCCCAGTAAGCCAAGATGGAAAGATGAGCAAAAAGCAAGCTCTTGTTGGAGTGTCCCACAGCCAGAAATTTAAATTTTACAGTTTGCTGGAAGCTTTCTGACATTTCTAAGGAGCCAATAGTTTAACCCATTTCAAATGACTTTGTTTAATGTATTACTGCACAGCAGCTTCTTTTCCAACAAGGATAGTTGTTTTTTTTTTACAAATACTCAGTACAGGCAGGCATTTGAGGATATTGCTAAGAAAAAAATTATTTTCTCAGAAGTAATTTCATCTCTCCAGGGGAAGAAAAACCCTGAAGCTTCATTTCTGTGGGAAATAGTAGAAATGCAAGACAAAAATGTTCAGTATTTTGTTTCGTAAAGCTATCAGAAATGTGCTGTTTTATCACTTCTGGCACTAGCATACATTGTGTTCCATCTCCACCACTCTTGTTCCAGCACATACAACCTTATGCAACACAACATGCAAGTGACTTTGGTGTCTTATGTAATATGAAATCCTCAAGAAAGAAGAAAAGATGACTCAGGCTGCAATAGACAGCCTCCTGTATGTGGGGTTTCTGAGGAGAACTTTACAAGCTCTGCAGTGTCCAATGTGAGCGTGCCCCACCAGGGCTATTTGTCTGCAGCAGCTGAGGCTCAAACAGGAATTTGCATGTTCTACAGGCAGCAGCTTATTTCTGGGTCAGCCTTGACCTTTTCCTGCTTATGGGGATGTCAGCTGCTCTGTGGTGATCTCCAGCTGAAGCGGACTCTTGCATATTTTCCTTCAGTCTGTCACTGGATGAATACAAAATGCAGCCTGAGAACACAGAGCAGAAACGTATGCGTCTGTCAATCTGGTGAAGTCAGGCCAACTCTGCTATTGGCCTTGATATTGGCACTGTAGGGTGGAAACAGAACCTGGCTTCTTGAGGCCAGGTTTTAATTCTTTATATTTTTTCTTGTGTATTAATTTAAATGACAGAGAGGTTTGGGCTATTGCATTAGAGATATTAACGCATAGTTTTGAGAGTATTTCTGGGCATGTATGCTATATTTGAAAATTCAATATACTTGCAAAATTGCAAGTATAAATCAAATAACAACTAAAGCATTTCCTCAGACCAACGGTTTTAAGTGCTCTCAACAGCTGGAAGAACTGCAGACTCTTTGCTATGCAAAATTGGCATGTATAGATTTGGAGAACAGACAGTCCTTTGCTAAGCTACAGCAATTTGTCATGTTTAATGTGTTTGTTGATAGCAGGGCACAAGCATGATTTGATTACCGTGGTGCTCTGACAAAAGTCCATGCTTTTACTGGAAAAGGCAAGAGAAAGTTTTTGGGAACAAACTGAAGTTACCAAACATTAGAAGGGAGAGTTATGGTTGCCATCTATAGCACACTCTGTTTTGCTTTTTTATTTAGGCTTTTTTTTTTTGGGGGGGGGGGGGGGGGGGGGATGGGTGAGAAATCAGCAAAATACATAAAAATACTGGGAAGAGTATTTCACTATGGAGTGAAATTTACAATTGCAGCATATGAAGTGTCAGATGTAGTTTATTATCAATATTATCAGGTAAAAGTAGCTCCTTTTTGTCTAAGTAAGAGCTCTCTGAATGATCCTTCTCAAGGAAGATGTGTACCCAAAGAGAAACTGCTGGGAACTGATTAGCAGTTACTGATCCCATGTCATGTCTCTGTGGTATCTCCTGTAGCTGTGAAATCTGCTGGTTGGCAGGTATAATTGCACTGAGGCTTGCTAATTTTACAGTGCAATATGCATCCCAAGGTTTACTCTTCATAAGAGTCATCTATTTCAGATTTACTTGTGCAGTTCAGCTTTTATTAAGCAAGAATTTGTACATTTATAATACTTCAGCCAGAAGAAATCATTAAAGCCTGGGAAAAAATAGAGAAACAAAAAAAATCTCCACAAACTTTTGAGTCCAAATTAATCTAATGAATCTCTATAGCTCTTCTTTGCAGGCATGGCCTCAGTTACCAGCATGCCAGGAGATGACCTGGACCAACATCCAGGCAGGAAAGGCACATGCTGAGCACTCAGCAGTTTAGGTAAGATGTTGTTGAATGGTTAATAATCATCCTGAAGTGGGAAGAATCAGCGTGTGGCCCTCAGTAAAAGACTGCCTGGCCACAGCTGCACAGGGAAATGGATCCCTGGTGTGTTGGAGGCTGTGGGAAGCGGTCAGTGAGTTCTGATGAAGCAGCTGTGTCAGGAAAAAGCAACAGGATGCAAATATCTCTGCCACAGGGAGCGGGGAGAAGAAGCACTAGCCTGTGAATATGTTATATATTATGGCTGCCTAAGTTTTATCTTGACACAGTGTGAGAAAGGTCGTCGTCTTCCTCACAGGCTGGATATCCCTGTGTACTGGGCAAAAGGCTTGGCTTTGCTTTGTGTATATGCTGGACTGCATACATATTTTACTGCAGCTTACTTCTGGTTTAGAATAATCATGGCTGGTTTGGTAGCTGTTGTGGTCACATATTTCATCTCCACACACTGGTAATTACACTTGAATGCAAGAGAGGCTGAGATGGCATAGCAGAATTCATTATTCATAGATCTACGCTCTATTCTAAAATGCAAGGATGCGTGTGTCTTGTAAACAGACATGTTTATAATGGGCAAACAAACAGTTGCAGAAGATGAAAGCAGATACTAAGGCAAATATATTTTTCTTATAACGCACAGGAGGACTAGGAATAATGACTCTGTCCCAGCACTTTTATAGGAACCTAGGGAGAAAAGCTGCCAAAAACAGTACTGGAGAACAACGACAAAATATTTATCATTTTCAACCATACACACATGTTGAATTTAAGTATGCAAGTGACCTTAGATACAAAGGCCTTAGATCATAAATGAAAAGAATCCCCACATTGTGAAGGCTGAAAACAAACAGGCAAAACAAATATTGAACAGTTCTGATCTTTATGCTTGTGATGTATCTAACACTCCTTAAGTGCAACATGTGTTCATCTAAACTTGATACACAGATAACAAAAAAAAAAAAAAGCCAAAAAAACTGGGAGATAATTGGTAGGCAGCATCCAAGTAATATCTTCATTTCTAATAAATTTTCTTTTCCCATGAACATTGATGCTTTTTTGTTTTTCTTTCCAAGATGCAGCTGTAAACCATCTTATCAGATACAAATAAAATTTTCTTAAATTCAGTGGAGGAGAATAATGAATTGGTTTTATAGGCCTATAAAACAACCTGAGTCTTTGGACATTTGGAAATAATGGTCTCAATTAGGATCGGTAATGTATTCTGTGAGATATCATAAGAAAAGTGGCAGCATGCTTATTTTTCTCTTCTCCCGATGATCACCTGCAATATGCAATAAAATGCAAGGATGTACTCATAAAAGAGCCATCACAGTATCCTCCTTAATATATATGCAAATATTTCATCACTTTGAAACTTTAAGGCATATGGGAAAGCTGTTAGAAATTAAGATCAGCTTCAAGTTGCCATATAAATCAAAGAAATAGCTCTTTTCTAAATAAAGTATCTGCTTGGGGAAGTAAGCTATTTGGATTAAACAGAGATACAAATTAGTCCCACGCAGAATCCCCACAGAAAAACAGGCAGAGCTCTGCTCTCATCCTTTCTTCAAAGTGAAGACTTCTGCAGTTTGGAGGACTTCGCAGTCCTCTTTGGATGCTGTACCAAATCACAGAATCAGAGAATCAAAGAATATCCCGTATTGGAAGGGACCCACAAGGATCATAGAGAACCTTTTCCTAAAAGTCAGTCTGATCCTCCTCTGGGCATTGATATTGATCTCCTGAGGCTTGACTGCTCCGATGGACTCAAGGCTTCAAAAGCCTCTCACTGTTCTGGGGGAATCCCAGGAACTAAGAGGGGATGGAAATATCCCATTTCAAACCCTTTCCCCTGAAAACCTTTGAAATCCTAGAAAGGGGCATTTTCTCTGCTCTTCATACCTAAAAGTGTGGCGTACTGCAGGAAACTCCATTCTTCACAGCAGCAGGCAGCAGCAGGGTGCCTGCCTACATTAGTGCATCTCTGGAATGAAGCAGCCTAAAGGAAGTAATGAATAATTTTCTGAAGTTCAGGAAGGAGGGGTAAGGGAAACACACCAAAAAAAGTGTATTGCTTTCTAGGATTGAATTATGGAAACAGCCTTTCAGCGTCTAAAGGGGGACTACAAGAAAGAACAGACTTTATAGCAGGGTCTGCTGTGATAAGACAATGGGAAATGTTTTCACACTAAAAATGGGGGAGATTTAGACTGAGTATAAGGAAAAAGTCTTTTACAATAAGGGTACTGAGGCACTGGTACAGGTTGCCCAGAGAGAAGGTGGGGACCTCGTCCCTGGGGACACTCAAGGCTGGGAGGGATAGGGCTCTGAGCAACCTCATGTAGCTGTAGGTGTCCCTGTTCCTTTCAGGGGAGTTGGACTAGATGGCCTTTAAGAGTGCCTCCCAGCTCAAATGATTCTATGATTCTTCTAAATGATTGCAAAGAGGAAGGAGTCAGGAAGGCCAAATCACACGGGTTTCCACTGTGATGCTACAATAGGTAGTGTCCTAGTGTCCATTCAGGAGCTCAAGTAGCAGCTTATTTTTCAAGGTCTCTCAAATGGAAAGAATGATCATTTCATCTGTGAAAGAGGACTTTAACTGAGAAAACTGACCAAATGGAGAAGTGAAGAAAAGTGAGACTTCTATTTTAATACGTGTCAAGAACCAAAAGATATAGTGTAATAAACTCATTTTCACTTGTGCTCTTGTGTATGTGTATTTTTCTGTGCATAAGCTGCCTTTGAATCCATCCATGTTGGGTGAACATTGAAAATAATATCCAATTCCGTATGGAGATCAGAAACTGCTGCCAGCCAAGGTCCTTCAGCCTGCAGCATGTGCTGCCTGCTGACTGGCATTGCCCGCTGCCCTCCTTTCTTTTCAGGACAAACTAAATGGAACAGGGGTGTAGAAATGGACACTCCTTTATTCTCTTGTCCTGCTACTGCAGGCTCATTCCCTACTGACAAACAATTGTGTTTTACTTCTAGTCTGACTTCAAACGTGTCAAGCAGTGGGGCTCTGGTGGAACTGTATTTCACAGGATAATTGATTTTACTGTCAGAAACAGAGTGGAGAAAATAATTTCTAACAAATAATGTATTCAAAGGATGAGGTTTCTCCCCCTGCCTGTGGTAATCCTGCAGCATTTCAGGAGTCCCTTGGCTGTCAGCTTTTTCCACTGATTTGGCACTAGGCAGAAGATTGCCTGGCACAAGTGCCGTCTTCCAGAAGCCCAGGCTTCTTGGACTGCTTGTGCTCTGTCCAAGCTTCCTCACTGGGCACAGTGCTCCCATATTCAGCTGGAGGATCTGAGCAAACAAGGGAGCAGCCAAAGGTGGGAAGACTTGTTGATGAACAGGAATCACAATGGATATCTGCTCTTCTCTAATGCCTGCAGTGAATGCATGACGACATGAGGATGTGAGCATGACATGAGCTCCAGGATTCAGTGCTATTTCACGGGTATTTTGAGAGAAAAGACCCTGTATGCAATTCTCTTGGCCCAGAGTACTTCTGAAAATGTTCAGAAGCAGAGCATGTCAAGAAAAAAATAAACACAGAAGTAAAAAATGAGAACCACTTGCTCTGAAATTTCAGAAAATAAAACATGTTTTAAACTAAAATTTGAACATTTTGGATCTAAGTTCCAAGGAAAGTCGCACCATTTGCTAGCGACCTCCTCTGGGTTTTGAAAGAGATTAAAGTTGGTACTGCAGTTTGCATTACAGAATGTTTCATGCTCTCTGTGAGTTATGTAGCATAAACAATACTGCCCATTAAACAACTGTTATTGAAAGCCCATGGCTCCTCTCCAAGAATGAAGATTTTTCTCTATGGGGAAGCATTTATGATTTATGTGCCATACCCCCAGAGGAGCCAAGTTGTTGCTTATTTCCGAGGTGAGCTGATTTGCTCCTGGGCAGCTGTAAGCAGGAAATGATAGGACAGCAACAATATTACCGGCACTGAGGAGCAATGTTGGCAGACACAGCTCTTATGAAAAGCAAAGCATGCAGGAGGGGAAATCAGGAAGAAGCACTGATGTTGGCTGCAGCCATGTGACAGACATGGTTTATTAGCTGGGAAGGAGCAGCAGCTCACAGCAGCAGTATGGAAAGTCCAGGAGTGCAGGAGCTAGCATCAACTGTTTCATATTTCTTTATGGGAACGACTCCTAACTCAGTCCTGCTGATGGCAAAAGCCAGGAATTTCGTGCTTTAGAGAACTATGATAATGCCTTTGTATGTGCTTTGTACTACAGAAAAAAAAAAAAAAAGAAAAAAAGAAAAAAAAAAAAAGGAAAAAAAGAAAAAAAAAAAAAAAGGAGAAGCTACTCCCTTGCTTTCACCCCAGAAATGAGTGCTGGGTAACACTAGGAATGGGTTGGATGCCATGGAAATAATTCAAATAATGTATTTTGTTCCCACAAGGGTGCCTTGTTAATAGATTACTTCTGGATTCCACACTCCTGTGGAGTACCATCTGGTCTGCTTACACCCCACCCAGAGCATGACTGATCTGCAGGAACAAACTCTGCTCTGGTACGAGGGCTCTTCTCCCTTCCTTGCTTCCCACATCCATGTGCCATGCCATTTACCAGTGAGGCTGCTCTCCTGGGTCACCAAGGGATGAGGAGACCAGGATTACCAGAGCAGCAGAGTAGCATGGAGTTGGGCAGCCACAATGCCCTTTGCAACATGAAGAAGGACAGGGGACACAGCAAGTGTGTGGTGACTTTGAGAACCTGCAGGATGACTGCATAGCAATGACACTGAAAGAAAGCTGAAGGTCTTTTGGTTGGCTTCCCTTGTATTAGAAGAACAATTATTATTCAGGGAAAGATTTTTGAGTAAGCACAGCTTTTTGTTGGCAAGTCTGTCAGGGCTTGTGCTTGCACAAGAAGTTAGGCATTCATGCAGGCTGTAATTTGATGCACAGAATAAAAGAAATAAATCTATTCAATCCAAGACATTTTCCCATTCTAACAGTTCCCAGGCTTTCAGACTACTCTTAAGGCACCACAATGAATGACAAAATCAGACTGTCCTCTCTGGCTCCCTGGACATGTAGGCTACCAAGCATCTGACAGGATTGCAGGGCAGTGTGGTATTGTTGCTCTGCATTATGGGAGTTATCAGGGTGCGTCTGATAAATGGGTAAAGCTTTTCTCAACTCCTAAACTTATAACTTGCTACAATCCGCCTTTCTAGCTCCTGGGACCTGGCCACATTTTCTTCAATAACATCACTCTTTGTCAAACTACCCTCTAAAAAGTATGAGTGAAAACATTTGCAGAATGTCTACGTCTAACTTTTCTTCCAAAAAGTACTAGAGCTCTAGCTTGGCCCTAACAAACCTTTTACTGCTCATCACTAGCTGCTGAATAAATACAGATTGTCTTTCCATGTCACCTGCTGTACTCCCTGCCCTGCCCTGACTTCAGGCTCAAAATGCTGTAATGGATCAAAACAATCAATGTAATGGGAGGAACCAGTTTGTTAATGTGGTACCCCTGGCAGGTTAAATACAAAGAAAAAAGAAAACAAACACACACACAAAAAAACAATCAAATGCCTGAGCAAATATCAAAAGATGGAAAAAATGATACTTCTTTATTTCAGGAAGCACGCAGATGAGGGAAATAACTCTAGAGGAAACATAAAGATGTTGATGAAGATTATTTCTACAGAAAAGAGAAGACATGCAGTCTGCTACACGATTTGGGCATTTTGTTTGAACAGTGCTGAGCAACTCTTCTTTTTAGCTGATGCCTAGGAAAACAAATTGTCTACTAAATATCCACAGCTGCAGTCTGCTCTGCTATTGAAGCGGCTGTAGCATGTCACTGCTGTTTGCTTTGTATAGAGAAGGGGGAAGGGTTCAAAGGGAGACAAAGACCACAGCAGCCTTACTGAGACCTATGTATTAAGGCTGTGGTTTTTTGTATTTCTCCTTCTGGTTTCCCCTTCCCGTTGTGGCTTGTGCAGTAAGAGAAAGGGAAGTAGCAGCACAAGGACAACTGTAGAGCCTGGGCTTGGTCAGACCTCTGTTCATTTGGGGATGATTTGTCTGAGTAGGTCTCACAGATCCATTCAAGCCCTTTCATGCTTTCCTAGGCAATGTAATGTCTCTCCTGTACTCATACCTTGTGCTAGGGCATATCTTGGGTATGTACCTGGTCCTATCCCTGGTCGTATGTCTTTTGTACTGTAAAATCAGTGCACATATATACACTGGCTGTCTCTGTGTTAGCATCTCATGCTATTGCTGCTGCTTATTGCTTGTACAATGGTAGGATATACAAGCTCTGGTCATGGCCCAACATCGTCTTTTTCAAGGGATAAGTGCAGACAAAAGCAATGTGACTTTTTCAAGGGCTAAAGATTTATTGATCTTTTTAAGGATGTCTGAGGTATACAAAGTGTATTATGTAATGCAGCAGATCAGTTTATAAATAACACACAAATGGCATGTTAGAAGTAAAATGAATACAAAGCATGGATTCATCAAAAGTTATAAAGAGTCATAGCCCACTTAAAAGATCACTGAACCTCGACATTCAAAACTTATATGATCCCCTGGGATTAGGTATAATGTGCATCTTTCACCTTCACATAGCAGGGTTGAGCAAGAGGAATAAAGAAAGTTGTAGGAAGGTTATATACTGTCATGATGCTTAAGTTAGAACTTTCTTTCCAGTCTGTGTTATCTGTAATGCACCACTGGGAAACCAAAATCACTCTATTTTAGAGTGATTCAATTATAATACTATGTAAGATAACAAAACAAAGATCAAGCAGTCACATTTTTAACATTTTAGTAAAGTCATATAAAATATAATATCCATGTAAGGCCCTTAAGAATCAAATACACCATTCATGCTTGGGAAGCTCAAAATGCACAGTGTCCCTCATCAGCTCTAAATTCCTTCATTTAGCATCAGATAAAAACTCTACTGCTCAGTCATTAAGACTGTGAATCCCACTGTCTGCCCTCTGATTTCATAGGGAATAAGTGCTTTGCTCTTCTGATTGTGAGGGATGCACTTGCACATAATACCTGGCTGTTTGAATAGATCAATACAGCAGGCAGGGTGAATTACATCACGAAACAGAGACAGAGAATAATAAAGTACTTTAAATCATTTCAGCTACTTACATTTATCAAAAGAAAAATCTACTAATTAACAAACTTAAAAAGCTTTCAATTAATTAAATCTCCCTAATTCAAAGAGTTTTTTAGTCGTATTTTAAAATCCAGACATGATACTATTCAGACACACTTGAAATAATTTTGCTTATGTTCTGAATAGTGAAAGAGCCAAGATGTTATACCTGAGTCCTCTAAATTAAACTTACACTCACTAAAAATGAACCCATCATCATGTATCATGAAACACCCATCATGCATATGTAACACTTGGCATTTTAGCATATTATGATTAATAACAGCTCTGAATATTGATTTTCTTGATTTTTCATAGCAAACTTATCATTGAAATATAGGCATTTAATCAACTTTGTGTAAGATATACTATACGTAATAGTGTGAGTACATATTTTTATAGTAAAAAAAATGACAGTTGAAGTGCTATTGAGAAACAGAAATGTACAGATCCACAAAAATAACTGTGTTTCAAGCACATTTTGCAGCAGGAAAGGAGTAGGAGCAGAGAGGAAAAGGAAAGGAAGGAGATGAAAAGATTAAATTAGAGGCAAAAAAATCGTAGAAATATGTTGTGTGGTGGATTTGCTAGGTCACAACCTGAACCAATGGTTGAGCGCCAGGTGAGAAGGCATGGCTAACCCAGGGAGCTCAGGTGCAAATAATGCACCTGAGTGACTGGAAGGGGTGAGCCTGGATCCGCCCTTCCTCACCCCCATTTAAGGGTCAGCAGCTGAGTAAGCAGTGTTTCCCAGGGTAGGGGTTGTGCTCTTTTTTTATGCTGTTGCTGGTTGTTAAGATGGGTAAGATAATTTTCCTTCTTTGTTCCCTGCTATTGCTCTGTAGTGCCTGTATCCTGTTTGAAGGCACTGTCATTTTGGGATAAGTGACCTGCCCTCAAATAACTGCACAGAAACTGTCACGTGTTTTTTCCTGGCCTTTCTGTGTTCCCAGTTTCTTTCTAGGTTTTTCACTGTTTGTAGATGACATCTTATAACAGAGGTGGGTATAACATTACCTGAGGACCGATACCTTTTGGGAGTGGTTTCTGTGGGTTCATTTTACTCTTCTATTTTCAGAAGCTAATAGACTACATTTTTGTACCAAGAGGGAGACATTCCACCTGCAAATGTGGATGCATCTGAAAATATAATTGCCAGTGCAAGTTCGTTAGTTATGTACTTTTTGTCCTAGTATATGGATGGCAGGAAGTGTTAGAGCACTTACAATATTTGATAGATGTGTTCAACACTGAGAAGCTTGTATTTGTAGTGTTACACCAATGCTATCAAGTGGTGAAATGCAGTGTGGGATCTCAGCATAGATTCAGGGAAGCTTCTGCTGTCTGGGATCTATCTCACTCAGCTTTAGCCCCCTAGATGTGTAGCCAGACTCATCTGGATGAGTCCTTGCTGTAACCAGGTGAAAGAATTGGACGTCTCTAATGGCCAGTGTTATATCTAAAACATACTCGTAGATGATACATTGAAGATGCTCTCTGTGACTACAGTGGAAGTTGAAATACAAGTGATAGAAGGCCTAGGCCACTTATTTGGAATAAATGTTTGTTTTGTTAGTGTTAAAAGGGGGTAAGAAGAGTCATATTTTAACTCACCATATGCTCATTTATGTAAGTATATTACTGTATTAAAGGAGATCTAGATAAAATGGTAGTTCTGCTTTCTCATCTCAAGTATGTGTGGAGGTCTGCATTAAAAGTTAGTACTTTTATTAATTTTTGTTCTTTATGTCTAATATAATCACAAGTGACTTATATCAGACAGGTGCTATACATTTTGTTCAATTGCTTATGGAAAAAGCTAAAAGTGATTAGGAATAACATAATGAAATTTATTTATTTTCCCTTAGCTAGAGGATCAAATTGATTACTGTTATTACTATTGAATATTTCAACATTAGTGTGTGTTCTTAAAAACATGCCATTTGTTTATGGGGTTGCTGATTCTCTCAGGAAGGCAATTTTGCTATCAATTTGGTTATTATAAGCTGTTGAAAAGAAATTAAAATCTGTGCTGAACAATTCTCATTGAAAGAAAATTGTCTGAAGGGATTAATTGATTCTACTTTGTAGCATAGCTTTTCACGCAGTTTTTCCTACTGCTTCCTTAAAATTAGCAACAAAATTCAACTGGCAAAGTGAGTAGCTTACGAAGAAAGGAAAAACTGTCTGGGACTGTGGAGACTCTTCCAATTCCAGGATTAAACCTAATTGCTGCTTAGCAGTATTCAGTATGGGGTCCCATGGTGCAGGGCCAGTGCCAGCATCTTCAGGACAATCAGACACGGATGGTGCTGGGACACTAGGGAGCATTTCATAGGACCATGGAGTCATTTAGGTTGGAAAAAAAAAAACTTCAAAATCAAGTTCAACCATCAACTTAACCTATAGAGTCCCATTGCTAAACTAAGTCCCTTAGTGCCACATCTACACATTTCTTAAATACCTCTAGAGATGGGGACACCACCTGCTGCCCTTGGCAAAGCTGGAGTTGCTGCTGCCAGTGGGCTCCTCTTACATTTCTTCATGGTGATATACTTAGTTTGAAAGTAGTGGGAACTTCCTGTATTTATGTATGCGGTTTGCTGTTGTTCCATTATGTGTGGTGTTCATAATATTCTATGAGAAATGATCTATCAAAGAACAAAACCCCAAATCAACAACAAATCTATTGAATGAAGATTTCCATTGAACATAGCTATATTGTTGTTTTGTGTAACAAGAGATTTGCCCTCTGAAAAAAAAAAAAGTGTTTCACTTATAAATTTTCAGAATGCTCTAAGCAGCAGCATCCTTCTGTTGCATGATTTAGATAACCTCTCCTACATTAACAGAGTAAAATATGTAGAACACCTGGATCTGGCTTATGAAAAGTTTGTGACTGCACTGAAGATGCTTGTACATATGTCACTTGATAGCTTTGCTTAGATTTTTTTTAACAATGAAGAAATGTTGCCAGCCTTTTGAATCCATCTATCACATTCACTTTAAAATAATTATCTACTCACCCAAAAGCCTCACCTTTTAACGGAGGAGCAAGTTAAACCTATGAGAAATCTGTCAGACTGAATGTATAAACACTTATGATGTTAACTCATAAATGTATCGACACTTCAACCAAAAATTATGATTTTATTAAAAAAATCAAGTCTTTTTTTAAGACATACTTTCTGTTAGGAAAATAAAGCATAGTCCAATATACATGTTCTGGTATTTCAAAAACCTTTTTTATCACAGACTTTTTCTCAGAGGCACTCTGAGACTGCTACCCACCTCTCCCTGTTGCTGACCTTTCAGGTGTTAGTCTATTTATTCAGCTTGCTTTTCAAAGCTGAGTTTCCTTCTCTTTGACACTTCTGCAGGTGTTTTTCCTTGGTATTTTAGGAACTTCTGTTTATTTCCCTTTTGGATTTTAAGCAAGTAGTTTGAAGCAATGTATGTATTATTTGTTCCACTAATCATCTCTATGAAGCTGTTAGACATTTTATTCAGTAAAGGCAGCTGGTGTATTGACTAGTATCATAGCTATAAAAATAAAATGGAGCTTAAGATCAAAACTGTAGCAATAACCTTGCTCTAATAGCATAAAAAGAAATAGGACCCATTATGGATTATTTTTTTTATTGCCATCTGTCACAATTTCCCTTTTTGGATGATTCTGGAACAGTTTTTGTAGTATCTTCACACTAAACAACTTTGGAGCAAGATGCAAGTCAGAATGAAGTGAGAGAGCATTAAATCCACTTGTCTTGGAAGTGCAAACATTGGCGGCATCATCTTGATTCATTTCTTCCTATCCTGTAAGATGTCATCACATGGTCTTTGTTTTTGTGAGAAAGTACAAGTCAGGAAGTAGGGAGCATTTCTGTTTGAATAAATCTCCTTGAAATCACACCAAAGCATAAGGGATACAGAAAGTAAGGCATCTTGCCTCTGTCAATAGGAATTTTGAAGGAGTTTTGGATTATCCTTCCTCTTACTGTTTTGTCTTATATTTCTAATGTTCACTGAGTACTAGAGAAGGCCTCTCTCCAGCAATTTCCATCTTCATTTGACCCTCTGTGCTACTGTCTGTCTCTTCTAGGCTTTCTACAGCAGGAAAGTCCATCAGGTGGGAGAGCTTGGCAACAGGTTCTCCACAACTCATCAAACCTACTTTCAGTGGGACTGTGAATATCAGGGAAGGGAATCCAAGGTCTCCTACAGATAACTAGAGAATGTAATGTGAGAGTGTGACTTGGACAAGCAGAGATATCAAAAATCTTTACGCCAGAAGAGACTATCTTCTGGAGTTCTCAATTTCATAAAAGAGAGGTAGAAGAAAATTCCTGTTTAAAATGTTGATGCTGTTTGTAGTTTGTAGAAACTAGTGAATAGAACATTACAAGCAGAAGTAGTACATAGAGGGATAAATACAACATACTGGGGAAAAAGCTGGAAAGGCTTTTGAGAATGGCAAGTATGAGTCTTTTGTCTACCTGAGTTTTGGAAGGTGGAGGTTGACAATGTCACTGGTTATATTGATGTAAACAATTTGAAGAGCAAAGGGACCTTGCTGCAGTAGTAGAGACATGTCAGGGGGTGACACTTCATTACTGTCCCCATTGACAATCCCTGTGTTACCCTCCCTGCTGCTTGGACTGTGCCAGAACTAGACTTCTGCACTTGATCTGTGAAGCAGTCCACATCATAACAGGGACTGGTCTGTCCCCTCCATTGCTGATGTCTTATTAGCCTTTGGGCCACCTGGAAACTAGATTTTCTGTTTCCTCTTCAAGTCACTGATATAATTGTCAAGTAGCACACAGCCAAAATTTCTGGCCGAAGTCTGGCTATTGCATGAGGTCCCATGAAAAGCCTTGCCACCAGTGAGGACTCTCTGTCTGTAACTAAGGTGCTCTATACTAGCTGTCAATATTGGACCCCATTGAAGCCAACGCCACTGTAGAAATTTCTTCTGTCAAATCAATATTCTTCAGGAGTGTGCAAAGCTGTGGTCTGTGATATAGTCATACGAACTGAATCCAGTGTAGGTGGAATTATACTTTATTGCTTTAAACTCATTTCAGTTTCTACCTACAAGGGTGATAAATGGCTGTGGGAAGAGCACAGTTGGAGTAAATTAACTACAGATGCACACAATATATTTTTATTTCTGTTAGAATTATTTCAACGTCACAAGAGTTGATTGCAAGAGATTCTTTTAAAACTAAGTTGTTCAGTTGCCACCAAAGTGAGTCATAGTAAGTATTTATTTACAGATTTTTTACATATATTTTTGTTTGTTTCATAATTTTACTGATTCTTTCTTGAAAACTGGAATGAATGTAGTGTAGCTGTAGAGAATTTCCTTGAACTTATTTTTTCTTACAAAGTCAGTCTGGAATTAAAAAGACTGATTACCACCAGGACAAATTTTCAAGTACCACTAAATATAAATATGAAACTGAGTGTCTGGGCAGAGGTCCATGAAACAAAGTAAAGCAGCTGTTGTCTTGTCAGTGTAAAACATCCTACAAATGCATAAATTTGTGACATATGTTCACTGGAATATTTTTGATAAGATTTTGGCTCAACAGACCATATGTATCTTTCTCTAGATACTATACAAGAGTATGTATATGTAAATATATTCTTATCTAATATTCACAAAATTGTGTACCATTTCCCAAAGGCATCAACTAAAGAGACAATATTCCTCTATCATTACACTTTCATATCCTAAAATAAAAAATTCAAGGTTAAAATGATTTCCAAATTGCTGCACCAAAAAAGAAACATTACAGGAAAAAATATATGCACATGTAAATTAAAGTAAATTTAATGGTACATGTTGCAGTGGCAGAATAGTATTAATCACTTCTGTAGCATTTAAGACTTGGTGCTCAGTTTTCAGCAGTTAGTAAAATTGAGGGAAATCTGTCTACTACTGCTGTTTAATGTTTAACTGTGCAATCTTGCCACCATTACAACTCCCCAGAAAATCCCGAAGCACAAAGCACCCTGCAAGATGCCAGTATTCCACCAGGTAAAGCAGGGGCTGGAGGAGCAAGAGTGGAAGGGCAGGAAAACCCATAGCCCAGAGCAAATCAAAGCTTTTCTGAGGCACACACCTCATGTCTAGGAAAGAGGAACCAGCCTCCATCTGCCAGAGGGCACTTGGGCTGTTCACCTTTTGCCCTAGACAGAATATCCCCTGATATTCACATGGAGAAAAAGCAATTTGTGTGTTGCATGCCAGGTTTCATTTGTTTTCCTTTCCAGAACTGAGCTGAGTTTTCAGTTAATTTTATTCAACACTAGGAAGCATTGTCAAAAGGAGCAAGATATGTAACATGGGCCTTCAGAGAGAAAAAAGATGAATGTTAGTCAGCATTTTTCATGTTTTAAATGTCTTAATGTTCTATAAAGTAATAACTTATTTACTATTTTTACGTGGATCATACTGTAATTTTTATGTGATCTATACACTGGTGAATAAGTCCATACCCCCAGGCTATTTCCAATTCTACTGTTCTTTAACTAGCAAAATATTATTTTAATCAAGAGCAAAACTGCTGCAGTAAATTATTGCCATCAATAAGATGATTGCAGAAACTGTAGTTGCCATTTGCATGCAATTTGATGCTTTGGGAGAAACACTGCTTGCAGGAGCAGTGACACAAGCACTGAGAGTCAGACGGTGGGGACCTCTCTTGCAGCTCATCCTGTTTTCTTTGAAGGAGTGATGAGGATTTATGCTAGCTGAGGAGCATAGCCACAGAAAATTGAATTTTACTCTTACTGAATTTCACTTTGACATATGCCCATTGGCTTCAGTATCCTTCATCTGGAATTTACTATTTCCATGTGTTTTTAAGAAATCTGTGTAGCTAATACAAACACAGATTTGACCAATCTGATTTCAGGGGCTGTTTTAGACTGACTTTGGTGGAAAATAAGTATGTACATGCCTTGGCTGAGTACTAATGAGTACTAATAATCACTAACAGTGTGACTGGGCTGTCCCTGTGCCCCAGAGAGCTCTCTGAGTGTATTTGTAGAGGAAGACAGCATTTCTGCATCAATTATCTGCTGTGTGAATGAGAAAGATACTGGAAATTGCTTGCAGCTCATAGAAATGTAATTTCAGTCTGTGTTAGCAGAAAACGTGTTTTCCATTTAGTGCCAATGGAAACTTTTGTTCCTTTTCTTTTTATGTCTACTGTCAAGAAAACTCACAGAAAAGGTCCCATCAAATCATGCTGTTGTGAAAAACAAGACAACAGCAACTAAACCAGGCTGAGAATTAATCAGTCAACAGAATATTCAGTTTTAGAGGGGGGAAAAAGTGAGCAGGGAGCCAAGAAAAGCCAAAGGATGTGGCCCTCTATCTTATTGCAAACAAGATCAATTTAGACTTTTGAAGATTACCTAAATAATTATAAAAGTTTCCATTCATTCAAAATCTTGTTAAGGACAAAGGCTTGCAGCAGAATTACAGAGTAGAAGGTAGCCTCTGTTACGTAGCAGATTAAACTTTGATCATAATGGTCCTTTCTGTTATTAAAGATGCACTTTGAGAGCCTCATGGAGTAAAATCTCTAATTAAGATTGTCACATGCTATCATAACAGGGAAGGACAGTGACACCATCACAACTATACTGAGCAGGGAAAGTCTATACTACACAAACCAGACTTAATGAGGGTTCTCCAACTTCCTTGCTCCACAGTCCTCTCAATCCCCAGTGTGCTGAGTCCTAGTTGAAAACAAATCCACGCTGAGGAAGATGACGTTTTACTCAATTAGAGTCAGTTTTTGACACTGTGCACCATAATTTTTTTCCTGTAGTTATACAACAGCCCTTCAAACTGACCTATATCCTTGGGAAATCAATTTTGTTCTTGTACAGATTCCTTCAAATCTGCATCTGCTGAACATTGCTGGTGGCATGGAGTGGTGGTTCGGGGGGTTAGAGCTCTGTTCATTTATCTTGGTGTTCTCTGTCATAAACATTGTTGCCCGTGCAATGGGTGAGGCCACTAAAGGAAAACAAGAGCAGAGTAACAGTAACTATTAATGATGTTTTTTCAGCATCTGTGGGCAATAAGCACAATTCATCAGGGGAAAAATAAAAGGGGGGGGGGGTGGGGGGGGGGGGGGGGAACCAACAAGAAATTCCACAGCAATTAAATCTAAATTTGCTATTTGAATCCCATTCTTTGTTAAACCACAACTTTGTTAAATCAACATCTTTTTTCACTGGTGATGGTGAAATTATTATTTTTCTCAGGTTTCACTATTTAAAACATTTAACATTCTACATAGCTTGGAAGCGCACTTGTGATATCTGCTTCTTCTCTATCAATACTCACTGTAGCTGCTTGGAATTGGACATCTTTGTTCATCTGGTCTTTATAGTACCACCTATAACAGTTAGAGAGAGACACTTGTACCTGACATTGGCTTACAGTTCATGCAGTGTACGTTCTAGATGATGAGCTGCCGAGCTCCTTGGTGCCTTAAGGACATTACCTATGTCACTGGTACAGGAGCTCAAAGTATCTGTGTTCTTTCCAGGCAACTGAATTAAAGACATCTCGTCTGGTAAATGATGACAGTGTGTTGACAGAAGTTTCAGGACCAGTACAGAAGAAAATATCATTTGGAAGTTCTGGGAAAATGGCAGAATATGTGCAGACAGGCGTGTGAAATTTTGCTTTTTTAATTTTTAGAGAAATTGTGAAGAGCCTTTAATGTCTTCAGAAGTGCAGTTATGTTAGGAAAACTGTACCTTCAGTTCATTTATACAGTCACATCAGAGTGAGTCTTATTAGGCATTTCCGTAATGCATATATATGTATTTATGTATGTGTAGTCCTAATTCACAGACTGCTATTTCAAGAGAAATACTACCAAATAGTAGAAGAGAAAAGAAAGTAGGTGCTCAAAGACGAATGTCCACAGTAACATGGGCACCAAACTGGCGCCACATTAAAATGGCTTGAGACTGTGATCAATAGTTCACAGAGCAATAATGTAGGACAAAATGGGTTGATTTACTTTAAGAGAACCTAAACATTGTGTTAATGTTGACAGTGAAAATACTGCTGAAAGTGGAACACAAGACAAGGTTTTCTTGATAGCCACAGGATGTCCTTGGAACAGAGTCTGCATCTGAATGAGCTTGATTCCACTCACAGTGCATTAGAAACAAATTAGTTAGACTCAAACGTAATTATAATGTCAGGGTATTTTCAGTTCCAAGATCCATCGTTCCAGTTAAGAACCACATCCTACACAGGAAAAATTGTCCTGCTTACAAATGCACAGCAGATCATTTGCAGGCCAAAAACAATGCCTCTCACCACCTTCCTTCTTCCACCTACGTTTTCCTTCTGTTTAAAGCACTTAAAAAGACTTGCATCTCATCTCAGCTGCTTTTGTCAGGACAGCTAATGAGTTGGGGCGGGACCAGTGGAAAACACAGTAGAAATGGGGTCATGGAAAGGTTAAACTTCATGAATTTATTCATTGGGATTCAGCTCACGTCCTCCTGAAATGAGATGTCATCATTAAAATTGTGAATGACGCTGTTGCACACAGATTCTTTGTGACAAGCTGTTAGAAAGACATGAAGAAAATAGGTTTCCTTTAGACTTCAATACATCACTGTGATAAGAAAACAAGCCCAAATGGAAAAAACAATGTCAGAAAAGTCCTTAAAACAATCTGTATCTGTATAAGATGCTTGTAAAAGACAAATGCTCCAATTTCGTGGAAAAGAAAAAAGCATCTTGGCATTCTGTTCTTGTCTTTTCTGCCATTCATATCCCACAAATTCCAGAAGTATCTTGGAAATTAATATATTGCTTATTTCATCATAAGTACTTTTGACACAGCAAAAATGAAAAATGTTTTTTTTTTTTTTTTTAATTGAATTGAATAAGATAATGCTTTGAAAAAGAGGGAAAAAAAAACAGAGTAATAGTAATCTCTGATGAAATGTGGAGGGTGCTGACTAATTGCAGGTGTGACCCAGAGCTAAGCTAGTCACTTTCAGGGCATGGACTCACAGCACTGAAAGGTGAATCAAACAGAAGGTGATGGAACAGTTGCTCAGAGAAGCTGTGGATGTTCCATCCCTGGGTGTGCTCAAGGCCCAACTGGATGGGGCCCTGGGCAGTCTGATCCGGTGGGTGGCAACCAGCCCACGGCAAAGGGTTGGAGCTGGATGGTCTTGAAGGTCACCTCCACCCTAATCCATTCTGTGCTTCAGCTGTCCCAGTGCAAAAACCAGCCATGCTGGCCCAGTCCTGACAGATGTTATGCTGCCTTTTTTGTTAGGGCATTTATGCAACATAGAATGGTATTTGCATCTCCCGAAACATGCCATTCACCCTTTTGTTCACCATCAAACATGCTTCTGTTGAGCTGCTGATGTGAGTGATCCTCTCTTGCAGGGTATAGCTGGCTGCTAACTTGCTGGAGTGGGTTAGCTTCCACTTGTTTCCTCCGAGCCTCCCCTTCTTCACTGCAAACCATACCTGTGCTTTTGGGAAGTCCATTCTGAATTCAAATCCCATCTCCTAAAATGCTTCCAGCCATTCCCAGATCACTGCTGTCTGCAAATCTAATAACCCTACTTGCTTTTAATACATCCAGCTTATTACAACTGGATGTTTCAGTTATGAACAGCATTTTTCCAACCATCCTTGAAAGCTGCTTTTTTTTTTTTTTTTTTTTAGAGAATTTATGGAACTCTGAAACCAGCTGAGTTGCCCACAGAAAGGTTGCAGGCCCGTCAGTGAGATTTACAGCCTGCTAACTTCTCTATAATAAGGTAAATACAGAACCACTGGGCCATCAGGGAGACTGCCACAGAAGAAAACTAAGAGCAGCTTCCTTTCCCAAACACCTTTTCTCCTGATGTGGAAAAAAACCCAAAACAAACAAAAACCCAACACCCTCACTCTATGATTTAGAAAGAGAATTACGTTTTGATAAGATAGAAAGTTTCCATTTTAAGATAAAGCTTGAACTTCTAGTGCTGTCCTTTAAGCATAGTTGGTGAGATTAAAGAACGTGAGTTCTGAATAAATACTGTGGAACTTTAAATGGGATTTCTATCAGAGAAAAACAAAATGCCCAACAGAAGAAAGCCATCTCTCTGATTATTCTCCAGGGCTGCACAGTTACTCTCTATGTTAACATGACCGTCCAATTTGGAACAGCCCTAATTTTACAACTGAGAAAACAATGTAAATGAGAGATGTCCCATGAGATGCTGACTTTGTTGACAGGGAAGTATGCCCATGTCCAATAGATAAACTAAACTGTAAATTAATTTTATCAGAACTGAGATTTCCTGGAAAAAATTTCTTATCTTTCTCTAGCAGAACTTAAAACAGTTTCTCTACTCTGTATTGGCAATGTCTTTTCTTCCACTTTGCATTGCTCTGGAATAGGTTAACTTTCTGGATAGCCTTTGTCACCGCATTTCATTGTGTGACAGCTTTTATATAAATTCGAACTTTCAAAGACATTGCTGTACATTTATTGCTGGATTCTTTCTGTTCTTATCAGCTACTGTGGGAAAGCTATAAATTATAAATAAACTTATTTTCTTTTCAACATGTATCTTAATATGATGAAGGAAAAGAAAAATCACACATCTGTGATATTAGCTACTAAATGATTATGTATCTAAATAGAAGAAACACAGGTTGAACATTAGGAGAAATTCCTTTTCCCAAAGAGTATTGAGGCATTGACACAGGCTGCCCATGGAAGTGGTGAAGTCACCATAGCTGGAGGTGTTCAAGAACCACGGAGATGTGGCACTGAGGGACGTGGTTAACGGGCATAGTGAGGGTCAGTTGGGGGTTGGACTGTGGATGATCGTAGAGGGCTTTCCAGCCTTAATGTTGCTATGATTCTATGAAATATTTTAACCAGAACCCATATTAGCAGAACTACAGCAGCAAGAATTATAAAGCCCATGAAGAACTACTCCTGCCTTTGGAAAAAAATAAAAAAACAAACAAAAAAACCAACCCACACTGAAAAGAAGCCAGTATCACCTCAGAACATGTATTGACTATAGCTGCATAGCATTCTCAAGTTATACAACCTCAAAGGATGAGTGATTTTTGTAATATTTTGGCTTATGTGACTCTTTCAATAATCTGTACAATTAGGCTGGCTGTTATTTTTTTTTTAATCTCAGTCAAATAGGTCAAAACATCCAGAGCAAAGAGGCAGAAGTAAAAGTTCACCTGAAAAGTATCATATAAATGGAACTGAAAACATCAGTATTAGAAAAAACCTGGAGGAAAACGCCAACCAAAATTATATAATACCCTGAGAAGAACAAACAACTATTTTTTTCTTAAGAGTTTCCAAAGTTCCTCCTCCATAGGAATACTGTGTGCTTTATATTCCAGGTATTCTCTGTTTACTCACTTCACTACTGAACTAAGGATATTCTGTCTGCAATTAGTTCCATATGGTTAATGACTACAAGCAACAGTTGTGTTGATTGTGACAAATTACTTCATTTGCTTGTAATTGCTGAGGTAGAGGCAGCTGGAAAATATAACAGAAAGGATATTCCAAGTAAGTGGCCAAAACTTGCACATGTAAGGGCATGAGAGTTCAACTGCAAGGTGGTAGAAGTGGACAAACCTCTACCCAAAATGCTGAATATAGCTATTGACAGGAAAAGGTCATGCTGAAAAAGAAAACAGGGAGGGGGAAGTAAAGGCTGAGATTCTCTTGGAAGACCTAGTTCTTCTAAGGGCTGTGTTTGAAGTGGCCAGCTTGTAAGTATTGTTTGGAGTGATGTGCTGAGATTTCATAAAATCACTTCTTTATTTGGGATAACTGCATTTTTCCCACAAAAATGACAATGTTTTTAATGCAGCAGGAGAACATGCATGCCAAACTAGAGCAAGACAAAATCAGCAAAACACCATGTACCATTTCCTTTGAGAAGGCCAAGATACTGCTTCTCATAACCTCATCACCATCAGTCAGTCTCTTTGAAGGCATATCTACTTTCTTTTTTGAAACCCTCAGCTCATTTCAAGCACTGTCTATAGGGACATACCCAAGGTAATTGTGCTGCACTGTCATAATGGAGATCCCAAGGTGCTGTTTTCCATTCCACTGCTTGATTTTTCAGTCCCTCACTTCTGTACAGTGATATTAGTTACACAACCTGTATATTGATTGCTAGGTGTTTCTGTTTCACAATAATGCCTTTCACATATGGGTAGAAATTATATCTGTGCTCTAGCTCCTGACCCAAATCCATAATCCTGACCTGACTTTCCTCCGAGGGGAAAAATATTTGCATAATAAAGATATACCTGACCTCAGATCTTAATCTGGAGAGACATGAATCAGAAGTCAGTGCTCTGGAATGACAAGAACTAACTCATATTCTCATGTCTGGCAACAGCTTGCCCTGTGACCTGGGGGAGTCATTTCTTCCCTGTGTGCCTTATTTTCTCCACGTAAACAGAGGTAACGTTTACCTTCACAAAGGGAATTTGAGGTTGATCACTAAAGGCTGCTATGCACATTCATAACTGTCTGGGAAATTTTTTACTTTGATTCCTAGAGAGTGGCCAGGATAGCAACTTCTGCATCATTTTGAGGTACCTACGTGTCGCAGTTCAAACCAGCCCATTGCTAATACAAATTTGACTAGGTTTCTGAGGACCTCTGTATATTTATTGCTCATTGATGGGTACTACAATTCAGTTGCAAATACAGAAATAAGCTCACATTTGAAGCTCCTGCCATGGTTTCACTATTACAGGGAAATTCTACACCAGTCACCCCATTGCCAGCAAGGCGGAAATGTTGGGGAAGGAGGAGAAAGGAAAGAAAATCTTACTAAATACAATTTATTTCAGCCCTGACATACCTCCCTTAATCCGGGTGTTGGAGCCCATGGGGCAGTGCTTCCCTTCAATCACCAGATCTGCTAAGAGGAGCCCTAAAAGCCTCTTCATGATGCCAGCCTAGGTGGGCACCACACTCCATGGGTACACACTTGCCATGACCACTACCACTGCTTCAGCTCAGTCCTGTCCTCCATCACGTGGATCTGACATGTCTGTTTCTCAAAATTTATGTGTCTTTATCCAGGAGAGTATTGTTCTGCTGGCAGAGAGCTGGACTAATATCTGTAGCCACTTCTGTGGGTTGGCTGCTGGTGGCATGTCCCGTCACAGCTGTGCTCCTACATCTGAGTCACTGACCTCAGGCTGTGTGGACAGGATGCAAGGTCTTCGTTACAGGAACTTGGTCAGCTGCAGACACTGTCTTTCTTATTTCTCAGACTTTGAAGTGGTTTTGTGGTCATACAAAAGCTGTTTCGTCAGTATAGCTTACCTACCAGGCAGTAAAGTAGTTAGTGGGATCAGGGATGGAATGTAAAAACAGACAGAAAACATAACTTTTCATTAATTTGGAAATTTCATATTCAGTGCATCTTCCTGTGAGGTGAGAAGCCTATTAAAATTCAGTTTGGAGAACCACTGTCTTCATCTGTTTCCATTCTGATCTTTGGGGGCTGAACTGTCTTTGGTGTCCGTGCCCTGGGAAGTAGGGCAGAGCCACGTTGCTGCATCTGGGGGGATATGGGCTGCCAGCACAGGTGGCACAAACTGCTTCTCAGCTGTGTGCTGTCTCCTCTGCAACAGAGGAGACCCGTCCTTCACTTCAACTTAGCAATTTACTACGTCAATTTACTAAGACCAGTTCTGGCTGTGATGATCACCTCTTCTTAGGTTTCACTAAATTACAGATGTCATTGTTTTACAGGTTCACTGCTTCCTGTGTGACAGATATCTGAAAATGCAAACAAATAGGACTGACTCTGCAAAGGGTCTTCTACATATGCACATTTCTAACAAAGTCACGAAGCTTATGCAAATCAGGAAAAAGTAACAAAACCCACCTGGAAAAACATTTTTCTAACACTAAATGCTCTTTGAATTTATAGCAGTCCTTTCAGGGGTTCCATCATCTATGCCTCTTGACTCAATAGATCTTTGGTCTAAAGTTGAGATAGATCTCTATAAATTTACAGGGCCTTTCATCAAACAGGGCACGGTCACCTTAAATCTCTTCATGGGATTCAGACCCTGGTTGTTGGGGGAAAAAAAAAATACAGGAAAGGAAAAAGCTTCCTTGGGTAGGTGTATTGAGCAATACTGGTGTGTGTCATGATGGGGTCTTCCTGGTTCATAACTCTAGATCATTCATTTTGTGAATGTTTATGAGAAGTCCAATCTGGCAAGAGGAAATTGGGAAAAGAAAAAAAAAGAAAAGAAAAAAAAAAAGGAGTGCAATAGAGCTGCCTGATCAAAACACTGAAAACACTACTTGAAGAGCAAGGCAGAGTTTTGGTATGAGGGAAGTCACCATCTTTCTGGCCCTTCATCTAAAAGCAAGGTACCACCCGTATCTGTAAAATTAGTATTTATTTGTGTTATTGTATTGCTTCAGTCATGAACCAGAAATGCTATGTTGTTCCTTAGCAAATACACACAGAAGCACTGAGTTTTTTGTAACTGCAAAATGCAGATCTTAAAGGCTTGAAGAAAAAAAGATGACAATGCATCATCTTCATTCCAGATCTATATCTCTTTTAACTCAGTCATTCTGATGTCTTAAATGTTAAAGCAATGGCCTTTTGAGTTATGTAGCTGATTATTAGGTGTTTCTGCCACATTTAATCAGTGATTTGATATAGATTTATATGTGAGAAAGCTGAACTTTGTTTATGAGAAAGCATTGACTATATTCATGTACCATGAGGAGATCCTAATAAGTACATGCTCAAATTTTGACTGATCTTAAGGACCGTCAACATTTTGCACATCATCTTTTTTCCTTCTCAATTTGGCTTTTCTCTGCTTTCCTTTTTGCTCCCTTCGTTCATTAGTCTCACCTTTTCCCTCTACTCTCCCATGTGCTGTCTTTCAGGTTTTCCTATTTGACAACTGAGATATAATAAGGAGAAAATGCTTTTACTGTTATTTCTGATAGTACAAGTACAAGCCAAAAGTGATAGGGCTTCAAATAACAGCCACCAGTGTCTATAAGATCTTTTTCATTTCTCTTGATTTGGAAGTAAAAAGAAATAAAATTGCCCAGTGCTTCCATGTTCATACAAAAAAACAGAAGTAAAGAGTGATATTAAGGAAGCGTGGCATGGCAACAGCCCCACCTGCTATGCAGTAAATCACAGGGGCTGAGGCTGACAATGTGCTGAAGTACAGCACTGAGTGGAGCTAGTGGGATGGGTGACAAAATGCTCCTCGCTATGTCTGAAAGTTTAAATATTCTTCTTCATCTCAGAAGTCTTCATGATAAGAGATATCTCTCCTTATTGATATTATTTCTTCTGATGTGAAATTTAATTCTGCCCAAGGAGGTGGTGGAGTCACCTTTTCTGGAGGTGTTAAAGAACTGTGGACGTGTGGCACTGAGGAATATGGTTAGTAGGCATGGTGAGGGTGGGTTTTGGGTTGGACTGGATGATCTTAGAGGTCTTTTCCAACCTTATTGATTCTATAATTCTATTATTACTCTCACACTGCTGATTTGAATAAATTCACACTCAAGAATAAAATCCTTGAAGACTTAAAACACCAGATAAACTAAAAGACAGGATGGCTTCTTCAATAGACAAAAATTGGATCCTAGGAGTTCTGGGTGTTTTTTCTGATGTAGAAAAGAATATAATGGTTGTTAAAATTCAGCATTCTGGAGGTCTTCTGCCTGCCTGCTGGAAGAGGAGGCAGCTGGGAAAGCCTTTCACATGGCTCCACCAATGCTGGTCTTCAGCTGGAAAGGAGCACTTCTGAGCATGACAGAGCTGGTTTATGAGTTGGCACAGCCTGGCAATATTGAACAGTTTGAAGTCAATGTTTGAACAGCAGCACGGCTAAAGCAGTGCTGTTGCTGAGAACCAGTGTCTGAGATCTGAGTGTCTGAGAGCGATTGAGATCCAAGGTCCAACATCAGGACAGAACGATGCTGATTCTGATCCTGCCTGTTTTCCCAGATTTCAGCAACGGCTTTTTGCTTGTTTTAGGTGTTTGAAGCTGGCTGTTGTAGAATTTGAGTGCTGATCCAGGTCCTTGCCCAGGTACCACTCTGACCTTTATTCAAAAACATTGCTTGTTTTCATAGTATCTCTCTCCATGCCCCAGCCTGGACTTACTCTACAGGCAAATACTGCTGAGGTTAAACCATCTCTGCCCTGCAGCTGGTCTTCCAGTCACAGCTAGCTGCTTGGTACTGGGTGTTGCAGCCCAGCAGTGGGGAATTATTTAATATAAAACCACAGACAGAAAATGCATTCTTTTCAAGCCAAGGAGACTACTATCCTTCAAACAGGACTTTGAATCGTAAATAGTGTCACTTGTCTTTATAGAAAAGATGACACTCAGTTAATAGGGTGGCAAAGTTCATCCACTACTCTATAATTAAAAAACAAGGGGAAAGATGAACCACATAAAAGGGTTTCCCACTGTGACAAATTCTGTGGATAATAACATTTTCGTTCTGTTGTAAAAAGCAACTGCTTTGGCTGTAAATCCTCCAGCAAGGGTAATGAGCAGTATAGTTGGCCTTTCATTTGTTTTGTAGTCTGATGCTCAATCTTTCCTGAAAATAAAAGCACAATGCCCGGATTGCTTGATCAATTGATCCAAAATATATCTGAGAGAAACAGCTTTGCTTCCGCTACAGTACCTAATTTCAGCTGTGTAATTAAGGCAATAACATTTGCATTTCTGAGGAATGTGCCTTTTGGTCTGCACAAATAAATATCATCTCCGTGATTTATTTCTTACCTTTACTTTCTAGTGTCTCATTTTTCATATCTTCCTGTACATTGACTTTCAATACTAATAGTAACAACAACACCAATAATAATAATAGTTATTATCATATAATAATAGTTATTATTATTACTACTACTACTGTTATTATTGCCATTGTTAAATTGAATGTCACAAATCCCCTCCCACTATAAACTTTGATGGCAGGGACAAAATTCTTGCCTCATCTGCCAGCAGCCTCTTAGCACAGGACTATGGATGAAGACCTCTTCACAGCAGATAACTGTTTCAAGTACTAACAGGCAACAGCCTCAACTCTTAAATTTCTTTTGCACCTTTGTTAATCTCAGAACAGGAATACAGCAAGCATAATTATTTTTTTTTTTTTTTAATAAAGTATAATGAAAAAGACTCCCCCATTTCCTCCCATTTCCTTCTGGGATTAACTGAAACACAGTCGTCTAAACTTCCACTAATTTGTTCTGAAGCCAGCCATTTCCTCAAACAGCTGCAGAAGATGAAAGCTGTTGATAGGAAGCTGTTAATGCTTTTCATGCTTCCACTGCTACACACCAGTTAAATCCCCAGATTTGGTCCTCTCTCTTGACAGATATCTTCAAGCTACCATGGACAAAAACCACTAGGCTCAACTACACATCCATTTGACCTGTGAGAGGCTTGGTTTGCTTTCTGTCTAACTGTTTGACAGCAGGCTGTGAACACAGCCACTGACATGGGGGGAGCAAGGAGTGCAGTGTTTAGCATTTCGGGTTCTTTTTCCCCATGCTGCTTCAGGGGTCAGTTTTTTTTCCATCCTTTCCCAACCTGAGCACTCAAACAGTGGGCAGCTGCTGCCAAGAAGGAGGCTGGTGTGGTTGCATGGACACGAAGCAGGCAGCCTGGACTCTATTGTTCAACTTGCTTAAAAAAACAGCAGGATGTGTTTATCTGGGTCTCAGGGCAGCATTTAGGTGGTCTTGTGCGGAAGCTGGAGTTGGACTTGATGATCCTTCTGGGTCAGTTCCAACTTGGGATATTCTCTGATTCTATGATAGGGAATAATTCTATTGGGGCATTGATTGGGAGATAAATGCTTTCCATTAATACGTGCATGGCAATACACTTGTTAAACCTATTCTCCTCTTGAGGGCCATGCATGACTGGGCTTCTCGGACAAAGCTCCTGTTCTTTTTTTGGCACTACAGTTAGCTTAACTTCATCTGAGTCATTCGCATTCTCCATGTGTCATGCTCTGTGTATACTTGCCGGTAGTTTTACATCCTAAGACATTTGTGTCACAACTTTCCATACTCTTTTTTTCCCCTTTTCAAATGTAGACATTTTCTTTTTGGGCCCAAATCCCATTTTCCTTTGGCTTATTGTTGTCCTTAGGTTTTGGCTTATTTGATATGGGGGCTTTGCACTATTCTGGGGCTAGGAAAGCTCAGCTGCAATTGATCTGGTACTTGACTGATGTACTAAGTTCTGTTTCATCAGCTTTCCACACAGCTGACCATAAAATTAAACCTTCATTTCTAAAGCTTTCAGACAGCTGTAAGAATTGCCCATTATGCCCATTCATTTGCTGCATGTTTTCTTTTTTTAATTATATTTTATTATTTGTGCTGGTCTAGTGCTTTGCATCTCAATGTTACCATTAGTGAAACATAAAAGGGACATCTAAGGACCACATAAGAAGGGAGATGAAGACACCAGGCTCTGAAACATGTTGGTTTTTTTTCCTGCTTTTGTTTCCACTGGCATTGGCAGTGTTCATAGCTCAATAGAATCTGTAAGAAAATGTCTTCTAAGTGCAGTTCTGTTGCTGCTTGACTGCATTTGTCTACGGGTTTTTTGGCTGTCACTGAGGCATTGACTCAAGAATCGCTGAAAACTAACATTAAATTCTAACGAGCAAGACTTTACCAAGCAGGTATTTAAACAAAGGACAACAAAAACTACTTTTCTCTCCACTCCAGCTGCTTTTGATCCCATTGAATACTGCCAATTGCGTTAGAGTCATGCATGACATTCGCCATTTCTGATTTGCTGAGAATACCTATCTCACCATACTACATGTGATGTGTCTTCAGTGGTTTTACAAAAATGAATTAAAATTCATCGAAGGATTGCTGTCTGGCATGTAGCACAATTCTTCTCACTTGCAGTTGGGAAAATCAAGACACAATATTTGTTTAAAATTAGAATTTTTGTTTTTGGCAAATATGAACATTTCAAGTGGAATAAAAGTAGCCACTGTAGCATATTCAGCCCACTGTGTGCACTCATCAGTATAGATGCAGTAGAAAACAGTTATTTTCTTTGGAAACAATTCTTTGATAATGTCTGTCTGCACCCATCTATCTGATAAGCTGGGAGCTGGAGATTCAATATCACCTTTTATTTTATTTACTTATTATTCTATCAGCAATACAGAGGTCCAGGGATGCAGTTACCAACAATTTGAACTGTTTTTATTAATATGGATTTTCTGCATTAATTAGGATGCTACAAGGGCATAGCATTTTGACTAGACTACTAAAAGCTCAGTTAGGTTGTTCAAGAATTAACTGGGCTAATATGCACTTCTTAGACATCAGTGGTTAGTTGATTGCTTATAACGAAGTCTGGGTCTGTTCAGCCTGGAGAAAAAAAGAATGAAGGGGGATCTGATCAGTGTTTATAAATATTTAAAGGGAGGTGGAAGGCAAGCGGATGAGGCCAGGCTTTCCTCGGTGGTGCATAGCAATAGGACAAGAAGCAGTGGCTCAAAATTTGAATATAGGAAGTTCCATAAAATATGCAGAAGAACATCTTTATGGTAAGGGTGACAGAGCACTGGAACAGGTTGCCCAGAGAAGATGTGAGTCTCCTATGGAGATATTCAAGACTTGTCTGAACACCTACCTGTGCCATCTATTGTAGGGAAAGTGCATTTGCAGAGGGATTGGACTTGATGGTCTCTTGAGGTCCCTTCCAACCCCTGAAATTCTGTGATTCTGTGAAAACTTTGTGAAATGCCTTGGACTGGGATTTTCAGATGCACTACAAATGATTTTGAGATGCCTTCTGGGTGGAGCTGTCCACCTGACTGTATTTTAGAATGTTTAATGCCCTGTTTTAAATTCAGTCTTGCTACTTCAAAAGAAAATGGCCTGGGAAGGCGATTTAAATAAATAATGATCAGTCAAATACTGTTATTGAGGGGAGACTGTAACATAATACATATTTTAAAACAGAATGGGTTTAGGTAATGAAATTATTACGCTAATTGTAGATAATAATGAAACTATTGTAATTATGACAAAACCACCATTTAAGACTATCTATTTTTGCTACTGCATATGTATACAACATAAGGTTTTCCAGACATCCTCTGTGTAGCTTCTTATGCTATGACTTGACGATATCTTGCCATTCCTTGATGAACACACGCTGATTTTCAACTCCATCTACCATATTTAAACTTTTAAAAGGCTACCAGGTGTATCTGTGAGCATGCCCTCTCAATGCCTTTTTATCAAACCAAGTCAGCACGAAGGAGGAATCGCAGGAATCCTGCTCTCGGCTTTGCTAGCCATTAAAGCTTGACCTGTGACTCTGTAGCATTCCTCATGTCTCCTCTGCAGTCATTCCTTTGCTGCCACAGAAACTACCCGTTATTGCTGGTAGCAAGGGCCTACTGCTTTGATTGCCTGCTTCACTATAGGGGAAAATTATGCACACTGCTCCAGCACAGCTACAAAAAGAATACTTAGTGTTTTCCTCAGCCTCTTTTGAGGCTATTAGTCTGGTTGCTAACATAAAGTTTCTGGAAATTTCATCATTATTTCCCTTCTCTTAAATAATAAATATCAAATGTTAAACCATTTCAAATTAAAACAAAACAAAACAAAACATAATACTTCCATTCCTGAATACTGAGTCTTTGTCCTTCATCTTTGTTTCAAAGGTTTATTCCCAAGCTTGTCTCTTGTCTTGTGTCATACTTTTCCATACTTGTGTGTTATACATTCTGTATGCTATATATCGCTGCATGGACATTTACGTATCCATTTAATGTATTTTTTTTTCATACACATTCTGTTTTCATTAATTATTTAAGTTACTCTAGAAATTCATTTCACGAACACAACCTTATAAATGCTACTTAGAAATAAATCAAAACACACTATATAGTAACTGGAGCCTAGGTAGTGCCAAGATTTTATTTTCTCCTTTACACAAGCAAACATTTTCTAGTTATTACGGAGCAAACACACACACAGCACACCTAGCTCCTGCAACATAAATTTAATTTCCTTGGAGCTAAATAAAGAGCTAACAAAACCGTTCTTGTTACAATTCTGATCTTCAAAGGAGTTTATTTATTTCCTTTTATAGGTCTGGACAGCCTTAAGCTTTCTGTGTTTAGATTAAATCAGCTCCAGAATTCCCCTTTTCTTTTTTTGCTGTAAACAACACTGAAATATGAATGATAATTTAAGATTAAAGCTGAACCTTCCGGACCAGTGGGATTAAGTGAGAAGATATTGCTGAGACAAAGGAGCAGACCTACTCTATACTCCCATGGTCTGGACCCATGCAGGCCTCTGACGCTGGGCAAACTGCTTGAAACAAACACCGCAGTGCCCTGTTTATTCATTGGAATGAATATCTGTTCAGCCTGCTCTGATGTCTCTGCCAGAGGAAGTTTTTGGGGCAGGAACTGCCTTTTCGTGGCTCTTGGTGAGGCCTCTGTTATTGTGATGGTACTGAGAACAAGTATGAGCATGCCACATCTCAGCATCATCCTTCCAGTTGGTGAAGTGGCTGTTGTTAGAATGCATAACGTCACTGGGCAGAGTATTTGGCCTGACCCCACGCATGCATGTGCTGGAGAATCTGTATGATCCAGTCAATAAGCCCCTTCATTTTTTTTGTCTCTCTTCAAATTAGGAGATCTGCCTGCACCTCCAAATTGCCAGAATTTTGACACTTCTTTCTCTTTTGTGAATATTTTCTCACATCTGCAGGTAAGTAAAACACATGATCGCTGCATCAAGATGAAATTTTGACTAGATGCTATGTCTTCACAGTATTTAAAAAAAATATGTGCTGGACCTGTAAGATGTCCATGACACACACACACACACACACAGAAAAAAAAAAGCCACTGTTTTTCCTAAAGATGCTGTTTTGTTATGCTGATGCTTAGACTAAGCAAGAGAAAGGAAGACAGTATTATCTTTTGCTAGAGTGACAGTAAATATCTGGTGGAGCCATGATGGAGCATGATATTTTATGGACGCTGAAGGTAATGTTGCAAGGGAGAATATAGTCTGTGAGGTCAGTAGGTATAGAAGGGAAGCTAGCACCAGAGCACTTGTTTCCATTGCCACTAAAATCTCAACTGCTTTGACTGCTTGCGAACTTGATTTTCACAATTTGATAGAAAAATGTTATTCTGTGTAATGCTATTTCCAAAGCCTATCATTATATTGATTGTTCCTGTGAAGTCACTTGAGAGACTAGCTGAGATTGTCTTTGATGGATGAGCAATGCTTTGTAATCCAAGATCTACATTCCCTCTCAGGTTTGAAAACCTCCATAGCAAAATATCCCTGGAAGATGTTGCAGATTAATATTAGAAAGGATATTACAGTATAACACAATATTATGATGTATACTGCAATATCTTCATATTACCACTGCTGGTTGTTAGGATGTTGTAATTGCTGTTTCTTCCAGTGAGGAATAATTGTCTGGACCAAGCTGCTGCCCTTGTATTTCAGATAAAAAAACGCCCACTGCAAGATCTCCCTTGTGTAGTCCTATAATTTTCCAGCCCACTCCCAGACTCTCAAGGCTGAACATCATTTTCCATGACCAACTCCCCAGTAAAACTGAATAGCTGAATACACATGGAAAGCAATCGCTGAAAGGGTGTGAGCAGGCCTGAGAGATGGCTGCTGTACCTTGCAGTGAAGTAATGAAAAGAGGTATTTATGCCTATGTCTGCTGTCAGTACTGTGTACAGTACCTGAAATGACATATGTGCACATTCTCTTGGCTCATACGGGGAACACCCATCCTGCACATGCATGAAGTGGTATACTGGGGGTTAAAGGGAAGCCTCACTGTCTGCCCAGCCCTGGTCCCAACTGAAGGGAAGAGTGTCCTTCTGAGGACTCATATCCTTATCCTCTTCTGGTAATGTTCGGCACGGGGCTACTGTGTCAGTGCACCTTCCCCACCAAGTGGCTCTCTAGGAAGCATCAGAAAGTTTTTGACCTTGGATATCCCTCTGCTGATTACTCCTCAAATGTGGTCTGAATACTGGCACAGACTCAACGTGCTTGCTGATATGAATATGTGCCCTCATGAGTACAAAAGAGTGACTAGAGCAGACCACACGCCCTTTGGCACATATGCCGGTTGCTATCTCCCACGCTTGGCTGCCCAGAAAAAGCGCCTTGGAATTCCTGCAGTGGCTGAGGCCAGGCCAGGGTGTGGACAGCTTCCATCATAACACCCGGCTCAAGACTTTCCTTTGCCAGTAACAAGAACAAAATAATCACGTTTAAATAAATCCCTGATGGAACACAGATCATGCAAAATGACCTGCTTACATGCTTTCATTAAATCACTTTTCATACAAGGATAATAACTGAATAATTCAATAATAAATAAGCAGGATTGTTAGGAGTTAACACAACGTAAAACAATGTTTATCAGGAAAGCTAAGATCAGTTCTGCACTAAACTCTCATTAGGAAAAAGAGCTCCATGAAGAGGGAAGTTACAACTTCTTTTGAAGTGAGGATTGGTTATAAATGCATTTGGATATTTTTGGAACATGTTCTGGTAAACACAAGATAAGCTGCTTTAATTTATACTGGATAGCTGTTTAGTTGCTAAGTAAATATTCCAATTAAAATAAGATGAAGTCTGGTGAAAACATGCTCTACACAGACTTCCTACAGAGCCCAGTCATCAGGGAACTGTGTCTGCCACTGCACTGTGATGAAAACTGGTCAGAAGAAACAGAAAACTCACATTAAGACTATGTCTTGTTGAGACTTCTCTGCTTAAGAGAGCAGGTTAATGAGGACCTCGGTGGTATTTCAGGGCCTGAAAAGAACATGATGCCCACTGAATAGTTTTTAAGTTATTTATAAAGTGCGTTAAAAGGAACTAATTCTCCTTAGATTACACTGGTGTGTGAAGAATTCTCTTCCCTAAAAGCCCAAAGACATTTCTTTTAATGAAAGTGATGATTAATTTATATAGACAGAATCAATTTAAAACACTTTCATTTCCATTTGTCATTATTACTGTCACAAGTAGCTGATCTGCAGTATTGAAAAGTGAATAAAGGTGAACATCTCCACCAAGCTTGTCACTAATTTATACCATTATACTGAACATGTTTTGCAGGTTGTCTGCTTGTTAATCTCTTCTTATAATTGCAGAAATGTTTGTATCTGCCCCCCTTTGCACAGTACTTTCAGATCCAGTGGTGGAAGTACTGTAAAAGCATTAATTATTATCTTACTAGTGGCAAGCATATTAAAAATGACTTCAAATATTGAATGAAGGAAATGTTTCCAAATCTGGATGTAATTTTTATTGCATCCTGTTCATATTATGCAGACAATAATGTATCTGTAATAAAGCTGAAACACACTACTCTTTTTATATTAGATGTAATTTTGCAATTAGTTCCACGGGATAGCTCAAGAGACAAGAGAGACCAATAACAGTATTTAGCAGTTTCATCCTTAGTGTTGATGATGGTTCAAACATTACTAATCTGAATTTACAACCATCTCCTGAGACTACAGACTGGACACGAGGATGCTGTACCTCCTCTGGAGAGGTCTTCTACCCACTTCGCCAGCACCTTTGTCCCATGGTGGGGGCTGTGGGAGCCACATACCCCCTTGTGAAATGGACTGCTTTCTTTTTCTAGGGCTGAAAAGCAGGAAAAGTTGGATGCGGATTGGAAACTTTTCAGAAAGGCCAAGTTAGTTATAAGGAAGATTTCAATGTGATAACCCAGAGGAGGAAATCATATCAGTGTGAGCAAGAGCTAGAATAAACAAGTCACTACAAATACTTCTTTCCTCTATAATAAATATTTGATCAAGGTCATCAGCCTCGCCTGAAGTGGACTCATATTTGACAACGCAACCCATTCCTCCCTCTGACAGCTGAAAAACGGCTTTGCTTGTTTTAAAAGTCAGAGCTGGCAAATATGTTTGCGTGTGGGTTTTTCTGTCCTGCAAGTTATCAGGAGCTGTTATTATCAGGTGTATTATTAAAATCTAACAACATAGTCTTTATTCTCTTTAATTAAATCTCATCAATTACATTTCTCCCTCTGTCCCAGTCTACTACTTAAAACTTTCTGGCAAGTGAGGCTAGTAGCAGCACCCAGAGTCACATAACCATCAAGGAGAGACAAACCAACTATTGGCACCTTTCTGCTGTGCCACAATGCCACAATTCTCACCAATGACCCAAAGGAGTTTGGGAAATACACCCCTCCATCTGATTTGTCTCAAATAGGTTTTGTGTTTTTTTTTTTTTTTTTTTTTTTTGTCCATGCTAATTCCAAGGCAATGCTTCCTCAAATTTTGCAAGTTGTCTATAGTTGCTCAATGTTCTGTTTTGCTGTTTAAATCACAGAGCAGCTGATAGTTTATAAGGAAACTGTTGGGATTCCTGGTAGCTAAAAACTACAACAGCTTAGTTTTCCTGACAGCACTACTGGAGCACTCATTTCTAAAACCCTTATCTGTACAGTGCTCTGCATAGTCAAATATTTCACAGAAAATGTGGCAAACTTTTTGTAACTCTATTTATGAGGGAAGTAAAGATACATATTTAGTCCTAAAGGCCAAATAAAATGTAACACAAATTGTTTAGCTGTCAAGAAGCTGATGTGTTTAATAGTTTTCTCATCTCAAACTGGATCCTGTACGTTAGCCATAAAAAGGGCATCTCTAGAATTTGCAGCTTAAAATGCTACCACCATTCATTACCGCAGAGTAGAATTTTGAGATCAAAATCTCATGTCCTAAAATGTGCTTGGTGTGACAACCACTGCCCTGCCAGACACAGTAATTCCCATTGACTTTGGCTTTTCTATGGGTGTTGATGTTCACAAATCTCCAGCTGTCCAAGACGAGTCATGGTAACCAAGTAGGCAAACTCCCAAAATGTAAAAGATATATGAAAATATACAACTGCCAACTTTCACCAGGTAGTGCATACAACAGACACTGGCATATTATTCTTATGGCATCCAAGTAATGGCAGGAAGCCCACAGATGTGTTGTTTTGCTGCTTGAGCCACCAATAGTAAACATACTGAAAAATGAAACTCTGTAAATTCATATAGAGAGAGGTATGGACTTAGCTTTCTTTTAAACAAACTCAAAATATATATTAGGATCAACTTCTACAATACCATGACACATGTATGGAGCTGAATCCTTAGGATAAACAAGCTTTCTCAAGCGTTCTTCTGCTGTTATATTTCTTCTTGTATAATTCTTAATCTTAGTCTCAGTATGTCCTTGTGCAACCAAAAACAATAGTAATGCCTTTCTGTGGTTAATCTAGTGACCATAAATTCTCAGACCATATTGAAAGTTTGTGTGACCTCATGGACAATGTGTTTGCTTCATATTTTGAAGGTCATAAATTCAAATCCTGTTAATAGTCTCCCTTTATGAGATGTCTCCTAGCTTATTTTCAGCAGTTAAATTGAACACTAGGTCAGTTAATTATTACTGAATTTTTCTAGCAACAACAAAAAGGGGAAGCTATCCACTAAAAACAACCTAGAAAGTAATACATAAAAAATGATTAGCAATTTAAACAGTCGAATTAAATGATGCAATTAAATTTAAGTAGATTCCTCATTAGAGTAATTTTCTGTACTCATAACTGTTTAACACTCTTATAAAGCTTTTTGGGAACTGGGAATTCTGAAGCACTTCCACGAACATGTATGTTATGACTGGGGCTCACATGTTTATATCTGATGAAAGAATTTAGGTATGGGAATTCATAAACGCACATATGGGAGATCTCGGTCAGAAAGAGTGATCCATTCTCTCTAATATTATCTTGTTTAGCTTATTGAAAATTATAACACAAGTCTGTCCTGAGTTTATTTGAAAGAATTGCCCTGTTCATACCATAAGAGTAAATGACATCTTGCTATGAACCAATATTTCTAGGATACAAATAAAAATAGATATCTGTAGGATTTTGCATTTGAATACCAGAATTAATGTGCCACTTCATTGCATCACTCTAATATTTTACATGGAAATACTTAGCCTCTTCTGTCTTGTGAGACCATACACTTGTTTCTCAGGGCTCAATGGTGATGCCCTTTCTTTACACTGAATAACACTTGAAACAATCATTAAAAAAAGCAGGGAAAAAGATTATGATAAAAGTACAGCCATGTATTAGTAAATTAGTCTGGGTCTTTTGGTTATATTTTAGGATGTTAAGGAGATTCATGATAATGAATTGTGCTTTATTTCCTAATGCCTTCTTTGTTTATAAGTGTTGGATAGATACCATGTTGCCAGACACATGGCAGTGACTAACAGTCTTTCCTTGGAAAGCTTGTCCAGAGGATCCAAGCATGACCTGCCTAGCCACAGGCTGCAATTTCTGGGAGACCTGGAGAAGGCTCTGCCTTCACTATCAGGTGTGTGCCAAGAGCAAACAGAAAGCTGGGGCACGAGGTCTGGCACTGCTCCAGAGGACTGTGACTCTGCTGGCAATGCATGGGAGTGGAAAGGATGTGATGCTTTTGCTGTTCTCCCATTGTGAGGATCTGCAGGCAACCATGAGGCCTCCCCTCAGCCTCATCTAATCTGGGCTGAACAAACCAAGGTGCCTCAGCCACTCCTCAGATGTCTTACCCTGTAGACCCTTCCCCATCTTCATAGCCATGCTTTGGCACTCAAAACTGCACACAGTGCTTGAGGTGAGGCCGCACCTGCACAGAGCAGAATGAAAGGATGTCTCTGTCTCTGTACTGCCACAGGGAGGATATTTACCTCATTCTTTCTTCTTCCAATTGGTAGTGTGCCTTTCATATTAGCCCAGAAAAATCATTATCACGTGCTCAGCAAAACTCATGTGTAAAAGCATAGAGTCTTCCATTTAAATGTAGGTTTTGATGTGCTACATCTATCCTAACAAAATTAAAATTAAAAAAAAAAAAAAGTAAGAAAAGTCATGAGTAAAAAAAAAAAAACAACATTCCTTCCAGAGGTGACTTTCAAACTAAAGCTAGGACCATTGTTCTGGAAACTCACTTCACAGCATTTCTCACATATTAAGCCCTAAGGTGAAAAATGTGTTTTAATTATTTTGTGTGGGTTAAGTTAAAAGACTTTAAACTTTCTACAGATATCCATTAAAAAATTATCTTTGTGTAATATGCAATAAGAGAAACAGATCACCAGCAATATGGGGCTCAAACCCAGCATGGACTTCAACACTGAGGGGAGAAAGCATCAACTTTTCCATGTTGAAGGAACCCCATGAAACTCCCTGTCAAGGTTTGTGTACGTTACTCTTAGCACGTGTTTTGCAAATTAAAGATGTCAGTAACAGATATAGAGGACAGAAAGCAGCAGTTAATGCTAGTAATTCTCAATTTTGTTGATTGTTCCACAGGGGAAGATATACTTTCCCAGTCTGTGATCTCATTAAAAAAATGTGAATATACTCATTTGTTATCTCTATCATACACAATAATGGCACAGGCAGGAAAGAGAGTTGCTGTAAGGTCTGCTTTTTCTTTTCTGAGGTGAAAGTGGATCTTTGTTGTAGTCTAAGTTTACCTTCCTGAAGGGCTTCAAACAGAGAACCTCCCTCCAAACTGCTGGCTAGCATGGCAGTCTGGATTGATCTTATACAGAAGAGAATGAAAAAACACTTTAAAATTGATCAGCAATGAAGAATTCATCAGGCTGAGCCAATCTATAGAGATACTGAGTTTTTGATTTGTGATCTAGAAGCAACAGCAGGGAAATGCAGACAGCCCAGGGACAGCGAGTGGCACTTCAGAGAGCGCTTGTGGAAGGCAAGAGCTTTTTTTGCACACCTCTGTAAACTGCCATACGCAAATCTGCAGTCAGTAAAGGTAACTTCAGTGTTACATTTTCACTGCAAATCTTAAAGCGCCTTTTATATCCCCAGAGGTATCAGACACATCCTGTGCATTTGATGAAAATTCATTTAGTTTGTGAGTTAACAAGCTTTCTTATCTTTTAGACTTAATTAACACATGGTTTTATCAGTGACTAAGTTATTTGCAAAATCCACACACTCACAGATTTTAATTTACAGCACACTATTTATCAAATAAATTTTCTTTTTCTCTTATGTGAATGAGTGCCGTATGATTGCTTTTTTGTCCAGAACGTGTTTCAAGTGGCAGAAATTAAAAATGATAGCCTAATAGCTGAACAGAACAGAATATACACTGGGAAAAATTACTCATCTGGCTGACTAATTGGACATTCAATTAAGAAAGTGGTATTGTTTTTTTGTCCTTTCATTTTTGTCCATTTTTCTTTCGTTCTCTGAACCACATTTCAAACAGGTTAAAGGAAGAAATTTTAGAAAACATGGAACACAATCATATTATATATACAGAAATCTTTTAAAATTCATCCGTGCTTCTTTAATCTTGATGTAAATGATAATGACTGAGGTTAAAGAATTTGTCAGGAACTTGAAAAAAGAAAATATATCATCTGAGAAAAAAAAAATCTTGGCCTCAGTCCCCTCTGCTCCAGAAAATGCAAGTAAAATCTAGAGCAGCTGATTATGCTATGAAGTAAAAGTCTCAATATTGGTCCTATCAAAACCAATTATTATAGTCCTTTATCAAACTGTGGTTATGATTATGGCTCTCTGAGAATAAACTTATTTGCCATTTTACATAATCTGTGTTTATTTGTGAATTCAGTATAAATCTGCTGAATAGTTTCAAATAAAATAATTACAAAAAAATTAATTAGGCTGAGCAGTTGAAAAGAGCAATTATCACCCCATGGCTCTCTGGAAAAAAAAGAAAAAGAAAAAGAAAGCTGCATTTTATCTTTGGAAAATACAGAAAAATAGCAGCAAATCGGGATTTCTAGCGTATCTACCATAAAAAGAAAGCACACTGAAAAAAATATGCTGCAATGAAAAGAATTGCACATAGACTCTAAGGTGGTAGCTATACTTTATTGTATATGTTATTTACTCTGTTTCCAGTAGTACTTTTGGCAGCCAATAAAAGCAAAGAAAAAATGAACAGGTTGGTGTGGGATGCAATAAATGGAAGCTATGAAAAAAATTGCTTGTGAAAAACAGTCAGTTACTTGCCATGTTCACATGAATAAAATTAGAGATATTAAGTTTGATCCCAGATAAAAACCTTGCTTTAAAAACATTGAAGTGAATAAATGCAAGGCATTAAAAATGCCTTCTGACTGCAGTCAGAAGTATACTCAGCTTCTTTATGACTTTCATCGACTTTTAACCTTCAGTTTCCCATTTCCTATATTTTTGTCACAAAATAAATACCAACTTCATGGTCACTTATATGCAACAATACTGACAACCTTTGGCATGTACTACTACAGGCAAAAGGAAACTGCTGAAACAGCTTCTTAACTCCTTAAGAACTGAGCCAACAACACTGTGTGAAAAAACAAACAATAGTTAAGTATGAAGGAAGAGTAAAAATGAAAAACAAGCTCGTGGAGACAGAGAGAAGTCAATCATGCAAGGCAATGAATCCACTTTGGAAAGAGGAGAACCTGTGAAGTCTCACGTGACTGGAGGCAGTACTAACACAACAGCATGAGCAAGGCCATAGGAAAGGAGAAACAAAACAAAACAATTAAGCCCATTGCTTTATATTTTGACCTTCCTTTAATCGAGTAACATGCCAATCATCAGCAACATTGTTTTTAAAAGACTCAGGAAAACTTTAAAATCTGATGTACATTGATAAGCAACACCCTTTTAAAGTAAGCCTGAACTAACAGTTTAAAGCAGAAGAATAGCAGGGCCCAAATTAAAATTCTGGAAAGGTTGTTAGGTTAGGTCAATGAGTTTACCAGCACCTAGAAAATGTGTGGCTTTCAGATATCTTTTGCAACGTGAGAATTCCATAGAATGCGATACCATACACGCCTAAGAGACTGAAAAAGGGGCTTCCACCCACTCCTCCACAAGGTTTCAGATGTTGTATTTAGTGATGATTTTTTGCAGAATGGGTGAACAATCTTATGAAGAACAAAATTCCCCTGTCTCAGAGCTGCAACCTTTACACTAATACACAAATACCTCTCTCGATTTGCTTCCTTTCTATGCAAAAAAGACTCAGGTACAGAGCAGGGGAAGGGGCTGCTATTGCTACTGGATTTTTCCTGCCTTTGTAGAGCTGTTTTGACAAGAGAAGTTGTGTTCTCCTGATGTTTTTGCAGCCTGCAACGTAGAGCCTGATCTAAATACAAGAGGGGCTTGAATCAAGTTTCTGCTGACAAATACTTGAATTGCTGCATCTGGCTGCATTCAGTTACATGTGGGTATCGGAGACTGTTTCTTGGTCTTTGAAATTCTTATCTACTTGTCTGTCCTGTCTCAGAGCCCAGCTGCAAATGACACATAAGATAATTTGTTACAACTGGAAAATCAATGTAAAGCCATAAAGTAAAGCTGATTTACTAATAAGAGCATAGCTCTAGAGGTCCTCTAGAGGTGACAAAAAGACCGTGTCAAAATAGCTCAGAAGCCCTTGGGTTTGTGGATTACCACTCATTATGTAAAATTAGCAAACCTAACAGTAAATCACTCCAATCTGAGCCCTGGGCTGGGTAGATATATACCATGAACACATCTGAATCCAGCATTCTCCTGGATTGGTCAAGTAACTCTTTCAAGGATATTGCTTGTGGGAGTAGAAGTTAAAAATATTTGATGTTTGAAGCCTATAACAGTTGTCTATCTTTCTGTTCTCCTGTTGCATTACTATAGGGAAGGGTGCTCTGCATTCAGAAGGCAGTCAGAGGACAGTGTGGAGACAGGAGTTGGACTCAATCATTCTCATGGGTCCTTCCAACTCAGGATATTGTATATTGTATGATAACTGCAAAACCTGATTTCTTTTAATTTTCTCAGTAAAACTGTGAATTTTTCTTCAGTGGGACTACGATGTCTATAAACAAGTAGAGTTCTCTTAAACTAAGATTACCACCTGTTAAGAAACCATATAACCACAATACCTGGGAAACTCCATCCTAGAAACTAACAAAAAAAAATAAAAATAAACATAAAGCCAAGAGATCCATTCTGCTCCTGTAGAAGAAACGCTAAGTCATGGCTTCAAAACAGTGATTGAGCACCTAGTGGGAAGGCAGGGCCAACCCAGGGGAGCTCAGGTGCATATAATACATCTGACTGACCAGAAGGGGTGGAGCCAGGATCCACCCCTTCCTAGACCTCATTTAAGGGTTGGCAGGGGAGGCAAGAATGTCTTGCTTGAGATTCCTGTCTACCTGAGGCCTTCTAAAGGTAAGCAGGATTTTTTTTTTTTTTAATTATTATTATTTCTGTGACCTTGGCTGTTGCATTGCAGTACATCCTTGCTTGTTGTAGCCAAGGGTTTTGCTGCTATTATTGCTGCATTTTGCATCGCATTGCAGCTCTGAACTCTTCTTTTAAGAATTTTTAATGTTTCACCCACCAGCCTAGGTGAAGGGCATATAGCCTGGAGTCTCCTTGCAGGTGTTGTGATACCTATGTGGTACACTTGGGACAGGTAAGCAAATAATAATACTTGTGAGGTTGAGGTAGAATGAACGGAGAAGCTCTAGTATGCATTTATGATTAGAAGGTTTGGATGCCAAGGTGAATTTCTTCTGCTTTAATAATAATAATATTAAAAAAAAAACTGGAAAAAACAGGATTTTGTGAAATAATTTCATTTCTGGTTTTCTTTCTCATAGAGGATCTAGTTTTAGAAGTATTTTTTTTATATGTGATTGTGAGAATGATATCTGTTCTCTCTACTGTAGGCTCTTTTATGGCTACCTTCAAGGGGAAAAAAACTGCAAAGATAGGATGAAGATAATGGTAGCAAAAGCAAGGTAAGGCTAATAAGCTGTGCAACTCTCTTCATTTTCTGACTGATTTATGCTAGGAGGTTTCTTTTGTGCACAGTCTGAGGTCTGTTCTATGTATGTATTCAGTGTTTGTTTTACCTACCGTAACTATTCTTGTACTATGCAGTGATTAAGGTTGCAGCTGAGAAGTAAGAAGTTAAATGCAGGATTTAATTGATGTAGAGAGAAGTTATAATATTTCTTTACTGTTATACTACTCATTCTAGTCTGTCTCTTGATGCTATGATATTAAGGAACAAAACAGCTTGTGTAAGCCAGGCCATAGGCTAAAAGAAATACATGAAAACAAAACAGTTATTGTATATACATATGGTTTTTTTTTATATTCTGTGTATAGTAAATGTTTTTTTGCTGATCTGAAGCAAGTATGGAATAAAAAGAAAAGTGTTAGGAAGGGCTGTTTCATTAAAGCTCTATTCTTTTTCATAAAGCTTTCATACAAACATGCCAGAAATTCATTGAGGTTCACAAGTTTCTTTGTGTACAGAGTGACTAAACTACAATTTAAATTATGTGAACCATTTGTACTGCATTGAGAGTACTGTGCTAGGAAAATTGATGAGTTTTGTATTAAGTAATAATATGAATTCTACTGAAGCTCTGCCTATCATCTAGTTCCTTCAACATTTGCTATTAGTAGAGCATTCCCCTTGGCCTTGTCTAACTCTTATTAGGATATTATATTTGCATGACTTCATAA